>NW_015971406.1:0-600000 GCF_000769745.1 Penicillium expansum
CCTTCTTATTGATAGAGGGGCGGATATCAACGTCCCGAATAATCAACAAGAGACACCTCTCTATAATGCTTCCCTCAAAGGTCATACTGAAGTTGTACGCCTCTTACTAAATAAGGGGGCAGATTTTGATTATCAGACCGAAGAAGGATGGACGCCAGTGAACATTGCCTCCAATAGAGGATTCTCAGACATTGTTCTCCTTCTTATTGACAGAGGGGCAGGTATCAACACCCAGACTAAGTTTGGAGAGACGGCTCTCCTCCGCGCTTCCTACCAAGGTCGTATTGAGGTTGTCAAAATTCTTATTGCAAAGGGAGCAGACCTTGAAATTGCGAATAACTATGGCTATACACCGCTGATCCTGGCTTCCCGGGAAGGCTTTTTGGATGTTATTACTGTGCTACTCGAGGAGGGAGCAGTAATGGAAGCTGTGGACAATGGTGGTAGAAAGCCCCTATACACGGCTATATTGAAAGGCAAGCTGGAAGTTACCAATCTGTTGCTCGAGAATGGGGCGAACATTGCTAGCGTGACCAAAGGTGGCCACACGCCTTTACATGCCGCTTCATTCGCCGGTTCCATGGAGATTGCCAAACTTTTGCTCAAGAAGGGCGCGGTTATCGAAAGCGTGGCGAGAGGTGGTCTCACGCCTTTACATGTTGCTTCATTGAATGACTCACTCGACGTTGTCAATATTCTGCTCGAAAAGGGGGCGGACATTGAAAGCGTGGATATCTGTCTAGGGACTCCGTTACACATAGCTTCGGCTTCGGGTCATCTAGACGTTGTTGATCTACTGCTAGAGAAGGGTGCGGCTATTGAGAGTGGGAATTTTGATGACAGAACGCTCTTACGCTACGTGTCACCATATGGTCAACTAGAGGTCATCAGCAACCTCCTTCGTTCTCAAAAGCTCAGGATTGATATTCGGATTAGAAGAGGCTGCACGCCACTCTTCTATGTTGTCGCACGAGGCCCCAAAAAAGTGGTGAAACTTCTTCTCCCACGCCTCGCTGCAAATTCGAAGGATCGGTATAGCGTGATGCGATTATTAGCCACTGCAAGAAACGGTTATGAAGAGACCATCGAACAATTGATCACGCTAGCAGGGCTGCAGTCAAAGCTGGGTGGACTTGGTCGAGACATGATCTGGTGGGCGATAGGGATTGGGCGCGGTCGCATCCTTGGTCTGATACACCAGTGGTGCTACACACGAAGCTTTGGTGCTCGAATCCCTCAAGCTAGCGACGACAAGCTATGGTATTTGGTCAATTTGGACCTGGGGCGGATTTGCGATGCGTGCACTCGGCCTATCCTGATTGATACTTCATATCGCCGATGTGAAGGTTGCAACAATTTCAACATTTGCTTAGAGTGCGTGGGAGTCAAAGTGAAATGCCTGGATACTGCTCATGAGTGGTTCCCTTGTGGGCCTGGTGGTTTGGGGGAGGACGAGACGGATGAGAAGGACGAGGTTACGAAGAAGAAGGATCGGGATGATAACTGAGGCGCTCGCTCAATTGTATAATATTCTGCTTGCACATCGCAGAGTGTAGGAATCTTCGGCTAGAATCCTCGTTTATGTAGCCAAATCCATCATCAGCCTCCATAACCAAGGATATGGCAGGTTTTACTGCCGATTCGAAAGTATTCGGGCAACTGGTTATAGACAAAGCTCAATAGCCAGGGCAGGGTCAAGGGCAGCAGTTCCATATGAAAGTTTGATTTGTAGGTCTGTTTTACTGATTTAACTCTTAACACTGATCAAGTGTGGTGTGCAAAGACTTGAGACATTAATGAATAATATTCGTCTAAAGAAGATTCTGCATCACGATTCCTTTCGTAAACGTAAAGCTCTCTCCTAGGACCTCACATGCTGGAGATGACCAGTCCTGGATGACAGCATCTCTATCTGTGATTCCTAGTAGAGATTGTAATAAAGTGGTGGTGAAGAAAAGGGCCGCCGAGAGCGGTATAGAAGTAGGAGGCATTTGTTCCGAGTCGAACATGAAAGGCAAACTGATGTAGATCTCCTGCAGCAGGAGTGAAATGGCGGTATATGGCTGGTCATGTGTTAATATGAAATCATTACCTGGCAACCCTTCGGGTGACAGGATATCGAAATTGTCAATGACTATCCTGTTCGCTAGAATGCGGGCTAGACGATAGTAGTTCCACATTCGAGCATACCAAACATCCCGATAAATGTATTGTGGCCCTTTAGAAAGCTTGTGATAGGCCCACGACGCAGGAAGTGAAGTTTCCCAGTTTTGGAGGGCTTGATCACTTTCTATGGCCAGTGCAACTAGCTGGCTGGGTAGAAAAAGGCTCTGGTTCGCCAATCCACGAATATTCACCAGGGTACCCATGATAGCAAATAGTCTCATTGCTGATAACAAGGGATCTTCGTTGTCTAGTGCGGCATTTGATGACGCTCCAAAGCGACCTGGCAATTCTAATAAAAGGTATGGGACCGTTTTGCCACTGATGAGGCACGCAAGTGCCTTGAACGTATTAGTACTCAGCAATTTCTTGCTCTCTAATGGCATATCAACGTACTGTGGTGTAGCAGATCTCTATAACTTCTTTCACCGGTGAAATTGGCAAACCATTGGTAGAACATAAATAGCCCAAGAATGCAGCAGCGCCGTGGACATGATTTTGCCAGGCATGCGAAGAGGAGGGGTTATCGCATGTTATCATCTGAAACATCAACTATCCGTCAGTCTTGTGGTGAAATTTATATTAGTGGGACATCAGAGCACAGAACCTCAAAGATAGACAAAATAAAACTTCCAGCGATAGATTGTTCAATTCCAGAGGGCTGAGGGCCGATAATCGCTTTAGTGAGGACTCTTATAGCAAAATTATATTTTTTTCGCGCCAGATTCATCATATTGGGGTCTTTGTGGACAACGGCGAGTGCAGCGAGACCAACAGAGGTAAGGCTGATAGTAGCAGAAGATGGGTTCTCCGCACGGGAATCCATCCAATGCTTGCATCCATCCCCCAAGATGGTAAAGTTGTCAGAAAATACTTTTTGTGCAAGTTCTTCGATATTGAAAGTGGGTTGTGTTGCGAATAGGCTCCGACAAGTAGCGTACTTGTTAGCCGTAGTCAACCCGGTACTTGAAGAATGCAACTTTTTAATTGTGGACTTGGTCTGGTCTCGAAAAAGTAGATCTGACTGAGACCTATAACCAGTGCAGGCTAGACCGGCTCGAGCGCACTGACTACATCTTGGCCGGAGGAGATTGCACTGTCGAGTTGTTAGTAGGAACAAGGGTGTAGATAATTTTTGTGAATCAAACCTTGATTCTCCTAGACCTGCAGTTCCCACAAGCCGGGCTAGCTCTGGTGGATGCCATGGATGGTGGCAAAGTGAGTTTCCGAAATAATTCAGTCAAAGGACGTTGCAATGGGAGCTGCACTGCCGCTTGAGCACCAAACTTTGTTTCTTTGCAGCTAACAAAATGACCCACGGTGTATTTTTAGTGTGGCTATTGAGGCAGTAAAGATAGGGTCAGATATATTGTGAGTCTTGAGTTGTCCTCCAGAGCTAGATAATCCAGGCGAGGGTGGAGTAAGACTTCGTTAAACGACCCCTCATTGGTTGTAAAGACTGCGCTAATCCACGACTGACTTACCCAAATGGGAATAGCGCTAACATCAATGGTGATTTGCATAGAAGTGGGATTGGAAGACACTATACCACGACTGGCTTGTCTAATTGGGAATAGAGCTGACGGTGTGATCAAATTATTTGCTATGCTATGAATGAATTGCCTAATGCAGATAATGTCAATGACCATACGTAGGGCCATATGTTGAGTCACATTTCTAAGTATAAAAGGAGGAGAGACTAACTTGTCTTCGTTATTATTATCTATTTCTCATTCGATTCCTACAGTACCTTGTTTCCATCATTTTTAAATTCCTCTCTATACACTTCCCTTTCAAATATCACTTCCATCTAAAATGAAACCTATCCGGAACGTCGCACTATTGGGGGTTAGTTCATCAACAATAAAATGGTTGTGTTTGTTATACTAATGTGCGGTCAACAGAAAGGATGGCTGGGATCTGCAATCTTGGAGCAGCTCGTGAATAGTGGCTTTCAAGTCACCGTGCTGAGTCGCACAGCTCGCTCTGTAGATGAACCCCCTTCCAGCGTCAAGACTGTGCAAGTCGATTATTCGTCCATCGACAGTCTTGTAGCTGCTCTCCAGGGTCAGGATGCCGTGGTTTCCACCGTCGGTTCATCCGGTATTAGCGCACAGAAGACGGTCATCGACGCCAGCATTCAGGCTGGTGTCCGACGCTTCATTCCTTCCGATTTCGGGGCGCTTACGACCAGACCTGGAGCAGAGTCACTTCCACTGAACGCATTATGGATAGACATCCAGAAGTACCTCAAAGAAAAGGCACTAAGCGGACAGATCGAGTACACACTCTTTGCTGTTGGGCCCTTCCTAGAATTTGTCATGTCGATGCCATTTTTGACCGACCTTCAGACTCAGACTGCTCCACTTTATGACAATGGCGAACATACTTTCAGCTCAACTAGTGTGTCGAGTGTTGCGAAAGCCGTTGCTGGTGCTTTGAAGAATGCCGCAGAGACCAAAAACCGCTTGGTCAGCGTTCACGACATAGTGCTGACTCAAAACAAAGTTTTGAATCTGGCAAAGAAGTACTCGGGGCCTGATCTCAAATGGGTTGAGAATCCAGTGGACGCAGCGGCTGAGCTTGGGACAATTCTCGAAAATACCAAGCAAAGCGACCTGGACCTCTTCAAAACACTTGCGCTACTGAAAGCTGCGCTCTTGGGTGGCAAGTTTGAAGCTGAGTTCAAGAACTTGGATAATGACCTTGTTGGAGTGCGCCTTCTTTCAGATGATGAATTTGAGAAGATCTTTGCCACAGCTTTTAAGCCAAGTCAAATGATTGCACAGGAGGACCTTGAGGCAAATGTTGAAGGGATTCAAGGCGAGGCTTAGTAAGAAGCTAGAAAGGTGCAGATTTTATTACAAGGACTTTTATTCTGTATATGTGTTTCCTGTTATTAAGTGCTCTTGAAGAGAATTTGATTTTCTTTTTCTTTCTTTTCTTTCTTTTTTCCCCATTTAACACAGCCTAGCGAATATTTCTGGTTCTGGTGGATTTAGCCATAGGTACACCCTGCGAGGGGCATAACCATAAAAGGCAGGAAAGGCGAGAAACTTTGACTTTGACATATCATCCGACATACCCGAGCTTGGCCGAAGGAGGCAACGTACTCCGCAACTGCTCGCTCTTTTGATATTATTGAACAAGACCCTTCACTGTCAAAATGAACAGCCCCACAGAATATCGTGGCAAACAGTGTGGCTGAGTCGGTGGATTATAGGAACCGACTTGGAGTCTTGAATGGATAACATAGAATATAGGATGCTGAACAAAATGCCTGAGTGCTGGACTTCAAACTGTTAAAATCCGTATCTTACTGAGGAATTGTTTGAGCTCTTGGGTGGTGGATAGCATTCAGAGGTCATATCATCAACTTTTTAATAATCGGCTGCTTTGGTGGTGGTTTATCTAGATGGATGGAATATGCCGAGCTGAAAGGTTGCCACAGGAGACTGACGTAAAATGCGAGTCTGTCAAGATACCGGGCAGCTGCGGACCACGGTGGACAATCTTGGAAGCCATGAAGAACTGATGTCAAGGTATCCGTTTTTTTTTGGCTCTCAGAGGTGTTTCGGATGGAGACTGGGGTGTCCTATTTGCGAACCAAATTCGTTGAATGATTGGATCGATCTGAAGTGTAAGAATCGAAATTCTGGAAACGCGAGTTCCACTCGCAAGCTGATGACGAAGTGTTCAAGATGACGAAGCGTTCGAGACCGTTTGTGGAAACCTCAGCCGCATGTTCTAATTGGTTGGTTGATCTCGGAAGCCAACCTTATTGACTGAACCCACATGTATAATTGTAGTTTATCCACATCCTTCGAATCTTTTTGGTCCTCTCACAAAGTTTCATCCTCATCCGGACGACTCCACCAGGCGCAATAAAAAGATGGACATCCGCAGATATGGCATCCTTTTTCTTTCTTTCTTCAAACACATTCTTTGATCTTCAAGTCACTCTTTTTCTTGAAGTCAGTCATTCATTCGAGGTTGATCCTCCACCACTGTCACTTTAGTATCTCTGTAAACCAGGTGAACTATTTTCCCCTACCACTTTCACTCTTTCAATTTACAATCTTCCATCATGACTTTCAACGTCTTCCTTACCGGCCTTCTCGCTGCCACCGCTGCTGCCCTCCCCCACTCCGCTCGATCCGGGGAATCCGGCGCCGTTGAGACCCGCGATTCCAGCAGCGGCAGTCTTCAGATCGTCAACAACATGGGTACCAACGTCTACCTGTGGACCACCTCATCTGAGGCTGGCACTATGCAGACCATCAGCACCGGAGGTGACTACAGCGAAGGCTGGACCACCAACTCCGATGGTGGCGGTATCTCCATCAAGATGTCCACCAGCGAGAGCGAGGAGAGCGTCCTTCAGTTCGAGTACACCCAGGATGGTGACACCCTTTACTGGGACATGTCCTCCATCGATCTTGACTCTACTTCCGAGTTTGTCAAGTCGGGCTTCACCGTTGTCCCCAGTGACTCGAGCTGCAAGACTGTCTCGTGTGCCGCTGGCGATGCGGACTGCAAGGATGCTTACCAGCTCCCAGATGACGTGAACACCTACTCTTGCTCCCTGAGCGCCGGTTTCACTCTGACTCTGGGATAAATCCTCGTTTTTTTCTTTTCTTAAAACCGGCAGGACCGATGGATTTTTGTTTTTGTTTTTGTCTTTTTTCTTTATCATTTGCAGAATTTTACTGCCTCCTTGGGTGCGTTTATACACTCTTGGAAATGTATATAAACTTCTGCAGAAGTGGATATATACTAGCAGTGAGCTTATCAAGCATCACTAGCACAATACAAGAATGTGTTTAAAAAGAACATATCCCGACTATCTAGGAGTAGGTGTAATTTGATGTTCACCCGATTCGCCCTGCACGTCTCAACGGGTTTCTTGTTATTGGTATTAACCTACTGGGAGTTTGTGTAAATGATGGGGAATTTGGATTTTGTTGAAATCATGGGACTGATGAAGCTCTTGAGGTGAGTTATTGTTGAGGCTCTGTCTTAAGTATATACTAGGGCCTTGCTCCTCTTTACTACAAGACTGATACTTCTCACTCCTCTCTCCCTCTCTCCAGCAACAGATATTTCAATCCATAGTCTTTCTTGCTTTCGCTCCACCACCAGGTGTTGACGGACACAAGCATAATATAGCCACATCCTTTTTTGTCTATTTCTGAAGTTATCATGCACACTGCGGTTAATTTCACCATGAGGGGTGCTTTACCCCTTTATTCCAGTCAATCTATAGAATAGACAGGCTCAATTGGGACTTGAAATGAGTAATTCGTCCACATCCATCCTCTTGGGGCATATGAAAATTTCCGTAAAGAACACATCGTGTTTTGCCGTGCCCTTCAGGATTAAGAAACGGAAATTCTAAGCTAGTCAAAGGTACATTGGCAAACGTGGTATGATGCTTGCATATTAGGCTGGTGGACCGGTGATCCAGCCAAATATCACCGTTTTCGGTAGATGGTTTGCGCCGAGTCTGACCTGGTTTCTTCCTTTCGTTCAATAGCATCAGTCCTGCTCAATTTGTGATATATGCTTGTAAATCTTGTGCTTCTGAAACTCAACACTGTGAGATGTAGATTTAGCTGCGAGAAGTGACCTTTTGATCCCAAGGACCGGTGAATTAAGGGGTTTTTCCTCGTACAAGAAAAAATAATGGCCGATGCGGAGGACAGGGTAACCCCGGTAGTAAGCGGAATCTGCATCTTGGATAGACACGTGAAGATTTCTGCCTTAGGTGTCGACCTCGAACCCCGCTACAGTGCGGGTCGTGACTAATCTCTCGGTCAAGTCGGGGGGACCGAGGCTCATCGCGAGTCTGTGAACCACCGAGGTTGCTTTGCTTTATAGGTCGGTTACACCCCATCCGTACCTCCTCTTCCCCAGGTTTTCTTTTTCCATCACCTTCACTCCACATATCTTCAAAATGGCGTCTCCTCGTAAGTGACTTATATCCTCTATGTTTATTTACCCTGCCCATTATTTCCATGTGATCTCCTATATGACGATGGCTCCACATGGGCCCCATCGCCACAACATCGATGTTAACCATAACTGCTGAACAGAACAAATCCGCACCCCGATCACTGATCTGCTCAAGATCAACCACCCCGTCCTGCTGGCAGGCATGAACGTGGCTGCGGGGCCCAAGCTGGCCGCCGCTGTCACCAACGCTGGTGGTCTCGGTGTGATCGGTGGCGTTGGCTACACCCCCGAGATGCTGCGCGAACAAGTCGCCGAACTCAAGAGCTATCTGAATGACAAGAACGCTCCCTTCGGTGTCGACCTTCTCCTCCCCCAGGTTGGCGGCAGTGCCCGCAAGACCAAGTAAGAACTTTCGATCGCTGCGGCACTTTTTCCATCGTTGACACGTGCTAATCCCGTTTTGTTTCGGCAAATAGCTACGACTACACCAAGGGCAAGCTCGGTGAGCTCGTCGATATTATCATCCAAGAAAAGGCTAGCCTCTTCGTTTCCGCCGTCGGTGTTCCCCCCAAGGCTGTTGTCGAGAAGCTGCACGGTGCCGGCATCCTGTGCATGAACATGATCGGTCACCCCAAGCACGTCCAGAAGGCCCTTGATGTTGGCGTTGATATCATCTGCGCTCAGGGTGGTGAGGGCGGTGGTCACACTGGTGATGTCCCCACTACCATCCTCATCCCCACTGTTGCCAAGTTGGTCGAGGGCAAGAAGAGCCCTCTGACCGGCCAGCCCGTGCAGGTCATCGCTGCCGGTGGTCTGTTCAACGGTAGCTCCGTTGCTGCTGCTCTTATGCTCGGCGCCTCCGCTGTCTGGATCGGTACCCGCTTCATCCTGTCTGACGAGGCTGGTGCCCCCGCCGCTCACCAAGAGGCTGTCCGTACCTCCAACTTTGAGGATAACATCCGTACTATTATCTTCACTGTATGTATCCCCTGGCTATGCTTTTAACGAGATGTTCAGGTTGCTAACAAACGATATAGGGTCGTCCCCTCCGTGTCCGCAAGAACCCCTACATCGTTAACTGGGAGGAGAACCGCCACGAGGAGATTAAGCAGCTCACCTCCAAGGGTATTATTCCCGTCGAGCACGATATGGAGAACTTGCCCGATGATGTCGACGATGAAACTCTGGACAATGCCCGCCCCTTCCTGATGGGCAAGGTTGCCGCCGTTGTCAACGAGAAGAAGTCTGCCAAGGCTATCGTTGATGAGCTCGTTGGAGATGCCGCTATCCTGCTCCAAAAGGGCAACAAGATGGTTGCTAAGCTGTAAATATACTATTCCCCTATATGTCTCGGTTTCTATAGTCATCTTCAGCGTTGAATAATCAACCTCGGCCGGGAATATTCCCGGCCGAATTTTGGAATTTACCTATTTTATTTTGCTCGACGTACCTGGATTTGTTTGATATGCACGGAGTAATGTAGTTAGCGCTGTGTAATTCCCTCTCAAGCCCGTTACGGAGTTTCCCTGTTATTTCGAAAACCTTCCATGATCCAAAAAAAGCTCTTAAGCGCCGGGGTGGGGTACACTATCACCAACCACTACTCAGTATTCCACGTGGAGATTACATCCACAATCCCTGTCACCGGCATGAACTAGTCAATTCCTGATATAAATAGATTTTTTATCCTTGCTTTTCTCATGAAAGGTAACTATGCTTCCCGTGTCTACATGTGCTCGCATGCTGTCGATCGGTGTTATACTTGCTTATTTTGCTTAATTAGATTAGCACACGAAGACAAGCAAAGATGTCAGTTATGCAGAAGCTTGGTACAGCCCATGCTGTTTAAAATATTTATCAAAACTTAACTCAGAACGTCCTCTCGTCGCGAAAGGGGTCGGCATGAAGATTATTGGAGGTAGCTGAAACACATGTATAAACGGACGTCGAGTGATATCCCTGCAGGCGTATCTGCAATTATTTCCTTCTTTCTCGCACGGACTGTGACGAGAAATGCAACTCTGATGAATGACCATGCGCAATATACGGGTCGTCCACCGCAAACGCACGAGATATTCCTACAAATTGAGGCGTCCATTCAACGACAATCTGGACAAACAGCCAAGATGCTGCACGCCACCTTTATTGAGTTCCAAGTAGGCATAGGAGATGACTAGACGGCTACTATAGTCTCTCTGGGCAGGCTTAATCGGTTGGACTCAATTAACACGCAAAAAGAATTGCAACGCAAGGTACACACATGATGCAAGTGGTTCAATCGGCGATGTGCAAGTGGGTCCAACAGCCCTACCTACATCCATGGATGCGTATGTAGGTAGAACATATCGGGCTTAGCTCCAAGCATTAGGCTTACCAACTATGGAATTCCCCGAGCCAGGCAAAAGAGGTCAAACTTGTTGGTTTACGTATCAATGTCACAATTAGTTGGCTGAGTACTCCGTAGCTAGAAGTTGGATGCACGGCTAGTGCATTAAGCCAATGGCATCATAGTTCAATAATCGAAGGCCCAACACCCGATAGTTCAGCCAAGTATAGAGAGCATCTAGCAATTACATGCAGCACATGAGGTGCTCGAGCAACACAAAGCTAATTCAAAGCGGTTTGACGCGTTCCTGTTGGAAATGGTCTGTAAAGCTAATGAGAAGCAAAGCGGAGATTTCAGTTACTAAATATAAAAGTGAGTGCAGGATGGTGGACCACTGAGCAAAAGAGAGTCGATTATGACCAATGATGATTGATATGACGCTCTAGGAAGCATCCCTAGATCGTAGCACACAACGACCATCCGTGACTTGGTCCTCTAACTCTCAACTCACCGTATTCCTTCGTGTCTATTTTTGTACATATAGATACCTTCCACGTGCTCATTGGCTCTCACGCGTAATTACTCAACAGGATATCTAAGAAGATAAAAGGATCGCCATCTCCTCATTTTAAACCGCCCCAGTTACACATTCTGCAGCTGCTTATCTACCTAATAATAGACTGGTCCATCAATCAGCGGTCTATGCCCCGCAAAATAACCAAGAGAGCCTGAGGATCTACACCCACCGAGTTCTCAATGATCTCACATGATGTGATATTTTCTGTGCGTATTGCAGCTGTGCCGTCTTGCAGGCCCCGCACGTTGGTGGCGGACTCCGGAGAGATTCTGGCCTATGATTCACGGTTATATCAGGGTCTAGAATGTGCTGATCTCTTTAGGTACGGCACTGAGCCGTCGAGATTGAAGAATACTTGCCAGTCTTCTGGTGGATTTGAAATGCAGCACGATGTCGATGTCCTTCTCAGTGTTTGGCCAGGCTCCGCCAGTGCAGGCCTGAGAGCCGTTGAGAAATTAACAATATCTAGATTGTCACGTTTCACCCATCAATCAATATGTCTACCATTGCGCTGTACGGTTCGTATGCGCATAAGAATGGTATCCTGTCCATTGTTTGTAGGTATCAACTTTAGAATGTCTGGTGAGCGGATCGGGCCGGTTCTATAGTGAACCATGGGAATTGAACACTCAGATTACCTCGGGACCTTCGGCTAGTATAGACTATAACTGCAGGTATATTGTATTGATGTTGAAGTTAGAGGAAAGTCCATGAACTTCAATTGACCTGGAACAGTTACTTACTGTTGAGGTGTTGATGTGGGCCGACTCGGTGGTGCTATGTTGGGCCATCGGCCGTTCTTACCCGGATATACACCACCGACTAGGACTTGGCGAGAAGATAATCACAAGCCCAACACACGTTCAGACCAAGATACCAAGTCGTCCACTTCAATACAAGCAGGATGGGGGATATTCAGTTTGCTTGTGTAACACCTCAAACTGAACCATAGTACACCGGAGGTCGAACGTCGAGGGTGAGCACTAAAACGGAAAGGGAAAGGTCGTGAAGTGTATATATAGCCTTGTGGAGAGAGCATTGGCCCCAGGGATTCTAGGAGGATGCCTCTAGGACTATGTATGGAGTAGCAATTCACTATCTCGAAGAACCCTAGTTCCTTTTCAAGAATGGGGAGCGAGATGTTGGATAATCCATACACTCGGGCCCTGTCCAACTCTAAATAAAGCACTGCAAGCGCCGTGGCGGGGAATGTATTGAAGTGACAGGGGGGCCGAGGACCAATGAACCATGGATTCTTCCACGCGATAGACCAGATTCAAATTCCAAGAGAAAATCCCCGCACTGTCCAGACGCGGCCTTTTGTGATAAGTCAAGATCACAGTTCAATTATAGAGTCAAGTCAAAGTCAAATCAATCTTTTAGAAGTCAAAGCCCATGAAAGATTGGGTGATTGAGGAGTTAAGTTGGCGTGTCACTCATAATATGTCGAAAATCTGCCCACTCACAAGCTCGGCAGTACGAAACCCCTTCTGTGAGATCCTATTGACCAAGACGTGCATAATTACTGCAGCAAAGCGGGTTATTTTTGTCCCATCACTCGGTCAAAGTAGCCTTTCCAGTACTTCCATCTTTTTCCCCTGCCCCTCCGTGCAGCCCCTCTGCAGGTTCTCTAAGATTTGGGCTTTTTCTTTGCTTTTTTCTTTGGATTTTGTTAATTTAATTTTATTTGACTCTACAATTTCATCTTTTCTTTTTTTTTCTTTTTTTTTCCTTTCTTTCTTTTCCCCCCCCTTACCCTCCTTATCCCGCTAAACCCCTACAATCCTTCTGTCCAAGTTGCTGGGTCACCCCCTCATCTCCACTCTCCAACCGTCAAAGAGGTTAAACCAATTACTTCCTCAATTGTATCTGATATCACCGATTTTGGAAGTGATGATATTTCTATAAATAACATTTCCAACTGATATCCCAGCCTTTTCACGTCAATCTCGGGATATCACACGGAATTATTGGACTTCAACCCGCCAATCCGCCGGTCCTACTCCCCGCAGCTCGTTCCGCCCCATCAGGTTGTTCTTGGCCCCTTTTAACTATCAACCCTAAGGTTTTTTCGTCACACCGACTGAGTCCTTGGCTATTGGTGCCGATTATATTACCTGCGCTTTCCCGGCTTTGCGCTGGTGAGCCCACGACAAACTGGCGGCTTCTACGGAAATATTACCGTGCCCTAGAGAGTTGGATGGAAAGTACCGACAAAGGCTTTCCCCAATCTATATCATCTAGGCACAGGAGACTCGGGTCAATAATTTAATAGATTCCACGACAATGTCGCTCAAACAAGTAAGTAAATCTGATGTGAACTCGGAACATTACGCATACTGACATTGGGGTCCAAAAGGAAATCGAAACATGGGTGCAAGCCCTCGATGCCTATGACAATCAAGAATTCAACGAGTCCCTGCGGTGCTTCGATCAGATTGCCGACACATCAAAGATCTTGTTCAATTGTGGAGTGATATATGCAACCCTAGGCGAGCATCATAAAGCAGTAAGTGAACTGATGAGATGTTTTCCCCAACAGCTGATTGATTTTGGTACAGGTAGAATGCTACCAACGTGCTGTCGGCCTAGACCAGTATCTAGCAATCGCTTACTTCCAGCAAGGTGTATCTAATTTCTTGATCGGGGACTTTGAAGAAGCGTTAGCCAACTTTAATGACACCTTGCTGTATCTGCGAGGAAACACTTCCATCGACTATGAACAATTAGGTCTTCAATTCCGCCTCTTTTCATGCGAAGTCCTATTCAATCGCGGTCTCTGCTATATCTACCTCCGACAAATGAACCCAGGCATACAGGACCTCGAGTATGCAGCCAAGGAAAAGGTTACCCCGGACCACGATGTGATTGACGATGCCATTCGCGAGAATGCAGATGTATGTAGACTCTACTAACCCACTGCGATGAAAGCTAATTTAGATATAGGGCTATACCGTCTTCTCAATTCCAGTGGGAGTTCTCTATCGCCCCAACGCAGCCAAAGTCAAGAATCTCAAGACAAAAGACTACCTAGGCAAGGCTCGATTAGTTGCCGCATCGGACCGCAACCAATCATCAGACCACCAATGGAATCCAATGCCCGTCGATAAAGAAGCCCTCCAAGGACGCGAAGGCGTCTCCTTCGCCGCATCCCACCTAGTCCGCCAAAACCTCAGCAGTCGCACCCGCCAACAATCCGAGCCACCCCTGAACCGCAACGTATTCCCCCCAACACCACCACCAGACGACAGATCCGTCAGCACAGCATCCGGATCAGGATCAGCATCCGGCCACCACCGAACATCATCTCTCCGAACCGTCCGTCCACCACGTCTCGACCTAGATCGCGCAGGCGCCAGTCTAGACCGCCGACCCTGTCCCCCAGAACAACCATCCACCGAGAAGCCCCGGATAGGAACTACGCGAACAGCCTCCGAGCCGCGCGGACCATCCTCACGACAGAACAGCACGCGCGGATACACACCAGAAAGCAGCAGTCGAGGCAGCTCGTCCCGCGAACAAGCCGGCCACCGCAGAAATCTCAGTGACATAAACCCAAAGACAAATTACGCACCGGAACCAGACTACGGCCACACAGAGCCGTACTCAAGCCAGCGCAATCTAGCAAACGCAGGCTGGGGCCGCGGATCCCGCCACCAACCACCCCAATACATCGACGAAGCAGAAGAGTATAACAGCGACGCATACGACGCGACAACCCTCAATGACGGCGCTTTCGAGCTCGTCGCTGCTCCACCGGCTGGACCGAGCCAGTCAGCGCAACAACGCCGTACTCGTTCTCCGACACGGTACTCCCGTCATGCGAATCCGCGAAGACCGGAGACACAGAAATTTAGAGTTAAAGTACACGCTCCTGATGATACGAGGTATATCATGATCGGGCCGACGATTGAGTTTGGGGAATTTGAGAACCGGATTCGGGAGAAGTTCGGGTTCAAGTGTCCTCTGAAGATGAAGGTGCAGGATGATGGGGATATGATTACCATGGTCGACCAGGAAGATCTGGATTTGCTAGTTAGTTCGGCGAAGGAGGTTGCTCGACGGGAGGGAAGTGAGATGGGGAAGATCGAGGTGAGTTTATCTGTCCTGGATCCCTTTTTTTTTTCGAGAATCGTTTTTTCCTGACTGGTTTTGTTCTTTAGATATGGGTGGAAGAGCGTTCGATGATTTGATGCATGACTGGATTTTCTTTCTCTGTTGATATTAGCATGATTTTGTCTATACCCTGATTTGCGTATTTAGCATGAAAATACGTCCAATGCATGAGAAATGTTAATGTAATTTTCTTATAATTTGCGTTTACACTTGAGAGAGCGTCGTAGGTAGGTAGGATTGTCTACTACTTAAACCAGGAAGAAGCTTCGCTTGAGACGGCATAAGATTGGGGGTGTTGAGAGGTCTATTGCCGAGATGGAGTGATCTCCTTACACCCTTTGCCATGGTGGAAATTGAATAAAGGCATGAGCGTTGATTATTGTACTAATGGTACATTCAAAATGGCATCGTTCGCTTCGCAGCACATGTACATGTACTAAGCGAATGTCTCCGTTGTTTCCGCATATCCTGCTCATTTTCCAACAGTATCTTCTGCACACAGCGGGTTCCTCTAGGATCGTGCTTCACTCGGTCGTCATTGAGGATGTTTGTGAGAGTTGCTTTGACTTGGTGGTGGTAGTCGCGGATTTGGTCATTTGTGGCATCTGTGGCATTGCCAAAGCTCGACACTAGCGGATCTTTTTGGCGAGGCA
Organism: Penicillium expansum; assembly: GCF_000769745.1. Lineage (NCBI taxonomy): Eukaryota > Fungi > Ascomycota > Eurotiomycetes > Eurotiales > Aspergillaceae > Penicillium > Penicillium expansum. Next base: position 15,791 of record NW_015971406.1, read on the forward strand.
TGGAGTATGAAGTGATTGATCGTGTGATAGATGGAGGGGAGTGTAGGGTGGGCAGTTCGGTAGATGTTGCTGCTGAATGCCTGTTCTGAGATGGACGCACCATTTTGGATGTGTGTATGATGGAAGATGGAATTATTGGATTTTATGGTAGAAAATAAAGGTAAACTCGCCTTTAAGTAAGAAATATATCTGATACAATAGAGGCAAAGTACCAAGCTGTGTCACTGAGGTGACGTCTGGCCGGCATATCTGAAACCTGGCTGATTCCTTGTCTGCCACGAAACGATACGTTTAATGTTAGAGGTATAAACATGGTAGTTTCCGCCAATCGCAAGTTGATTTACGCTTAGACTTTGTCTCGAATTTCAGATCCTTGTCAAAGGATGTGTCTATGACCTATCAAGAGTAGTATGTGATGCTAGTCTCTAGCCTGCAGGGTTGTCGCCACTTGGGGGCTTGTGCATGACAACTACAAGGATGGGCTATATCAGACTCTTATTTTATGTCCATCATTCCCTAGCTTGGTCATCCTCTATGATATAATGTAAATATCCTCAAGGATCTAGAATTAACCGGCTAGGCAATGTGTTCATATGTGTCAATGTGTTTCAATTCAGACTTGCTTCAGGCGTTAGCTAGATGTCCATAATAAAATTACTCCGTGTCTCTCCAGTCTCCTATTCAGTATCAGTCTCCCAATACTTTGTCTTTCTGGTCTCTCCCTTCTCCGTCTCAAACTCGGCAGTGCCTCCAATCCAACAGCCCACAACGTTACCTCCCCATAGCTTAAACCTCAAATCCATCTCACGATAACGGTCCTCGTCCAAACGCTGTCTAATCTTAAGTCTCTGGTTAGGGTCGAAGATCGTGCCATTTAGCATGATCGCAATAGCCAAAGCAGTCGCAGTATCCTCCCAATCTCCAGCATGTTTAGGGATCTGCCTCACTTCGTATTCATGCGGGTTGTGGTCGTCGGCAGCATACAGGCACAAACCATTGCTTTTAATCTTTTCAAGAAGCTTTTTGCTGAGAGGATATTCCAGGTCCAACTCATTCAACTTTGCAATCGATATGATCGGAATCATCGTCTTTACTATTTTGTTCGTGCCAGCATTCCGGACTTGTATTCTAGGTGTTATGTCATCTCCATCAATCTCCAACTGAGACAGTATGGCGTTGATGTGGTTTTGAGGCACCTCCTCCATGACTGAACAAATCGGGTAGGAGAATTCAACCCAGGTGCTGTCTTTGTCTGCAGTCTTCGTGATCATCGCTTCAACACGACCGTTCTTACTCCGGATGCGGAGGTCGTTCCTCGACATCTTTCCAAGCTTCGACAGGAGCCACACAGTTCCGATCATTGCATGGGCACACTTATCTAGTTCATAGAATGGGTGCCAGAGGTGGATCTCATAGTCGCAGTCTGAGCCAGCGCGTGGGGGGAAGGCGAAACCGATAATGTGGTCGTGGTTTGAGGCAACCTCTTGCATTTCTTCATTGGACATACGCTTGTCGCTTACCATGACTAAAAGGGTACCGTCACCATCTGGACCTCCAGGAGAGACTCGCAAGAGGTGAACTTGGGCATCCTCCATTGTGGATGGATGTGGTGTAGGAAGTGTAGTAGATTGGTTAGATAGATGGGTTGGTTCTGTATGGATACAATACCACTTGAGAAATGATGAGTTGCATGATGAAGAGTACGAGAACGAAATGCCAAGGACAGTTTATATAGTTAGTGACATTCCTCATCCCATCTCTGTACAACTCATACCCCGGGCACAAACAAATACGGGGTGCGGGAAAGACCACCCGCGCAGTGACGTTGAATGTTGATCGACAAGTGTACAGTTGTATAGCGACACTACACACATTTCAGACCATGCCACTCCCACAATGACCGACTTAACACCAACCCTCAACAACCTGCTTTCAAAGCAAGGCTCATCAGTCCCGCAAGCCAGAAAACCCTGTACAGAAACCGCCGACGAGTTCTTAAAGGAGGCATACCGAATCGTAAGCCATGCCCTCCGCACTCATTCACACCCACTATACCAAACCCCAACAAACCAGAAACAAAATCTAACAAAAAGCCCAGAACTCACACATCCACTCCCTCCTCCAATACCTCCAATCAATCCGTCACGCCTACCTCTCAACAACGCAACCACAACGCCGCAACCAAAACACAAGCACCCCCAACCCCAAAAATGCGCCCCCAACCACACAAACAAACCTCACAGACCCCGAACGTGACGCAGTCGACACATCAACAGCTCTCCTCCTCCGCGACCTAGCAACCTCAATCGCAAACCTCTCCTCCGCCGAATCCCTCCGCCAAGAAACATCCTCCACCCTCCTCCACAAGAAATACGGCCACTCCGCCGCAGGAGCCCTCCTCTGGCGCTGGGCCGGTGGAAGCGGCGCACTAGACAGCACCAGCGACGACAATGAGGGTAAATCCGCTGAGCAGGTGCAGGCAGAGGAGAGCGCGCGGTCGTTAGCAACTATCCGCGAAAGCGTGCTTTGGTTTCTGCGTCGCGGGCTTGAGAGTGCTGTTGGTGTGCAGCGTCGGATGGTGGAGAAGAGGATTGAGAGGGTTCGCGAGAAGGAGAAGAGTGTGCTTTATAAGGTTGCTGCGGGGAAGACTGCTGGTGGTAGTGGGAATGGGGGGAGGAAGGTGTCTGTTTCTGTGTCGGAGAGGACTGGAGCTGGAGCTGGAGCTGGAGTTACGGGTGGGGGTTCGTTCGATCCTACTTTCCAAGCGCCTGATGCGGCGGTTCTGAGTGAGGCGGATACGGCTCGGATCGAGGCGCAGCTTTCCCCAGAGCAGTTGCAGCTTTTTGCTGAGGAGAATGATTCTATGCTTAGGCATTATGAGGATACGTTGGGGAAGGTCCAGTATGTTTCTCTTTGATTGCTGGGTTTGGGGGATGGTGCTAATGATGTGCTCTTTTAGAAACGCCGAGAAATCTCTCCTTGAGATCTCCTCTTTGCAAGAAACACTTGTCTCTCACCTCGCTACGCAGGAAGAACATATTTCTCAGCTTATCTCGGACGTGGATACCACGCAGACGAATGTTGGGCAGGGAAATCGTGAGCTGAAGCGTGCTACGGAGCGACGGAGTACGGCGCAGGCTGTCTTCTGGGGTACTGTTGGGTTGTGTACCTGGCTTGTGGTGTGGGATTTGGTCTTTTAGTCCCCATACTGCTGGACAGGTAATATCTCATGAGCTTCAGGATGCATTTTTATACGATACCAGATACCATATGTCTATTACATTGAAATGTAGCATATTATCTCAAGGTCTCTTGCTCACCTATGTTGTAGGACGTGGTAGCTCTTGTTTGGCTGTTTGGATTTATACTTCCTGCAGACCATCGAATAAAATAATACCACAACAATTTTCAATGCCGCAATGCTATACATATACCTATGATTTATATGTCATGCGTGTTATGCATGTGATACTACGTAAATGCAAACCCAGACCCACGAGGTCTATCGAAGGGAACGAGAAATGCGAAACCAAGACCGAAGTCTCAAAGTATGGTGAATTGATGCGTCATGAAAGTCCTTCCAAACTTTCACAAAAAAAAAAGCTTGAGTTCCAAAAGCAAATAGAACGCCAAACCAAGTCTCATCGAGCGTTTCCACTCTATGTCAAGACCGGGGTATCAGGTAGGTATCACAACTTAGCAGAGTCACGAACAACACTATCAACCGCCTCAGCGAAGTAGTCAATGTTATTCGTGTTCAAGCCGGCCATGGAGATGCGGCCGTTCTTTGTCTATAGGGAAAAAGAGAGTTAGCAACCACAATCCCAGACAACATATAACCAATACACCAACAAGAAAGAAAGAAAAAACATACCATGTAAACATGCCACTTAGAGCGCAGCGTCATAACCTGCTCTTCAGACAGACCAGTGAAACTGAACATTCCAATCTGCGAAGTAATATGATCCCACGAACCAGGCGTACCACGCTTCTCAAGACGTTGCCGTAAACCCTGTCTCATCTCCAAAATGCGACCACTCATCGTGCGCAGATCTGCCTCCCACTCTTTGAAGAGCTCAGGATCATTCAGTACGCGACTAGCGATACGCGCACCGTACGCAGGCGGGTTGGAGATCTCCGAACGCTGCAGAATAGCAAGCTGGGACGCGATGTGCGCGGACGCAGCAGCCGCATCCGGACCAGGCGCGGAGACGAAGTGGAACGCTCCCGTGCGCTCACCGTAGAGACCGAAGTTCTTAGCGAAAGACTGCGCAACGCATAGCTCGAAGCCCTGCTCGACGAAGTAGCGGATGGCCCAGGAGTCGCGGACCAGATCGCCGGATGCGAAGCCTTGGTAGGCAGTGTCGAAGAAGGGGAAGTGGGAGCGGGCGCGCATCAGGTCGGCGATTTGCTTCCATTGGTCTTCGGTGGGGTCGACACCTGTTGGGTTGTGTGCGCAAGCGTGGAGAAGGATTACGGAGCCTTGGGGGGCGGCTTCTAGGGCTGCGATCATGCCGGTGAAGTCAAGGCCTTTCGTCTTGACGGAGAAGTAGGGGTACTTTGCGAGGGTTAGGCCGACGTTTGTGAAGATTTGGTTGTGGTTTGCCCATGTTGGGTTGGAGAGGTAGATTGCGGGCTTTTGGGGGTGGAATTTCGAGAGGAAGAGGCCGCCGAGGTGGACGGCGCCGGTGCCTGAGATGGTTTGCAAGGTGCAGATCTAGTGGGGGAGGGTTAGTTTGGTTTTGTGGAGGCGGGGGCGGGGTATTGGAAGGTATTTGGAAGGACAGAGGTACGTACTCGTTTTTCGCTAATTGCAGGGCTGTCTGCGCCGACGATCAGCTTCTGGGCTGCGGAGGTGAACTCTGCGAGACCACCGATGGAGAGGTATTCGTGGTTGAGGGTGGGATCGTTGTGGATGGCGTCATCGGCCTACAGATGTTGATGTTAGATAAATGTGAGCTCTGGAGGGATAGAAGAATAGAAGAAGTATGGATATTACCTTCTTGACAACAGGCAGAATCCAGGGCTTTGCGTTGTTGTCGCGGTAGGCACCAATGCCCAGATCAACCTTCTTATCGGAGGGGTCTTCACGATACGCCTTCATAAGACCGAACAAAGGATCTTCGGGTGCGGCAGCCACAGTGGCCGCGGTAAATACTGAGGGATTAGAGGAACCCATGATGTGTGATGATAGGGAGGAAAGACGATCTCTTGCGGATTGAATCGAAGTCATGGTGAAATTATATAACCGAGAATATCCAACGTAAGTTTTTTTCCCCGGAATCCGACACCGAAACGGGATATTCCTGCTTGCGTTCACCGGAATGGAGTGAGGGGGTGGGGTTTGTTTTGCGGGAATCAGCACGCGCTGTTTTGTAATCTGAAAGAATTATTGTATGTTGTACATACGATGAAGTATTTTAGTCTTTTATGTCTCTCTTATATTTATCTAGCTCTATATCCTCGGCGCACAAGATACCGAGGGACGACTTGCGGTATCTTTCTCGTTAGACTTCACATGCTAGTATATCTACAACTGTAGAATATAACCATGAATTATAAGTTATTCTATAGTCACACACAATACAAGTACAAATCAAAATAACCCCCGGATTGAAATCTCCAACATATTCCCCTCTCCGACAGGCTACACCCGCCGACGAGAAACAGTGTGTCATACAACGCCGACGGAAAAAGACGCAATGTGGGGACCCTTCTGGAAGGCCAAGCTTGTTGCATGATAAGTCTCGGCTCAGGGGTTTGTATGTCTTTGTCCGTACGGAGACCGGAGTTCTATATTATCAATTACACTTGGCATATGTGTACTACAGTAATAGTGTCGGAGTGTTCAATTCTGCACACGTAAGACCCTTTCCCTCTTCCAAGCAATTCTAGAACTCCATATGGTAACTCCATATGGGTATGTGTCATTCCCCCACACTTGTGAGGGGACGAAAATAACTCAGGAGGATCCCGGGACGGAGAAATAAGCAAAGAACTTGGGGATTAACAATTAGGGCGGACTTTCTCCGATTCCATTCCCCCACAAAGTAGAGATAATATATCATCAGAGCGTTATTATGCTAGTTTATGAACGTAATTAATATGTATCTAGAGAGATCTAAGTAATAATGTATCCCTCACGTACTCCACACCGGATATACTTCATCGGGTGAAACCAGATTTTATGTCAGCCGCTGATGCAATCATCCCGATATCAGCCAATCGGTCAGAAGGTAACTCGTGCCTGGCGATCTTTAACATCATGGGTATGTTATAGTCTTCCCGGGTTATGAGCTTTAGTAAGGTCTTATGCATATTTCATAATGACCTCGGGAACGTTAGAAGATAAGTGATATGATCTGATATTGGTTCTCGAGATAAAGCCGCGGAACCCATGGTACTGCTCCCTGCTGACCTGGCACAGCCTCAACTATATTTGTAAGAATATTTGACGACAAATAGGATGATAGCTCGTAAATCGATGATGCGGATGAATATCAATCCATGGATCCGAGTCTAGACCTCCTGTCCTCGTGATAGAAATATATCTCTATCTAGATATATGCACCTAAACTCAAATGTATGTAAATTGATATGTATGTGACCCTAAATTCATGATATACAGGAAAGTATATGCAGAGAAGAAACCAGCAGATACAGATAAGTCACTGAGAAAACCAGTCTCTCTTTTCCTTCAACCCCCATTCAAAGAAAACGCCAATGCTCTTTCAAACAATCCATAAAGTAAACACGAAAAAAAAATAAATATCATAACCCATAAAAAAGCAAACGCCATGTAGCCTCCTACCGAGGACCTGAAATCATCTGAATCGTAAATCGAAAATATATGCAAAACATAAAAGGAGTGATATGTAAAGGAGTGAATCATCATGCAGTAGACGGCGTGAGATGGACGGGCGCCGGAGCCGCCGGAGAAGGCGCAGCATTGTCGGCATCAGCGGAAGACTCAGCCTCAGCACCGTGAGCGCGTGTTCGGATACGGAAGCGGTCGCGTAGACGGGTGGTCAGACCACGACGTGATCCTTCCTCGGGCGCAGACTCGCCTTGGTTTGCTTCGCGGACGCGTCGGAGTGCCGCAATGCGCTCCTCGACGGTGGCATCGCGCATTCGTCGGGCGTTAAGGGGTCCATGGAGGTAGTTGGTTAGACGGCGATGCGTGTGGCGGGCTTGCTGGCGGGCTTGCTGGCGGGCCTCTTCTGTTGTTAGGACGGGTCCGCCTTCTGTGGGTTGGTCGGCTTGGTCGGCTTGGTCGGTGTTTTCTTCAGTTTGTTCCGGGTTTTCGGGCTGGGGTGGGTTGAGGTCAATGCGACTGTGATATGGTTAGTTTGGTTCATGTATGGAAGTTGATATGTTTGATATCAAAATCAATATCAATATCAATATTAAATAAAACCTACCAAAGGGGACAGGTGCCAGACACGTTCATCAACCATGGATCAATGCATTCCATGTGGAATTGGTGATTACAGGGTAGGACACGTAGGTCTTGGCCCTTGATGAAGTCATCTGTGCAAATCGGACACGAGAAGTTACCTGCCTCAGGCATGTCGGTCTTGGCTTCGGGGGCTGTGGCAGTGGGGCGCTCGTTATCATCTGGGGTTGGCATTTCGGACTCGTGGGGCGTCGATACGCCCGTATTTCCATCGGCCTGGTGTTGGGAGTGCTCGCGAGCAGCATCCTCAGAGCCCATAGACATTTCAACGTCTCTTTTGGCAGCCTCCACGTCATCGTTTTTGTCATCAAACTTGACCACCGGTATAGTGTCTAACATGGCTCGAGCTATACCTCGGGCTCGGCTTTGCCGGACTCGCCCGGCAATTCGGCGAGGGCCGTATCGCTCTGGATGGCGATGAGCCCGGACGGCACCCGTGATGATAATACCCAGGAATAGGGCGGTAATGATACCCGTGATACTGTACAGGATGATCATGGCTGGGGGAGAACGTTAATGGACTGGACAAGGTAGAGGAGTCGGGATGCGAACCTGTGTTGGGACTATCACCAGAGCCACCTGGGTCACCATCGGAAGGAACAGCTGAGAGATACGACATTGAGACGATACTGATAGTTGTTGGTTTATCGAAAGCACTGAGGAGTGCAGAATACCCGGCTTGGCTTGTGAATGTGAAGATATTGGGATAGCGTGCGACGGTCTGATCATCGGAAGTGAAATTGCAGCCGGTAGCTGTTTTGCTGTATAGCAGAATGGCTGCAGCGGATTGAGCAGAAGTGACGTATTCAATTGTCTCGTCAACTCGGATATTTCCGGTATAGTCCTCCTGGTCGCAGGATATGCAAGCGATTTGCGAGCTCTTTAAATCGAGGGAATTGCTTGGGATGACTTGAGTGGCAGTGCCAGAAACATTAAAGGACTGGTAGATGTCAGCAATGCCCCAATATTTCGAGCGTATGCGTATGCGTATAGCACCTTGAGTTGGGCCGTGGTTGATTGAATCAGCGACTCAGCTAAGGGGACAAGCTTCTGGCCAGTCAAATTGCCACCCTCAATTTGAAACCCAGTGGATTGAATTTGGATTGTAGTATTTGATGGTAGCGAGACAACCTCTGCTTGAACTGAGAAGAACAAGAGAAAGAAAAGAAACAGCCCCATTATGCGGGAGACGGCGGAATCGAAGAAATAATGTGGGGGTCACATTAGTCAAAATGGATCATACAAAAAGAAGAGAAACCGGGAAAAGTAGAAAATGAGGGGAGAGGATCGGCCCTAACTGGGGGGATCCAAGCGGATAAGAGGGAGATTAGAAGATTTCTTTTTTTTTTATTATAAATTGGATTATTTCAATTATTTCGACTATTATGAAGTAGATTATTGGATTATTGGATTATTGGATTACATGATTATATTTATTCAGATAAATTATGTACTTTGTACGGAGTACTTTATACATAACTACATGTATGTACTTTCTCTACAGAGTACGGAGTACTTCGTGTCGTATAGATACGTTGTAGATATGGCATGATGTATCTTTTATCTCGTACTCCGTACTTGAATTGACTATCGAATGTGATAATGCCCATTGACGATCACACTACATCTATCACATTGTGAACGTCATCGCTAAACTTACCCTCAAGTAAGGGTAGATCCTTCTATGATGCACCAAGCATCGTTCTCGTATTCGGCCGATTCGCCCAACTTGCCGATTAAAAATCCCGGACTTCCGTTCATTGTCTTACTTTTTTTACGTCTTGGGCTCTTTGCTTTTTATTTCCCACTTCCAACCCCCCCCCCCCGACATGAGAGATTTAACTTGATCATCCCCATGGTCTGATCTGACATACTGATCTGACACCTTCAATAGACTTCTTCAGCTCTAGGATTATTGTTCCACGATCAACGCTTCCCCCACAGATACCTATTAAATCGATGCACCCCATGTATTTTGACCCACAAAAGAAAAGAGACAGAAAGGAAACCCCAAAAAAGCAAAGAAGAAGAGGGGGTCTCTCACAAAAGGACCACTCAAAAGGACCAAAACCTTATTAAGTTCTTTGATGTTCAGTGTCCAGTGTCCAGGCCGAGAACGAAATCTGGAGAGGCGAACACCCGGGGAGACATGTTTTAAGTAAAGTTGTGTTCTAGTTTAAGTCCCCGCTTTATTAGTATCTGATAGAAATCTATATAATGATACACTTATACTCCGTACTTATAATTCTACATTCTATACTCCGTATCGTGTGATCTTAATCCTACTAACCAATATTTCTCCTAAATCAGGGTTCTCATAGTGGCGAAAAGAGTAGGGCCTCGGCTCTCATCAGGCCCGGAGTGCATTTGTTAGTACCTCCGTATATCACTGTGGGAAAAAAACAAAAAACCCAAAAAAAAAAAAAAAAAAAAAAAAAAAGAAAAAACAAAAGAACGAAAAAAACAAGACAAGAGAAACACAGTGTAAATAAAGTGAAATAAAGTGAAATAAAGTCGGATAAGACAGCTCTAGATCACCTTAATATCAGAAAAGATAGAACGTAGTAAAAAAATAAAACAAAAAACCACAGTATATGTATTAATAGAAACATCTCTCTCTCTCTCTCTCTCTTCTCTCATTTTTAGCTTCGTCCCCCTCTCTGAGCGGCAAAACCCGCCCTTCACAAAGTTCAATTCTTCCTTCCCCATCCTTCTCCATTTTTTCCCCGTCATCAACTCGCATCTCCTTTTTAGGACATGTCGTGAAAAGAGGACCTGATTTGCCTTCATCAACTCCGTGGGCAGCATCATGCCCGAGACTGCCATCCCGAGCCGGGCCTGGCAACACCGCTTTGACGGGAAGCCAATCTCCCCGTAAGCCCTTTCCATAGACCTTCCGGGGAATGAGCGATGACCTAGGATGCCATCTATAGTCTGAACCCTCTTAAGTGTCCTCTAACCCCGTATCCTTTCCTAGGACCCCCGCCATCGCCGAACTCGATATCGAACGGAATGAGTTAGCCCACACTTGGAAACGGTTTATCAGCCTCCTCCTACCCCAGGATCAGGTTCAATGGGAGGAGCGACCACAGACGGTACTCGACGTGAAGACCTTACTCGGCAACATCAAGACATTCTGGATGTCTCGTCCCCGACCACGGGTCTTTAGCGACTCCATGGACCTGTGCGATCGACTCCTTCCGACGGTGGACACTCACGCGACCCTTCTTTCTACTCTGCCGGACCATATGGCCTATAGCCCCTTATTCTATGGAGTCGTCCAGTCAGTGATTAAGGTGCGTGGTCCGTTTATACACACGTGTCTCCTCCCATTTGCTAACGTACGGGTCAGGCGTCGTCACATTATCCACGGGTAATGGAAGGCTTAGCTACTGCCTTGCTAAATATTCACGATGCTCTAGGTCTCCCTAGTGATCCTAGCCTAATCTCAAGCGCCGTCCAACATATTACGAAAACCTACACTCTAATATTCTTCTTTTTGACCGAATTCATGGACTGGTATGTTCGGAGGTCCACGTGCCAGTTGCTGAACATGCATAGCCAGGATGTGTACTCCGAATTTCATCATCTGGTCATCTATATACAACTGCAAGCACAGAATTTTCCATGGCAACATGCGGTCATGGACGTCGACGATGAAGAGGAGGACCCGTATAGCCCTCGGGCACTGTGGGAGGAATCTCGACTCAGCCAAGTAGGACGCCGGGGAAAGGATCGTCGGATAGCGGCACAAAATACCATCACTCGTCGACTCATCTGGGAGATTCAGCAAGACGCAGAGGAGCGTAATCGGTATAGGGAGGGTCGGGATCGGTTGTTGGCAGAGACATTGAGTTCTGTGCGTGAACAACTACAGCCGGTCAATGAACAGAGCAGTGGCATCGTTTGCATAACCACGCCTCCAGCCCCAAATATAGGTAGGAAGGCATACGCATTTTACAGCTCGATCCACCCATCTAACCCAATTTTGATAGACACATCTTCTTTCGAATGGTCGAGGGGATCCAAGCGCCGCCTCGCACGACTTGAGATTCAAAGCTCATCCAAGCACCTCCAAGACTTCTTCGATAGTGATGATCAGATTTGCGACTATGAATCCGATGTCAAGGTCGTCGCCGAGGGTAGTATCGTTGCATCTCTACAACAGTGGGCCACCAGTTCGCGATCTCAGGCCCTAGCCGTGGGCGGGACTCAACCTACCGCTTCCCTCGACCCAGTGGCTCTAATTTCAGCCTGCTATGCCTCCTTCGCACGTCAAGCTCGATTGCCTGTCGTCTCTCATTTTTGCACCCTTCCTAGCCAGGAGGCCAAAGGGCTGAATCTACACGAGCAAGGCTTAATTGCCCTCACCTACAGTATTATCCGGCAATTAATCAACTGGCTTCCTCCTGTAGTCGACAGCGACGCTGTACTGGATCTCAGCGCCGAGCGGTTTCGCCAACTAGACGGAACGCTCACCAGCTGGAAAGCCGCTCTATCGCTAGTCGATACCCTCTTACAATCCGCCCCACCATTGCTGGTTTTTATAATCGACGGTCTAGACGCCATCCACAATCCGTCTACTGACGGAGCGATCCGCGAATTGGTCTGTGTGCTGCTCACCCACACCCGGCGCCAACCCCAAGGCGGTCTCAACGGGCAAGGCCCTACTCTCCTTATGAAGGTCCTCTTCACCGTTACCGGAAGACCGAGTGCCCTCGTTGAGACGATGTCTGAACACACACTCATCCTCAACGAATCCAACAAATCCAACCAACCCACGCCGTCCGAATCGGTCCTCACATCGGATCTCGGAGCGGTCATGATGAATGCATGAATTGCCACGGGTGCCCAGTGCCCAGTCACGCACCGTTTACGAAATTCTTTTCTGCTCCTGCTTTTGGCTAAAAAAGACGTTTTTGAAATTCAAGCATAGATTTGCGTGGGTTGGGAATATTTGGATCTTATGAAACAGGCACAACACGGATGCCACTTATTTTATGCATGGGGGTTTGCCTCTCTTACAAGGCAAGGCTTTCCTGTGCTCGGCGTTCTCCTGTTGCTTTTTGGCGTCCGGGAGGACCGAATGGTTTATTTGGCTTCTTTTTTGTTTTTGTGCTTCAGTGGTAGCGGTAGACCTGTACTATACTGCTTGATAGCTGTGATACCCATCTAGGTCTAGAACTCTTTTTGCTATTCTTTCTCTCTTATTTTTTTTTCTCTCGAAACTTCTCACCTGTAACGGAAACCATTTCCCGAGTCGCAATTTGATGTCCAGTACTCCGTTCTCCACTCCGTATGTCCGACCTCAATGCGGGGAGCCCGATGGACATTGGTTTCCGCCCGAAAAATATTTAAACGATTTACCGAAGGCATCAATTAGGAAAAATACACATACATTCCCCTAATATATGTTGGATTCCGATAGATATACGCAATAATGAACGGCCACGGAGTTACATCTCGTCTCTACTCCCCCTCCACCCCCCAACTCCCCGAGTTCAAAGACATCTGCTCGCAAACCACAAACCCAGCAACCTACCCACTAGCCTGCGAAGTCCAATCTAACATCCCCATCTACGACCTCTCCGCCCTCGAATCCACAGGCCTAACCTCAGACCTAATTAATCGTCTCCAAGATGAATGGCATCACATCCTCCACACAGGCCCAGGCGTCTACGTGCTACGATCTATGTACGCACCCACAAAATACTCAACAACCCTGAACACCACAAACACCGCCTTCAACGCAATCATCGCCCGCGAAGCCGCACAATCAAACAAGAAAGGAGACCACTTCGCTGTAGGCGGCACAAATGACCGCATCTGGAACTCCTTCTCAAAACACGCCCTCCAAGACCCACCCTCCTTCATCGACTACTACTCAAACCCATGGCTGGCAGCAGTCGCTGAGTCCTGGCTGGGTCCGGCCTACCGTGTGACTGCCCAAGTCAACGCAGTGCACCCGGGCGGCGCGGCACAGGAAGCACACCGCGATTACCACCTCGGCTTCCAGGAGGAAGTAGCATGCAAGCGCTACCCGGCTGCGACGCAGCTAACATCGCAGTTCCTAACGCTGCAGGGAGCTGTCGCGCATACGGATATGCCTGTCGCTAGCGGGCCAACACGCTTCCTACCTTTTAGTCAGACATACAAGTCTGGGTATCTGGCGTGGCGAAAGCCTGAGTTCCGCGCATTCTTTCAGGAGAGTTATGTTGCGCTTCCGTTGAGTTTTGGAGACGGGTTGTTTTTCAATCCGGCGCTTTTCCATGCTGCTGGGGCCAATCAGATGGATCCTGAGAATGGGGGGTTCAGACGGGTTGCGAACTTGCTGCAGATAAGTAGTGCGTTTGGAAAGCCTATGGAGACAGTTGATTCGGTGCCGCTTGTTGATGCCACTTGGGATTTACTGGTTGAGCGGTTCCGGGCTGCTGGCGGGGTTTTGGCGGGACAGGAACTTGGTCCTGAGACCCATTCGTTGCAGCAGATGGAGATTAGGGCCTTTGTGCAAGCTGTTGCCGAGGGTTATCCTTTCCCGACGAATTTGGATCAGAGACCACCAGCCCTGAGTGGAATGGCACCGGAGAGTGAGCAGGATATTGTTGTGCGGGGGTTGGAAGGTGGTTGGGATAGGAAGCGGGTTGTTGCTGCGCTGGAAAAGATGCATCTTGACTCGCGGGCGTGAAATTGGGGTTGGGTATTTTTGACCACCCCCTGCGGTCCAGGATAAATTAAATAATATTATTAGGTCTGATGCATCTAGAATCAGCCTTGTGTCCTCCTTCCCCGTTGGCTAACCAAATACTCCGTAGGGTGTGTTTGATCTCAAGCCACCCGCTGATGTGAGGTGCTCATTGGACGATCAGACACATCGAGATGTGGGGTGGTAGTGGACCTGCATGTGGAAACTCGCGTTCACGGTCCTGTTTGAGGAGTCTTCGTACTTTGTAAGTACGGAGTAGTATTACAGGGGAGTATGTATAAGGCGAAATGGAGAAGAGGGTCTTCAATAGTCTAGAGTCGATCGGTAATATAAGGACACGGACTAAGAGAAAAACAACGAATGATGAGGCTGGAAGGATTCCACAGGGGGGGAAGAAGGCGGTCTCACATTTTTGCCCGTTCCCCCCCAACGGGTCCTGCTGAAACACGGCATGTCCGTTGGATGTGTCCATGAATTCGCGTTTTCTACTTTAACACTTGCTCTTCTTTCTTACACACACTCTCTTGCACTTGACATTCTCTTGGATTTAGTCATTCGTTTATTGTACATATGTACTTTGACGGCTTTTGGTTGATCTTTCATTAACGCACCCAATTCGCCGATCCACATCTCCACCTACGTCCTGACCATTGACATTGAACGATCGACTACCGAAGTTCTACGCACACTGGTCCGGGAATCATAGCCACCCATAACTTGACCGCTGTCGCGTGAAAAAAAGTGCGGCCGCGGAAGTTTTTGGTTCACCCGGCGAGGGGGAGGCGAAAAACAACAGGGTTACCACCCATTGGTGTACTATAACGGGACTATTTTTTTTCGCGAGTCTCCACCATACGCACGAAAGCCTCCGCAATCGAACCCATTAGTTTAGGGGCCGATCTGCATTGACTCAATAAAGGCCCTGCTTGCCCTCCGAGCTCCTTGCGATGGGAGGTTCGAGTCTTTCTACCAGGCGACTGACGGCTCACCGATTCGAGCAGCTACCCGACATGCCAGACCATGGCAATGGGATGTTGAATCCCAATGACGTGACTATTGATATCCCTCTGACGGAGACCACTTCGCGTGGTCAAACGGGCGCCCGTAAATGGAACACGAACACTAGCCCCCAGGACGGTATCTCGCAGACCACGGAGAAGGAACCTATCATTGGCAACCATCAGCGTGGTCCTGGCGGCAGGCGTCGCACCGATACCGATATCAATGAATTGTCCGGAAAGCCGGCTGAGTCGCCCGAGGACGGCACTATCAACCGTATGGGCCGTTTCTACCAAGCTGTCCTGAATTACTCCCTCATCACTCGTTACTTGATTTATGTTCTTCCCATTGCGATTTTGATCGCGATTCCGATCATTGTGGGCGCTACCGTTGCGCCGAATGCCAAAATTGGCGGTGTGCATATCTACTGGTTTTTTACTTGGATTGAGATCGTCTGGGTCAGTCTGTGGGCAGCCAAGATCTTCGCCCGTTACATTCCTTATTTCTTCCAGTTTTTGTGCGGTATCGTCAGCTCCGGTACCCGCAAGTATGCGCTTATTCTGCGCGCTCTCGAGACCCCCATTGCGCTCTTGATCTGGTCTATTGTTTCCCTCGTGACCTTCCTGCCTGTTATGACCTTGAATCCTAGTAAGCAGGACTCCGGCGACACGGGTGTTAAGGCGTGGGAGAAGTCTATCAAGAATATTCTGCTTGCGCTGCTCCTCTGCAGCCTCATCTACTTGTCCGAGAAGGCCCTTGTGCAGCTCATCTCGATCAGTTACCACCGCAAACAGTTCGACGCCAAGATCCAGGTCTCTAAACGCAATGTGCACTTGGTCACTCTCCTGTTTGAGGCTTCGCGCAACATGTTCCCTGTGTACTGCCCTGAATTCAAAGAGGAAGATTCGCTCATTTTCGATTCCATCCTGGCTCAGGCTGGCACCTTGGGTGGCAAGCGGTCATCTGCAATGCCCCTCCGCATGCTCCGTCAAGTCGGCAGGAACGTCGGCCGTGTCGGCGACAAGGTCACCGCCGCTTTTGGACATGTCGCATCGGAGCTTACTGGTAAGCAAGTATTCAACCCGACTTCGACGCACACCATGGTTATCGAGGCCCTTGAGCGCAAGCGTCATGCTGCTGCGCTGGCCCGCCGCATCTGGATGTCGTTTGTGGTCGAGGGCCGCGAAGCTCTGTACATGGATGACATTGTTGAGGTCCTGGGTGCTGAACACGAGGCTGAGGCCGAGGAGTGCTTCATGGCCCTTGACAGGGATGGCAATGGTGATATCAGTCTTGACGAGATGGTCCTGACCATCACCGAGTTTGGACGCATGAGAAAGGCCCTGCACCACAGCATGCACGATGTCGACCAGGCTATCCGTGTGCTGGACAACCTGCTCATGTGTGTGGCTGGTCTAATTGGTGTTCTTGTCTTCATTTCTTTCGTCACCACTGGATTTGGTACCGTCATTGCAGCTGGTGCCACTTCGCTGCTCTCTCTCAGTTTCGTCTTCTCCGTTACCGCTCAAGAAGTCCTTGGTTCCTGCATCTTCCTCTTCGTCAAGCATCCCTTCGATATCGGCGACCGTGTCGAGGTCAGCGACAAGCCTTTCATCGTTGAGCGTATTTCGCTTCTTTTCACTGTCTTCCGCAATGTTACGGATTCCCGCATCACGCAGGTGCCTAACAACATTCTGAACAGTCTTTGGGTTGACAACTTCACTCGCGCCAATGCTATGCACGAACAGCTCATCATCCCCGTGGCCTTCGACACTAGCTTCGCTGAGGTTCAATTGCTGCGCCAGGAGATGGAGAACTTTGTTCGTGACAAGGAGAACAGCCGTGACTTCCAGCCGGATATCGACATCGAGCTCGATGGCGTTGGTGATATGGACAAGCTCCAGCTGCGTGTCGACATCCGTCACAAGTCTAACTGGTCTAACGAGACTATTCGCGCTGCCCGGCGATCCAAGTTCCTGTGTGCTTTGGTCCTAGCCGTTCGCAAGATCCAAGTTCGCGGTCCAGGTGTTGCCCTTCCCGAAGAAGAGACTGCCGACGCCGCAGATGCCGATGACAAGGGTGATGATTCCGGTGCTGGTGCAGGCGCAGGTCGCCGCAAGTCTACCCAGGGTGGCGGTGCGGACTCCTCCAAGCCCGACCCCGGTGTCGCCGCTGCCGCCGCAGGCATCCTCAACTACGAGAACACAGCCCAGTCGACAGGATACGACCAAACCCGTTCAGGAACAATCACCCACCGTGTCTCCACCCATACCAACGCCGAGCGCGAAGCCGCTATCGTCGAAATGCTCAACGCCCGCTCCCCAACCGTCGACGCTGGCCGCGATGACTACGACAGCCACGAGAACGCCCTCCACCGCACTGTTACCAACGCTTCCCACCAAGGCAACCAGCTAAACGTGCACAACGGCAGTGAAGGCATCACCCGCGGTCTATCAACCGGCCACCGCAAGCTCGGCGAACGCGTCTCCTACAACGAGCACGATCACTACTCCGCCCCCAGAAACGCCCCTCTCTCCCCAGTTCCCGCTGGCATGACCCCGTCCTCAAGCCAGGTGCCCATCCTCGAGGCCCCTCAGCCAGGCTCCCGTGGCAGCGCCCGCTACGAGCCCCGTCCCCACTCAGGCCAGGACCAACACCAGAGCACTGTCCAGATGGTCGGGTCCCCAGACCCTAACCCCTTCAACGGTGGCTACTATGCCCACGATACGGGATACAATCAGATTCCGGTCGGCGGCTACAGTGCCGAGAACACACCGGCACGCGAGCGCCGCGACTCGAACCCGAATATCTCCGGCGTGACGGCGTCAAGCAATTACCAGCTCTCAGATCGATATGACCCTGTCTCCCCGCCGTCTATCTACTCCCCGCCCCAGCCGGCGGCTCCACAGCAGGGTGCGGCCTACAACACTGCCCCACTGAGGAAGAAGGATAAGTCTCCTTATGGGGAGCGTGAGACTTGATCGTTCCTTCTTTGTTTCTTGTATCAGTAACTCTCTTTGATTACCCATTCTTGGCTACCTACTCTTTTTTTTCCCTTTCTTCTTGGGTTGTGCATATTATGCGTGTGATGTCGATAGATTCTTTTCTCTGCGTTTTTTGAGCCGCATCAAAATTTCATCTCTTGGTGGTGTGCGGCTATGAAGCTATGCTATTCCTTATTTTTGGGGGTTTAAAATCAAATTTACTTTCTTTTTTTTTTCCAGCTCTCTTTTAATATGATTTTTACTGTATAACTACGGCATCTACATGTCAGATAATAGGCAAGTGACATGAAAATAGAGCAGAAAGTTGTCAGTCTAACAGGCGATGTATACTTCATATTGGGAGAGAGCTGTGATGTAGCAATTAATACCCAGAGAAACCGATGAAAACACTCCAATGAAAATACCGAGTAGAGAAACAGATAATATTCCCATAATCCAACATATCCAATACAAAGTGATATAATACAAGTCTGACCGAGTCTAGGTAAAAGCTAAAGCCCATCTAGTCCCAACATCCAATTTCATCTTCCCATCCTATTTACCTCCAGTCTCCTTCCAGGGATATCCAACAGGATCATCCTTCCGAATCCAGATCTTAGTCTTCCTCTTATTAACCACATGCTCAACAAATACCTCGCGCGTGTACTTGGCCTTGTACTTGCGGATCCAGCGCGGGTCCCACAGTTCACTCGCAATACCTAGATCCTTGCAGCAGCGCACGAGCGCGTTCGATCTACAGCCTTCCGTAGCAGTGGGGATTCCGTCCGGGGAGAAGTAGTCCTGTTCACCGCGGGCGACGGAGACGAGGCTGGAGTGGGAAGTGTGTTAGCTGAGCGTTCTTGTTCCAGGTCCAGTTCCTTTACTGATACAGGCTAGGATAAATCGAAATCAAGACTGGTTGACAAGCTTGCAAGATTGTAAAAAAAAACCCAAGGAATAGCAAATCTGCTTACCGTCCATTACAAACAAGGGCATACTCCCTCGTCACCGTCTTCGGCGTAACGATACTCTCACTCCGCGGCACGAGACCCCACCCACCAGGCCCAAAAGCGCGGTTGAGAATCCGTCGGTATTTGATCTCCGGAAGGTAGAGGATACCATCGGGCTTGATCTCGACCTCGTCCGGTTCCGTCTCGGCCAGCAGGATATCGGCTGCTTTTTTGGGGAACGGTTCGGCGGATAGACCATGGAAGGAGCGCGTCCAGTCGATTCTTTCTTCGGCTGGGCTCTCGAGCTCGAGGGGTTTGTCTGATAGGCCTGTTTTGGAGATGTTTTCGGTTGTTGCGCGGCTGGGGGTTGAGCCTGGGACGCGGGATGCGGGGACGCCTGTTGGGATGGGTGTTGAAGCTGAGGGTGCAGGCTTTGTGGCGGAGGATGAGGGTGAGGGGGAGGGCTTAGTGGTGGATTGATTGTTCTGGTTTTTGGTGGTGTAGCTGATTGCTCTTTTGGTCATCGGGTTGAAGAGCTGGCTGACTCTGGGA
This sequence comes from Penicillium expansum, assembly GCF_000769745.1. NCBI lineage: Eukaryota > Fungi > Ascomycota > Eurotiomycetes > Eurotiales > Aspergillaceae > Penicillium > Penicillium expansum. Next base: position 35,435 of record NW_015971406.1, read on the forward strand.
TTGGGGGCTCTTGAGAAGCGCGAGAGCTGTGTCGCATTTTGGAGGGTCTCGATTGCCCGCCAGGACTGGATACGAAGAGGAGCAGACATCGTGGCTTGTATTATTGATAGGGGAAGGAGGAGGGAGGTCTTGCAACGAGGTGAATATATGCGATCACGTGATATGGATTCGATAGCTTTATTCTGTTAATGGTCGGATGGTCGGATGGTCGGGTATGTATTGAGTGGGATTGATTGAAATGGGCTATTTGAACATGGTATTATAGATGTGTAGAGTACATTATGCGTCTTTGGTCTGCGTTCGCTGGTCGTTGCCCTGGCGCTTCCAGCACTCGCGGAAAGCTTCCATCTGTGTTGACTAGAGTCAGTATGATCTAGATAGCTGAAGCTGTTTGCTGTTGCTGCCATTCATTTGACTCCGGAGAGGTGGTATAATGATCATTGCAGAACTAGCCCTCCAATAGCTTTCAATAGCTTTCAGGTGGCCTGATACATGTTCAGATTGGTGGATATTATAGCTCACCTCTTTTTTGCATTCACGCCAGTCCTTCTTTGCGTAGTAGCAGTCATTCATCTTATCCTGCTCAGCTGATATGTATTAGTTTCACATCTGTGACTCGAATTGAGTATAACTTACTATGACACCCTGTGCTGAAGATCCGCTTGTCCCTGCCATTGCAGTTAGCATCACACATACCAGACAAATGAAAAAAGCCTCACCAATCATCCGGCTCATCATCATCCGGGACAACAGTTGTCTTCTCCACGTTATTCGACATGGCTGGGGTATGGTAACAAGGAAAGTTGGAGAAAGGCGGTTGGCCTCGGCGGAAGATGGAGAACTATCTTATCGCGCTGATTTCCCTTTGCAACGAAACAACAATGGCGACGCCAACGGGCAATAGCGCTGATTTCAGTGGCAAAAAGCTCAATGTCCTAGTTTACTCCGGTTCGCTCACTTTCCTCAGCCTGGCAGCTCTGCCGTTTTCTGACCCGACGACTTCTCAACAGGAAATGGAACCACCGTTGAGTCAGTCCGTCACTGCCTCTACACCCTCCGCCGTCTACTCGCCAACCACTATGCTGTCATCCCGGTGACGGGCGATATGCTCCTCAACGAGCCATGGATTACTACGTGCGCCATGCTGGTCATGCCCGGCGGCGCGGATTTGGGATACTGTCGCACACTTAATGGTGCGGGGAACCGGCGCATCGCGCAATTCGTTCGCAATGGTGGGCGGTACCTCGGTCTGTGTGCTGGTGGCTACTACGGATCCAAGCGTTGTGAGTTCGAGGTCGGGGATAAGACAATGGAGGTTGTTGGAGATCGCGAATTAGCTTTCTATCCGGGCATCTGTCGGGGCGGGGCATTCCCGGGCTTCGTTTACCATAGCGAGGCGGGGGCACGCGCTGCGGAGCTTGAAGTGGCTAAGGATGCTTTGAACACTGGCACGGTGCCAACCAACTTCCGGTCGTACTACAATGGCGGTGGTGTCTTCGTTGATGCGGCGTCGCTCGCAGACAAAGGGGTTGAGGTTCTTGCGAACTATACTGAAAAGTTGAATGTCGACGGAGGGGATGGTACGGCTGCTGTTGTCTACTGCAAAGTCGGTAGTGGAGCAGCAGTTTTGACCGGACCTCATCCTGAGTACGTTTTGAATTTGAATTGGCAGGGTTGATTCGCTGACTTGTGAACTAGATTTGCGGCTGTTAATCTGGATCCAAAGGCGGGTGGGCCTGAATATGCCGACATGGTGGCGGCTCTCGCTGCCGATGACAAGGAACGGACTGACTTCCTAAAGGCTTGTCTGTCCAAACTTGGACTCGAGGTCACGCAGGACACGACAACAGTGCCTTCACTGTCATCTTTGCACGTGTCTGGAATCGATGCCGATGGTCCCATGGATATCTTGTCAGGTCTTGGAGCTACATTTACCCAAGAGGGCCAGACCGAGTATCTCAAGGACGAGCACGATACGTTCCGCATTGAACGTCCTGGAACATGGAATCTTGGCGAACTAGAAGAATCGCTCCCCGCAGGATCCTCGGAGTCTAGCGATGGTATAGTCGATTACCAGGCAATCATCAAGCGACTTGTGTTCCATGATGATATCCCATCTTCAAAACTGACTCCATACTTCAATCACCATGCATTCTATTCCCACCTCCGTCAATATCAATCCGAGTCCAAGGGAGAGGCCACAACATTTGGCTCTAATCTCTTATACGGAGAGGTGGTGACTAGCACGAACACAATCCTTGAAAAGTAAGCATTTCGGTTGATAAGTATGGTCCTGGTTGGCTTTGTCTCTAACGAGCAACAGGAACACGAAGCTGCTTCGTCAGCTACCGCAAGGGTTTACGGCTACCGCTACAGCACAGATTGCTGGACGCGGTCGCGGATCCAATGTCTGGGTCTCACCAGCAGGTTCTCTCATCTTCTCAACTGTGGTGCGCCACCCGATAGACAAGATTCAGTCAGCACCGGTTGTGTTCCTTCAGTACCTATCAGCCATGGCAGTAGTCAGAGGAATCAAGAATTACGCCAAAGGCTACGAGAAGATCCCGGTCAAACTTAAATGGCCGAACGATATTTGTACGTGCCGGGTGGTTTATTTTATTACTACAAGTTGTTTGTTAATAACCAATCTCTACAGATGCACTAGATCCAGATGATCCCGAACAGAAACGGTATACAAAGATCTGCGGCATCCTTATCAACTCCCATTTCATGTCAAACGAGTACATCTCCGTCGTCGGTATTGGTGTCAATGCCACCAACGCCTCTCCGACAACCGCGTTGACCACTCTCGCCGCACGCTACGCCTCCCCGGGCGCTGCAGCCGCTTCACCTGTCATGCTAGAGAGGCTCCTAGCTCGCATTTTGACTACCTTTGAAGCCTTATATACCCGCTTCTTGCGCACGGGCTTTGATCGTGGCTTTGAGGCTATGTATTATGAAGACTGGCTACATATGCACCAGATTGTTACGTTGGAGGAGGAGGGCGGGGCTCGCGCGCGCATTCAGGGTATTACCCGTGATTGGGGTCTTTTGCTAGCCGAGGAGTTGGGGTGGAATGATCGTCCTACGGGACGTGTGTGGCAATTACAGAGTGATAGTAACAGTTTCGACTTCTTCCGTGGACTAGTGAAGCGGAAGGTATAGATCAAACCAAAATAGATAAATAGGTCGAAATATCCATGTCTATAACTACAAGTTTACTATAATTTTCCTCAGGGACTAGCCAGGCAGAATCACTGTCATCATCGAGCGGCAGTCGCAGGTCATGGATCTTGCCAATATTCTTGAAATGATAGGTATCAAGCCGAACATGGTTAGGGTGCCATCGACTCGGCCCAGGAGACCCATCGTCGAATACACTCGTCCACTCTCCTTAGCGACTCTTTCTCCGCCTCGACCTCAAACCATTCCCGATGCTCCTTCCCGCACTCAGGACATTGTCCTAAGTCTCGAACACGGAGAGCCGCTAGCTCCAGGTGAATGAGCCGTTCCACGCGATGCACATGCGGAACTTTCCTTCCCGGTACTAAAGAGGCGGAAGGAGCCCTATTCCGGCTACTGTGGGATGGGGGCACCCTAGTAGGGGATGGTGACGAGGATGATGATGGCGTATAAGGGTAGTAACGGATCAACGTCAAGTCATAAGAGCATTGTTTACTCCATTCAGCGAGTCGACGGTGCACATTGCTTGTGCGTCCGATTTTCAGCCGGAGCGTTCCGGGCGTGGTTGGTGTTGGGTTAGAGGTGAGGGCATTGAGGTCTTGTGCTGCACGGATTGCTTCGCTAACGCTGCGTGGCTGGGTGGGTGGGCGGAGGTGGTTGCTACTTTGTGGGGCTTGGGGTAGCAGAGAAGATGCTATGTCTCGCGGTACTGCGGATTCAGCACTCCGTGTTGTGGTAGTTGTTTGGGGCGTCACCCAGAACATATAGATATAGCCTTCGTCGTCGGCACTGGAGATTGGTTTTGCTAGTTCTGTGGTAAGAATGGATGTTGTCTGTGGGGAAAGCGTGGACGGAATCCACGATGACAAGGATTGTGTTTGTGGGAAAGAAGGCTTCCCCGTGTCCGACAAAGACGGCCGGGATATCGGAGGAGTGGGTGACACTTGTGCATGCTGCGGCTTTCCGGCTGAGGCAGGCAGTTTGATCTTTTGGCTCGAATTTGCAGAAGCCGAAACACCACTTGTCGGGCGAGGAGGTTTGGGCCGCTGAACTGAGGTGGGCTTGTCATCCTCGCCGCTGTCCTCCAAGATTTGGAAGCAACAGAAAATAGTCTTTTTCTTCGGCCGACGCTTTTCACTGGGCCTACTTTGATTTGTCCGCCTTTTATGGGGAGGTTTTGGCCCTTGGGAGACTGGATCATCGTTTATTTCTAGCACACCCAGTCGATCCATTAATGTATCGATGCTTGTCCTCGTCTTAGCCGGGGTGATGACAGCCGTAGGGGGATTCGCCGAAGAGTCCTGATCTTTGTGCTGCCAGCAGTACAAAGATGCCACATCTATAGCTTCTTGGCGAGGATCCTTCTTTCGAGGATTAGAAGCAGTCGATGGATTCGGAGATGCTAAAGAGCGGCGGCAGGGCCGACCTTGGGCGGTTATGCCTCTACATGTTGTCGCTGGGTTTCGAGAATCCGAGCGAGGAAGCAAAGATTCTGGAGTGTTTGAGATTTGAGGCATGTATGAATGCAAGCGATCAAGCAAAAGAGATGGTATTGCTGCGACGTGAACTTATTGAACAGGAAACCATTTGGGGCAAAAAAGACACTAAACCGCATGGACTGCGGTGAGCTTCCAGAATGCATTCTCCACTTGGAACTTGGACCACGTCAGTGGGACGCAGAAGGGACATTTTGTTGTTTTGATTTCGACGATTTTGGTTGCACCGCCACATCAAGGCGGTGCAATAAGTGGCTGTGTCCATGCTGTCACTGCCCCACAACTATTCTTACATCCACTCGCTTCCTACTTTCTGCAACATACTATACTTTCTTTCACTCACTTCAATCGATTAAACTCAATATAGAAACTCAATATCTCTCCAGTCTATTAATACTTTTCGAACCAGGCCAGTGCCTGATTCTCTGCTTCATCGGCCTGTCTACTCGCATCTTCCAAAACAAAATCAGCCCTGACACAAAAGCCATGGCCGGCTCCCTCATATACCACCACTTCTCCTTTCCCAGAACTGGACTCGCTGGCGAATACTTGTTTGATCTGCTCAATATGTGGAGGCTTCAAAAATATATCTTTGTCCCCAACCGCAAAGCTCACAGGGATTTTAATCTTCTCAATCTCGATAGGAATCTCGAGAAGACTAGGATGGCCTGTAAACCCAGCATTAAGCAGTGGCTTTCCGTTCGAGGCTATGTCCGCTCCAGCAGCGAGATTGACGATATGCTTTCCACCCCAGCAGAAACCTGCTCCGTAGAGAGGAAGCTCGGCACCTTCGTTCTCGCGCACGGACTTGAAAAAGTCCCGGACAATAGGCCATGATACTTTGAACGTATTGTAGTACATGAAGGGTAGCATTTTCGTCAGCATTGAGGCTAGGTGGTATCTATAGCTTGGATTAGTGACCGTTTTATACAAGTGCGATCCGGGCGTCTGTTATTTTAGATATCGACTTACGGCTTCATAAGCCAGGATGTGAGTCCACTTGTCTTTAGCACCCCTTTTGTGGCAGACATCATACTGACTGGGGCCGCATGCCCTAATATTACTATCAGTAAGCTATCCAGCCTGAGGGGTCTCTGATGACACTAGGACATACCGTTCATGAAGTCAGGCAGGTAAACGAGATACTTCCCCTTTTCAGCGTAGTTGTCTGCTAGGATTCGATTGTTCACAAACTCCCAGCCGAAGGCGTCGGGCACTATGATGATAATGCCCCGATGAGGTACATCATTTAGAGGCTTGGTCGTGTAGGCCTGTAAGCCATGAAGAGAGGTGACTTCGCCACGGGGAGTGCCTTGGTGGACATGGCCACTAAAACAGTTGGGGCATGACATGTTGAACTGTAAGGTCAGGAGGCTGATAGTTGCACGATGTAAAGTGCAAGAGACGAAGGACTTCCGAAAGGGGGGGAATTCCGCTTATTTTTGGGGGGCGTTCGGCCCAACAGACTTTCGGCTAGCTATTCGTGAAGGATTCCACGAGCTCGTGTTAATGTATGGAGTACTCCGTACTCCGTATTTGGTTAATATATATTATCGGATAAGCAACTGACCATGTCCACATGTGCAGGCTTCAGATGACATGTGGTGGCAGCCTTGCAGCCTGAGGCCTGTTTGCTCCTTCCTAACAAATCGATCCCTCTTTCATGCCCTCATCGTCTTCCTCTCCATTGCTTTGTTGTCATCTTCACACAGCCTGCTCAGGTGGGAATCAACTCTCAACTCAATGAGTAACAAACACTACTGGGCGTAGGCCTCTTTAAATCCCCGAAAGTCGAGGTTTTGCTCTTATTGAGCCAGTAAGTCGCGTCCCAATATATCTCTACGCGTGACAGCTAGAGCTTATACTGACAACCTAAGGTCTTAATCGTTCTCCTCAAATGAAGATCCACAGAGGTCGGGTGGTACTGACTTATGTGTATTGGACGCACTAAGACGACGATGTCTGATTGAGAGGATCGCCGGCAAGTCGCGCCTAGAAAGTCGCATTGAAAAATGGGAAAGACAGAATACACCTCTCCCAAGATTGATCATATCACCTTCAAAATTACATTGAAGACAAAAGCCCACCCTGCGATAGGCCGCGGTGTAGGTTGGCAGTCAAGCCCGCAATAACAGCCACAATTTGGGCGATGAGGCTTATGGGCGCGAAGAACTTTGGCAACTCTAGTCAGTTGCACTTCTCGGTTTTTTCTGGATTCCGCGTGCGGCTCATATATGGTCTGCCAGGCCGGATACACATTCATTCATTGCATGCAGAGCAGGGGATCATCGCACCGATAGCAATGACTCTCTTCCCTATGATTGACTAGTGTGGTTGACATACTAACGATCAGAGTAATCATGGCATAGATTTGCTGTTATAGATATATCTATTGGCTTCTTAAATTCCTAGATCGAGTCTAAGCAGATGTCCACGGCACCGGGGGTAGATCATGTGCATTGAAGCGCATCTTTGATGTGAAGTAAATAGTGTGTCCGTGTACTTTCACACCGAATTAATCCATTTTATCGCACGGAACACGTTCGTGTAAAACTCCCCCGAAGCCTTCACCAGAACCAGAGAAGGATATGACCAGAAATAATGAGGATAACCAGGATAATCATCATACATGATCGGTACACCAACTTCCTCCAGAGCCACTTTCATCAGTCGAGAGTCATCTCTCAATGTATCAGTTCCACATTCGACAATATAGACCTTCTTCAGATCTTTCAAGCGCGGGTGGAGGAGAACCGAGAAATATTTGTCTCCCGGCGGCGGCGCATAGGAATCCAAGAAACATTTCATCGCGGCCAATGTGTTGACAGTGTGAATAGCATTTTCTTCGTAAGAAGTAAATTGCTTCTTCTTGTCTTCCGGTACTGCATCAGGGTGCACAGTGCAAGGAACTAAAGCCACAATGCCTCTGACTTTATCTCCAAGTCCGGAATCGATAAGTCTCAATGCAACACCAAAAGCAAGATTAGCGCCTGCCGAGCCTCCCATGAGCACAACGGATGAGAGCGAGAAGTGCTCGAGTGTCCATAGGGTTGCCTCAACACAGTCGTTGAGACCGTGGGGGAATTTGAATTTCGGTGCCAGTCTGTATCCAATACTGACGATTTTCATGCCGGTGCTCTTGCTGATGTGTCGGCATGCAGCATCTTCGTGGTCAACGCTTCCCATAATCCATCCTCCACCATGCATAAAAATGCCGACTGGTTCGTCACCTGTCGCTGATGGAGGTGTGAAGACTCGAAGCCAGGCATCTTTCAGTTTGATATCTTCGGTTTTGACTGAATCATCAGGTAGCGGGATTTCGTATTTGGATATAATCTTTTGCGTATTGACCTCGGAATCTTTGAACAGGTCTTCAACTGTGGTGCCGGTCATGAGCAATGGTCCAATTTCTTGGACAAACTTTTCAAGGTCAGTATTTATTATATCTTGTGGTGGTTGTATGCAATTTACCTCATTCCATGCAGGCGCATATATTGGTGCCATCTTTGATTTTGAGACTAACAAGGATACGTAGGATGTTAAAGATGGTTATTTGCTGGTGGAAAAGTTAAATTATATACTACAGTCTTGATACAATAGCTACGGGGTAAAGTAATGATGTTTATTCTCTCTAATTAGATACTTGGTAATATCTAAAATTATGAATGATAGTTGAAGAGTGATAATGACTCATTATTATCATTATTTAAGCTTATTATGCTTATTTCCAAACGAGACTAGTCATGGCGCATCCATACTCATAATGACTCATGCATGCTAGCGACAGTAACCTTTGAACTCTATTATTTTGGACGCTAATTTATAAATTTATAAGAGATGAATGAAAAGAGACAAAAAGTTGGTTTCATTTTGCGTTGGCCAAGTAATTCAGTCTTGTATCGGCCCCCTAACCCTAGGCAGACACCGAGTAGAGTCCGGAAGACATAAAAGCATGGGATGGATGCATTTGATCACGATTGATACATTAATCATAAATTTATTGAGCAAGGTTATCATAATATATATTAAATGCATTCGATAAAATAGCCAATCATCTATTTGAGCATTCTCGGAAGCATAGTGTACAGTCAAACTAAAGCGAAGTGTGGTGCGGATATAAAATGACCTACGCTTACAATCATACATACATGTAAAGATCCAGTGTTTACTGTGCTTATATCACTTCCATTTCAGTGCTCATCTCCTGCTGCTTCTTGATCACTGGGTAGCTTTAGGATTTCCCTTAGCGCAACAGCATCCTCATCACTATGGATCCCAAGTGCAACACTAATACGCCCCTGCTCAAACATGCTCCCTACATATACTTTTACCTCTTCCACAAAGTATCGCAAAATATCCAGTTTCCCACTCGAGACAGCGGCGACAAGTGCATTGTTGGCCTGATGCGGTAGATTCACGCCTGCTTTTGCCTCCTCCACCAGATATTTGACTACGACGAGACTTCCCCAGCTGGCAGCCTCAAGCGCACAGTTGAAAAATTCCTCATCATCCTCAAGATCCACATCAATGTTTGCTTCCTCCACGAGGTATCTCACAACATCCAGCCTGCCATTGAAGGCAGCGGCAACGAGCACATTGCCATGGACTCTCACATGAACTAGAAGATCCACGGCTGGTTTGACCTCCTCCACAAAATATCTCAAGATGTCCAAGTTTCCACGTGTGGCAGCAGCAGCCAGCGCACTGCCGTAATCCCCACTCTCAAGCGGGAGATTCACGTCTGCTTTTGCCTCCTCCACGAGGTATTTGACTGTATCCATCATATTACACGAGGCAGCGGCTGCAAGGGCGCTTCCATACCTGCTATTGACATGGCATTGGTTGACGTTGACTCCCTTTGCAATAAGAGTAGCACACAAAGGTATGCAATTATTCATGGCGGCCATCATGAGCAAATCTTCTCCACGGGTATTTTCTTGGAATGGGTCAAAATCATTGCTGTCACACCACTCTCGGAGAGTCTCTTCATACAGTGAGAGGTGAGCTATAGCGAACATTGGTGTTGTATTTGGGGCCAGACCTTCATGGTCTATGAATTGAAATGGAAGATCGTGCTCGGAGACGTGATCAAGCCATCGAATGTAGAAGACGCTACTTCTGCCAGGTGAACCAAGGAATTTCTTAAGCAAAATGACAGACTGATCTTTTTCGGTCTGCCCAACAATGTAGACTGGCCAGCAGGTCTGAGTGTGCTGAGAGAAAGGATGTGCCGGATTCAATGGATCCTCGGAGCTTCCAGGAAGTGTTGCTGGGCCAAATGTTCTCATAAGAGACAGAAGGCACACCTGCGCACAGTAAGAGCGTCCTTGTTCATATATTTCATGGGTCTTCTCGAGATACTCCCGCGCTGACAGGTGGAAGTATCTCCATCGACCATCGGTATCAACTACCAGCAAGTTCTCACAGATTGAGAGCAAAGACTCTTGCTGGATACAACTCGCCAACTTGATGTTTTCGTTCTCAATAAACATGCGAGTGGCGGAGAGGAGCTCCTCACTTGTGAGTGGATAAGGAGAATACAGCACCCACTTAAGCGCACATTCTGCTATAGCTTGTTCCGGGGGAAATCGGGTGCGGATTTTCTGGCATATTTGGTTGTACATCTCATCCAGTCCCTTTGGGAGATTTTCCAGTGCGTAATGAATTGATTCAACGGTGTTGCATTGTATCATCTGCTTTATCTGGAGGGCAGCCCACAGGAACCTGTTCTCCTCGTTAGCATAGAACTTGTTCGCTCGTCAAATGGGGTCTTACATGTTGTCGCATTTGTCAAGAATAACTCGAATAATCGTGTCCTTCATAGCGTTCACATCCGATCTGGGATGCTTCTTTCCAAATTTATCCATCTCGTTGGTCACAAACTTCTCAATGTCCTTTTTGTTGTCCTGGGCCTGGATGATGACAGTTGAACTTGAGCCATATTTTGCGCTAATGTTCTTCTCAGGCCGACTAGCAACAAAAAGCTTTACTCTGCCTTTGTCTTTAGTCTCGGCAATGGCACTGTCAAGCGCCTCGATCAGGATATCAAGTTCATCGTCAAGAACTTCATCCAAGCCATCAAGAATGATGAAACTTGTTGAATATAAGTTGAATGATTCCACGAGCTGACGATGGCATTCCGAGGAGCCGAGTCGTGACGCTCTATCAGTTGCTCTTCCCCGTGCATCTCGAAGGCTTTTCCTGACCGATTCCGTACTACTCTTTGGGGCAGCAAACTGACGAACTAGGCTTCGAAGCACTGGCAGTGCTTCCCGCCGATCTTTCTCGTCTTGGTTGCAGAAGAAATAGCCAAATCCCTCCATCTGTGATCCCTTCGTGTCCATCATATGCTTGACTACAGCTGAAGTCAAAAAGGATTTTCCCGTGCCAGCTAGCTTTTGTCAGAGGCATAATATCTTTTAAAGTTTAACAAACTCACGAGATCCTTGAAGCCACAGGGTACTGTGCGAGGGTGAATCCATCCACTCGCGAAATCTCTCATCTTGAACAAGCCAATCGCCCGTGTTGGGCTCTCTTCTTTCTTCGATCTCATCGTGATGACGGCCATACTGTATACCTGAGACCCATCCGAGAAGGTCCCTCCGTTCTTGGTCATTGACCCACTGGAAGACGTGTTCCATATGACGAGTGATTCTGTTGAGGGAGCTTTGAGCTTCTTGGAGATAATCTTTGAACTTAACTTCCTGATGAGCGTGAGCCGTATCTTCGCACTTGCCAGCCGCTTTTACAAGCTCCTGTTCCAATTTTTCCAATTCTAGCAGCATGTCAGATGGCTGCGTGTGGTCAAAGATAGCCTGGCAAAATTGCACGGCAGTGTTAGATGAAAGATCAGACGATGTGACCAGCAGTTCCAACACGCATCCATACAACGCGACAATTGCATCGTGAAGTCTATTAACGACGTCCTTTCTCCCCGTCCTCTCGGGGTTGTATATCTCATAGTAGACCTGGCTGCAGAAGATAGCACCCGCCACTTTGTCAACAACAGAAAGCAGGGCGCTTTTTTCTTTGTCGAAAGTATCGACCCCCTATAGTACTCACTGTGTAAGTATTAGTCTTTAGTTTCTGATATAAAGAACCAACCTGGAGGATTGACTTTGCCACAGTCCACACTCCTCCAGCACCGGGGGCTGGTGCAAATTGAATGGCTACATCCCCAATTCTCTCTGCCCAGTGGACAATCTGGACAGTTGTTTCTCTCACTGGGAGCTCATGGTTTCCTATTCGGACCTTCCAATCTTTAGCCAGGCTTCTATCCCGCTGTCTTTTGGCCTCTATTTGAAATGATTTGATCTGATCGATCATAGGCTCAGAGCATTGTCGATTCATGCCTCGTTTCTCGAGTTCTTGTTGCGATTTGCGAGGCAACTTGCCAAAGGCTTCAAGCCACAAGTCACGCTCATCGGTTCCTAATACCTGGGTTATGAGGTTGATATCCGCATCTTTAGGGGCTCGAGGTGAAAGAACTGCTTTGCCATTGCTTCCAGATGTTGTACCTGAATGATTGATAGGATCTTCTGGTGGTGTGCGACGTTTCAATTTTGACACAAGAGTTTTGAAACCCATGATTTCTTCTCTGACCAACTAGAGGTAAAGACGTCTTATTGATCTTAGAAGTGTGGGTTTACCCCTCATTTCTGCTGGGCGCTTACTATAATCCATACTATCACTATCTACAATACAAGGCAATTCACAGCTTGAAAAATCTATATTTATATCGTGCAATCTACTTCATGATATCATAGCTTAGTACCCATATTCACATGAACCGCCTTAGTCTGGCTATATGCCTCCAGACCAGCCTCTCCCAACTCGCGCCCAATGCCACTCTGCTTCACGCCACCGAAAGGAATGCGCGGATCGCAGTCTTGGCTACTGTTAATCCAGACCATACCAGACTCAATCTCAGCGGCCACGCGGTGAGCACGCTCCAAATCACGCGTAAAGACAGCTGCGCCTAGACCGTAGGTGGTATCATTGGCGCGACGAATAGCCTCTTCCTCGTCATCGAAGGGGAAGATCACCACGACGGGACCAAACACTTCTTCACGGGCAATGCGCATAGAATCCGTTGCATTGACAATAACAGTAGGTTGAATAAAGTACCCATTCTTATTCTTCTCGTCAGTCGGTGTGTGCGCAGCACCACCAGTGAGAATAGTAGCTCCTTCGCTCTTGGCGATCTCAAAGTAGGAGAGGATACGATCATATTGCGCGCGTGTCACCTGCGGCCCGTGGAAGACGGACTCGTCCCACTGGTCGCCGATCTTCACAGCCTCCACTGCCGTCTTGTAACTAGCAGTGAATTTCTCAATGATATCGCGGTGGACGAAGATCCGAGAGGTGGCGGTACAGATCTCGCCTTTGTTAGACATAATACCGCCGTGCGACCACTTGACAGCCTGATCCAGATCCGCATCAGGGAAAACCAGTAACGGGGACTTGCCGCCTGTCTCGAGCGTGATGTTCTTCAGTGTGCCAGCGGCCATCTTCATAATCTCCCGGGCGGTCATTGTTGATCCTGTGAATGCGACCTTATCGATCAATGGGTGTGAAGCGAGCGCGGCGCCGGCCTCGCGCCCGTAACCATTGACGATGTTTACCACACCTGGAGGGAATCCGGCCTTCTTGATCAATGTACCAAGAATAAGAGCGCTGAGTGGGGTCTGTTCGGCCGGCTTCAGGACAACTGTGTTACCACATGCTAGTGCAGGGCCAAGCTTCCAGGTGGCCATTGAAAGGGGGTAGTTCCATGGGATGATCTGGCCAACTACACCGATGGGCTGGCGGATTGTGTAGGCGAACTTTTGGGGAGTTGTGGTGATGGTTTGGCCGAAGGTCTTATCAGCCCAGCCACTGTAATAGCGGATTGTCGAGATTGCCTCGGTGAGATCTTCATCGACGGCGACGTGGTATGGTTTTCCTAACTTAAATGAGCAAATTATCTTTTTTGGGGTAATTTTCGCACATACCATTATCCCAAGCTTCAATAGAAGCGAATAGCTCTCTGTTCTCCTCTATGAGATCAGCGAGTCGGGCCATTAACTGGCCCCGCTCTGTTGCGGGCAGTAATTTCCACGAGGGGTGGACCAGGGCCGCTTTGGCAGCCTTCACGGCACGGTCGACATCTTCGGCACTCGCGGCTTGAACGGTGGCAATGGGCTTGTCGGTACTAAAAAATAGTTAATGAGATGTACGGAGCAATTCCGATAATCGGTAATGACATACGCGGGGTCAAGAGATGTGATGGTCTGGCCTCCTGTGGCGGGCACAATCTCGTTATTGATGAAGAGGCCGGTGGGCTGCTTATAGCTGTGCCCGTTAGGGGTGACAATATCAATGAAGAGATCCATTTTGTTATTGAGTTAAACAGTTTTCAGAAATTCCAAGTCTCAAGGCGCGTGGGGTATGATATAGGGACATTCCTCCAATGAGGTTAAGCCCCTTCAGGCAAGTCCTTCCGATATACTCTCCGCGAATGTTAGCGATATTAGTGGATGGAATACAACATAGATAGAATACTCCGTAGTGAGTCTCAATTTATCTTAATCTTAATAATGTGAAATTATCTGATTATTCAATAGACATACCAAACTCTCATGTCATTCTCATGTCACATTAATATATGTTTACATTCTTGCTTTTGCTGTTAGCCACGTTCTCAGCCCTAACGTGCCACTGAAGTTGCATTTTGCTCTCGGGCTCGATTCGATGTAGCTGAATATTTTTATCCCAACAAGAATAGAATATGTTACAAATGCAAGGTTGACCTAGGAAGAAGCAAAGAAAATGAAGTATTGTGGAAGCTCAACGGAGCTGAAAAGCGACGAAGGATGTAGTTACGCAGAATGTCTCCTTGGTACGAGGTTCCTCTAGAGAAATAAGATGAGTCCTAACTGAATATTGATCCTAGTACATTCCCAAACAAGCTTAAATCCTCTAAAGGGTACCCAAAGTGAATATTAATTGACCTTTGAAGTCCTCCGTACCGGTATCGGAGATGCAATGACATTAAACGGCCTTATTTAGACCCTGCAGATAAATCAATGTGAGATATATCCTGATCGGTCCAAATCACAAGATGCATACGAAGCTATTGATGTAATTACAGTCAAGTGTGTGACCATTAATAGCCTGCATGACACGATCTTAGCTCTATCTATGTACCGTCAAGCCTTTCAAATTCTAAACGACTTGGGCAATCTTATCGATATAATGTACAATCCCTTTGAAGCAAAATCACAATATAAAGAACATAGAATTAAAAGGAAAAGAGGCCAAAAGAGCAAGAAGCCTTCATTCCGATGATAGTGATACATCCTAAATAGGAAACCCGTCCCGAAAAGGAAAGTCACTCCTCTACAACATGGAGTGAACAGAATCTTGAATATAGAAACAGTAAGAGATTCCATAACCAAGTCGCCTATATCTAGATCACGACCACTTCCTACGATTCAATTATACTCAACATCTTTCCAACCAAACAACCAAACCATCTCTCCCTCACTCTATACCTCAACAACCTCCATAATGGCCTCTCTCCACGGAATCATGGTGGCCCTCATCACCCCCTTCACAGACGACAAGACCGCAATCGACGAATCTCGTCTCGAAGCCCACATTGAGCACCTGATCACAGCAGGCGTGCACGGTCTCGTTCCAGGCGGCAGCACCGGCGAATTTACCACAATGACAGTCGCCGAGCGCAAACAGCTAACCGAGCTCTGCGTTAAATTTGCCGCTGGTCGTGTCCCCGTCGTTGCCGGAACAGGCAGTCTCTCCTCCGCTGAGGCCGTCGAGCTCTCCGTGCACGCCGCGAAAGCCGGTGCCGTCGCGACAATGGTCGTGCCACCCTACTACGACCCCGTCAGTCTGCCAGAGCTGCACGAGCTTCTCAACGAGATCCACACTGCCTCTGGTCTGCCCATTGTCTTCTATAATATCCCCGCTGCGACTGGGATCACGCTGTCCCCCGCTGAGATTGCGGGTCTGTCGAAGGTCGGCGTTAAGTACCTTAAGGATACCTCTGGTAACGCGCCGGCACTGACGGAGCTTATCTTCGGTCTGTCCGATCAGATTGTCTCATTCAATGGATGGGATACTTTGACTTTCTATGGTCTTGCTGCTGGTGCGCCGGGTGGTGTCTGGGGTGCGGCGAATATTATTCCTGAGTTGGCAGTTGAGCTTTATGAGGCTGTTTCTGTCAAGGGAGATCTGAAGCTTGGGCGCGAGATCTGGGCCAAGGCTTGGCCGATTTGCAAGTTCCTTGAGTCGCATAGCTATGCCGCTGCTGTTAAGACTGGTGTTGAGTTGATTGGGCAGCCTACTGGTGGTCTGCGCAAGCCTTTTGCTCTTCTCAATCCTGAGTTGACAGCGGAACTTAAGCAGTTGTTGCAGAATGCTGGGGTTAAGACTGTTTAGTATTTGCTGTTGTGGATTTAATTATTTAGAATGCTTTATGTCGGAATGAGAATGCGACAAATATTATCTACGGACTTTATTGAATATACAAACTTGGAGTCATCTTCTTCATTGCGTCATAAAAGTGCATATTACAAATCGTAAAATATAATCAAGACGAAAATAGCCAACTGTGTCAACAAAATAAGGGCCATGTCTGTCCTTGCTTTACAATATCAACCCACGATGGCATCGACTCACCCCGGTTCGCAGTCAGATGCTCATCCTGCTTGCGCCATACCTCAGTGATAATATTTCTAGCAGTTCCAAAAGCAGCAAATCCGCATACTGAGCTTGCACTATCCAACATACTCATGATCGCCTCTCGCCTTGTACTTGAGATTGCCTCACATCCTGCGATAAACAACGGCCACGCCGTTCCAGGTCCAGTGGGATCATCTTCGGTTAATGTCGCACTGCACGCCTGAAGCGATGCAATAACACTATCAACATGACCCTGCAAAGCAGCGGGGTGTGTCTGTCGAATTCGTTTGTAAAAGAAAATTACTAGAGCTGCATTCAACGCCTCCACCATATGACCGTGCGTTTTTGAATCAGGGTGGAGCTCCAGGACTCCGGCTCTTGTTCGGCCTAAGCTGAAAGAACAGATCATGTTTTCCAGGCGCGTGCTACGTCGTTGTAGTGTTTCCCATGCTTCGAGGTTCATGGTCTGACCTGCTTCACGGGCAACGCGGAAAGTCTCCAAAACGTTGGCTAGTCTTGTTGTTTGCGAGACAAGGCTAAGCCATGTTTCTGGGATGCCATAAATTTGCTTGTATAATGTTTCGGGATAACTTCGTGAGTCCTGAAGGTGGATGTCATGAAGTCCCGAAGTTTGATCCTTGGGTTCATCAATATTCAGATCACTATCTGAGTTTTGTGTTTCGAGGCGGAGGAAATCGTCTAGCCGAGGATTTGGCTCAGTACTTGCCATTTCTTCTGAGTCCGGTGTGTGTCGGGATTGAAATCTAGAACCAAGCGCTTCAAACGAAGAGGAAGAGAGGTTGTAGTCATGTAGAACAAATGTGCTTTCGCCGACTATTCTTAGCCAGGTGTAGACGTGATGCAAAAGCCGTGCCTTTTTCGAAATTCGAGTCTTTGAAAGTCCTCGAAGACGCAGTAACCGCTCTGCATCAATCATAAAACACCGGGCGTGTTGTTGTTGACCAGACATGATCTGTGAGAGTCAGAGTCATTCAATTAATGTCAAAGGGCAAACTCACCGTGTACTGTATGAGAATGCATGCAGCCATCAGCTGGTCTTTATATTTTGCTTTCTTTAAACCTTGGGTTTCTGAATGGAAAGAAGCTTGCATGTGATCCTTAGCTTGGAGGTATGCCTGATTGGCAACCTTCCACCAATACTCAGGTGGGTTTGTTGATATTGTCGAGGGGTTCAAAACAATGTGAATAGCAGAGCAGGCGAGCAAGCCATACAAGTTTGCAAGTTTAGCATGGCTGATCTTTTCTGTCCCAAGAAAGGTCGAGTCACTGTATGTAACCACCGCCGCCGGGACGTTCAAAATCTTCCAGGGCGACTTTTGTCGACAGGGAATGGCCATTATGTGTGGGATCACAATATCCTGGAAATGTTTAAGCAGGAATGGTGCATCTTTCAATGCATCTATATCAGCAGAAATAAGCTCTGCTGGTGTCTGTTGTGTTGTGAAAGTTTGCAGTAGATCATCGCTGTGGTTTGAGTCAATAGGTAGCAACCCCATCTCTTGACTCATATCAAATGATATATCATTTGGCATACTCAGAGCACCGTTTGTTGCAAACTCTGTCTGATCTAGACCAAAACTCAATAGGTCGGACCAATGGAGGAAGTCGTCAATCTGAGACAGGGAATCAAGTATTGGAGAGGGAGTAGGCTCTTGCAGTTTCTCAGGAGCCACAGTGTTATCTGCTTCAGCTGCAGAATTTGTATCAGACTTGACGGTTTCAATTTCGTGCACCAATTTCTGCTCTGGCTTTTGTGTTGCTGAAGAGAAATCGAGAACCGCAAAGGGTCCAATGACGATATCACCCTCGAGTGACCGTTCAGGGTCGCGCAGTCTTGAGTCAACCTCTGCCAGCGATGCATCAATGGAGCCTGATATAAGATCAGACCCAAGGGCAGTGCTCATAGAAAGTCTAGATTGCTCTAGAACATGGGTCAACACCAACGGATCCAGTTTGTCTCATACTGTCAGGGCCATGTACCTGAATAAAGATACCGGCGAGTTCCCCGAGTACTCTCAATCTCCTCATCGCTACCAGTGCGCATCCAAAAGACCTGATCGGAATATCCCTCGCATTTCACGCCTAATGCTCGGCAGGTACGACAAACGGGCCGTTTCTGATCACATTTCACATGCCGGCGTCTGCAGGTGCTGCACCCTCCCAACGCGTGGGACCGGCGAGGTCTTAATCGCTTAGATGGCACCATTCTCGGAGGATTCGATAGATTCGATTCAAAAGGAGCTTCTTGCTAATTCAATTCCATTTTGGAAAATAGAAAGTCGAAGTCATAGCCAACCCCGCCAAAATCGGAATCGCCTTCTTCAATGGGATGTCTTATCGGCTTATCTCCCCGGAATCACCTTCCCTCATCTTTCGTTTCGTTCCTTTTTAACATCAATTCCATATCACCTCTCTGTTTGTCCTATGTTGTAGATCATAGTTGGACAACCAAAACAGAATATGGGTCAGTTAGGTTGAGAATACAGCTATCGACCCGTTTTGCCTAATTTTATTCCGTAGTGGATGCCGCCGTGGACTTCATACCATTGACAACTTAAGAACGCTGAACATCTTTTCAGAACTAACTGTTAATAATAACCATAATTGACACGACACTCGCTCCAAATACCGAGAAAACAATGTTTTCAACATGAGCAACTTTGGTTTTCTTTTCGTAGAGCCTTTTCCTCTCAGGCTTAGACCCAGCACTTAGCTAGCCCATGCGCAACATCCTCGACGCTCTTGTATGACTAGCGCTAGCACTATACTATATTTTTATAGGTCGTAAATAGTAATTTGATAAAAGATCTATGAAATTAGACATCCTTAGCCCGTGACACCGTCCACGAAATCTTAATCTAGCAAGCGGTTCCGATGATCATCTTCCACGATAGGAAACTAAACCCAGGAACTAATCAGTAGCAAAGAGAAGCTCCTTGTGTGCAACTCAATCCGGCAATTGAGAATGGCCTCGGAAGAAAAGAGCTCGTCTGGGGTCCTTCTTATTTGAACAGTGCCATCGTCACCTTGCCCTATCCATTTTTCTTAGGCAATTTTCATCATCACATCCCAACGGGCACAATACAACAATGGCTCACCGCGGAGAGACCCTTCACAAGGATGTATGCTGCATTGCTGACCTGAAGAAAATGGGGAGCAGTCGGCTGGCTCCGATGGTCAGAGGTGAGTACCATGAATAGTTCACAACAGCGATTCATTGTGCCAGTGCTGATCCCGATAGACTACTACAATGGAGGAGCTATGGATCTAATTACGTATGGAATTCAACAGCACAGCGACTAGTCTATCCCCCTAACATCAGACTAGTCTCAACGAGAACGAAGCAGCCTACGACCGGTACAAGATCCGCCCCCGGATCTTGGTCAATGTCGACAAAATCGACACAACCACAGAGTTCCTCGGCAGCAATGTGTGTTACTCTGTTTCTTCCTCGCAGAAACAAATACGCAAGTGTAAACTCTAATACTCAAATCACAGGTCTCACTCCCATTCGGCTTCAGCCCCGCCGCATCAATGAAACTCGCCCACCCAGATGGCGAGCTCGCGACCTCGCGCGCAGCCGCAAAATACGGGCTCTGCATGGGTCTGTCGTCGTACTCGAATTATCCGCTCGAGGACGTCGCCGCACAGGGAGCGGGTAATCCGTATGTGATGCAGATGTGTGTACTACGGGACCGGTCGATTACGCTTCAGTTGTTAGAGCGAGCGGAGAGTATGTATCTTGAATGGTTATCTTCCATTGTTTCATTGACCGGGCTGAGCTAATGCCCTTTTCAGAGGCGGGATACAAGGCGCTGTTCCTATCTGTTGATGTACCTGTGCTAGGCAAACGTATCAACGAATACCGGAATGAGTATACCATCCCGGATGATATGTCATGGCCGAATATTCTCAGCCACGGAGCGGATCACTCAAACCGCACTGAGTACGGTATGTCTTGTGAAGTTGATCTGTGGAGTTGGTATGAGGTTATGGAGGGCATGCTGATGTTTATATTTTGCAGATCCCAGTTTGGATTGGGAGGAAACGATTCCTTGGTTAAAACAGAATACTTCTCTGAAGATCTGGCTTAAGGGTGGTATGTTTGCGCTGTCGAGTGAATCAAAGCAGGTGACAGTTCCACTAACGATTGGCAGTAACATCCCCCGAAGATATAGAGCTGGCCATCAAATACGACGTCGACGGTGTCGTCATTTCGAACCACGGTGGTCGGCAACTAGACGGTGTGCCGTCAACATTGGATGCATTGCGGGTCTGTGCCCCTGTAGCTAAGAATCGAATCCCGATTGCAGTGGATGGGGGTATCCGACGAGGCTCAGATATCTTCAAGGCGCTGGCTTTGGGGGCTAGCTTCTGTTTCATTGGAAGAATTCCGTTCTGGGGGTTGGCTGTATGTGTTGGCTTCTTCTTTGCTTTTTTATTTCATTTCCAACTGACCAATGCAGTACAACGGACAAGAAGGTGTTGAATTGGCGATTCGGATCCTCCGCCAAGAACTGCGGATCACCATGGCATTGGCCGGGTAAGTGATTCTTCTGGAATGCATAAAAAGAAGAAAGAAGTCTAATCGGAAGCAGGTGCCGGACGATCAGCGAAATTCAAAAATGTTATCTTTCCGTTTTGCAGCCGGACGGAATCCTCTCAAAGTTGTGATGGGTATTTGCTTCGATGGATGATTTATTATACTTCCCTTCTATTATACATGATCTACGGAGTGCAATTCTTCCTTGCATAGAAGATATGTGCAAATGAGGTCTCAATCAAATGTCTCACATTCAAAGAAACGTCAGCAATACGATTACCTGTCTAATACAAGCCGCTTGCCAAGACCTTGGCAAGCCTCCCCACAGGGCTGAAGGGCCGAGTCGGGATTTTCAAGTTTCCACCTGGGCCTTTTTTCGTCAAGCTCAAAGAGGCTGTGCAATAGATAACCATCTAGTATGTTGTACGGAGTACTCCGTAGGCTTAGACTGTACAGACGTACATAGCCACAGTTCTAGAAGTAAATATAGAAAGAAAACAATCCTCTCTTACGTAGACTGCAAAGCCTCAATGTGTGGACCAGGCAGCATCATTCGGATTAGTCCCTAAACCTAGGTACCTCAACTCCGTACTCGTATGTTGTACACTCAGCTAAGCCGAAAGTATTGGAATGCGTACGGAGGAAGCGCGTAATCTCCTTTGTTGGGCGCTAGTTGTTTCATTTCCCTCATTTCACTTAATTTTGGCCGATCCTCCACATTATTGGGAAAACTACATATAGCGCCGTTTTCTCTTTTCTCTTTTCTTCTCTTTTCTATATTTTCTTCTACATCTACAACATCACTACCTTCCAACCTTATACCTTATACCTTATACAACCCTATACAAATACTACATACTACCACAATGTTCAACTTCAACTTCTTCAAGTCCGCCCCGGCCAATGAGCCCGCCACTGACGGCTGGAACGCCAACACCGTCACCATGCAGCCTACTAGCCCCGCTGCCCCCTCAAGCAACCAGAACGTCGTCTCTGAGCAGCCGGTATGTTGATATCCTACAAAATACATAACTCATATTTCATATTGCCAAAACAAATATTAACATCTATCGCATCTAGGCCAGCCAAGAACAAATGCAGCTGCGCGGTGGTGGCGGCGGTGGTGTCTGCTGCGGAGTGTACGTTCCCCCTCTATCCCCCGAGTCCAAGCCACAGAGTCATACTCGGTGCGCGCAATAAAATTACAATAAACTAACTTATCCCAGTTGCGCCGGTATCGCTTGCTTCGAGTGCTGTGAGATTTGCTGCTAAACGATCGGATGAGATTGGATTGTGGCCGTCGATGCGCTCATGCGACAACTGTTGATGTCCTTCCTAAACGGGAATCATCCTCTACCGCGTGGCCTCGGCGGTCTTTCACGTGATGCGATTTGATGTGATTTGATTTGATGGACTTCCCTTTTTTTTTGCTATACTGGATCTTTCTACGCTATACCCCAGAACAATGCCAGTAATGGAGTTCAATTTCAGATTCTTATGTTCGGTTTAACTCGTTTTGATATATGTAGATGATCATTGTCGTGGCTCGTGAAGTAGTCATTATATTCCATGGACAGGTCGGTTGTCAGTCTTTTGGTGTGTCGGCTAAGTAAAAGGGCGACGGGAGATCGCTGATCGCAATGCGGCGTCTACGTCCCATACTCGGAAACCTGGGGCGCGGCCGAGAATTCTGAAGTTTGCGAGGAGTACTGCGCTCATGTCAGTGATATTAACAAAAGAATCGACGGTTAACTCACAGTCAAAGAAACACTCAACATCCAAACTATACGACGACGAAGTCAAGGACTCCGACTCCATCTTCTCAACAGGAGTAGTCCCATCAGACGAAGCATAGAGACTAGAAACCGTCTCCCGATCCGGCGAAACCCCATACAGAGCTCCAACCAAAGCCTCAGGAACATCAAGCCTCACCGCCGACCCCTCAAGCATAAGACCCCGATGCTCCAAATATCCCTGCACATCATGACAATCAAACCACTCCCCATCGAGATCCAGCAAACGAATCCTCTCCTCCGCACCCATCCGCACCCTCCTCCCATCCACCATTCCCTCTAACATACCAACAACCGGCTCACGCTCCCCACTCCAATCCTCATCCCAATCCTGAATCCCGCCCCGCTGCAAAATCCTCTCCATCCGCCGCAAAATCTTCCCAGGTCTCCGACTATTCTCGGGATACACGGGGTTCCCGTCGCCATCCACGCGCGGGAAATGCTTCCCCGCCCCGCCGAGCGTGTAGAACGGCATCTTAGAGAACTCAAGCCCGCTCCCGATCTCGGAACGCAGCGTGCGTCGGAAACTCCGTCTTATGCCGGCCATGTCGTGGATGCAGGGCACGAGTCCGAAGACGCGGATTAGGAGGGCCGGATCGCTGCGTGCGTCGGTTATCCAGCGGTAGGTGTGCTCGAGGCTGAATCTGTGCAGGCGGCGGGAGAGGTTCGATTCTTGGTGGCTGTAGGTGTAGATTGTTGTTGTTGGGAGGATGCGGTTTATTAGTGGGGATGGGGAGCGGGCGCGGTTGTATAGTGCGTATGGAGAGGAGATGTTGGGGTCATTCTTCTGAGGATATGTGTGGGACACTTTGTAGCCGAATGTGTCCTTGTTTCTCGATGGACGGTTGGTATGCTCGAGTTGGAGATCATTGTTGTTTTCGGAGGTGGATCGCGTCTTGTTTATTTCTGCTAGGATGAGTTCTCGTGTGCGGGCGAGGTAGTCCACGCTTGGTTGAAGAGTCGAGTCGTTGTTGAGGTTATTGACTGCGTCGGAGTGCGCTCCGTCTAGGTGATTTGATACATTCTGTAGTGTTTGCTCTAGTAGATTGACACGAGACCTGAGAGTCTGGATGGTATTCTCCTTTTTGAGACGATAGGTACGTTGTGCCCGTCGGATCTGCAGACGGCGTTCCTGTGGAGCTGGTCAACTATGTTCGGATCTTTCTATCGCAGGGCCGATCGGGATCTACCTCGATGGCAGTGGCATCTTTAGCCTCTAATCTCGGTCGGCCTCTTTTCCGCACGGGACGATCCGGAGCAGCCGAATTTCTGTCGGTCACTTGGTCGGGGATCTCCGGTGCTTGGGGTCCCTTTCGGGGTCTTAGATGGCTTTCATTGGAGGTGTTTATGGATGTTTCTTCTTGTTCTTGTGACAGTTCCAGGTAGGATCTTGACGATAGCATGTCCATCCCGAGTCTTTGTATCTGCAATTTTGAGCTTAAATAGTAATAGTCCAATTGTTGTGATTATCAGAGGGCACCCAGTTGAGGTTGAGGTTGAGATTGACGTTGAAGTTGATTACAATTCATTGATCACTCATCTTTGGGAATAACCTCGGCCTAGCCAAGAACGCCAATGCACTAATGCGCTAATGCGGACAGGGGTTTCCCCACTGACTTACTGATATTTGCACGTCACCAACTATGCACATACAAAAAGTACAAGATATTTATAAAATTATCCAAGTTGTGCACATTCCAGGACGTTTGCTGTCACACGAGAAACCCCGTTATTTTATTCTGACACCCAGACCTCTCCATGTGCGAAGTACAGGTGACTTCTCTTCTCCCATACCGTGTCCCGCTAGGACCTCATGTCGGGTGATACATTCAGAGGAACCTGGAATTGGAAATTACCCAGAGAATAGGACACCTATGAGATAATACGGTGACTCCGACGCAAACTCGGGTCTAAAGACACACCAAGTAACAACTCCGAGATCCAGATCGGTGCAGAAATTACTTAGAGTGCGAAATCCGAATTGCCGATCGAATATGACATCCACTGCGACTGTCATTGGCTATTTGCCCCTAGCTTTGTGGCGATCATACCTAATCCTTGTTACGGAGGCTTTCCCCACTTATGCTTGGACCCCCGAGGCAGTTACATTCTTATAAGACCAGCTTGATTTCTTGCAACCCTCTGGAAATCCAAACCCTCTAACAGAACGCGACCAGAACGCGACCAGAACACGACTATGACTCTGTCATTCGTCTTGGGTTTTGCGGCCGCAGCCGTCGTGCTGCAGGTCATTCGTATGGCAATCAACTCATGGCAACATTCGCGTAATGCTAAAAGCCTGGGTTGTGGCAGTGTGCCAATGTACCCGTGCAAGGATCCTTTGGGAATCGATAACCTGAAACAGTCCCTGGCGGCAGACAAGGCCAAACTAGTACCTG
Organism: Penicillium expansum; assembly: GCF_000769745.1. NCBI lineage: Eukaryota > Fungi > Ascomycota > Eurotiomycetes > Eurotiales > Aspergillaceae > Penicillium > Penicillium expansum. The sequence continues at coordinate 60,555 of NW_015971406.1, forward strand.
AGTTGGCCGAGGAGCGTGTCAAGATCATTAGTGAACAGGAGAACCGCTATGTCACTACATTCTCCATCCGGAACCTCGGTCGCACCCACATTTTCACTATCGACCCTAAGAACATCCAAGCTATTCTGGCTACGCAATTTAAGGACTTCGAGCTTGGTTCTGTCCGTCGATATAGCTTGCATCCGCTGCTGGGCACTGGTATTGTGAGTCACATGCTATACCTTATTTATTCTCTGTCTCCAATTCTGGGTATTGACTGCCTATAGTTCACCGCGGATGGAGAGGAATGGAGTCGCTCCCGGGGCCTACTTCGGCCTCAGTTCACCCGCGAGCAGATCAGTCAATTGGATTTAGAAGAGGAGCATGTGCAAAAGGCCATGCAGGCTCTACCCGTTGCAGCCAACGGATGGACCACCACAACCGACATCCAATCGATCTTCTTCCGCCTGACCATCGACTCCGCCACAGAGTTCCTCTTCGGTGAAAGTGTCGAGAGCCAACTAGGCGCTCTAAACGGTCTAAACAGACCCGAGGACTCCTTTGCCAACTACTTCGACAAGTCCCAATGGGTCTGCGCGCAGCGCAGCCGCTTCGAGAAACTAGCCTTCCTCGCCGAGAACAAGGAAACCAAATTCTCCGACAAACAAGTCCACTCGTTCGTCGACAAAGTAGTCTCCAATGCCCTCGCAGCTTCCGAAGCCGAAAAGAAAGCCTCCCCCGACGAAAAATCCTCCTACGTCTTCCTCGAGGCCCTCCTAGAAGTAACCCGTGACCCTATCGAGCTCCGCTCCCAACTCCTCAACATCCTCCTCGCAGGCCGCGACACAACCGCCTCCCTGCTAAGCTGGACAACCCTCATGCTATCCCGCCACCCAGAAGTCTTCACCAAACTCCGCGAAACAATCATCTCCAACTTCGGCACCTACTCCAACCCCCAGAACATCACCTTCGCCACCCTGAAATCCTGCCAGTACCTCCAGCACGTGATGAACGAGGTCCTCCGTCTGTACCCAGTAGTCCCCTTCAACCGTCGCAACGCAACCCACGACACGACGATCCCGCGCGGCGGCGGTCCGGACGGGCAGGATCCCGTCTACATCCGCAAGGGCCAGTCGGTTATCTACACGACGCATGTTATGCAGCGTCGTAAGGACCTGTGGGGTCCTGACGCTGACGAGTTCAAGCCTGAGCGCTGGATGAGTCGGAGACCTGGTTGGGAGTATATCCCCTTCAATGGGGGGCCGCGGATCTGTATTGGACAGCAGTTTGCGCTTACGGAGGCTGGATATGTTATTGTGAGGCTTTTGCAGCGCTTTGATCAGATTGAGAATGTCTATCCTGATCAGAAGATTCGGTATGGTCTTACTTTGACTAGTGCGCCTGCTGATTTGGTTACTGTGCGTTTGCACCAGGCTGAGGATGCGTGAGGTGGTTGGCGATTTATTATTTTCTTTCTGTGGTTCTTAGGCGTCTGGTTGGGTTTGCCCAGCTAGCACTAAGATCTGCTTCAGTACGTTAATTTGTATCGGTTTCTTCCTGGCAGAGTTACTCTTCGGGGTATGGGCCTATGATGATGATGAGAACGACGTTTTTACCTACCTGTTGCATGTGGTTATGAATTCACTTTATATTATCTGGATTTATCTTTGCTAGGGAGAATATTCATCAGTTTCACATCCAAGATGTTAATCTAGGGTATACAGTATCCACATAAAAATATTAAGCACTGATATGTTTCATCAAATCAGAGACAAGGTTGATATTTCAGCACTGGCCACGGGTATTGAGCATATCAGAATAATACCGAGACCCACTGGATATATCGGGGGAAAAGACAGTTTGTTGCTAGAAATATAGGAAATCGGTTCTATAACTACATCAAACCCTATAAAAGACACACACAGTATTTGTGAAACATTCGAATAGAATTTATATATATATAATCGAAATAAATCGAGAAGAAAGAAGAAGTAATGTATAAGTGTAAATGAACAGGCAACCCTGGAAGAAAACGCTCACACCAAGCCACCAATCAATAAAATCTCCCCTTTTGGCTTAATCAACACGAGGTTTACCCCTTAGTTGACACACTGGTAGTAGTAAGGGTTCTGCTTAACGCAGGTGGTACCAGTCTCGCAGACAGTGGGGCCAGTCCAGTTGATGCCACCGCACTGGTAGTAGTGCTTAGCAACGTTTCCGGAAGAGGGGCTGGCAGAGGCGGTAGGTACCTGAGTGTAGGCCTTGGCAGTGGAGGTGGCAGCAGTGGTGGCAGCGGCAGTGACAAGGGTAGTAGGGGCGACAGTGGTGGTGGAAACAACGGGAACAACAACAGCGGCGGAAGTCTCAGCGGGAGCGGAGGTAGTCGCGCTGGAAGCCTCACTCACGGAGCTGGGGACCTGGACGTTGCTGTTGGGGGTGGAGGTAACCTCGATGGCGGCGGCAGTGGTGGTGGAAGTCTGGGCAGCGGTGGTGGTAGAGGTCTTAGCGGCGGTCGAGGTGGAGGAGGAAGAGGTGGAGGAGGAGGAGGTAGAGGCAGTGCCGTCGACGAAGTACTTCTCGAGGATGGGGAGGTAGGTAGAGTAAGCAGGGCCGTTGCTGGGCTCCAAGCTGTACATGTAAGATCCCCACATGGGACCGGCGGACCACCACTCGGCGCCCATCCAGACGTCGCTGTTCTCGGACATGTAGGCGAGCATGCCCTCGACGGCGGCCTCGCAGTTGGCGTTGACACCACCGGCGAACTCGCCGATGAAACCACGCTTGTTGTTGTCCTTCAACCAGGCGGTGGCGGACTGGAGACGCTCCTGGCCGATGGTGGCGCTAACGCAGGACTCGGAGGTACCGGAGCTGTCGCCGTCAAGGTACTGGTGCATCTCGTAGACAATCTTGTCCTCAGAGTCAGTAAGGGCCTTGAGGTTGTCGTTGTTGGTAGTCCAGGACCAGGCGCCGCTCCAGGCGTTGCCTTCAACGAAGATGTACTGGCTGGTGGCACCAGCGGCACGGATGGCGTCAATAGCGGCCTGGTTCAGGTCCAGGACGAGGGTCTGGTCGAGGTCGTGGTACTCGTTGTCTAGAGGATGATGTTAGTAGATAGTTTGATAGGGTGAATTTTACTATTGGGTGACGGCTTACTGGTGTCGAAGATGACCTTCTCGTCGGAGGCGAACTCGGTAGCAACGGTCGTCCAGAAGGCCTTGAAATCGGAGGTCGAGGTGATGATGTTGCCATTGCTGTGTATCGAGCATTAGTATGATGCCAATAATGGTGGGCAATTCTGTATTTGGTGCGCTTACTATCTTCCGTAGTTGTGGGGGTCAAGGACGGCGTAGGCACCGCTGTCGGTGATGAACTTGATAGTCTATAGAACGAAACTGTTAGACCTCAGGGGGAGAACAATAGCCACGACAGACATATCACGTACAGACTTGAGGTCGGCCAGGTAAGTGGCATCGGGGGTTCCGGTAAGGCTGGTAGGCACCAGGCGCTCCATCAAGAAGGGCACACGGAAGACGTTCATGCCGGCATCTCTCAGGATCTGAATCTGGGAAGTCTTGGGCCAGGCGTAGTCTTGGTTCAGAGTACCGGGGATGTTGCTGCCGAATTCGGCACCAGACTCGCTGACACCGACCCAAGTGAATCCACTGGCAGCACGCTTCTTGATATCAGCGCTCTGCTTGGTGGGAACAACGTCTCTTCCTCGGGGGTATGCGCAGGCCACGGTGGCGGCGCTGGCAGCCAGAACAATGTTGGTGAACTTCATTGTGAAATGTTAAAGAGAGTGAGTGTCGAGTTTGACGGTAAAAGAATGTGATGGAAGAGAAGTAAAAGAACGAAAATCAAGAAACCAGTCTTGAAGTTTGAATGAATGTGAATGAATGTGAATGAATGTATGCAAGAAGCAAGAGTGAAACCTGCGGAGGCCGTCTGTTATATAGCCATACCCTGCTCGGAGGCGTCAAATAGTGCTTGGTCTACGGGGTAGACTAACAGGCAATCCAAGACAAAGTGGGTTCCTTGTTTGAGATCTCTCATAGAGAACCGCCTGGAAACCCTTTCGGCTCAATTATGACCGGTATACCGGGAAACGCTAACCCTGACGGCAGAGGAGGAGTCCCTTCTAGATGGCGGATCTCTCCACCACCGAAGGACCCGGTTAAAACGGTCGAACTTCCCAAAGACCACTAGTTCAGGCACGAGCGGCCAAGGATATTGTACGGAGTAAAGCCCCATATTGTCCATAGCCCACACCCAATATGTGGGAGATTAGCAGTCAACACTTAGCTCCATCGCCTGATTACATGTGGAGACGAAATCGCTAAAGGGAGTCAAAGCCGGTTCAGCTTCCATTTCGTTAGTTTAGACCAGTCTCGTCCTCGAAAAGGGTGCAATCTAAAAAGAAATTGTTCTGATACACTTGCGGAATCGGCTAACCCGTCTTGGGTGTAGTGGCCGAAAAACGAAGCGCCGGGTAAATGAGAAATGCTCAAGATGAAACATCATGTGGCATTTAGCTTCATCACTGTTGGTTCCCCGGCATAATTTTCCAAAAGGAACCCGGAGGGTCCTCTGCAAACCTGTAAAGCAGGGAAACTCATATCGAAGCCAAAGTAGGGATTATCCACAATTCTAATTAGTCCCGGACATAATTTATAACCCGAATGATAGGAGTTCAGGAGATGTTTTGGGACTTTTGAAAGATGCATGTGATATGCTCCGGTCCACTGGGGTAACACTGGGGTGGTGACCTCCCCTCTCGTATCCGGAATCAAAGCAGTCGGAGCTGCTGAATAGATTTCCTGTGATGCCAAGAGAAGGGCTACCACGGGGTATAAAATGGACAGAGGACAGACCACATGTCAAAATTGGACACCCCGCCTACCGCCTTGAAATGTACGGAGTATCATACCGGACTTTCCAGCGGATCATTTACAATACGCACATTCTATCCTTAATTTCTTATGGTTTGGATTTGCTGCAAATAAATTAGACTAGGAGTTCCAATTTATTATCATATTGGCTAATTCTGGTGTGATCTGCAATTGTAGCCATTCCCAAAATCAGTGGTTCCGTATCCAATCCTCCTGGTCATGTCTAAGATGGACATCTTAGATCATGAGACGCTCGACCTGGTTCTTGATGGCACGGATCTGAGCGGTCAGGTCACTGGCCTCGTTGGTAGTGATAGAGGCAGCGATGACGGGGCGGGAGACACCAGTGGCACGGCCGAGAGCCATCTTGCTGGGGACGTAAACGTAGGGAACCTAGTTTAAATAATTAGTCCATATGCTCGGTGGAGGGCTTGAAGGTATTTAACTCACGTTCTTGTCCTCGGCCAAAAGAGGCAAGTGAAGGACAATAGCGAGAGGGCTAGTATCCGCGGCCATGATGACAAGCTCACTAGTACCCCGGTTAAGGGACTTGGTGCACTCGTTAGCGCCCTAAGACGATGGTTAGCTTAATCTGAGAAAATGGTGAAAGCGGATACAAACCTTCTTCAGTTGGCGGTAGTGAGCGGCCTGCTGCACAAGGTCGAGGAGGCTCTGGGCAAGGGCCTCATCGGCGATGGGCCAGGCGGCGCTAGTATCTTCAGCCATTGTTTATGTTGTAGTTGAGAAATTAAACACCAAATCTTAAGAAATGGCTCACTCGGTGGATCACGGCCGTGTAATTGCAACGGAAAATAGAAGGTATATAGATTAAAGTTATGTTGAAGACGATCGTGAGAATTTTTCTGAGCAGACCGTTTTCATACACCGCCTACTAAATTTGCACATTTTCTGCCATGTCAGTGCTTACCGCTCTTTTTCTATTGGTCACCCTTCGGCAATCCTATCGGGTCCACCGCCACCCACACCTTGAAAAAAAGAAGTTTGGTTGACTCCTGGAGACTAGAGTCATTCCATTGAGGATTTAATAAAAGCTATGCTATTTTATAAAGCAGTATCAGCAGAATGTAAGGACGGCGTCTGACGTGCGAAAAAAAATTAGATCAGTGGTCTGTATATGTCAAGATCTATATAATTGGATTCGTCGACAAAGTGCTTTTTATACTACTCTTCAGCTATGGTTAATGAATGAATGAAAAGTCTTACATATACAAGTCTACAAAGCATGCTTTTTGTTGCCGTTTTCACAAAGCCGCATAACCGGCCAACTATTCTTGTCTATATATTTGTATTCGCCAACAACGTGTTTCACTCCAATCCAACTACAGATAGGGAATAAGTAGATTATACCACCATATATTCGTGGCACTGTATTTCGATAAATTCGGCCTAATACGGCGAGCAAAAAAAAAAAAATACATACTGAGTAAATAAGTTAGTATCTGCCTTTAGAGTAGCGCATATTTAGAAAGGCAATACTATCACTCTCTTTGGACATCCTAGGGAGAATATACTGGCCTAATGCTTTCATTGCCATCGTTCCTTTTTTTATTTTTCTTATAAAATAAGAAGGTACAGGGCCCGAGGCGATTGAGATGAGCTGCTTGCCGATTTGGGTAAATTATATTCGCGTGACGTGGGCTTCGAACTACAGTAGGTGCCCACGTGACTTCCCAAAAGCGTATTATTCAAAAAAGTAGTAAAAACAAGCCACATCTTATCTCCATAACGAAGGACATGGAAAAGAAAAAAAAAATAGGTAGCTTCTCTTTGATTGAGCGTGTCATCCTTAGTGCAGGGGCCATGCTAATCTTCTCTGTATATTTTCATTTGACCATATGCCCCGAAGGGCGAAAAGATATCCTTAAAGTTCTCTATAACCTCGTTTTTGGGCAGAAAACTACCGCCTACTTGTTTTGTCATCAAATTATTCGAGCTGTGATTGGATGTCTCAAGCTTACTTGTCACGTGGGGTGGCAGGCTTCAATTCGAATTCTCAAGTAATACTAGTGTGCATGCATTAATCAATTATGGAGTCTAGGTATTCACTAAGCTTATAAGAAGCTACTCCGTGATGTTGAATTCAAATGAATGATCGCCTTGCCCGATCGGCACAGCCTTCGCATCATTGTCATACAGCGTTCTTTCAAAATATCGGACTCGCCCATCTGGTCGTGCCAGGAGAACAGTTTGTTTCTGCGTCCCATATGACCCACAAGTGTAACTCTGGTCAGGGGGTCCATTTGTCGGGGACTCATCCTCTACCCGAGCCGCAGCGACTTTCTCTGCGTCTTGGTCACGATCATTTGGACCACCGATGACAGGAACGAAGATGGTCTTGTGAAGATGATGGATGTATGTCTCAATTGTGGCATTCTCATCTGGCAGTCGTGGTAGACTATCAGTGTTGAGAACCTGCAGTAGACGATCAATCAATGCATCCTCGTCCGCCCCGTCTCCCTTTTGTACATGCTCATCAATAGCAGCTTCCATCAACTGCTCCCCATCAATAATCTTTGGCCAGGTCCTGTCATCAAAGCTTGTGTTGCTAAGCCCACGCGTCTGGTTTTTCTCCGTTGCCACCCAGGTGATCTGGTCCATGTCTGTGGAACGGTTGGAGACGATGGCCAAGGGCTCGTTGATATGTCCACACACCAGACTGAACCCCCCCACCTGTTTTGCTTCTGGGCTTGCCACGATGCCTTGTACAAACTCCGTGGTATCTTCTCGCTTGTCGGTGGACCCGATCAACCAGCTGTTGACGATGACGCCCCGGCTGTAGATTCCGATAGCTGCGGTGGTCGTATCCTCACGGTAGTTGGTTAGAACTGCCACCTTGCCATGCTTGGTGACCCCCATCCAAGTGCCATGTGTAGATCGGGCTAGGTCTCGTGAGCCGAGGACATGTGAGGCTGGCTCCGGCCACCAGTCTGGGGATGATGTGGGACGGTGGAGGAATTCCTAGATATGTTAAGCTTGGTATTTTACCACTTAGAGTGAGAATATACTTACATCTCTGTTGTTGATTATGATCAACGAGTATTCCGGGTGGGCAGTTGAGATCAATGCGATACACATAATTTAGGTTTCCGAGGTCCACCGGGGTAGTTGAACGTGCGGGGGAATAACAATGCAGGATTCACGGATTTAACAGCAGGGTGTATATAAGATAGAGTAGAAGTAAGGACTTTAAAGAAAATGTAATGCTGGAAGAGAAAGAGGAACGGGCCATCATATGTCGAAAGGAACTAGTTAAGGCATCTCGGGTGATTGGGCCACTCGTTAGCGACATGTGCCTTGTCGGGCTTGTGCCTCCAGTACCATATTTAAGATAATAACATGATTCTTAAAAACAAGATCTAAAATATATGGAGATCTATGTCCGAGATATCCATTGTCTTCCAAACACATGACTGAATCATTAACAATGCAAAACAAAAAAAAAGGGTCTCGCGTGACGTCAACACATTGATTCTTTGCCCAAATGGGAAATGCAGTTCTCTTGAATAAGGGAGTCTATCGTGAAATGATTTAGGTGTACGGGGTACGGAGTACTATTTCTATTTTTACAGTTGCGACTGTTTGATTTCTTTTTTTAAATCATATATACCCCTGAACTATCTTTGTTGCCTTGTTCTCCTCTTTTTATTTTTTTTTTGTTCAACTTCGGTGTTCGTCTCAGATCAGCGGGGCTGACTGAAGACACAAAATCCCCAGGGATTTTCTTTTTTTCACATCTTCAATTCACCCAGGCTTCATCATGTTTGGAATCTTTGCGGACTTGTTGTCGTAAGTTCAAATCATCATATACCCCGGGAAAAGATCCGCAACCTAACGCAGATCTATCTCTATAGCTCGGTCATCACGATCCTCTTCCCCGTTTTCGCTTCTTACAAAGCTCTTCGTTCTTCTGACCCCTCACAACTCGCACCATGGCTGATGTACTGGGTGGTGCTTTCAGTAATTCTGTTGGCTGAGTCCTGGACAGTCTTTATCATCGGATGGTATAGTTCAACCTGTTCCGTTTTAAGAGGATCTTAAGCTAATTGTGACTCGATAATTGTTCAGGTTCCCATTCTATAGCTGGATCCGCCTCGGTTTCATGTCCTATCTTGTCCTCCCTCAGACGCAAGGGGCGCGCTTACTGTACCAAGACTACGTGGACCCGTTCTTGACACACCATGAGCGGGAGATCGAAGAGATGATCGGCCACACCCATGAGCGGGCCAAGGCACTGGGTCTTCAATACTTCTACCAAGCCATCGATTTGATCCGGCAGAAAGTCTTGGGTCTCCCCCCGCAACGCCCCACGACACCCCCTCAGCCAGGTGCCGCTTCCTACGCGCAGTCGCTACTATCGCGGTTCAACATCCCCGTTGCCGGAGCTCCCGGGGCGGCCGCCAACACAAATGATTGGTTTTCTGTTCTCAGCACTGCCGTGGGGTCAGTCACATCTGGAAAGACCCGGGAAGCGCGGGACGAGGAACTTTCGGCCAGTGGCAATCTTCTCCAGCGCCAGATGCAGTCTATGTCTGGGGCCGAGAAGGCTCACTTTATTTCCTCGCAGCGAGAGCTGCTAGATCACCTCAGGTCGACTCTAGCACAGGAGGAGCAGAGCACCCCTCGAGGTGGGCTTGAGGCTGATGATCTTGCCTACGGCGTGCCGTTGCGTAAGAACCGCAGCGAGAACTCGTTTGAGGTGGTTGATGATGAGGATATAGGTCGTCGCTCGGAACGAAAGACTAGCAGTGGATGGAAATCTGGTTGGTTCAACAGCGAGCAAGATTCCTCTGCCTCATCTGGTGCTGAATTTGCGGCGCGGGCTGTCGATGAGATTGCCCGGTCGCGCGCCGCCGGGCACGATCGATCATGAGTTTGTCCGCGGAGATGTTCCGCTTTTAACAGGGGTGTATCGAGTAGAACAAGAAAACCAAAATAGAACTTGAACAATTTGCTCTTGCTGGGTGAGAGATGGGGATGGGAGACATGCAATGTTTCCATGGGATGGGGGTTTTCCTTTGCTAGATAACAGTTTATTCGAATTTGAATTGAATATTAGCTGAAATATCACTAAGAACAACCGAGGATGTTAAGCCGAATCCCTCCGGTCGGAGGAATAGCCTTGCATAAAAGAGTTCACGCAGATGCACTGCAAGGACGGACGGACGGGGGGGGGATATGGGGAAGTATTTGATATCCCTGTGCCTTGATGGCTACTATTGAGTGTTATTGAGCCAGGGGTGCATTTAGGAGATAAGAAGGGGAACCATCTATGACATGTATACATAGTGTACTTTTAAATACCCGAGTACCTAAGTATCTTGTATAGATGTAGATGTAGTAGATGTAGATATGGGGTCATCATAGTGGCAAACGGGTAAAATGGGGCATTTGGGGACATAAGGAGGGTCTGTCAGGTTCCAGATGAATAGAAAGGACTCAAGAGGCATAGTAGAGTCATAGTTATTGTTTGGTAATATCTATGGGTCACTCATTTTATGTACATTGAGGCTTATATATACTATACTTCACTATGTAACTATACACTGTACTCCATAGATTCTTTGTAACAGGTGGGTGGCGTTGTAGACATAGTCCCTCTCGATCTTTTTCTATTTTACTCTCACTTCTCTTTCGGAAATTTCATTAATTTCATTGTTTCTAGAGATTCTTAAGAGAATCCATCACATAAAACACATTCAAAGGTACGTTGGTCGACACCGGAACCCAACTCTCTTTCGTTCTGCACTTTCGTTTTCCACAAACCCGAATATTTTTTTTCACCTTGAATTTTTTCCCTCCCACCATCCTCTACCCTTTGAAACAACCCTTTTAAATCCACACTGTCGACCAAAACGCTGCTCTTGCTGCGTACCTGGTCTTCTGTGTATTTCGGAAACTCGTTTTCCTTTTTTTTCTTATCAAGTTTCATCCCTTTTAACGACCTGCAGTTAGGTTTGGATGTGGCCTTGTTACGCCTCCGCGTACTGACATCACCTTCGTCTTTTTTTCACGAAATTTCCTCCCTCTTCGCGCGTTTAGACGTACAACCTGTCTAATGAGCTCGAACCCTCCTCAGTCGGGCAACCAAGGACAAAGCACCGCTACTCCCGCCGCTTCGACCCAGCCCGCATCCTCTACCCCCCTGGCTGCCACCCAGGCGCCAGCCAGATCTTACGCAAACGCAACTAAGAAGTCCGCGACGGACTCTACCGCCGCACCCGCCACCGTGGGCGGTTCAGCGCAACATGGGCAGTCGAGCTCCGTATCTGTGAACGGCAAACCCATGCAAAATCAATCTCAACAGTCGGCCTCTTCTGGCGTGACCATTGTCAATGGAGCTCCCACTGCTTCGGCTGCTTCCTCCGGCGATCACTCTCGCAAGCCCTCTGTGACCATCACATCGAGCGGTACCTCCGGCTACATGCCCAACGGCGGTGGCCCGGCCAGTCGGCCCAACAGTCTTCAGTTCGGATTCCAGCAGAGTTCTCCCAACATGGGTGCTCCCGCTGTGCCGGCCTCTAACCAGGCCCAGGCTGGACTTGGTGCCCCTTCGACAAACCCCCGGGTGACTTCTCCTCAGACTTCTCCCTCGCCTATTCCTCAGCCCGCATCCAGCGGCGGTCGCCCACCCCCATCGACTTACCAGGCGCAAGGAAATGTGCCGAACTTCGGTAGCTTCGGAGAATCTGCTGATGCCAACGTAAGTTTCTCGACTCCTTCCCTTTTGAGTGATCTTGGGCGCGCAAATGTGGATAAAGCGTGGCACCACCTGTGCGCGACTTTTTCTAAGTCCCCATCGTTTTTGTACTTGTTTTTGCTCACATAGATGTGTTCGATTTCATAGGCTTCTCTCGCACACGGTGCTCAGCACTTGCGTCGCGAGTCCTCCCAATCTACCCACAGCGATATGAGCAACCACATGGGCAACGGCCCCGGACGTTCCAGCTACCAGGGTGGTCGCGGTCGCGGTTACTCCCAGACCGGCTACCAGGGACAGCAGATGCCATACTCTCCTAACCCCGGTTTCCGTCAGACTCCCAACCAGCCGCGAGGCGGTCCTAACATGGGTCCCCAGTTTCACGGCTCAAACCAGGGCCGTCCTTTGGCGCCCTACCCGAACTCGCCTCACCAAGCCAACCGCAGCCCTGCCCTGGCCAACGTTAACCCTACCACTCCTCAAATGAACCAGGTTCCGATGGCACACCCCCAGATGCCTCAGCAACCTTACGGTTACGGTCAGCACATGGGCCCTCAAGCTGTGAGATCCCCCCCTTCTCGTACTTCCCAGGATCCCTGGCGTCGTCCCCAAAGAAACCTTACCAGCTCTTGGAGGCGCAAAGACAAACCTGCATACTCACCCGAGTGCCCCGTGGATCTTGCGCCTGAAAGTGGCCAGTTCGAACAGATTCTAACAATGGTTAAATTTCAACAGTCATTCCCCAACGCCTACGATCCCAACTACGCTGGTTACTACAACCCGAATGGTGGTTACTACATGGGCCCGCCGTCTCCCCAACCTCGTGCTGCTGGCATGCCCTACAACCCTCAGTACATGGGACAGCAATTCCCTAACCCCATGCCTCAGGCGACCCCACTTTCACGTACTCCCTCCCAGGTATCTACTGATCGTCCAGGTTCGAGCGTCGGCCAAGGACCGGCACCCACTGGTCCTGCTGTCGCAGGCCACACCCACACTGGCAGCCGCGCATCCAACAGCCCCGCTCCCAAGCCTCACTTCATCATCCCCTCAGCTAAGAAGAGCCCAATCATCATCAAGGACCCTAACAGCGGCTCAGTCAAGACCTTCGAAAAGAACCCCGCATCCCCTGCTCGTGCCACTCCTTCGCCCGTCAAGTTCACTCCTCCTCCCACATCCACTCCTCCCCCTCGCACTGCCAGCGCGTCTGAGCACACTCGTACCGAGAGCAAGCCGAATGCCACGAAGACCGACGAGGAGAAGAAACAGGAGCTGAAGGATGCCGTTCGCCTGAAGATTCAGCAGGACGAGGCTGCTCAGAAGCAGCGTCTGGCTGATGAGGCAGCTCGCAAGACCACCGAAGCCAAGAAGGATGATACTGAGTCTGTCCGGGCTGCCGTTGAAGATCTTAGCATCAAGGATAAGGCCGCTCCCGTCGAGGAGCCCAAGAAGGTGGTTGCTGCTGAAGAATCAAAGGAGGTTGCTGCCCCCGCCGAAGAGCCCAAGAAGGCTCCTGCTCCAGCCCCCGCCCCCGCTCCCGCCCCCGCGGATGACGATGAGATCGACTTTGATGCCATCGAGCGTGAAATGGCCGAGATTGAAGCCAAGGAGCGCGCCGCTGAGGAGGACTACAACCGCGCTAAGCAAGCCAAGAAGGAAGAAGCCGCACGCAAGGAGCGCGAGGAACTTGAGAACTACGAGGCCAACATGAAGAAGGCCGAGGCTGAGGCCGAGGCTCGCGAGATTGCCCGCGAGAACGCCGCCCGTACCGGAGGCGGCGAAGCCGCCCAGGATGATACCAAGGATGCGTTTGCCTCGCTCAAGAAGGGTGGATACAGCGCCACTGAGTCTTCCACCCCTGCCGACAGCGGTGCCGCTACTCCTGTTTCATCCGACATGGGACCGCCAGCCAAGCCCGCCAGCGCTATTCCCAAGAAGCCCGCTGGCCTCAAGCTCGATACCCCCAAGCCCACCGAGCCCCAGCAAGCAACCGCAGGCATGAAGTCTTTGCAGAGTGCCAAGTTCTTGGAAGACCTCAGCAAGATCACTTACCCATCGACCATCACCCCTCCCAGCACCGAGATGAACTCTGTTGCGCCCGAAGGCCGCAAGTTCCACTACGATCGGGACTTCCTGCTGCAATTCCAGGCTGTATTCAAGGACAAGATCTCCATCGACTGGGACGCCCGTCTGCGGGACACAGTCGGTGATCCCACCGACTCTTCCCGTCCCCAGTCCGCCCGCACTCCTAGCATGGGTAGCCGTGCTGGCTCTCGTAGCGGCACCATGGGTCCCTCAGGAGCCTTCCCCAGCATGGGCAACTTCACAGGCCGACCTGGTCAGATGCCCCCTATGGGTAGCGGACCGATGGGCAGCCGCAATGCGTCCTTCCAATTCGGACGGGGCGGCCCTGGTGGCATGGGTCCTATTGGAAACATTCGCCAAAACTCTGCCGGTGTTCCTCCTCGTGGCAGCTCGAGCAAGGGTCCCCGCAACGACAGCCGACAGAAGAAGCACGGTGGCCGAGGAGACGAGGCGCAAAACAAGTCGATGCCTCTTACCGCCGGCATGGATCTGAAGGCAATTCAAACTACCGCAACTGGCTGGAAGCCTCGCAGTGTTGGCCAAGGTGCTGCTGGTCCCGCCCCTGGTGGTGATACCGGCTACTTGGCACCGGATGTCGTGCAGCGCAAGGTTAAGTCTGCTCTCAACAAGATGACACCCGAGAACTTCGACCGTATCTCTGGTCAGATCCTTGCGATTGTCTCCCAGTCCAAGGATGAGACCGACGGTCGTACCCTGCGCCAGGTCATCCAACTCACATTCGAGAAGGCTACTGATGAGGCTCACTGGGCCCCTATGTACGCCAAGTTCTGTAAGAGCATGCTGGAGAGCATGAGCCCAGAAATTAAGGATGAGAATATTCGTGACCGAAATGGCACCGTTGTCGCTGGTGGAAGTCTGTTCCGCAAGTACCTGCTCAACCGCTGCCAAGAAGAGTTCGAGCGTGGCTGGAAAACCAACCTGCCTGATAAGCCCGAGGGCACTACTGAAGAGGTATGTCGATATGCAGCTAAACCTTGTTTTCTCCCTGTACTAATAATCGATCACAGATTGCAATGATGTCTGATGAATACTACATCGCTGCTGCCGCTAAGCGTCGTGGTCTTGGTCTCGTCAAGTTCATTGGTGAACTTTACAAGCTTGGCATGCTTACGGAGCGTATCATGCACGAGTGTGTTAAGAAGCTTGTGGACTACGAGGGTATCCCCGATGAAGCCGAGGTCGAGAGTTTGACCAGTCTGCTGCGCACCATTGGTGCCAGTCTCGATGCCTCTGAGAAGGGACCTGCCATGATGGACGCCTACTTTGCTCGCATTCACCTGATGGTTGAGACACCCAACTTGCCCAGCCGTCTTCGCTTCATGCTTCTGGTAAGTTTCTCCCTAGTTACTCGTCTTGTGGGAGTAAAAGAAAGAATACTAACATGGTTTCCAGGATATTATTGATCTGCGTTCCGCCCGCTGGGCCTCCAAGGATGCCGATAAGGGTCCTCAGACCATCATTGAGATTCGCGAGGCTGTAAGTAACCTGCATCGCTGTAACCCACCGTATCTCATCTCTAACTCTTGAAACAGGCTGCCCGTGCCGCACAAGCCGCTGAAGCTGAACGCCAGCGCCAGTCCAGCAACCGTGGAGGCGGTGGCCGCATCCCCATGGGTCGCGGTGACGCCCGCGGCTTCGGATACGGAAACCAGGCCCCTCCCCCCGATTACGCCTCTAGCAAGGTTGGCACTGACGATCTCCGCCGCCTGCGTGCGACTCGCAACACCAACCAGCCCATGTCATTCAGTCCTTCCAGCCTTCTCGGCTCGCGTACCAACAGCGGCCGCAAGAACCTCGGTCCCGGCGGTAGCCTAGTCCGTGGTAGCGACGACAGCGCTGCCAGCAGCCGCACCGGCACTCCTACCGGTAGCAAGAAGGAAGACAACTCTTCCATGAATGCTTTCAGGTACGCAACCACCCCCAATGCTTTTCTCCTCCGGAGCTCCCCATGCTAATACCCTCCCCAGCGCGCTTGCTGCCCTTGAAGATCGGGATAACATGGCCACCTCGCCGCCGTCAAACCCCACTTCCCCGATGCTCACCAAGTCGCAGCCCGCGGCCGCGGAGCGTCGTCCCTCAAAAACCCCGTCTATCAAGGACGGCGAATCCACAGCATAGAAAGTCCTTAGGAGTTAATGATCAACGTTTTCCATTTTCTTGGTTCACAAAAAGATTTCTTCATTTTCGTCATTTTTCATTGTTTTTTTCCCGTGAGGAAAGCCATGCGCCTTTGTTTTTAATCGGTCGTCCCTCTGCATTTTCCGACTGGTCGGTTATCCCCTAGGACTTCCTTTTTTTCTCACTTTATCACGGCTGGTTTTACTTTTTTGAACTTCTTTCGAAAAAGGGACCCGATTCATAGTGTACAATTTTGACATCTTTTTCAATTCTTATTGTTTCTTTTTCCCTCTTCTTCTTCTTCTCTTTTCTTTGAATTGAGAAATGGGTGTCGAACCGTGATTGAGAGTAGGACTTTGCTTGCAATTGGACTTGCTGAATCACTTTCTATTTCATATTCCTGTCTTCTGCACATCTAGTAGGGGGATTTTACTGTGGAAGTGGAAACTGGCATGGAAAGGCTGATTATGACGGTGATGAAGGGTTTGATGATGTTTCTTTTGCTCTTTTTCTCTTTCTCCATTCTCGTGCTTTGCATATTCTCCCTTTTGCTCTTGCCCTTGCTTTTCTCTTGACCTTGTCCTTTTTTCTCAATACCCGGAGCAACACTCAGCTTTAATGTGATTGAATGAATGCTTCGCCTCCTGGCTACTTATGATATCTTTCTCTATAAGAAACTAGGACCTCCTCTATTGTATATAGATCCATGTAAGTGTACTAAATGTGACTATGGACTTCTGATAGCCTGGATCAGTATCCATAGGTAGACCTGGACTTACTTAGGTATACTACTTAGTGACTACGAGTAATCAAATAGTTACAGGAGATCTACACATCTGTAGGAGACTAGGCAATCAATGTCTATGGATTCATTCGGTGAATTCTCACTGTAGGCACAAGAGGGGAGAGAAATACACATGGCCAAAACATGTGAAACGTGTAACCAGGTCAGAACATCCCGAAGAACAATAAGCGATGAGGGTATTGAGCTGGGGTATAACTGTCAGTCCCGTCGCGAAACGACGTGATTCCCGACGTTTACTCCGTTTGATAGCAAGAGACCGAAGCAACGTGAGGTGTGAAATCGGATGGTTCGTATGGATCGTGAGTATGCGAGAAAGCGCGACGGTGTAATGTATAGCGCAATGCGCGCAAAATGGCAGAAATGGAGATAAAGAGCCACTACAGACCAGGCAAGCCATGCTTTTCAGGATTCAGATTCCTTCGTGTTGTCGCTTTTGTCGTTGTCATTATCTGACACTTCAATCACCGGGATAGACACGGGATTCTTGGTTGAGTCGGAGGGCTCATTCGCCTCATGTGGCCTGTCAACCTCGGTAGGGAAGACTGACTCGGGAGAATCGGGATGATCGGATGGAGACGGCGAGATCACAGTCTTGTCCAGCGAAGGCGAAGGAGATGGCTGAACACTATTGCTAGTAACGACGCTCTCCTGAGAGCTACCTGCTGGACTTCCGATACCAGGACTCGACATAACCACTGCATCCAGTGAGTTCCGAATAGGGTAAGTTGAGTCGGAGTCATCGTGGCTAATGCTGCTACGGTCTGAGACCGACAAAGAACTGCGCGAGGCCGCATTCGCGTATGATGCGGGGAGTCCAAGTGCCTTCGCTACTGCAGCCTCCTCGTCTGGCAGCATGGAAGTGCTGCTATCGTTGCTGGGACTGGCGCCGAATATCTGACTGCCGCGCTGCTCACTCATTTCCAGGATATGGTTGTAGCTGCGCCGTGTTGGGTCTGCGCGGCGCTTCTTCTTTTTCTTTTCGCGCTTCGGTGAAGGTCGAACGACTATCACCGGGATGGGTGATTGCTGGAGGCAGTATTTGGACACGGAGCCTGGGAGCAGACTGTGCACTCCTTTCAGGTTGCGTCCTCGTGTACCGACTACAAGCATTGCAGGCTCGTATATGCGGATCTAGGGGATGTTAGATTGGTATGGGGTAACAATGGGGGTTCTTGGGAATGTTACCATGCGTTGAATGATGCTCTCAACCTTGCCCACAGCAAGTTCCAGCACCAAGCTAATCGCCTTCTCATCCTGGCTGTTTTTCTGGATTACCTGCTCAAATAACTTTTCAGCCTCCTCGCGGTACTTTCGCTCTTCGATTCCGACATCGCTGGCTATGCGAGAGTCTTTCTCCACCGCTCGAAGACAGACGATCTCGTCCCCGTCATCCACCAGCTCGTCGATGAGCCATTCAAGGGCGAATTCGGAGTAATCATTTTGGTCGGTTCCGCACAAGAACGTCCTGCTGCGACGTGTGCTCTGGTAGCCTTTGTGTTTGTAGTTTAACGTGAGGGAGAAATCGGTAGCATCGAAATTATCAAAAGTGTCGAAGGAGACTCCTCGCTCGTAAGTTCTGCTTTATATATTAGTACACGCCATTTCACATATATTTTCTGAGCAAAACATACTTCGGCGGTGGTGGAGACGGCCCTCGGTTCAATTGGGCAGCTTTTTGTTCCCTTTCCTTTTCTTCCAATAATTCCCTCGTCGGGGTATCCCCATATGACAGCCGCTTTTCCTTGAAGCTCGCCGAGCGAGTGGGGAGCTGTGCCTCTGCAGCGTCGACGCTAAATTGGATGGACCTCCGTTGGCTTCTGGGCTTGACCTCACCAGAAAGGCTGCGGGTGTTGCCGGACCCCGCAACAGGGATCGTATGATCCCTGAATTCGGGTCGCCCTGCAGACTCCGATGAGACTTTAGGAGAGGTTGGCACAGACATTAGGAGGTTTATCTTCCGCGCTGATGCAAATGAACAGGGGTATAACGGGTCTGTTGGTTTTCGTGGAGTGTATATTGACGTGAATGACGAGAGGTAAAAGCACGTATCAGCGGCCACGGGGTTGTTGAGGGTTCCACAGGACCAAGCGGGGTTTTGATATCATGTTTTGAGAGAGCCCTTTCAATGGAAACCAGTAAGATTAATGGTCACGAGTCATCTTGCTCGAGCTGGAGAGTGACGGATGCAGCGAGGGGTCAGGACGGTTGGTCAGGGCGGTGATCACTTATCGATAAGATTCGGGAGCTCAACTGTGCTTATGTAACACCGACAGGGGTCCACGGGCCCAGTGATTGACACAACCCTATATAATTAGAAGCTTCATTTGTGTTGACTAGTTCATATGGGGAAGAAGCTATTAAAATTCATGTTAGTTCTATCTGAAACCTTAACTTGGGTACTAGGCTTAGATGGGAATGTCAAAAAAGAAAGAACCCTGCCCTTCTACTCCGTACTTGTAGATATATATATTCACATTTAAGAAGCAAAAGGTTGGAAAAGTTCTCGGGAATACCAAGTCAACGCTATATACTCCGTACTGTACTCCGTATAGCATCAATTCCCGAAACAATAATAATCACAGATTATACATAGGAAAGTATCTTGCACAAAGTATGCCTTTTTTACCGCCTTCACATCTAAGAAGACATTTCAAAAGACCAACTAGAAAGACATCTCAAAAGACCAGCTAGAAAGACATCACAAGGCCGCAAACGCGGCCGACTATTCTTGTAGTAATAATACGTGATAAAAGGAGTACAGATTAGCATATTGCGACATCTCGGGCAACATATTCCGTCCTAAGCCACAATCAAAGGACCCACGTAGTTTATGATGTTTATGCATATAACATGACTAACTTCATATTTCGAGAACCTCCGACATCCGCACGGATACAGAGTATCAGATAACGGAGAATGATGCCAGATAGGGGAAGATCTCTTGCAAATAACCCCAAAGAGCCGAACCAATAACATAACCAGTCCAGATCGCCCAACAATCGAAGAGCATACCCAAAACGCCTAAGCCCCCCAGCCTCAAGATTTTCACTCACTAGCCCAATCTACTAACCCAATCTGGAGCCCGCACTACCTTACTTCTAACAAAGCCAAGGTATCCATTCGAAGCAAAAAGAAGCGAAAAAAAATATAACCCCCCCCTCCTTAACCAACCTCCGTGGAGTGTC
Organism: Penicillium expansum; assembly: GCF_000769745.1. Taxonomy (NCBI): domain Eukaryota; kingdom Fungi; phylum Ascomycota; class Eurotiomycetes; order Eurotiales; family Aspergillaceae; genus Penicillium; species Penicillium expansum. The sequence goes on from NW_015971406.1 coordinate 80,355, forward strand.
CGGACACGTACGGAGTAAATAATAATGAACTAGTAAAACCCTTCAGACTATCAACGCGTAGCGGCGCCCTATGCCGACCTAGCCGCGATGATCTCACACTATCTGCCCTTGGCTCTGATCTATCTATCTTATCCGGCGGTGAAGATCATGGCGTGCTGGCGAGCTGCACTTCCATTTGGCTGGGAACGCGCTCGGACCCGCTGATCGACGAGGTCACATGTGCGATTCTGCCGGTTTGAATAGGACTATTTACTGTACTATAGACCAAGGAGTACTTGCTACGGAGTAGATGGAAGTTTGTTGAGGATTTAGAATTTTTATTGAATTTTGTTTTCTGAGGGGAAGTCAAGACACTTTTCGTGTATATCGGTTGGGATCACAATGTCTTCCCCCCGTGTTTTTCAACGCTCCAATGCACAGTCTCGACCTTTGAAGGGAGAGCTGAATGTTGGGCCGCTATCACAGATAGCCAAGAGATGAGAGAATATGTAATAAAATGTCCATATGACATGAAAAACAATGAAATGTCCAAAATGGAGATTCGCCAGATGCGACCGAACCAAAAACGCCAGAAAATAGAAGATGAGAGATGGTAAATATAAGCTCGCTCCAAAGACATCGTCATTAAAGCATCAGGGTATCACGTATATATCGCTTGATTAGGGCACACAAGGCAGAGAGAGAGGTGAAGAGTGTAGTCGGGGTCGTAACGGAGTGGGAGTGATCGAGCTTAATCAATAAGCCTCGATCATGGTTTGCTCTTGTGTACCAAAATACCCTTGCTCAAAGAGATGGGGTTGATCAGAGCCTGCCAAGGCAATAGCCGTAGTAGCAGGCTCCTTTTCATCGAATGCCTCCAGCGTGGGCTGGGGCGGGGAAGGTGGTGTCGCCTCGTCCTCGGACTCTCCGTCTGAATCAGCGAGGAGCTCAGGTGGTGACTGTCGTGAGGGTGAGCGAGTCAAGCTCAGATCGTCCAGATCCTCCGAATCGTCGTACTCAAAGTCCGAATCTGTGTCGTCGGCGTCGTCATCCTCCTCCAGTAGATCATCTTGGAAGTGAGCCACCGGTGATGGAGCACGGCGGCGGACGGGAGGTGTGTTGATAACGAATTCAGACTCATCGTAGTCGGAGTCGTCGCTGTCGCTGAGTTCAGAGTCCAAATCGGACGCATCCTCCGGGTCCCAGTCTTCCTCGGGCTCTTCGACCACACTCGAAGCCCATTGGATGTGTTGACGAGAGGAAGAAGAAGAAGAAGCCTTGGTGGCTCCGCTGACGGTCTGGTTGAACCAGCGTTCTTGTTCACGCTCGGCATCGGCAAGATCGTACATCAGCGAGTCGAGGAGGTTTGCGTGGCCAACGAGCAAGCGCAGGTCGTGGTCTGCCCGGGAAGCTTCACGAGTGAGCTTCTTCCGGGCGGTGTGGGCGAGATAGTATGTCTGAGTGATGCTCATTTTCTTTTGTTGGCGGCGACGGAGGAGAGAGTCGAAGTAGGGGGAGGGTTTGGAGGTATTAGAGGTAACAGATGAGGAGTCCATGGTGGGCCAGACGAGCTTTTGAAGGATTATTGGGTATGACTCTTTGGTGGTGACTCAATTAGGCGTCATCCAGTCACAGTGGATCGTCGTGGGGCGGTGTGATAGAAGGGATAAGGGAGTAGATCAACTTTGTTATACATGAAAGTATACTGTGATAGATCAGATGTTGCTTCCGGGGGGACGAGATCGATAGTGTAACAGGTTTAAAAAAGTAGATCTTGGATCTTGGAGATATCAGAAACAATTCCAGGACAAGAGGTTTATATTTAATCTGACAAGGCAGGCTTTTTCTTTTTTTTTTTTCTTTCTTTTTTTTTTCCTTTTTCCTTTTAGTCCGATCGACCCGAAACGGAGTTTACGGAAGATGAGAGATCCACCGGAAATAAAAAAAATGGAGAAAGGGTATACGCCGAGCCCCGAGTTATGAATAATGCACTGTTCGCTTTCAAGGTTCCCATTTTCTAGATCTTCACCGCTACGTTACACACTGTGCTTAGATACTTACAGCATAGGTACTTATTTACATATATAAGAAGTACATATTCTCCAATGTACTTAATTCAAAATGTCCAATTTTTCAGATAATGCAAGTGAGTCACATACAACGGCGCTCGGATGACCAATCCGCCGTGCCGTGGTCCGTATCGGAGGATAACAAACCGATCGGAATATCGGTGGCACCTTTTGCCGTTTATTGTATTTTATTATTTTGTTGCCTTAATTCCTTAATTCCTTAATTCCTAATTCCATTTTTTTCCTTTTCTGGTTAGTTTGATTACAGATACAATCTTTAAGGTTCTCCATAGAACCTTGGAACTAAGGTTTTGGATTACATAGCAGTTCGATTTCCAATCACAGTATGCCAAATCACATCATCTATCTTCCAAGGTTGTATAAGATATAAGATTTCACTGTAGCTGACAATTGCTTTGACCACATGTCGACGTGTCGGGATCCTATCTAGGTATCCAAGTTGACAAATTATCCAGTGAGTTGGCATGTCAGCATGGAGGCTCTTGGAACATTGAACCTTGGAAGCCAAGCCACCTTGCCGTATGCGTATTTTGTATTATGCAACACTACCCCTCGCCTGTACTCCGTACTCTCCCTAGACGAGTACGACCACTGCATAGCCTTGGCAGCAGTGACAGACTAGCATTCCCCAGGAATTCGAGATTGACCAGGAATCCATGCATGGGTAGGCTGTGCGGTGGGGACGCCCAAGAAGGTACTTTAGTGACTATTGGCATGTTGTATGCACAGATCCTCATGAGGCCATGAGGCAACATAGTTCCAACACTACTCCGTACCCCAGAACGGTTCGCTCATCGGTTCTACAGCGTTGCCTACGAACGTAGAAAGTAGGTTGTACGTTGTACATTCCACATGTGACACACAATGCGGCATTGCCGGATTTCATTGGTCCCCACATAAAATCTGCTCAAAACAGAGAGAGAAGCCTGACACTGCGCCCTGCAAGGAGGGGGTTAGATTAGGTGTTTCTCGCTTCAGGATACAGGTACAATGTATAGTCCTTACTGCATACCTGACCATGATAGCGTGTTTGGCATGCGTCACATAACTTCAAACCTGCCAAGGTCAGGTCACTGGTTTTCAGATGTCAGCCTTGGACCTTGATCTTGGCGTATTAGTAAGGTAAGGTCCATGCGGATATCACCGAAGCAAGGTCCACTCCAGTCGCTTTTCAGATGACCTAAGCACTTAAAAAAGGTCCACCTGGGCAGGTGGTTCGCTCGCATGGCTTACCCTTTCGAAACACTTCGAATCTCCACTTCATAGCCCTACGGTATACCCGAATACGAAATGTCTCAATTTTTTTTACTGATTATTTAGGCTTTAGGCTTCTCTCATGGAAAACGTTCTAGGTATGTAATTTGTCTTCTAATCTTCAATCAATGATTAACAATATCGACTGAATACGAAGAATTTCCCAATTAGGAAATGATGAGGTCAACAGGTAAATCTAGCCACAGTCTAGAACAATTGAATTCAGGGTCTATGTTGTGGGGATACGGAGATAATACAAAACAATAATCATCGGGCAACGACGCCATGGCTGGTTGTCAACCACTTTATTGAACGCCCAATAATCGACATCGGATTTTCGGCTTTTGACTAAATTTTCCGAGATCCACTGTGACTGGTATGACATCAAGGACTTTAGCTTCGGACATTTGTCATGTATTACCGTTGGCTGAGAGATGGATTCTGTTGATTCTACAAGTGGAGGATTCCTAGGTTACTAATTTATTAGGGATGATGTGAAATATAGCATGTACCTATTGCCTGATGGGCTGAGATCAAGGAAGAACACGGAGTACTCCGTAGACGAGAATCAATTATTTGCTGATCATCATTCGTCCAAAATAGGCGACATGGTTCGCTTGAGGCTGATAATGATTGATGCATAGATTATGCTAATTTCTTAATAACCAGCATAAACACAAACCAAGTCTAACCATTAGAATCTATGCTTTGGTGCCCGTGCTTATGCCTTCTTAGGTAAGTAGCTCGGCCCTCTGCAGACAGCATTTCTCCGGTTCTCGGCTGAAAACTCAGCTCCGTCTCCGAGTTCCGTGTCCGCGTGGATCGTGCACTGTGCACCCTTTATGCTATGGTATGCATTCTCAATCCACGTTAAACCCGTTAGAGTTTTGGCTTTTGTTCACATTAGTTATAGCTATCATTCACGGGTGATCGACACGTGAAAAAAGAAGAATGTGACTCGATCACGGGACTTCGTTGCCGGTGCTCGGAACTGATCTTCCTCCACCGCCAGATCGAGGTTAGTTGCGGGCTGCTGGCTATACGGCACATGGCTACGGGGCTAGTCGGATGAAATCGTCCGTGTGGATTCAATATTACTCACTTTGATGCTCCGTACTCCGTATATCGTAGTTCCTCGTGACTCATGATGATCATTGAGGCATTTTTTTTTTCTTGAAGTTGCAGTTAGCGGGTTTCTCGTTGCACCCATGTGGATTTGTTGAGATATATACGGAGTAAATTGATTTGAGCTATCCGCTGCTACTACTCCGTAGTTATACTAACAAACTTACATTGTCGTACTGCATATTTCGGTCAGATGATAATAGTGAAGATATAGGGCGGGCGGTTAAGCGGCACCCCGACGTCCGCGAGTGGACCCGTTCCTGGCCTGAAACCTATCATTTCCAGCGTCGATTTCACAGGGTCCTCAGATTCTCCTGTATCTTCAAATCCTGGAAGTCCTTCAATGTCCTATTATATGTTCGGCAAACAATTCCAGAAACAAGCTATTACTCGTGGATGTTAAGATCAAGAATCAGGGGTTGTTGATAGCCTAATCACGTCCGTTTCATTCTAGCTAAATGGGATATTAGTAATTAAAGTGCCTTTGACTGCTTCTCCTTGAAGAGCCCCTAGAAAAAGCATGCTGCTGGCGCCGCAACTGATATAGTAATCGACAAACCCTTGGATTGGGAGTTCTTTATAGAGCGTTGTTTAGTAGTCGATGTCTTAGTTGATTGCTTATTATAGTCTTATCTTAGTTCCCGCTTTCTAGTTTATTCGAGGCTGTAGCTACCTGGACTAGGAACCTGGGGATTACTTCGAGAAGCGATCAACCGAACAACCTTATCTCTCCACACCCACCACGTGCAGCACTGACCACGCGATTCTCTACAAATAGGTACAGTAGCTCATTGGTAGGAAATCTGGTCATATTGCTAGGGAAGGTGATACGAGTGGGCCACGCAAGGCGTTGTCAGGTTGATTCTTCCAGTAGTCGTATACTTCTCTCAAATATTAGCTATGTATGTCTCTCAGTATGAGCACTTTACTATGTAAAACTCCGAATAGCTTGTGAACTAGAATTCACTTGACGATGGCCCATTACATGACTACTGGGGGTGATTCTAGATAAAAAGATATCCAATATTGGAGATGATTTTGAGGTTGTGAGGTTTTGTTTGATCCTACACAAGAATACTTAGCCGCGTTTGCGGCCTTCCAAGCTCATGACGTCTTTTTGATTACTTTTTGGTGGTTTTATATGTCCTATGTTTTATAATTTTTTTTATCCTTAATTTCATAGATGGACCGCAGAAAAAGGCAGAAAAAAAAGACTTGATTTGTGTACACTAGGGAACTAGAGACTGCGTGGAGATTGTGAAGAACTGGGTATTGGAAGCAAGCAGGCTTTTAGCGGAGAGACCATGTATGTACGTGTTCGCAGTGGGTACTTGTATATACAGACAGGAGAGTATACTAGAAAACCTTCAGTCAAGCATAGTCAATTTCACATTGGTCAAGGACCTCATATCCGAGAAAAGAATTCAATAGGTCAAGACTACGACAAGCTTGGTCAAATTTGGCTCAATTTCTCTTCTTGGCAAGCCCCTCAAAGGGCCTGGTCATTGGATTTTAGATTATCATCTGTTCCACAACGGCCTACAAATTCTGCGGTGAATATCTCTAGTTGGAAAGCGCCACCCTCACTTGACAGGGTTGAATATAGTATATGTGGAATCGCTTATCGATTCATAGTGCGTCTAGATTACTCTAACTCGCGCAAAATTAGGTGTTCTTTTTATAAATACCTCTTTGCCACCTGCAAGCAAATGAGCAGTGCGTGTAATTTGTCAAAACAAAGAACTAAGCAACTGTAGAGTTGTGAACAAAGCTGGGAAACAAACTTCCAGGGCATGATCTGCGCTTTGATCAATCTCTAGCCTATATGTCTCCATAGAGACTCGCTTGTTCATTAGTATCCAATATACATGTATGGTAGAAACTAAGCCATGTGATGGCGTTGCCAATCTACATCTAGCTGCGCCGCACTACCTAGCATAATCAATATAACTACAAAAAGAAAATACAGACCATTAGCTTAAAAAGAAAGATAATTGATTCACGCTCAATGAGCCATGCTCAGATTAACAAACAGTGGATGGTCAAGTGACGCCCAGGACGCCCAGCCAGCACCAGTCACCAGGAACTCCAGCAAAAACACAACCCTTCAAGATTCAGCAATAAAACGCATCCCTTCAAGACATATCACCTCACATATGGCCTGTAAAACAGTTCGTTGCCAAGGTGATCAAGAACAGCAACAGAATGGTCAGGGTCCATCATACGAAGATCAGCATAAGCAAGAGCACGATCAATAGTCATCTCAATGTCGTGCAGGTTATGGGTGTAGCCATGTAAGCGAAGCTTGTGCAGAACAGCCCTGATCCAGTTGACACAGTTTTGGGGAGGATAAGCACCCTTAATCGGCAGCTGAACAGACTGGAGGAGGAGCTTGATGGTATCCGGGCCGATTCCGTCGTCAACTTCTCCGATTGCCATTCTGACGAGAAGGGAGTCACACGACTCCGGGTGGACATTGGTCTTGACTCGGTAGGTCCATTGGAAGTCGGGATTGAGGTCGCGTCGCATCACTGGGTCAGGCGAGGATCCGTCAGTCACGTCGTAGGCGTGGTAGCGTTCGGTGTTCGAGTCCAGGACGAGGATGGCCCAGTGGTAGGCGGAGAAGCCGAGACGCTTTCGGTAGTCGCCAAGAGACAGCTCGCCGCGGTGGTAGACGGCCACGAACAGCTGGTAGATGTCGGTGGGTGGGGAACCCGAGATGGGCCCGCGATCCGGGGGAGCATCGCTGAGCTATGTGTATACTCTTGTTAATTACTATTCTGTGGGCTTCAATTTTGAAGGATTATACTCACAGGAAGCTCAATTGGAAACATAGTCATGATGCCTCGGAATTTGCACGCGTGTGTGTGGTTGGGACTGGTCGAGGTTTTGTTTACTTGCTTTTCTCCGGTCGAGCTCTTAAGCGGAAGCTATCAGCGGCTTATTTGCCTTTTCTACGCTACCGCCCGAAGGATGTTTTGATGACAATCTGGTCGTAGATGCCTGCCTAAGATGTTTTTATGAGACCGGCAGCTCATTGATGATAGAAACGGACGGAAACGGGGTTTTTATATCCCCGGTTCATAGATATTTGAAGCTATACAAATCCTCCCGCACGGACCACCCTGGCGTATAGTTCGAAGGCGGCCACCCACCCCCCTCGATTTTCGAGCATCAAGGACCGAAGCTATGTATAACTAATAGTAACTTAAACGAAACTAATACATAAGAGAAAAATGAGAAACAAGTCAGAGGAATTAGATCAATCGAAAATGGAGACTGTCTCTAGCTGCCTGGTAGACCAAGATGATTCTCACATTTGGGGCACTTTAGCATAAACCATGATAACACTTAGTGACTGTATAATTTCTGACAGGCTTTGTTATTTGAAAGAGAATAGATAACTTGTGCTCTTTCAAATAATCTGGATTCATGCATATGGTGACATGTCTGTATTTGGTGAACATGTGCGAGACACATATTTTGTTGAAATCCCAGTCGATTAAAACGTTGATGGGAGTCAACGGACCTTCTTTCCCTCTGAAATCAGTCCATATAATCTTCCAACAGCGGCATAGGCCGAAACATATACTATTTCCAGGGTACGCGTGGGCCAATTTAAATGCTATCGGCTTCGGTGATCTTTTCTAACTCTAGTCGGCTCTGATGCTACGCTATTAAATATACTCTAGTGGGCATAAACCCGTCTCAGCTAGGTAGGATGAAGATATTTTGTTTGCTCTCTTTGTCCTAAACGAAGCACAGTAACCCTGACGGTAGCCTGCAGCAGAGCTGTAGCCTGTGCGTAGCTGTTGGTTTAGAATCATTCATTCAATAACGAGAATGCAGGAAGAAGAGAGTTAGAATATACAAAAAATTCACTCAAGCATCTCATTTTGCACTTGGTGGTCCAAGTGCTCCATAAAACCATCTCACATTGAATATACACATAAATAACAAAGATAAAAAAGGAGGCACAGCCTGGACATGAAAATCATAGAGAAATCCCCATACAATAGCCAAATGCGGACCGCTGGCTTCTTAAGGGGACTCTCGGTAGTTGCCCAGAGTAACTCGATACTTGATGTTCATCAAGGCGACACTTGAAAACACTCAACATGCAAGTCTGTTACACAAGATCTGCCCTTATTCATCTCAAGGCAGAGACAAGAACAGCTTCTTCATCTCAGGGAAGTTAGGTGTGCCCAGTCCGGTAGCGGGATCCCATCTGCATGGCACGTTAGTAAAAAGCCTATCGTCAATGTACAAAAGATTGTACTCACCCTGGAATAGCACTGAAACCCTGCGTATCACATCCAACATTGGTACCGTTGGTGATATCATTGAGGACGCGTGGGTGAGCGTAAAGCACGGGGTTCACGAAACCAACAGGGCCCTTGCCCTTGTGAATACGTTCCTCGTTAATCTACCAAGAGCAGAGCCATTAGCACCAGACAATCAACAAACAAATTCGGAGCCTCAACTTACCAAGTTCAGAACCGAAGCGAACAACGGCGACGCCAAGCTAGAGCCGTAGTAGTGTTCCCTGATTCCACCAGTGTAGGCAGGGAACACAGCGCCATTAGCCGAGACATCAGGATAAGCACGACCAATGCGGTTGTAGAGACCCTTTGTCGTGTTAAGGTCGACTTCCAGCTCAGAGTAGTACGGGTAGGTCAGCTTCGCCTTCTCGAAGTACTTCTCCACGGCTTCCTTCTGGTAAGCGGGCTGCGGGAAGTAGTTGGAGAAGCCACCAGAACTGCTGAAGTTGGCAGCAGTACCACCCAAGTTAGCGTGCATCACGCTCTCGGCATCCTTGACGGTCTGGTCGGCGTAGAGCATGGTGCCACCGACGGAGGTCACGTAGGGGCAGTTAGAGGGGTACTGGGGGTTGAAGATCTTTCCTTCGGGTCCGAGGCATCCGTTGGCGGATCCATCGCCGTGGAAGGAAGCAACACCGTAGTCGCCGGAGGCGAAGAGGATGGAGTGACCCTGCAGGCCGAGCTTCAGGAACTCATTGCATTGACGCTTGGTGTAGGCGACGGGGAGATCGGCCTCGGCTTGGCCGTAGGAAGCGCTGATGACATTTGTGGGCTTGTAGATTCCGCATTGGAGCTCGCCTGTTTTTGTGTAAGTGATCAGATCATTTTGATTGGTGGAAATGGTATGTTACCTTTGTAGCCACCGGCACTGGGGTTAGGGTAGACCGGATCGATATCGGGGTTGTCGCCCGTTTCACCGTAGGCACTGTATGTACAGTAAGACTGGGGTTGTTAGCAAGATACATTTGATTTTTGGAAGAATATAACATACACCATCGAGAGCGTCAAGGAAAGTGTTGAACAGGTTAGTGGTCGCAACCTCCTGAGGCTCATAAATCTGGTCATCAACCTGGTAAAGGGTCACGGTCTGGGGGTAGATGAGGGAATAACTGGTGTTGTTAGAAAAGAACAGAATAGCAAGTAGGGGGGAAATAGTACTTACGCCATATCAATGTCAATGTCCGATTCACCAGTATTCAGCGGGCTGTAATCAGGCACCGAGAAGTTGGCTCCATCAATCAAGGCAGGAATGGGGTAAGTACCCTGGGGAACCCAAGGAGCATAGTTCTTGTAGTAGAGATCAATATCAGTCTTGGAAAAGTAGTCACCCTGCTCGTAGAGACCAAGCGAGTTGCCCTCGGCTGCCTTTTTGGCCTCGGGGATGTGGTACAAGGCCCTGATGCAGGCCGGGGTAATGTCAGTTCCACACTTCTGGAGATCCGCAGGAAGCGACTTCGCCTTCTCAGAAATAACTGCAGTGGTGGCAGACTCATCGATGCCCTTGGAATGAGCCAAGTGCGACATGCGCTTGGCCATGTTGCTCTTCTTGTCAATAGTACTGAGCTTCTTCTTGACAATGGGGCTGAGCTTGACACCAGGAGTAACATAGTCAATGTGTGCCTGGATGTGCTCAGGGACGTGGTACCTAACACTGTTAACAGAGTCCAAAGTAGTTAGAAAGCAGGAAGAAGACTTACTCCTCGCAGCCAATCTTTATGCTGGAAGTGCTGGCATGCTCATGTTCATAGAACTTAGTCTTGAACAATTCCTCTACTTCATGCGCGTAGGCATCAAAAGCCAACCATCCCTTGTTATCGGTGTGGACAATCCGGGATTCATGAATCCCAGACGACTCAAGCCAGCGACGAACAGCTTCAACCGAATCCTTGGAAGGAGCGAACAGATCATGAACTTCCTCTGAAGTCCAATACTGTCCGTACTTGGGAGAGCTCGGGTCAGAACTATACAAGTATTAGTGACCCCACATACCATGGAGACAAAACACATATAGAAACAACATACACAGCCATGAGATACTCATCACCCTTCTCCAAATTGTTCTGGGTAAGACCAATGCGAACAGGCAGCACGGAATCGCGCTTAATGCGCTCGCCCTTCACCCAATCCACATGCTCACTGCGCTTTTCGTGCAAAACATGCTTCACCGGTGCTGGGACTGCTCCAGAAAGAGCAGCGATCGCCAGAGCGACACAAACCTGACGTACCAACATCTCGAGAAATAATGGAGCTGTGATAGTACCTGATCATCCTGCATGGACAGGGGAATCCCTTCCTTGATATAGACGCGGGAGCAGCTAATCGCGATGGTATGATTGTAACCTCAATTTCCCCATTTTGAAATGGCGAAAAGGTACCAATTAAATTAGACAGGTCTGATTGGATATGACCTGTAGTATCTGCATAATGTTTGAGACACCAAAAGCGGGATTCGACATCCGACACGAGAGATCAATATCCCTATTGGGGATATTGGTCTCGATATCTCCGGAATAGCCGAAGAGTGAAGATAATCGCAACTTCTGGGGCTTATTCTCTCAATATTGTGTGTCATTGCTTGGTTTGGCTTGGTCTTGCTTGGTGTTTTTGCTTTTGTCTTATCTCAGAGGCGCGTGCTAGTCTGATGAACACCCCCTCGGTACTGCGGAGCTCCGACGGAGAAATCCTTCCATATTGCAACGATTCATTTTGAGCTAAACTAGCGCGAGGGGAAGGCGTAAGACTTGTTCAGACTTTAGGCATTCGTCAAAAAAAAAACAAGCATCGGGTCTCGGCATCAAACTCTAAATGCGACATATTAGGGCCAATGTCGTGAGGGCAGAGGGGGGAAAAAAAAGGGGCAACTCGTACTTTATTTTCCTTTTTCGGTACTTGTTGAGATAACAAAACTACTATATAGCACGTGTACTCAAAATATATGTATAAATTTATCTAAATCAAAAGGAAAAACCTGACATCATCATCATATCGAATAGCCATCAGTGGAAACCACAGAGATGGCATCTTTTTTTTTTTTACGAGAGGAAAAGGGGAATAGAGGAAAAGAGACCGAAAGACGACAACCAGTAGAACAATCTAGTGGTGGAAGAGACGGACGCCCTGCTCGACGAAGGTGATGCCCAGCTTCTCAGCAGTCTCGAAGACAGGGGTGTCGTTCTGGCTGCCAGTGGGAGCGGCGATGTACTTGACACCTGAGCGGGCGGCACGGAAGACGTTGTCGATGAAGGGGAACTAGTGGAGACAATTAGCATTTACCACGGAAGAGAAGATAAGCGGACATGAAAGGGGATTACATACGAAGGCATCGGACGAGACAGCGACCTCGCCGAGATTCTGGAGCCAAGCCTCACGCTCCTCCTGGGTGAAGGGAGCAGGGACCTCCTCAAAGACACGCTCATACTCGGCGGTCTCGGCCTCGGTGCGGGGGGTCTGACCGGAGCAGAGCAGGTCGATGGCGTTGGACTTGTCAGCACGCTTGGTTCCCTGCTTCCACTTGATACCGATGACGCGCTCGTGGAAGCGCATCCACCAGTTGTCGGCCTTGTCACCAGCCAGACGGGTGCAATGAATACGGCTCTGCTGGCCGGCGCCCAGACCGATGATTTGGCCGTTCAGGGCGTAGCAGACGGAGTTGGACTGGGTGTACTTGAGAGCAATGGTGGCGACGGTCAAGTCACGGAGAGCAGCCTCGGGGAGAGAGGTGGTGTTCTTGGGGGTGATGACGGTGTTGAAGGTCTTGCTGGGGGAGATGACAACGTCGTTGCGGTGCTGGGTCAGCTGGACACCGTACAGAGTGCGGGTCTCCTCAGGGGCCGGGGTGTAGTCCTCGTCCATCTGGAGGACAAGGTACTTGCCGCCCTTCTTCTTGGAGAGGATGGCCAGAGCCTCAGGTTCGTATCCAGCGGCAATGACACCGTCGGACACCTCACGAGAGATGATCTTAGCTGTGGGGACATCGACGATGTCACTGAGGGCCAGAATGTCACCGAAGCTGGACATGCGGTCGGCACCACGGGCACGAGCGTAAGCCTGAGCCAGACCGGAGGTCTCGATATCCTTGATATCGTCGACCATGTACACCTTGCGCTCCTTCTCGTTCAGGGGCACACCGATAGCGGCACCTGCGGGGGAAACGTGCTTGAAGCTGGCAGCGGCGGGGAAGCCAAGAGCCTGCTTGAGCTCCTTAACCAGGGGCCAGGCGTTCAGGGCATCGAGCAGGTTAACGTAACCAGGAGATCCGTTGAGGACCTTGAAGGGCAGCTTGCCCTGAACCATGTAGGCAGAGGCGGGCTTTTGGTGGGGGTTGGTGCCGTAGCGCAGAGAGAGCTGCTGCAGACCGTTGCCAGCATACTCCTTGCGGAAGAAGGCTGAGATAGCGGAGTCGTAGTCGGCAGTCTGCTCGAATGCCTTGAGGGCGTACTGCTTGCGGCTAGCCTCGGTGATGGCGCCCGCCTCGAGCTCCTTGAGGAAATCGGAGTAGTCACGGGGGTCTGACAGGATGGTCACACGCTTGTGGTTCTTGGCCGCAGCGCGGAGCAGAGTCACACCGCCAATATCGACCTCCTCTACGGCCTCATCGATGGTGACGTTGACCTTGGCGACGGTCTCCTTGAAAGGGTACAGGTTGCAGACGACGAAGTCGACCTTGGAGATCTTCTGCTCGGCGAGATCCTTCTCGTCGGACTCAATATCACGGGCGAGGATACCACCGTGCACGGCGGGGTGGAGGGTCTTGACACGGCCACCGAGCATCTCGGGGGCGTTGGTGATGGCGGAGACATCCCTGAAAATTAATTGTCAGTTCCTGGGCTTTTTATTGATCACAACGATTTTTTTTGTATTTCGTTGCATCATTGACGACAGAGATAACTCACTCGACAGGGAATCCAGCCTCACGGATCATCTTGGCGGTACCGCCAGATGCGAGAAGACGGACTTCCTGCTTGACCAGACCCTTGGCCAGGTCAAGCAGACCAGTCTTGTCATAGACGGAGATGATAGCTGTTCAATCCCAAAATGATGATATTAGAATTGATCCTGAACTGCTTGGAATAAAATATATCATAGTCCGGGGAACTATGAAGTCCAAGAGTAACATACCAGTCTTTTGTTGAGACATGATGGATCCAACGGTCGACACTAGATCTGTTAGAGAATGAATTCCCAAATCCAACCGGCAATTGAAATCAATTGATATCAGGAATCGAATAACATACCTAAAACAAGCGAAGAGGGTATAACAATTGACGAACAGAAGAAAAAGAGGAAAATATGACTCGCGGGGTTGGACCTTGGACCGATTGCGGCGGGGCTCGATAGCAAAAAGCTGTGTTACGTGATCGACTTCAGCCCACTATGGCACCAGCCAATCAGAGACCGGCATTGTCAAGAGGGTCTTAGCGCGACACGTGATCTTGGGCTACAAAAGAGATTTCTCAGAGGCGCCATCTTCTCTTTCTTTTTTCTTCTTCATGAACAACGCAAAACTCACATTCTACTCAAAAAGCGTTCCTACGAAGACTCGTCTGATGAAGTACGGAAATCGTATAGAGAATGGAGACCAAGTGCCAACTGGCAAAGGTGTCGATCTTGGGTGCAGTGCCTGCTGACCTCTGGTCATGTAGTAGGGATTGCAATGATTGATTCTACATACCAATCGAAAATAATAAATATCATTGAAGCTTTTGAAACTTATTACTTTTTGATCTTCGTATATCATTATAAATCTTAGGGTTCTTGACTCCGCAGCACAATTTCTTTTTTGCGTAGCGAATTAAGTCATAGCGGAGCCGATTTGACTTGTATTACAATTCTTTTATCAGATTTATCAGAGCCATAGTTATTTCGAATATACATTAAAACGTTTCATGCCCTCCATACAAGGCCGTTCCCCAGTAAAGCTCGAGTCGATCCTGAACCACTAAAACTCAGCCGCTTTTCGAGCTTCATGGCTTCATGACATCTCTAATGCCAGCTCCGATGGCAAGCTGACGGCCAACATTTCCAAAGCAGACGCACGCGCAGAAAATGACACTGGCAACCCAAGTACGGACTGCAATGCTCTCCTGTGTAATGCCTGCACCCAGCACATTCTCCAGTCCTGTTCCATTCAGAAGACTGGCACCTAATGATGGGCCGGTCGATGTGGGCACAAGCTCTGGCTTGAGGCCGAGAACCACTCCCATGCCAGTCAATCCAACGGTGGTCGAGAGAACGAAGCCAGTCGTGGTGCGGTCAATCAGATACCAGAGAACGGGGTTGGCGAGCGCGAGGGTCAACGATGCTTGCGTGGTAGATTCCCAAGGGAGTCTCCGCTATATAAGAAAAATCAACATGTCAGCATTGTCCCATAGAAATAGAGAAAAAATAGGAAGTGTAAAAAACAACACCTGACCACTTACCATAGCAAACGCAATTCCAACAAACGCTCCAACACTGCGGGCAACAGTAACCCAAGACGGGGTGCGATCCTCACTCTCCTCCTCATTGGTACCCGCGAGCTTCGAATCAGGCTCGCCCTCGCGCCAGCTATCCAACCAAGGAAGCAAGTTACCCAGAGCAATACCAGCAAAACCCCAGAAGCCCAAATATTGCCATGAGTCGTAGTAATGAATATTCTCCAGCTTGACAGGTGTAATCCAATGGTTCTGATGAAGATGAACCGTGATCACACCGTAAGCAAGACCAAATCCAAAGAGCAGCACGCTGCTCAATGCCTGCGGCAAGATCACGCCCCGGAACAACCCATGGCTCAGCCGAGACCGAGTCCTCCGCAACGCCATCCGCCGCGGCTCGATGGCCGATTTCTCTGCTGCGCGCTGCAATGGCTCGGGCGGGAACTCTGCTGCCGGGCTGTTGGCTTCCGTGCCCCAAGGGCTGGACTCGTCGCGGAATCCGTCAAACGCCGTGGGCGAGTAGATCCCGTATAGCGTTGATGAGGTCAGGTTCATCACTGATCCTGTGCGACTCACGCTCGTTGAGTTCGATGTTTCTGCTTGCGGGTTCAGGTACTCGGGGCCTGTTGACTCGGCCGGTGTTGGGGGTCCGGAGGACTCCGTTGAAGCGGGTGTCAGGTCGAATGGTCGTCTCGGGCGCGGACGCAGGATGCGAGGCTGTTCGTTCATGATGGGTAAATGGATTATGGTTTGTGTCGTGTGTTGAGTTCAAGTCTTCTCGTTTCTGTTGGGTTTTCCGGGGGAAACAGAGTCTCCGATGGCCGGCGCAACCAAAAAAAAAAAAAGAGCAAAATCTGTGGTTTGTTTGTCCCACGCGTTTAGGTGATCCCAATGTTATAGGTAGAGCTTCAATATATTGTACAAGCTGCTTTGTACGCGTCTGGGAATGTGTTAGAGGCGAAATGTGTAAATATGGGGAAAGGAGAGAATCGAGCGGGATATGACGCTTACCGGAAATATAAACTTCCTCGATGCAATTGGACAACAAGGGTTACCTTGCTATTTATGTATATCAAGCTAGGTCGGGGGAATTCAAGGAAGAAGAATATGAAACAAAAGTACGAATATGAAGTGTCTCAACAATTTTACCTTGGGAATCCGCTTCGTATTGTTGGCCACACCACTCTGCAGCAATTGTATCCACTCTGAGACCGGACACCCGTACTCGTATGACTGAGCTTCTAACCGAGCTTCTGACCGAGCTTGTGGGTTGAAATGGGTATGAATTATTTTGAGATTATGGGAAAGAAACAATCCAAAGCTACATATGTATGGAAGTGGGCAGATGTATGAGGAGACAAAGAGGGGGAGAATTATCACATGCAGTGCACATCAGATGTCAAGGTAGTACTGGCCACTTATATCAAGGGCTTAGATGAAATTGACTTGAAATACAACCATTCCGAAAGGGAATGATACGCCTAGAACACAGGAGAAAGGACAAAAGAAACAGTAGATCGTGATACACAAGATTTCAAAACAAAAACGCCAACCCTATTAGTCTTCCATCGCGTCGTCTCCGTAACCTTCCCCGCGTGGGCCAGCTGGACCCCTCGGGGCAGGGGACGAAGCTTCATGTCGTGCGTAACCATTGGCGCCTTCATAGGTAGAGGAATTTTCGTCACCGTCCACGTCATCTTCGTCGTCCTGATCGTCAGAGAAGTCCCCTTCCTCATCGGCTCGGAGAGGGGCACCTCCATCATCTTCTTCGCCAGAAACTTCGCCAAGGAGTTCGCGGTCGAGATCGTCCAGCTCTCCCTCCATGTAGTCATCGGGTCCGTGCTCCGGGTCCCAGGTTGGGGTACCCATAGCTGAGGGCACGGCCCCCAAGCCATCAGGATGGCCGTGATTGCCCTTGGCATGTGACGCTGCAGCTTTCTTGGTAGTGCCAGGAGTGCCTGTTACACCCGTAGACTTGCGCTTGGCAGCAGCACTAGGGCGAGGACGTGGGCGGGATCGGTTGTTGGAGCTTCGCACATCAGCTTCCAGGGCCGCCTTGGCCTGGTATCGCTCCTCTCGCTCCCTCTTGCGATCCTTCTTGGGACCATTAGCTTCAGTGTAATCCCAGCGATCGAGTCGGCGAGCAGCTTTTCGCACTACAGAGAGAAAGACGTTTGCACATTCTCCAAAGTCATCCTCCTCTTCCGGGTTCGGGAAGAGACCACCCTTGCCCCACGAGGTTTCTTCGTCGTCTGTATCGTAGCCCTCGGGTAAACCCTGAAGCAAGCGACCGTAGCGCGCGAAAGGAATCTCAGTCTCCCGTTTAGCACGGAGAACGCGGTATGCGTTTGATTTACGTTTGGCGAGCAGATAGTCAATCCTCTGCCGACGATTTTGCTCAACAGCTATCTGGTGCTGTGTAAGTGGCCGCATCCGACGCATAGTTGGTGCTGAAGAAAGCGAAGGCTCAGCAATGAAGCGATTAAGAACTGGATGGTTGGGGCCTGGGGGGGCGGGGGAAGCATCAGGGGTATGTTCCATCCTCGTTTTCAAGATAAGTCGCTGCTGGCCCACGGTTCGATTAAGTGATGACTCCCGCTTGGCCTGTTTGGGGCGCGGACGAGAGTGACCAGGGGTCATTTCATCATCCTCGTCATCCAAGCTGCGTTTAGCAGAAGGGTGAAGAGGGGTAGACATAGCGGAGCCACGACCTCCCATACCAGAGTAGTCTCCTGCGAATGATTCTTCGTCAAAGCCATATTCTGCGGGTAGGAAAGGTTAGCGTTCCGAGAACGTGTATATAAGACAGCTATTCAAAATGGCCTGCTCACCTTTCTTGGGTCGCTTGGGAATGCGTGGTAGTGGTTCCTCTTCTTCTAGGATGCCTGCATCAAATGTCAGTCAAGTCCTATTTTCAACAGTAGTCAGAGCTAGGCACACGTACGCTTGCGTTCTAGTCTTTTGGACTCCCCATATTCCTGTTCCTCAGGTGTATCCAAATTCTCCTCACTAGCTTGTTCCTCTGTCAGGATATCAAAGGCAGGTACTTTCAAAGGAAGGCCCTCAGCACCCTCGCCTTCCACACCTGGACCGAACGGATTGTTCAGTGCAGCCTCGCGACTGAAATCACTCTCTAGATACCACCACATCAGCCAAAGGAACGCCCTAGCGCGACTTTGGCTGCTTAGTGTAGATCTCATGACCAGGTCGAAGAAGTCTCGCGGAGGAAAGAAGTGTGTTTCCGACACTTTGGGGGCATACTGCGCCAGAACAAAGATCAAGTTCACTGGGTTGGTCCGAGGTATACTCTGTCGTTTAATCTTTTCCAGGGTATTCGGTTGGTCTACATCCTCTGAGGCTCCCTTAAGAATGGACTTGAGACGAGGAGCATCCTGCAGCTGCTTATAGGCATTGGAATCCTGATGCGCTTGTAGTGAGGGGATCGAGTGGTAGGTTCGGAGTTGAGCACGCATTTCGGGGAAGACTAGAAACCAGAGAAATAGCGATTAGCACGGAGGTAAATTATGTTATGGCATAGCTTGCAAGCGTACAGTTCAGAGTAGTGTTCATGCGACCGAAGTTGACCAGCAGACAGACCATAGCCATATTAATAGCCGCGGGCTTGTCGTTTTGCAATTTATCCTTCAGAATCTTGCTGGTCTTGCTGCTCCGGGCCATTGCATTGATGTAGACATCGGCGAAGTCCATTCCCTTCTGTCCGTCGGGATACCGCGTAAAAACGGGCGTCTTGTCCTCAAAGACCAGCTTCAGGAATTGATACTGGATATCTTTGCGCCATAGAGGTATGCCATCATCTTTCTTCAGGTGTCGAATCTTGTTGCCGGAGTAGACAGAGCCAATTGTGCCGTTCGCTTGCCGCCTTGTACCGACCGTCGCGCTGGCGGTCATGCCGTGAGACTGATCATCCGCAGCCTCGGAAGCCGCAAAGGACTCATCCATCATGCTATTTTCGAAATCGGCCATGTTGGGCTCTTTGAACTGGTAACAGATCGGCGATCAGATTCTAGGAGAATCGCAGGTTGTAATATGAAGTGCCCCCTAGGAGGCGGCCGATGAAAGAGGCAGATGTAGTATAGGAGAAAAGAAACAAAAAGCGAACAGATAAAAGTGAAAAGGAGTGCCAAGTAAAAAAAAAGGGAAAAGGGAAAATGAAGGTCAAAAGCCGGAAAAAGAGGAAGAAAGCAGAGCCGAGTGGCCCATGAAGGTATAGCTGGTGTGATATCTACCCGTATCAGAGACCTCACGCGTTTAATATGCGGCTACGCTAATGCCACGCATTTTTGGATTTGCAATTTAGAGAGTAAGCAACGTGATAAAGTACCGTTGAACTAATGAACTAATGTATATTATTAAGGCATTCTAGCCCTGGGGCCTCTAGGGCTTGGAATATGTACCTTTGGTGTATATTTTTCAAATATTTGTCAACAAATTTACCGATATATATCTTGAATCCTACTGCGATTCTACATCCTACTGGAATCCTACTTCATGGACTAATATAATTGGAAACACTTTTTCGAAATTGCATTGGATAAGAGAACTTTCCTTCTCGTGGCCATTGGTTCATTTTTTTCCTCCCAATTCGAACCCGAGAATTCATAAGTATACCAATTATTCCAGCGGCGACAGCGTCCTATCCCCAAGGTCCGAGAAAAATGATCAGAATAGACAAGGAAACGAGGCAAGGTGCTCCTATTCGGAGACAATCAGCCTCCACGGACCCGATAGCAGAGGACATGCAGTTGCAGGTCAAGCCAACGCCATACAGAATGCAAAGAATACCCATTTTTGGTTTCGAAAAACACCAGCCGCGCCGTGAGGTGTAACGGCGAGATAACCGGTATTTGAAACAGCCCGGAGAAAGAAAGCGCCCGTTTTTGTTTTCGAAAGAAAATCGACTGCAGAACGCACGAGGGCAGCAACAGAAACAAATGTCCGCCATGAGATACCGACGCTGTAAAAAGTCTATGCTGCATATGATGAATGCAGCCATAACAACACCGAAGATGAATGCGAAGAGAAAAAGAGAACTTTTCGAGATGATGAAAAGTCATCAATCTCCGCTCGGCGCACGCGCGTCACTCGAACGTGTCCCCGGTAGGGACGCTCGAACATAAGGGGTATCTGACGAGAGCGGACATAGGAAAAAAAAAGACAACGCATTCTATGATGTTCATGCAGTTTCGATCATAGGTTGCCCGAAGAGAGAAGTGGTGTCTCCCAGGAGCAAAAAAAAAAAGACCGGACTGCGCGAATGCCTCGTATCCATACAAAGCAATATTGAAAAGCCATGAATAGAATCAGCGAAGAGAGACATGAGGGGAACAACAAAGGAAACCAGATTAAAGCATACGCAAACGTGGAAAATATGAATCTAAAACAAGCATAAGAAAGTCGTGCAGTCATGACAAAGCCGTCCCTGAGAGATAGCACAGGTAGAAAAGAACTCAGGGACTCAATCTGATCGTATCCGTCAACGAGAGACAAAAGAAAATAAAGCAAGGGAGCCAATCAGACCCGAGGGCATCGTCAAAAGACCACGACTGATTTACCACCAGGAGGATGGGCCGGAGGAGCCGGAGGGGTTGCCGTAGCTACCACCGCCGCCGCCGCCGTAGCCAGCACCACCACCACTACCTCCGTAAGAGGGAGCGGCAGCACCGCCGTAGCCGCTACCGTAAGAGGGGGCAGCACCACTGGAGCCACCGTAACCGCCGGAACCGCCGAAGCCACCACCCATGCCACCAGGGACACGACGCACGTCACGAGTGGCAGTAGCGCCACGGCCACGGCCACCACCACCACGGCCACGTCCGCTGAATCCGCTGCCCTCGCGGGCAATGCTCTCCAGGAAAGCGGGAACCTCCTGGTGGGCCTCCTTCAGGAGCTCGAGCAAGTCACGAACAACACCACGGTTGCCACGGTTGAAGAATGCAGTGGCAATACCGGTGTTACCGGCACGACCAGTACGACCAATGCGGTGAACGTAGTCATCAATATCGGTGGGGAGATCGTAGTTGATAACGTGGGTCACGTTAGGGATATCGAGACCACGGGCAGCAACGGCAGTAGCAACCAGAATGGGGCAGCGACCGTTACGGAAGAGCTCTAGAGCACGCTCACGCTCGCGCTGGGTACGATCACCGTGAATAGCGGTGGCAGGGAAGCGCTGGTTAATGAGGAAGTCGGAGAGCGAGTCGGCCATGCGCTTGGTCTCAACGAAAATGAGTGTCAGACCAGTGCTGCCATGGGTGTGGAGAATGTCCAGCAGAACGGAGCGCTTGTCGGCATCCTCGACATACTCGACCTTCTGGGTGATGTTCTCCGAAGTACTTCCGACACGACCAACGGACAAGAAAATGTAGTCCTTAAGGAAATCACGAGCAAGCATTTGGATATCGCGGGGGAAGGTGGCCGAGAACATGAGGGTTTGGCGATCATCAACACCGGGCATATCCTCACCCTCGACAATACGGCGAATTTGGGGCTCGAAACCCATGTCCAGCATGCGATCAGCCTCGTCAAGAACAAGGTACTTGATGTTAGCCAGGGAGATACGGCCACGCTCAATCAGATCAACCAGACGACCGGGGGTGGCAACGAGGAGATCGCAGCCACGCTCGATCTGACGAAGCTGGGAGCCGATGTCTGCACCACCGTACACGACGCAGGGACGAACCCACGAGCGGTAAGCGAACTTGCGGGCCTCCTCGAAGATCTGAGAGACCAGCTCACGGGTGGGAGCAAGAATGAGAGAGGTAGGGTAAGCCTTGCGCTGGCGGCCGTAGCTGAACTGACCACCACCACCACCCTGGGCAGGGGCGGCAGAGGGACCGCTCTGGAAAGCCTGGGAGAGAATGGGGAAAAGGAAACCACCGGTCTTTCCGGAACCAGTCTGGGCACAGGCCATAAGATCACGGCCGTTCATGACGATGGGGACTGAGTATTTCTGAACGGGAGTAGGGATGACATAGCTGGCGAGCTTGATGTTGGCGATCAGGTGGTCGTCCAGAGGGGGGTTAGTGAACTGGGTAACAGGCTCTGGGACGTCGTTTCCGGAGGCCTCGACGGGGATATCATCGTAGTTGGCGAAGTTGATTCCAGTCTGCTGCTTAGAGGGGTCGTTGGGAACTCCGAACAGCTCGCGCTCCAAGCGAGCATTGGCGGGGCCGGGAACGTGCTTGCCGTCGCGCCACTGGCCATCGCCCGAGCCGCGAGCTTGCTGGGAGCCACCACCACCGCTGTAGCCGCCACTGCCGCTGCTACCACCACCATAAGAAGATCCTGGGTTACCGTAAGCATTGGGATTGAAGGGTCGGAGTTTTCCATCGGGAGTCCAGCTGGTCATACCGTTCGCGGGGCCACGAGGGCTGAAGTTGGGAGCGTTAGCGTTGGCCCAGTTGCCACCACCGTCACTAGAAGATACAAAATCAGTTGTCGCTTCATGAGGTTCAGTCTTTTGGGTACTGTACCGAGGACCACCGAAGCCAGGTCCAGAAGGGGCAGCGTCGGCGTTAGCACTAGGCCCGGGGGCGGGACCAGGACCGGGACCACGCTGGCGAAGGTGAGGAGGAATGTAGGCAGCACGGCCCACAGGGGCGTTACCCTGGGGGGCGTGCTGAGACTCGTTGAGGGAAAGGTTTCCCATTTGCAAACCGTCGGCCATTTTTGCGGTTGAAAATGTCTATTGCGGAACAAGAGTTAGAAGCTGTCCGATATCGACCAAAGCAGGTGAAGCTGCTATGGCGTACAGTTTTTTTCTGCTTCGCCGGAAGATGGTTGGTCGTAGATAGAGCGCAAGTGGTTTGGAAAAGATACTTGCAAAGAATAAAATGTACCTTTAGAGAGAGAAGAGAGAGAGAGAGAAATAGAGAGAGACGGTGAAAAGATCAAATCGCTTTTCTGTTTCAACTCGATAAGAAAAAAAAAAAGATCGAGTGGCAAACAAGAAAGCTCAGTAAAACCACAGAGAAGATGAAAAATGCAAATCTCCCGAATCTAAGAACTCTAGAGAGAAGAGAAAGAGAGAGAGAGCGTAGTGAGAAAAGGGATGATGGAGGGGGGTTGAATCAAGAGAGAAGAGAACGGGTGGATGAAGTCTGTGGGAAGGAGGCAACAAAAGTTGGAGAGTTTGGGGCGCTGTGTGGCTATTGGAAGTACTTTACAGGAACCTATTTTTATGTGTGAGCACCCGCCTAACAGAAGTACCGATCAAGTACTTACCGCCACTGAAGAAATTTCTACTCGCCAGTTGCTGCTCGCGGGCGGTCTGGACGCCGTGTCTGACTAAGACAAGAGGCAAATGATCTGAGTGGATGATTTTCCAGTCCACTAAAGTATATCACCACCTACGTGACCAAGGTAACATCCATGAATATGATCTATCAAGTTATGATGATGAGAGTCATCGGAAATTGAAATTCAGGGGTTTAGGGCGGGGGTTAAGGTTCAAAAATAATGTATAGTTGATCTAACATGATCTCTTACGCATCATACTGTTCTTTCTCTTGCTGTTGCTGCTGGCCTCGCCGACGGGCAATCCAGATACCTACAACGGCGACCAGAAGGAAGAAAATAACGGCCGGCTGCAGGTAGTTGGATGGTGTAGCGGCCTCGGGAGCATCGGGGGCATCGGGAACTTTGTCGGTCACACCCGGCTGTTGGTCGAGTTCTTAAGATATCCAAGATCATCAGCCACTTCCGACCAGCAGCAGAGGAAACATCGCGCAGACAGTCACCTGTCTAAAGCTCATCGCGGCTACCTTTGTCCTCAGTCTCGGGCTCAAGCTCGAGCTCACCGCTCTTCACGATCTTAACAGCCAGCTTGGGCTTGTCGCCGGATCCCTTGGGAACGTTTTGGATCTTGTCGACAATCTCGTAGCCCTCAAGGACCTCGCCGAAGACGACGTGGCGGCCATCGAGCCAACTGCGTAGTTTCAGTTAGTTATTGCACCAAAGGAATCATTGCAAGGGATACGAACGAGGTGACAGCGGTGGTGATGAAGAACTGAGAGCCGTTGGTGTCCTTGCCGGCGTTGGCCATGCCTAAGAATGGTCAGATGCCTGTGAGATCAAATCAAAGGAGTGGAAATGCCTACTCAGTTGGCCCTTCTTGGTGTGACGCAGCTTGAAGTTCTCATCCTTGAACTTGTTGCCGTAGATCGACTTTCCGCCGGTGCCTTTACACACTTAGTATCATGTAATATAACCTGCTCGGAGGTTCACAAACCATCACCCTTGGTGAAGTCACCGCCCTGAATCATGAAATCCTTAATAACACGGTGGAAAGTAGAGTCCTGGTAACCAAAGCCCTTCTCGCCAGTAGCCAGAGCGCTAGAAGTGGGTTAGCATATACAGTATAATCGTTGGAGACTTTGACATAGCAAGTTCACCATACCGGAAGTTCTCAGTGGTCTATAGAAATGATAATGTCAGCAATAACTCTCAATCGCCGATTCCATAGGGATATAGTTCTACGAACCTCAGGGACGGTCTTGCCATACAAGCCCATCACAATGCGACCAAGGGACTCATCTCCATGCTGAATATCGAAGTAAACCTATCACCAAAGATCAGTACGGCTTGCATATAGACCGATCCAGAACATCAATGTCAATCACCTTGGAGGTAATCTTAGGGCCGCGAGGCTCCTTAGCTTCTTCAGCCTGAACCAGCGCAAAGCCGACGGCGAAGACCAAGAAAAGGGACACAAAAAGATTCCGGAAATACATGCTTGCTAATTGCCACTGCTCTGGTCGGATACAGTGAAAGGGGAAGATGAAGCAATTGGGAAGGGGAGAAGGCCAGCTTGCAATGGCGTGCGGAGAATAGACGGGTTGGTGCCGAGAAATTCAGGCATCAAAGAGCTACGGAAAAACGTTAAACGTTGACGGAGGATTTCTCCCGGAGTTCAACGAGAGCAACAAGTGACGGCTCCATACGATTGTCAGGACACCAGCCGGCCAACACAATTCAAGATGGTATGATAGACACCGTCAAAATGCAATACATCCTCTAAAGAAACCCCGCTAATAAATCTTAGGTTTTTATCCTTGGTGTCAATTTCCCCGAGCGGAACCTGCTCAAGGCAAGCCAACCCTCATTGCGCCCGCAACCTCGATTTCCCGACTAACATGCATTGAGCGCCACAGAAATCCCTCGAGACCTTCTTCGGAATCGGTAGCAACAGCTCCGGCCGCCTCATGTCCCGCTTCAACATCCACCCGACCTGCCGCGTCGGCGAGCTGGCCAACAAGCAGGTCCTCGACCTCACAGCCGTGCTGTCCGATATGAAAATTGAGAACGATCTGCGCAGAGAAGTTCTGAACGATATCAAGCGCATGAAAGAGACCGGAACTTACCGCGGCCGACGTCATGCGCTGGGCTTGCCTGTGAGGGGACAGCGGACACGGACTCAAGTGGGTTTCCCTTTTCCCTCTCGTGCTCTCTTGATATATCAGCTTGCGCTGCTATATCTCAAAGACTCTATGTGAGTTAATTGCTGACAAATGCTCAATAGATCAAAACTCCTGTCAAGTTGAACCGCATGGAGCGCAGACTATAAATTTGATGGTGTCGTGTTCGATTGTTACTTTTATGGGATTGTCTCACTATTTTGCGCGAGAGGCATGGATTTGGCGTTTTTGATTCATGGCAGTCGACTTTTGCCAGTTTGTATGTGAATGGAACCCCTCTGTGGATGTATTATAGGCTAGACATAAACCCGGGGTGAATGGAAGCTTCAAAACAAAACTACATGTACGGCAAAGTCGTATTGACTGTCAGATTGCAGTTTGATATATATCCAATTCCGAGCTAGAGATATACGCGAAGATGGAAAAGTAAGGAGAAAAAAATATGTGTAAGTCTAAACTTTTGCCCTCAACCAAGTGTTAAACGCCAGGCCCATATGTGCACTCATGCCTTCGAAGACAGCACGCCTTCGCCGCGGTTGATCTGGATCCGCTTATCCTCACCTGCGCTGACAATTCCCACCGTCTTGTCCCAGCACACGCTGAACACCTTGACACCTTCACCGCCAACCCGCTTGCTATCCGACTTACCCTCCTCCTCGAGGCTCTTCCGGGTAATCGAGTAAACACTCTCACCAACAACACCTTCCTTGTCGGTCTTGGTGGAGCGAATATCCCAAATTCTGCAAGTGCCGTCGTGGCTACCGCTAATGAGACCGTATGTGCTGTGGGGGTCACGGGCCAAGCTGACAACAGCGTTGGTGTGGCCTCGGAGAGTCATGGCAGCTACAGTCGTGGCAGATGCACGGGGGTCAATCAAAGTGATGTGGCGGGCGGCAGTACCGGCAGCCAAAAGGCTAAGTTCGGGGAGGTGCTCGAGCGAGAGGAGTGAGTGTGATGTGGTGCGAGTGTCAACCAGAGAACCAGTGACCAAATCCCAGGTCCGCAGGGAGTGATCCCATGAGGCCGAGTATCCAACTGTAGCATCTTTTCCGTCGAAGATAGCAGCAGAGACAGGTGCCGTGTGAGCTGACAGAAGAGTCAAAGGACCACGGTGAGGTGTGGTGACGGATGTGTTCAGCTTGCGGCGCTTTGTATTCCGAGCATTGCTAGAAGGAAGCAAGTTCTCCGGTGCTGCCGGAGCATCGGCCTTCTTAGTTGACCAGAATCCAACGGTGTTGTCTGCAGAACCAGTCAACAGACGGTTGGACTTGGCATGAACTGCTAGGGACTCAATTCCAGCCTTGTGACCGTACAGCTCCAGCTGAGGAGAGATTTTGCCGGTGAAACCACCTTCACCCTCGGTATACTTCCACAATCGGACCGTGCGATCAAGACCTGCCGATGCGATCTGGTTCGGGGAAACAAACTTGGCGGCTCTGATAGA
Source organism: Penicillium expansum (assembly GCF_000769745.1). NCBI lineage: Eukaryota > Fungi > Ascomycota > Eurotiomycetes > Eurotiales > Aspergillaceae > Penicillium > Penicillium expansum. The sequence continues at coordinate 107,418 of NW_015971406.1, forward strand.
AGCGGTGTGGCCACCATCGGCGGCGGCAGGAGAGGTTGCGATAGTCTCAGCAGACATATTCCAGATGCGAAGCAGACCATCATAGCTTCCTGATAGGATTCTTTCCTGGCCCTTGGTGAAAGTCGCACCTGAGGCCCAGGATGCAGCAGGTGAAGTCGTAGAAAGGACGTCTGTTGCGCTAACCCAGTCATCGTGCTGGAACGAGGCAATGTGAAGGGGCGGGATCAGAGCTCGAACATATTCAATTTCGAGGGTCGTCTCAGCAGAGATACCGTTGTCGACCAAATATTCATCAATCGAGGTCCGCAAAAAAGTTCCATTGATCAAAAACTCAAATGGAATGGGCTTTTCGCTTGAGAGAAGGTTGTTCACAAGGGTCGACAGCGCATATCGTCGAAGTCCTTTTTAAAGGAAGAGTCAGTACTTGATATTACCATTTATAATTTTTGATCGGCAATGGGTCTCTCACCAGTAGGAACAAGAATTGGGCCGGTGCTTTCAGGCAGAGCAATATCCTCCTGCTGGCTGATAAGCTGCACTCGAACTTGTCTCAGCGCAGACTCTGCTGCAGCAGAGGTGACCAAATCTTCACTCATTGTAAAATCGTTCAAATTGCTGCCGATGTTGCAGATGGAATCTTTTTTGGTGGCTGTCGCATTTTCGGCGGGTGAGGAAAAAATACGGTGACCCGTGCGGCACACTTACGCAGAGCGCGGAGATGGCTCCACTCGGTCTACATAGTTGATTGCAATACACTGTAGCTTTGCCATATATTTAGTGAATACGTTGTATTTCTATTGCGTGGATGGGATTTATCCTCTGGGCGCTCTTCGAATCTCTGAAATAGCACGTCGCCGGTAATCCGACTCTGCAAACAAGGCCTCAATCAGGTCAATCACTTCCTCAACAGAGAACTCCAAGCCCAGCTCCCCTTCGAGCCAAAGGAATTTGATATCTGCGAGGGAGCTCTCCAGGATATTGATCATATACTGGAAACGGAGCCAGCTCGGAACGTAGACGGCAGTGACAGGCAATGCCTCGGCATCACCATTTGTTTCAGGTATGAAGAGGTCCTCCAGTTTTGAGAGTTGATTACAGAAGGAGACCAGTTGCCGTGACTGATCCTCCGAGATATCACCCAAATCTTCAATGTCAATGACCACCTTGTTGATCACGGTAGACAAGAGAGATCCAACTGATTGGAGCAGCGCGGAATGAGACAGTATAGGTTGCCATTCCTTGTAAACATCGCGAATTCGATCGACGGTTGCACTAACAGAATTCTCACAGTCTGCTTGGAATGGCTGCTCAGAGCATTGTCCAAATCCTTGGGCCCCATCAAGCAGATCTGTGACAATCGTGCGCTGCGTCTGCATCTCTTTGCTATACGCAAGTTTGCCAAATTTCTCCAAAGCTTCAACATCGGACTGAAGTCTGGAGAGTTCATGTTCTTCGACCAGTTTCCGAATTTCATCGGCAAGGTACAGGCTATCATTATACAGGTACATCTGCCCTGAGGTAAGTTTTAGTGAGTAGAATGTGGATGATGTAGCTTTGAACATAGCCAGGATCAAGGTTGGCAATGCAAGAAGACCAGCACCAGAAGAAGCGACACGGGAATTGGCATGGCTAAGCTCTAGTTAGTTTGATGCGAAAGGGAGAAAAACGTTGAAAAAGGCACGACTTACGCAGGCTGCGAAATATCTTTTGAGTCGGTGATTTGCTGCTGAACGACCCCAAGAACAGACTCGGGGATATCGGTGATCGTGAAGACTTCCTTCAGGGTGACCTCTTTTGGTGATGCGGACCCAGTTGTATTCTTCTTGCCGGTTGGGTTTGTCGCTGCCGTGTTCTGGGGCTGCGAAGACTTATTATCGACTTTATGGTCATCTTCCTCTTCATCCCCCCAGCCCCAGGCATCATCGGCGTCATCATCTTCTGTAGAAGCAGCTGCCTCTGATTTGCCCTGATCGGGGGTTTCATCAATGTCCTCGTCATCAAGACCCCACGCACTAACATCTTCCTCTTCTTCCTCGGGCTTTGCTGTTTCTGCTTTCTTGGGCTCATCTTCTTTGTCGTCATCCCAGTCCGCGTCCCAGTCATCATTGCCAGCATTCTCCAATAGAGCACCCTCGGTCTGAGAAACTTTTTCCTTTTCAATTCGTTCGACCTGTTTAGTGGTTCCCTGACTGGCGGCAAGGACTTTGCGAACACTATCGAGCGAGTCGACTCTACGCCGAGTCAACCACAGGCGTGGAGCTTGGTTGACCCACGAGACGAGTTCTTCTTGGCCAGTCCAACCCCAAGACTCTATCTGCTTGGTGAACCGTAGAACATGGTCCAGGACGTTCTCAAACTCGGCGAGACCACCTAGATCGGTGGGAATAGCGGAGGATAGCCAACCGGAGATCGCCTTCGAGGAAATAGTTACAATAAACGATTCGGAGAAAGTTGCGGACACCGATGACGGTAAGTTTTGTCGCAAGTAGCCCAAAACGCTGGAAAGCCGATCCAAAGTCTCCAGTGCGGTTGTCTTTGAGGCCTCAGGCTCAATGCGAATGCTGTTCTCCGTCACCACCACACCATGGCTGGTCCCATCCGGGTGAGGTAGCAAGATCGGATTTACGATCGCAGACAAGAGATCCCTTTGTAGTTTCTCAATGGCAGATGTGAGGATATCCAGTCGGGCCAGCGACGTAATAGTGTTCTCAAGAGAATCTGCATCTGCATCTCCGCTGGAGACATGGAATTCGCCTTGTTGTCGGTCAAATTTCAATTGATCGGCCCAGCGCGAACGAAGCGCCTCGACAATCTCGGATCGCAGCAGTGAGACCTCGTCAGATAGTATACCCATCACATTTGTATTGGTAAAGAAGGCATCCTTTCCAACAGCTGCGTCGGTAGACTCCAATTGCTCAATGGCGGTGGTGATCTGGCCATTTCTGAGAGCAGCTCGCCCTGTTTCCAACTGCTGGCACAAACGGTGCACCTCCTCTAGGGTACCCGCTACGGCCTGATTGAAGGCAATCTCCGTCTCAACCAAGGCGACTTTCGCCCTCGCATCTTCAACCTTCGCCTGCAGGGGTTCGGTGTGTTCATGCTGCGCGACTATTTCTCGCGCAGTCAACCTGGAGCGTTCTATGTCGGCGTGAAGTTGTTTCGCTTGGACAATCCAGTCGTCGGCATCGAAGGTGTTCTCGCGACTCAAGGAGCTAATCTCATTCTAATAAAGTAAAGCAGCGCTGGTCAGTGATCACCACGTGTGTAGATGAACATTGGGATTTCGTACCTCTACCTGCTCACGCGCCTTCGATATAAGCTCAAGTTCCCTGGCAAGAGCAGCTGCCGGGAACTTACCAGCAACTACACTCTCCTCAGGATACGTGCCCTCGGCGACGAAGCCAAGCACCGCCTGGCACAGTTCCTCGGTATTGCCTGTCATGACGCCAACTTTTTCGTAATGAAGCACCAATTTTCAAGGAACACGAGCCTCGGAGCTTCGGAGATACAAAGTGTAGATGCACATGTAAAGGAAGAGTTGAGCTGTCAACAACCCGTGACTTCCCAAGGTTTGGGCGTCACCGCCCCCCACGTGGTGTATATTGGTGTATGCTTTTCGCTCTAGATCTATAAATTCACTAGAATTTGAATAAGACTATATATCCTTTGAATATGACTGGTTGCAATTAATTGGAAATCTAATATTTCTCTCTTTGTTATAATAAATTCTTTCAGTTGCCCGCTTTGTAAGGAAAACCGGAGACTGAGGTCTCCCCCAAACTTGAAAAATTCCGGGTCCAACACCCTTTTGAAGACATCTCAGACTCACCGTGTCTCGAATTCTCCCCCTGAGTCGGAGAACGTGTTTTCTGTAAGTCAATTTGATTCGCGTTCTTAGTCCTTCATTGCCTATGGAGGGGTATCAAGTGCATCAACCTTCTATCCCCAAATTTCTCCTCGCCACCCCACCTATGTCAATTATCCTTGTCGATATGTCGCAGGCCTGCTGGATATGTCCTTTCGGGACATGTTTTGGAAAACATCCTATTATTGCTGCTTTTGTTTCTATTCTATTCGAACCCAACTTGGAGTGAATATGCTTCTTTCATCCGAGTTGTGGTTGTCGTTCTTGTTATCAGACTATTCCCTGGGCATCCATCCATCATGAACGGGCTTACCCTCATGACTGTATCGAATTCCTAATCAATGGATAAGAATTGCTAACGAAAACAACCAGACTGTCAAGCTTCCGGCGAAATATCTTCACTGGGTCTGTCCCATTGATCAATATGTCGCCCTCGGTGCAGAACAGTCACTTTAAACTGCTGCAGCAGTTCAAGCCTGATTACTCGCCGAGCGAGTTCACTCAGTATGAATCACAGCGCACCGGCATGAGAGTGGTCGTTATCGACCAACCGGGTCCCAAAGTGAACGGTTACTTTGTGCTTGCTACTGAAATTCACGATGATTCGGGTGCTCCTCATACTCTGGAGCACTTGTGCTTCATGGGTTCCCGCAATTACCGTTACAAGGGCTTCCTAGACAAGCTGGCTACCCGGGTATACTCCAGCACCAATGCCTGGACCGCAACTGATCACACTGCCTACACACTGGATACCGCAGGCTGGGAAGGCTTTGCTCGTATCCTGCCAGTCTACCTGGAGCATGTGATTGCTCCTACTCTGACTGACGAAGGCTGCTATACTGAAGTTCACCACGTCGATGGCTCTGGAAATGATGCCGGTGTCGTGTATTCCGAGATGCAGGGTGTGCAGAACAATACCGCTGAGCTGATCGACCTAGCAGCCCGGCGATTGACCTACCCGCCTGGTGTGGGCTTCCGCTATGAGACAGGAGGTATGATGGAACAGCTTCGTGTCTTGCCCGCGGAACGAATTCGCGAGTTCCACCGTGAGATGTATCAGCCCAAGAACCTGTGCCTGATCCTCACCGGAGAAGTCGACCAGGACAACATGCTGGAGATCCTGGATAAGTTTGAAGACACTATCTTGGATGTCATTCCTAGCCCAGAGGCACCATTCAAGAGACCTTGGGTGGATTCCAAGCAGGCTCCCTACTTGGAGAAGTCAGTTATTCAAAAGGTCGAGTTCCCCGAAGAAGATGAATCATTTGGTGAAATCGAAATTCGATTCATGGGGCCCGACTGCACTGATACCGTGCTATGTAAGATACAAACCCCCAATATTGAGATAAAATACTTACAGTATCATAGCCGGGGCACTTAATGTGTCCCTTTTGTACTTGGCCGGTTCATCTGCAGCTCTGCTAGAGAACATCATTGTTGAGAAAGAACAGCTCGCCAGTGCCGTTTACTACGCAACTGAGGACCACCCTAGCATGGAGGTTCGTTTCACATTGACCAGCGTGGAAACAGAGAAGTTGGAGAGCGTTGAGAAGAGATTCTTTGAGATTCTCCAAGATGCAATGACCAAGGAATTGGATCTGAAGTACTTGAAAGAGTGTATCGCTCGACAGCGCCGAACCTGGAAGTTCTCGACTGAGTCTTCTGCCTCTTCCTTCGCAGAGTACGTTATCTCTGATTTCCTGTTCGGAAAGCGCGATGGCTCGACCTTGATGGATGTCGCAACTCTGAAGGAATATGATGTCCTTGAGACCTGGACCGAGGACCAGTGGCGCTCTTTCATCAAGAAATGGATCTCGGATGCGGCTCACGTCACTATCCTGGGCGTCCCATCCAAGAAGATGTCCGCCACATTGAAAAAGGACGAGGAGGACCGGGCCGCCGCGCAGAAGGAGCGTCTCGGCGAGAAGGGCCTCAAGGAGCTTGCCGACAAACTCGAAAAGGCCAAGGCGGAGAACGACAAGGAGATTCCGCAGGAACTTCTGGAAAGGTTCGCTATCCCTGGAACCGAGTCAATCCACTTCATGGAGACCAGCACGGCTCGTTCAGGTGCTGCCCTGAAGGCCGGGCGCCCCGACAACAAGGTCCAACCCCTTGTGGATGCCGACAAGTCTGACCAATCCCTTTTCATCCACTTCGAGCATATTCCTAGTAGCTTTGTTCAGCTTTCAGTTCTCATCTCAGCTGATTCTGTGCCCGTTCAGTTGCGTCCATTGCTTTCCATCTACACCGAAGCGTTCTTCAACATTCCGGTGCAGCGTGATGGCAAGACGATTGACTTTGAGCAAGTCGTGGTGGAATTAGAGAGAGACACCGTCGGATACTCGATGGAGACTGCTCGCGGTCTTGGAAACTCGGAGATGCTCCGTGTCTCCTTCCAGGTCGAGCTGGAGAAGTATGCGAACGCCGTCGGTTGGCTGCAGGAGCTGTGCTGGAAGTCCGTCTTCGACGTGGAGAGGCTCCGCGCCATCAACTCCCGTCTCTTGGCCGATGTGCCCGACTCCAAGCGCAGTGGTGATGACATGCTTGCTGCTGTACATGTGATGGTTCACTACGCAGAGGAGTCGATCACCCGTGCCCGTTCTACTTTGGTCAAGGCTCGCTACCTCAAGCGCGTCAAGCGTCTGCTCGCTGACAAGCCTGAAGAAATAGTGAGCCGTATGGAGGAGATCCGCAAGTCTCTCTTCCAACCCGACAACGTGCGCATCATCGTCATTGCCGATCTCGAAAAACTCCAGAACCCCGTCTCGGCCTGGAAGCCCTTCGCCGACACTCTGGGCACCAGCACTGAGTTGCGGCCTATCACTGACCGACGATCCCGGCTGAGCGATGCCGGCAAGGTCATTGGCGGCAAGTCTTACATTGTCCCCATGCCCACTGTCGACTCGTCTTTCGCCTACGCCACCGCCCGTGGTCTGGACTCGTACGATTCCCCGGATCTGCCCGCACTGCTGGTCGCGATTTCGTACATGAACGCTGTCGAGGGTCCCCTCTGGGTTGCAGTCCGCGGAACTGGTCTGGCATACGGTACTAACTTCAGTTACAACATCGACACTGGCTTTGTCAACTTCGATGTGTACCGGTCCCCGAACTCCCACAAGGCGTTCGAGTCTAGCAAGCAGATTGTCGAGAACTATCTGTCCGGTGCTACGCCTTTCGATCCTTTGATGCTTGAGGGTGCTATCAGCAGCATCGTGGTCAACTACGCCAATGAGCAGATGACTGCCGCAAATGCCGCCCAGGGCAGTTTCATCCGCCAGGTCGTGCGCAAATTGCCCAGCGACTATAAGGAGAAGATGCTCAAGAACGTGCGCGCTATCACCACCGACCAGATCAAGGGTGCTCTGCGCGAAATTATCTTGCCGTTGTTTGATCCCAAGACTGCAAACTTGGTTGTCACCTGCGCGACTGTGTTGGAAGAGGTGAGTTGTTCCCTAAGCTTCGCTTTGTAGATATAGATTGCTAACTTTTGATTGCGAATAGACCATCAAGCAGGGCTTCGAAACTTCCGGCTTCACTCCCACAGTTCAGCCTCTTAAGGAATTCGAGGATGACTATGGTCTGAAGGTTGGTGATGAAGAAGATGAGGACGATGAGGATGAGGACGAGGACGAAGATGATGATGACGAGGACTCCGAGACCGGATCGGAGGATAGCGAGGACGAAAGCGACGATGAGTGATATGTTTGATGAACAATATATCCATCGGTAGCGAGGTAGATCACATAGACGAAATTGTAGTGTCAAAAGACTCTACATAAGACAGTGCTGAATCTACTCTTTTACTTGCTCCAAACAAACTGCAACCCAGTAAACACCTCGATCTCGACTGAAACAAACAAAGCTGAAAAATTCGCACTATATGAAATGTAGTCACACACATCCTCAAGAGAGGTAAATATGGTACACGCCAGAACAAGACCCGCCAGCAACCAACCGTCTTGCCTGAACATCCAATCTTGAAGACTACAATAGCTCCAAGAATGGATAAATCGGTAATTGACCCCCTACTTTCTTCCCACCATCACAGTGAGACGGTATGGGTTCTAATCAATCCAACCGCACCCCCGTGACCTTTATGGTATAAATCCCGTCATATCCCACGGACAACCCCCGAACAATTCAAAGGTCGGACCCAGAACGAATAAAATTACCAACTCAACTCCTTCCGGCCCTTAAGAGTCCTCCGGATAAGAGTCTTACGCCCATTCCTATCCTTCTTGCGCGCCAGGTATCCATGGCGGCGCTTCTGGACCCGTCGTGACGGACGGAACGTCACACGGCGCACGCCTAGGGAGGCACTTGCGGAGAACGAGCGGGACTGCGAGGGTGCCTTCTGGGAGAGGAGTGATGACAGGGGTGAGAAGGCGGAGGCGGTTGCGGTTGTAGTTGGCGAGGAGAGGCGGGCGCCGAGTGTTCGCGAGGGTTGGAAGCGGGTTGGCGTAGAGAGGAGGGAGGAGAAGGATCGGGATGAGAGCATTGTGGAGGGTGTGCTTGATTGTTGCGGAATTTGAGCGAATCTATTGTCGGGTGGAGTAGATATGTTAGCTATCCGGTTGGTTTCAAGGCTGGAAAGGTTGTTGGCTGCTTTGAGTACCTGTTCATCGGGGTTCGCATGGCCGATGTGGTGGCCCGGAAGGTTGAGGGCACGGCCCTGGCGCGGAGGCAGAACATTCTGACGACCCTGGCTTTGTTTGGAGAGCGATTGAGGTGGGGTGGGAGAGCTTTCTGGAGTTGAAGATCGAGTGAGGCCTGGTGGACAAGACGCGGCGTCGGAAGACAGAAAATTAAGCGCGGAGCCGCTGGCACGGACCCGCCTAGAGATGTATGGCTGCCATAATGTACAGTCAATTTCGTAGGGGATATAGAGGATGGAATTGGTTTGATTTTAAGTGTAAGCATCTTCTTATATCCTATATCTACTATATAACTATGTTCGTTTGGCTGTCAATAAATATCCAACTATAGTTGCAGCGCATCCCGTTAAGAGGATCTACCCGATCGGGACTAGCGTCACCGAACTTTTTTGATCTCGAGATGCGAAATGCTCAACGTCGCTCGTGCAACTCTCCGTCCTGCTCCCAAATTATACTGAACTCGAGAGAAACTCTACTCCCAGTTCTACCAATCCCACAACCAGGCCAAACCACTCCATAATCACCGCCACCACCGCCCTTCAACTTCAAAAAACCACCCTCTAAACCCGGCGAAGAATACCAATTCCACCAAAATGGCAACCCAAGGTCCTCAGGCCCTCCCCCCGGTCACAGTGCAAAACACACAGACCATCAGCCAGACCGCCGCGCATGAATTCCTAGCCGCCTACCTGGACCGTGCCGCAACAGACCCATCGTTGCAACCCAACGCCAGTATCAGCGAGCACGGTCCCATCTCACGGACAACCACCGCAGCGCCGAACCTGATCCTCCACAACCTGAAGCGCGTGCAAGCGGGTCTAGCTGGTGAGCTGCTCGGTCGTGATCTGACTGTCGCGAAGCAAAACCCCGGAGAAGATTATTTGGATGTTGCTGCGGGTATTCCGCAGACCAACAACCACGATCAGCTGGACGATAGCAATGATCTTATCATGAATGATGCTGAGTTCGGTATGGAGGCTGAGGCTTTCGCGGATCAGGAGGCCGGTGTCGATAAGGAGGAGCGCAAGCGCAAGAAGAAGGAGAGACGGTTGGCGGAGAAGAAGGGAAAGGCCCAGGCGAAGGCTGAGGAAGCTGAGGAATCCGATTGAGTCTGTGGTGTGGGTATATATTTGGTTGTGGGCGTTGCTGCATTGGGTCGGAGTCTCTTTTCTTTCATTCGTTCTATTGCTCTATACTCTGAGCTGGGTTTGGGTCTTGGACGTACAAAAAAGTACTGCATTTCATGTCTGGACAAAAAGTGTCATTTAGAGTTTAGACGGATTGCTACAATCCAATCAATACATAATGGAACATTTCCAAGCCTCGCTTTTTTCTCTCCTCGAGATTGGTGCCCCAGCATGTCACTAACACCAAAAAAAAAATTCCATATCATATGAAAATCGCCAGTAACGCAGGTATCCAGTTTACAGCTCGCGGTCCGCGGCCTTGACAGGCTTTTCACTGTCTTCCTCCTTGTTGCTGGTGACCTTGCCACCCTTCCAGCCAAGCGCAGCAAGACGCTCGGTGAGAATGGGGTGGGAGTAGTGGTAGCTGGCATAAATTGGATCGGCGTCCATAGTGCTCAGATTTTGGATCTGAAGCTTCAGGAGCGAGGAAGCGAGCTTGTCGGAGTAACCAAGTTTCTGGGCAAATTCATCTGTGAAACGCTGTTAGTACAACTGAGCGTGTATGTAATAGATCGAACGGAACATACCGGCCTCAAATTCGAACTTCCGGCTAAGGATGTTCATGAGAAGCTTCACAACAGCATCCATAGGAGCCAGGGCGTCGGAGAAGAGCAGGAAACCAATCATGATAGGCTGTTCCTTGACAAATCCGAAGGACTGGTACAGCGACTTGTTGTTAACAAAGACAGAGAAGAGAGCGAAGATGTAGAACATGTGGGCCTAGGTTCCATAGTTAGTGATAACTCGCTAGAAGGGCAACTGAGCAAATTCATACCTGGGCAATGCCGAACAGCTTGGTGGTGTGGCTGAGACTCCAGTGGCCAAGCTCGTGGCCCAGCACAGCAACAACCTCCTCAGGCTCGGTCTTCTCAATCAGGGTATCGTAGATAACAATGTGCTTCTTCCATGGCAGGCCGTAGAAGTAGGCATTGCTGTGGGCACTACGCTTGCTGCCGTCAATGACATGCAGCTCAGACAAAGGGAACTCGAGTCTCTTTGCCAGGTTCTCAACACCAGTCTTGAGTTCACCGGGCTGAAGAGGAGAGAGCTTGTTGAACAGAGGCAGAATTGCAATGGGGTAGATAGTAATGGCGAAGACCTGGAGAAAGACACCGAAGAGCCAGAGGTAGTAGTAGAACGAGCTGTCGAACTTCTGCACGATCTTAAGAATGGCACTGATAATGGGAGCTCCCAAAACAATTCCAAGCATCTGACCCTTGAGCATATCCGTAATCCAAAGCTTGAGCGTCTGCTTGTTGAAACCGAACTTCTCCTCGAGCACAAAAGTGTTGTAGTATGAGACGGGCAGCGAGAGGATAGTGCTTAGAATGTTGAAACCGAAGAAGAATACCAATGTTTGACAGATTTCGCCTTGGAACCGACCGGGGAGGTACCGAGCCAGCAGCAGACCGCTGATGCCCCAGATCTTGGGGAGGACATCGCCGTAAATGAATGCAAGGTTTTGGATTTGACCGTAAAGACCGGAAACGAAGCTGAACTTGGCCTTTGCGCGACCGTATGCCTATGATGATATTCCAATGAGCCTCTATATATGTTATGACGTTGCATCATCGTGTTCATACCTGACTCTGGTCGAAGACCTTCTGGGTAACCTCCCCTGCGAGAACCTGGGGAGGCTTTGTCCGTTGCAGAAACTTGTACTGTCGAAGTGAGAGGAAACCTTCAAGGACGAACTGGCCCAGTGAAAAGCCCACGAGCACGTTCTTCCATGGGAAGAGCGGGCGATCGAGCAAGCGCGCCAGTTGCTAAAGGAAGACAGTTATCAGCGACGTGTCCACGGTGGAAAGCAAATTCACCATGTAGAAATGATGGTTTCTCAATCAAATCAACTTACCTCGAGGATATACATGATTGAAATCGCGCAACTAGGCGAAGGAAGGGGACGTTGTTCAAGTCAGAAGATGCTACTTTGTTATTATCGGCAGCCTTAGTCAGATATCATGCATGATGGCCCCGGGGGCATTCTATGGGGCCTAACGCAACGTCGATCTCAGTAATTAAACCTAGTATTAATGAACTAAAGTCTTGTTCATTTAGGCCGAATATCTAACGTACGACATGAGGAGTTATTATGAGTTAACTTTTTGGATTTTGTCTACCAACATTCAAATGTAAAATAACTTGTGCAAGTGCCATCGCTGAAGTCTATAGAACTACTAACAGTCGAGCAGAACAATACTCGAAAATTGTATATCATCTATATTTTTATTCTCTTGGTATCGCTTAGCTTTCTCTAAATATAACAATATCAAGTAGCTCAGGGCGCATGGTCATCCATTTGCGAGGCAATACGAGTGGTCGTACTCCGAGGTGTGAAATATATACATCCGACATGCGGACTATATATTGGGAGCCTCTACCCTCATTTGCAAATGTTTTTATTTTTATTTTTACCAGACGAAGAGCCTCATAAATCGATTAAACATGCAGAAGCTCTTAAATTGTGCCGGCCCTAGTTTCCCTGCATTTTAAACCACAGACCTGTATAGGCCTATCTACATAAGATCCCGATGATGCAGACAAAAAAATGAGCAATGAACAGGAAACCTCTTGAAAACAACTCCCTCGTACGATGGAAATAAAAAGCACATATCTTATTCGCCGACCTCACTTGCACTCCGTTCGTCGTCCGTCCCTCAGATCAAAACCTAGCATGCAGTCACGGACCAAATAAAATGGTCGCTGACATGCATGCAGCAGGTAAACTGATCGAGGTGGCGACAATACAAGATTGCATGTCTCCTCCATCTTCTCTATTCAGCCGGGGGAATCAGTTAAATCACGTCTTTAATTTTCCGACTCGTCATGACCATAAACTTTTTTGCAATCATAGATTGCAAGACTCGTGTTCGAGGGTTGGTGGGGTGAGATCGTTGTTCGGCGATATAGCAAGATTTATGTGCAAATCAAATTCTCCGACATAACGGACCCCATTCCCCAAGCTCCCCATTTCGAACTGGGAAATCGTTCAAAGGATTGCTTTACTGCTGCACAGGCTCGAGGGTGTTACCACTGCAGATCGAAATAGTTAGCATTTGTCATCAGAAATAATATCAAACCCGTAGACTTACGCAACAATGTTGGCCCATCCAATCAGACGCCAGTGCTTCTCGATTCTGCGAGAGATGGCGATCTTCTCGCCAACCTCAGTACAGGCGGGACTGGTCAAGCTGAGCTTAGCGGCATCGGCCTTGACACCGAGGACCTTAGCACCAGTAGCGGTGGAACCAATGTTAACCATCAGAACTTCGTTCTTAGCAAGCTTGGCAACCTTGGCCTGCTTGCCGTCGGCGGTCTTGACACCAAGAAGGCGGCGGAGCAGGAAGTAGTTGACTTCAATCTCGGTGTAGATAGCGGGAAGACGGCCACGGTGACCGAGAACGAAACCGACGAGACGATCGGCACGGCAAAGGGTGGGGTCGACACGGGTACCAACACCGATCAAACCACCGGGAACGGCAAACTTGAGGTCATTGTGCTCAGCGAAGAGAGACACAATGCGGGAGAAAATGGGTCGGCACTGGATCTTGCCCTGCTCGTCCTTGGTGACGAGACCGGGGCGGATCTCGATCTCATCGTTCAGCTTTACAACACCGGTAAGGATAGAACCACCGGCAACACCACCCTTGAGCTCATCGATCTCGGCACCGGGCTTGTTGACATCGAAGGAACGAATGATCATCATGTGAGGTGTAGCCTCGAAGTTGCGGATAGGGATAGGGATCGTCTGGACAAGTGCCTCGTTGACAGCATCGATGTTGTACTTCAGCTGAGCGGAAATGGGGATAACGGGCGAGCCATCAGCAACGGTACCACGGATGAACTTGAGAATGGACTGGTAATGCTCGAGGGCATTATCGCTTCGCATGAGATCGACTGTTTTATTTTCAAACGTCAGTGCTTCATTTCATCGACAGTTGGTAAGAAACATGATTTTACCCTTATTTTGGAGAATGACGATGTGGTTGAGCTTCATAATCTCAATGGCAGCCAAGTGCTCCGAGGTCTGGGGTTGGGGGCAAGTTTCGTTTCCGGCAATCAAGAGGAGAGCGGCATCCTAGTAAAATAATGTTAGCTCATCGCCGATTCCTTGAAATCCCAATAGCTGCAGTGGGGGATGAAACCTACCATGACCGCGGCTCCTGAAAGCATAGTGCTCATCTGTGCAAAGCTGATTAGCATGAACTCCGAAAAGAGAAGCCGAATTTCCCTAGATGCGCAAGGGAATGAATACTAACCAGAATATCGTGACCTATGATTGAATATTAGCAGTGTTCCAACTTTGGACAGAGACGGATTTAGCGAACATACCAGGGCAATCGACGAAACTTTTTTTTTGTAAATAGAAGGTTAGCTTATACTTAATAGATAAAGGAGGAACCTCCAGGTTGAGAGGTAGACTGGGGATTGATAATACCTGAGGTGACGCTGTATGAGATGTTAGACTAGGACCACTTGAGGAAAGGCTCTGAGATGGGACTTCAGAGGGGAAGGAGCATGAGTACATACAAGCAACTGGTAACGGCCTGTGCATCCTTCGCGCTCACATGGCGGGTCGACTTCCTTCTCACTCTTGAAACTCTTGTAACATGTGGGCCGGGGGCACTCGGGGCTGTCACACTTGTAAATCTTCGCGTTGGCGTAACCAAGCTTAATGGTAATGTTGCGCTCAAGCTCGTTCTTGAAACGGACGGTTTGAACCTCAGAAATGGCCTTGACGACGGTAGATTTTCCGCTAGAAGTATATTAGTTTGTGTGTAGGAAGAAAAAGGCGAGAAAGGGTATCTAACTGAGCGACATGTCCGATCGTGCCTGATAATCACGTCAGTAAATTTGTTATCTAGAAAAATGGAATCCAATAGATGTAGTGAATTTCTGAGCGCAGAAGCTTTCAAAAACTAACAGTCACATACCAATGTTCTGAGTAGCTTGGCGGGCAATGATCTCAGGCGAAAGAGGCGTCAATTTTGACAGGTCGAGGGTTTCCGGGTTAGGCTGCTCGGGCAGTTCTGGGCGCTTCGGTTGAGGAGCAGAGTCAGCCTTCTTCATAGCAGACTTGAGAGGCTTCTCCTCCTGCTCAAGGGGCTCCTGGTCCTCGACCTCTCCGCGAGCATTGTGGGCATCGAGTAAAGGTGAGCCGGGCTGGGATCCCTCGTCGGAGAAATCGCCGTTGGAAGCCATATTTGCAAAGTAGGATAGAAATTCAACTCGCGATCAGCAGCGGTGTTGAATAAAAGCGCAAAGTGGTTAGGCAAAGCTGGTGGATAGAAGGTGGAAGGTCGGATGAAAATTGCTTCCCGCGGGCGATATGATAATGAAAGAATGTAGGTGGGGGATTGTGTGTAGTGGAGAGCCGGGCGGTGTCTGGATGGCAACTCTACATTTCCTCTACGTTATGACGGTTTTAGTAAATATATTTGATATACAATTCAATTGGGCGTTTGTTTCAGTTATTCTATGTAGTTTTGATGATGTATCTCGGTTTATTGTGGGTGATTCACTCATCTTTGCCTAAGAAAATCCCTGACGACTAATATAGTTGCACCATCAGGTGCGCCACACAGGGTTTTATAGAGTAGTGATGGTAGTGACATACTATGTTGTACAACATTCTTAGTTGAGTTGAGCTTTCAGATATAAAAAGAAGAAATAGTTCAAAACATAATCATAATTATTCTCTAGGGCAATAGACTCGGGCTTTTTTTTTTTTCATACTCATGATACATTGGTTGCCTGGGGATCTATTTGACAGTACAAAGGGTATAACAGTTGAGAACAATGAGAGGTTACTCATCGTCACTATCACTCGATGACTCCACCTCATCTTCAGAGTCATCTTCGGAGTCTATCAGTGTAGACGGATCCTCCGCAGGCAACATGACGAAGGCAGCCAAGCATGTGATGCGGTTACCAGTTTCATTGGTAGCCAAGAGCTTTCCAATCTGAGTCGTATCCTTCTTTTCTTGCTTTGCTGCAGAAATATCTTTCCCAGCAACCTTCCAAATACGGACGACTCCGTCGCTGTTGCCGGTGACGACCAAGAAGTCGTTGCGGAGTTCCTTTGCTTGACCTTCAAGATTGAGAATTTCGAAATCCTTGATGCGGCCAGGGAACCCAGCTTCCTTTCCACCAAGCTGAGCAACAGGGGTAGCATGGGGAATTGAGCATTCAGTATCCTCCTCCGCTTCTTTCATTTCTTTGGTCGAATAGAAGATCACTCGACCATCCTCTGTAGAGACAGCCAAGAAATCTTCCTTTTCACCACCCTTCAAAGGCAAAGAAACATACTTCATCTGGTGAAGTTTACTCCGTGGGCTAGGAAGAACTCTGCATCTGGGAATCGAGTCCTGTGCTAATAGTCAGAAATTTGATCAATGATATACCATCCAGATAACTTACGATTCCGAACACGACTGCACCCCATTCGAAAGCAACAGCGAACTCCTCTCCCTCAGAGTCCCATGCAATGCGCCGACCTTCTCCAGTGCTCCACCTCGACTCCCTGACACCTTGTAGGACTTCCCTAGTGAAGTTCAACACACCGGCCTTTCTGCCGGTCACGAGATTCCACAATCGCATACATTTCTCTCCTCGTCCAACACTGAGCATAAGCTTCATACTGGGGTGCACTGCAAAGTGGTTTACTCCAGATGGAGCAGCTCCGGGAGGCGCCGTGTCACCGCTTGGTCGACCTTGAACTTTTGGGTTTGGTGCTTTGATAGTTGATACGACGGTCCAGTCACGGGTCTTGGAGACGGAGATTGTGTTGTCCTCTCCGGCTGCGAGTAACTTGGTTCGCGAAGGGAAACTCAACGAGGTAATACTGGCAGTGTGGTGCAACAATGATCCTAGCTCACGGTTCCGGGGGTTTTCGAGGATCTTCTTTCCGGCGAAGGTTGGCACGGAGGGGTAGTCTTCATTCACGGCAGGGGGTGCGGCGGAGATCGAATACAAGTTGATGCGCTCATCTGTACTACCACTAGCCAGCATCACCTTTTGGGCATCGACAGGGTCGGTGGATTTGGGTAGTGGCGACAATGCTAGACAACGAATTGCAGATCCATGGGCTTCGAATAAGAAAGTGTCCATGCATTGAATGGCCGAAGAGTCAGCCTCAGCTTTGGCTTTGAGGCTAGAGGCTGGGACCCCAACAGTGAAGCCATGGAGCACCCGCTCATAAGAGCCAGTGACAACTTGGACAGTAAAAGCTGCATCGAGAGTCTCAGAGGGAGCAGGGACAGATTTGGTAACCTTGGGAGGAGTACCAGCGGCCTTGTCCTCCTTGGGGGCATCGGTTCTCTTGCGTTTCACCATGATTGTTCAAATAATGATTGTGATTTGTATATTGTAGATGTGAAAGCTTGATCTGGAGGGCGGACAACTTTTTTTCTTGATTTTCTGCCGGTGGTTTATCGGCCGCCTTGATAGAAGATAGATGCCTGATTTGAATGCGCCTTATGGCCATAGTTATGAGGTGTCTAATCCCTGATCAAAACTATGCCTGAGGCCTCACATACGCAAGCGGAGAACAACTGAATGCCAGAAAAATAATACAGTGCGTTACCAGTTGATGAGGACAACTTTTTCGAATCACATCAGTCTTTGATAACCATATAATAACCCATTAAAAGAGTAACTATTTTTACACCAAGTTGATAATATATTTTATTATTTTTTTCCTTCATCAAAGGGAATTCTTTTGAAGTACCAGGTACCTGGCCAAGCCGTGTAATTTTTATAGAGGGAGCGAGTAACTGGTTGTACCTAAACCAACATCCTTCCCGTTCTTCCACATTTTTCATACCGCCCTGTAACCTCATTTTCACCCCCTTCGAAAAGATCCTGCTCTAGGTGCTTTTCATCGCCTCCTCCCCTCCACACATCATTTTCATCTTTTTCGAGCGATTTTTTCCATCTGGATGACCTCGCTCGATCAGTTCCCCTTGTTCCCGCGTTAATCGGATGCTGCGTTCCGAAGCTAGACTCCATGCTCCGTGACGAGCTCCTACGATCTAAAAACGATGAGATCGCGTAAGTATTAATTTTTTTTGCGACGGGAATTCGATTGGGAGCCTAGAAAATGATGAATTTGTCGCTAATTTGGTGGTTAGAAACTGTTTGTCGCGCAGAAAGCGCAAGCTCAGCGCATTGTATCTAGCCACGGTCGGGTTTGGCGCGACCGAGGACGCTCATTACCACCAGAAAGAACAGGCCTTCCTTGACGCCAACGATCTATCCAAGTAAGTTCAATCACCTTATCACTATATTAGTGGAATTCACTTTACGTTTATTTATTCATATTGGTTTATAATTTTTCCAATGCTGATTCCCTATCTAGAGGTCGTTATTTCAATGAAGCTACTCTTCCACCGCCAACCCATGTGCGCGCGCGCTCACCAAGTCGAAATGCAATCCCCCCGACAACAGCTGCCATCACCAGTGCCAAACCTGTCGCTGGCATCACTCTACCCTTAACTGTCGATGGCCGAGCTCCGCACGCGACCGAGCCTCAACAGCCCGGAACGCCCGTTCTCGACCAACCTCAGACCGCGACACCTGATCTTGCGCCTACGCCCGTGGACACAACCGGAACACGTCAACCCTCAGTGCCAGCCATCAGCCCTAAGCTGCCGAAGGATCTTAACGTGCCACCGATCGCTGTGCAGTCACTAGACTCATTGCGCTCCGACCGGAAAGGTAGTGTACCGATAGCGGAAACGCCGCCCAGTGCCTACGACCATGACGGAAACCAAGCAAAGATATCTCCCCGCGTACCGAAGCCAGCTGCGACTGGAGTTCCATCACTGCAAATTCCCTCCGATCCTCTTCGAAAGAAACACGAAGTACGACCCTCTCTTACCTTGGGGCTATCTCAACACGAACAACCACCATCACCTGCCTCCTCCATTGACCCCTACAATAATAATACACCCGTTCCAGTTGCCGCATCACCCGACACAAGCCCTGCAGAAGAGGTGGCTGAAGATGTTGGGACGATTGATCGCCCAAAACATAAGCATGACCGACCTGCCCATGCTCGTCCGAGCTTGGTTCCCTTGACCCCAGATGAGCAATTACGCCTCGAAGAAGCTCAGTCAAAAACCGACCAGCCCTTGAATGATGTGATGACTGATCTACCTTCATCGAAAGAGGTCATTCTGGAGAGCGTGGACACTGGAGCCGATACGGATCGCATGGATATCGGCCAGGAACATGAACCCGTCCCCTCTGAAGCGAAACCACTGCAAGGACCCGAGACAACTGCGCGAGACTCGTTGTCGCCAACCGCACAAGTTGAAGCCGCTGTAGATTCAGCTGTCGAGACTCCTACGGCCAAAAAGCTTTCTATTCCAGCTACTCAACCTGGTTCGACACAACTAGAGCGCATGACCACTCGGGTATCATCGGGAGCCATTCGACACAAGTCTGTTTCCGAGATCCTTGGAGAAACCCCTAAGAGCGTTACTCATGATAGAAGCCACCCAGCTACCCCATCTGATCAAGGCACTCCTGACTCTGTTGCAAGAATGCGCTTCAAGGACCGGAAGGAGCGGGAGAAGGAGAGAAGCCGACTCTCGACTGTTGTGTTTCCCAAGCAGCCAGCTCAGCAGGAGAAAGCCGATATGGACCTGACGCACCGAGACATGGATGCAGTTGCCAAGCTGAATGAAGAGCAAGACTATCTTTTCACATTATTCTTGAACAGAGCGTACGCCCCTCCACGGGGAACGAACCTTAATACTCTGCTGGCATCTGCGCACAAGACTTTGAGTACTAGCAATCATCTGCTTGAATACCAAGAACAGATGGATTGCCGTACTCTCCGGCGCATCTATGCTCTTCAAAATGCCAATCGATGGCCATTGCGACAATTAAAACGCTCTGTCGAACCTCCCCGCCAGGGAACGCACTGGGACGTTGTCTTAGATCACATGAAGTGGATGCGAACCGACTTCCGGGAGGAAAGAAAGTGGAAGATCGCTGCTGCAAAGAGTTGTGTCGATTGGTGCGCAGAATATGTCAACAGCGACGTGGAACATCGGACCCTGCTTCGTGTCCAAACAAAGATTCCAACGTCAACTCCGGTAGAAAGGGATTCTTCCAAGGCCGGTCTCAGCCCACCCTGTGACGATGTAGGTGATGAAGTGTTTAGAGTTGGTCATCACACTCCGGATCTCATCCCATCTGCCGAGGAGGAATCAGTCAGTGATGGGTTCAATGATGAGCCTCGGCACGATATTCACGACACAGTCGCCCCCGCTGCTATTTTCTCCCTGGGCTCGGATGAGTTCAACTTCTCAATTGACATGACCCCCGCCGCCGAAAAGTTGTTAGATGAACTGCCGATATATGGACCACTCCAGATCGCCCCGGGCACGAACGCACCAGTATTCAAAGTCTCTCCTGACACAGTTTGGAAAACAGAACTACTACCAGTGTCCAAATTTGCATCGGCGAAGATTAACTTCCACGATGACGATAATCCTCGCAAACGGAGCCGATATGACTACTCCCAGTACGGCAATGATTTGGATAATAGTATCACCGAATTGGCGCCCGAGCAGACAAATGTTGCGCTGTTCCGACCAGAGAACAAGCCCATTCGTGATCGGATTCACCCTGGTCATCAATTCCGGCCTCCAACTGAACACCCCATGCCATCTGTTGGTTTCTTTGAATCGCGTTCGTCCTCACAATGGACTTACGCTGAGGATGATGAACTCCGACGCTTGGTCAAGGAGTACTCTTACAACTGGTCTCTAATTTCCAGCTGTCTTACCCCGTCATCACTCTTTACATCTGGCGCCGAGAGACGGACTCCTTGGGAATGTTTCGAGCGATGGGTAGGACTGGAAGGTCTTCCTGCGGATATGTCCAAGACTCAATACTTCCGAGCTTACCACCAGAGGCTTGAGACTGCCCAACGCACTGTTTTGGCTCAGCAGCAGGCTGCCCAGCAACAGCAGCAACAACAGCAGCAGCAGCAAGGTGCCAACGCTCAGCCTCAGCCACCCGTCCGCCGGAGGACTACTCAGCCTCTTCGGGTCGACCGGAGACGATCTTCGAAGCACCTTGCTCTGCTTGATGCGATGCGAAAGCTGGCTAAGAAGCGGGAAACTATGCTTCAGAAACAGCAGCATGGTATGTTTGGAATAGAAACAGGTCACATCGTACTAAGAACTCCGCTGACATTTCATTTTTTTAAGCTTCCCACCTCGCTTCATTGCGGAAAGCTAATGAGGCTAACCAGCCCAAGCCTCCGATCTCGTCTCCGGCTGAGTTCAGCCGGTTGAAGTACGACAGAGAGATGAAACTGCAGGAAAGGCAGGAACAGTACCGCCAGCAAATGATTGCGCAGCAAAGAGTGAGTGGTTGTTAACGTCCCTACATGACGGCACTGTGGCTTATCCCCCATATAGGCTAGTCTCGCAGCGCAGCGTTCCGGCCAAGTACCTAACCAGCAGCAAATTATGAATGTGCCGGGGCGTAACAACGCCATGCCCCCTACTTCCAATCCTAGCCTACCGGGTGGAACTCCGAACGGAATGACAAACGGCATGCCTCCTGCTGCTGGTGTCAACCAAGCCCGCCCCCTTCCAATGCAGAACATGCCTAATGGTGCACAACCCAATGGCCAGATGCCTAATGGAATGGCCATGAAGATGATGCCCCAAGCTCAAATGCAGCAGACACCAGGGGCACGACCAGGCCTGCCGATGCAAGCCTCTCCTGATAACACACGCGTGATTCGAGAAGCCAATCGATTGCAGGAGCAGCAGCGTCTTCTCCAGTCTCGGCAACAGCAGCAGCACCCTCCTCAGCAGGGCCAGCAATTCCACAACCCGCAATTTGGGTCTCAGGGATCGCCGAACCTGAACATGGCGAATGTTAATGGTACTCCTAATAACCCTGCTATGATGGCTGCCCTCCAGAATCAAGGGGGAATGCAGAGTCCGTCGTTCCACGGTAGTACACCACAAGGCGTCTCAACCCCTTCGCCTCGTATGGGTCAGCCTAATCCTCTTTCGAGCGGTGTTGTGCCCCAAATCAGCACTCTCCAAAGCCAGATTCAACGCACGAACCCGAATATGCCCCCCGAGCAAGTGACCAAGCTGGCCACGGACCGGCTCAACCAATACCAGCAGCAGCAACAGCAGCGCTTGTCCCAACAAGCAGCAATGAATGCTGCCGCAGGTAGCATCAATGCAAATGCCGTTCAGGCTAACTACCAAGTTCCCCACGAGGCTAGTTTCCAGACTCCGAACGGCGGTTCTGCAATGCAGGTCCCTCAAAACCAAGGGTTCTCCCCAATGATGCGGGTCCCCCAGGCTGGTCAGCAAAACCGCGTTGGCCCGACTAGCTCGCCCGCCATGAACGGTGCTGCACCCCAGCCCAGCCGCAGTGCCACTCCTCAGAATCAGCGCAGCGGCAGTGCTCAAGCTGGTGCCGTCCAAGGTTCCAGCAAGAGCCCACACGCTCCGGCAGCCCAGACCGCGACCAGCTAGGAGCTTGCTCAACTTGTCCCCTTTCTTCCCCCCCTGCAATACCTTTGGGAATCCCTTTTCCCTCCTCACTTTACGTTCGTCTGTACATACTTACACTAACCCTTATGCTGATTTATTTTTTCCACTTTGTGCTTCACCGTTGACTCGGATTATCGCGCTACACCTACACCTACCTACACCTACCCCATTTGTTGACCTCTACCGCATGTGTGTTATTTTTTTTTCCTTTGGTTTGTTGAAAATGATGTTTATCATTTACTTTGAACTTGATATGCACTGGCTCTTTTTACACCAGTGCTGCTCTGAATTCTGGGCTTGGGCTTGTATCATTGGGAATAGGCGAAACTGGGACGGACGGATTATTCTAGGAATTGAAATGAATTGTATGATTAGTTTGGAGGTTGTTTTCACTGTTTCTGTGTAGCTACATACATACACTTGTAGGATTCTGCGGTAGCGCTTGCCAATAACCCCAGACCTTCCGTCTCCCTGACTACGTGTTACCTCATTTCTATCCTAAACGACTTGCTTTCTCTAACTCCTGTCTTAGCTGGTCGCAGAAACCCCCCATGAGACCTCCTAATTTATTCATAAAATCCATCTAATGAGCGAGTTGACACCAGGACTCATCTCAAGAGAACCTTGAGTGCATTACACTCTGTCAAAGATGCATCGGCTATGTACATGACTGGTATGGATAAAATCCCATGTGATTTGACTACAACTAACATGTAGACATGTGAAAGAAATACACCTTCCCTATCGAGCCTTTATTCAATGCGTTGCACAAATACCGGTTCAGAAGAAAAGCAGCAACACCAATGATCACGTCCAAGACAAGCCGAGGAGAAGACATCATTGATTCCGCTGCTTACGTTGACAGATACAATTGTATTCAACGTCATCAACCCGCATGGTTCCATTGCAAATGCGGAAGAAGATGACGCAAGACGCGAAAAGAAGGAGCTCAATGAGCTAAAAGGTGAAAAATGATCTCTGAACAATTTGTGAGGATACAATCAAACCTTGGACACTCGGAAGAATCAAGGCTGGTCTGGAAAGTCTGCTTCAGAGGGGATCAAGGAGATGCATTCGGACCTTCTGCATTACCGTGAAGAGAGGGCGATGCAGGTGGAACAGACAAACGGACATACCTTGAACCTTTTCATCGGTGAGCCATTCAAAGTCTGCTTGTATAAATTGCTTTTCTAACAATACCATAGGACATGCTGTCTCTTACATGCGGATATTTGATCTGCGTTACTCGTTTCTTTCCACATAAGCCTACTGTTGTCATCAAGAGAGATGAGCAATGATCCTGCTTCCATTTGTCAATGCCCATAAGCGAAGACACTACCAAAAAAAGTACCCTGAAATGGCCACTGGTGCAAGCCTGCCGTGCTGAGGTGTTGGAATGTAATGGTACAGGTTAGAGTCTCTCAAGGTGATAGGGGATATGATGGAATTTTGAGTGGTGCGGAAATCGCACTGATCCAGCCACCGTTGATAAATACCCATGATTTCAACAGTTCCATATCTGTCGGTCAGTTCAACTGTTCTTCAATACTTACCATTAGATGAAGCCCACTAGTTGTCTCTCCTAGGCAGTTCTCCGATCTTTTCGTTTGGTCTATTCAAGAAGATAATAGACACGAACCAAGGTTGCTACTACGTAAAAAACAGGTAACAATGTGGAGGAATCCTACAAAAGAATCGGCTGGCAGTATATAGAAGTATGAAATAGCTATTTGAGGTAGAAGAAAGGTTGTTGACATCTCTCATGCACAAAATACTAGGAATGAAACCCGTCCTGATGGGTGTCCCAAGGCAAGAGTGTTACCTTCTACCGCTGAGCAGCTAGGTCGAAACTCAGTAGGTAACCACAGTACCTTTTTGCCTTGAAGCCCAACCCACTGATTCTCCCTTATGGATATTTCGACATTCGGCTTGGAAGAATTGGAGGTAGGGTTGTCAAACCTGGACTGAATATCAAGGAACCCAAGGTTGGTACACAGATATGAAACGTCTTGAGCAAATTTGAGGTTGGTAACCATTCCATCAACCTTTAAGGTCTGCACTAAAGCACCTTGGGCAGTATTCCAGAGACGGACTGTTTTGTCAACAGAGCTGGATGCTAGAACCAGACCATCGGGGGAGAACGCCACACACGAAACTGCACCTAAATGGCCTCTGAGGGTCTGCTGCAGGACACCCGTCACAGTATCCCAGAGCCTGACTGTTTTGTCAACCGAGCTGGATGCCAGAATTCGGTCATTAGGGGAGAATGCCACGGAAAGAACTGGGTATGAATGGTCTGTGAGAGTTTGCTGTAAACCCCCTGTGGTAGTCTCCCAGAGCTTGACTGTATTATCATCAGAGCCGGAACATAGGAACCGGCCATTAGAAGAAAATGTTACGGAGAGAACTGAATCTGAATGACCGTTGAGGGTGTTAAATACACCGGTTTCGGTTTCCCAAAGCCTGACTGTCTTATCATCGGAGCCGGATACTAGGAGTTGGCCATTAGGAGAGAAAGTCACAGATAAAACCGTGCCAGAATGTCCCTCTAGAGTTTGTTGTATAGCTCCTGTGGTGGTGTCCCAGAGCTTGATGGTTTTATCTGAAGAACCGGACGCAAGGAGTCGACCGTTAGGGGAGAATGCTATAGACTCAATCGAATCCGAATAGTCTTTAATAGCCTGCTGGAAGCCCCCTAACGCAGAATCCCAAAGTTTGACTGTCTTATCCGTGGAGCCGGATGCGAGGAGTTGGCCATTGGGAGCGAAAGTCACGGATAAAACCGCACTTGAATGGCCCTCGAGGGTATACTCTATAGCTCCTGTCACGGTATCCCAAACCCTGATCGTCTCATCACTAGAGCCAGATGTCAAAAGTCGACCGTCAGGGGAGAATGAAATAGATGAAACCGAATCTATGTGCCCCATAAGACTCCTCTGTAAGGCCCCTGTGGCGGTGTCCCAGAGCCTGATTGTCTTGTCAACGGAGCCAGACGCTAAGATTTGGCTGTTAGGAGAGAATGCCACAGAAAGAACCCAGTCCGAATGCCCCTCCAAAGTATATTGTAGGACTCCAGTAGTAGTACTCCAAAGCCTAATTCCCTCATCAACAGAGCCAGACGCTATGAGTTGGCCATTAGGGGAGAATGCAACCGAACGTATTGCTTCTAGATGGCCTCTTAATGTTCTCTGTAGGGTCCCTGTAGTAGTATCCCAGAGGTTAAGTGTCTTATCCATTGAGCCAGACGCCAAGATTCTACCATCTGGGGAAAACCCCACAGACCGAACTGGAGCTGTATGACCCTTTAGATTCTGTTGTAGGGTCCCCGTAACGACTTCCCAGAGTCTGATCGTCTCATCACTAGAGCCAGAAGCTAGAAATCGGCCGTCAGGGGAGAATGCTATAGAGTAAACGGAACCCGAATGGCCCCTAAGAGTCTGCTGTAAGACACCTGCACTGGTATTCCAGAGCTGGATCGATCTATCAGTGGACCCAGAAGCCAATATTTGGCTATTTGGGGAGAATGACACAGACCGAACCCAATCTGAATGGCCCTCTAGGGTCTGTAACTCTGCGTTCCAAGCCTCTTCGACCTCCGGTGGCCTATGTATCCAGCGGGGAAGCTCTTCTTCAAATTCTCGTCGAATCCTTGCCATCTTTGGCGCAAAAACAAGTCCTGAGCAATAAATTTGGAGGGGGAATTTATCAGCAATTGGTGCATTTTTAAGAACAAATCGCTTTGCATCATGTAGAAATTCGGAAAGTCCTTGTCCTTGGTCCTTATCATCCTATAGAATTAGCGTTGATCACTTATGAATTCTCACAGTTACGGTGACTCTCACGGTGACATACATGTACAGCTGACTGTAATAGTTTGATAAGCCCCACGATTTCTGGCGAAAGACCCAGAATACTCATTGCTTCCATCCAATGCAAGAAGTGCCTTCGGAGGAATGAAAAGGCCTCGTGCATAGTATCCAGGTCCTGGCTTTGCACTAGATGTTGGACCCAAAAGCGGCAAGCGTATTGAAGCTCGGGGGAGAGGCAACGATTCACTATCCGAACATCTATCTCTGCACGTTCGGTTCCTTCACTCGGTAGTCCGCATATATTTTTCCGCAAACTGCGGCATAAATGAAGGCATCTCTCGGTAAGTCTTTGATGGGTCTCTTTCTGCTCTACCCAGAATAAAGACTTTTCACGTGTTCTTGTATCTAGAAGGAAGTCCCGGAATGATAAGTGAAAAGGCCGCACCGGCATTGTCTTGTCTTTTGGCACTCTAAGAACCGAGTGTAACGAGCTCAATCTGAGACTAATCAACCTCTCAGGGAGACCGGTCAGGTTCGAAAGTGAGATGATTGAGAGTGGACTCTCAAGTATCACAATTGTTCCAACCACATCCTTAAACTCTTGAACTAGTCGTCTTATCTGTGCTTCGCTTTGGCCCTTGAGAAGTCGGTTTAGCACGGGAAGGTATGTTCCATCTAGCTTAGATCCTTCACTTTGGTGTGTAAGGATCTCATTCAGACTATCCGTAGGATCCCATTGAGGATCCTTGAATATACGGCACACGGTAGCAGCAAAGATAAACAACGGAACAGATAGATTAACAAGAGCCTCAGTCTCTGCTTCCTTTAGCCAATCAACAGGCAGTAAGCGTTCCTCACGTATTTCTAAAAGATGGTACTTTAGGAATAGTGATATATCGTGTTTTGTGACCGCCTCCGGAATTTCATGAAGAACTACATCCTGATAGTCGTGCTCGGTGAACTTAGAAAATCCTAGACGAATGGCTAGTTCGGGTCTGCTTGTTAAGAAGATTCTGAGGCGTATGATAGTTGACTCTTGTAGCCGTGGAAGCAGTTGAAGTATGACTCGTATATCGCTATCCGCTTCACATTCGTCTAGTGCGTCAATCACTATGACCATGGTTGGTATATGCTGATTGAATCCTTTTAAGCCGAGTAAAGGTTGGAGAAGTAATCTGTTGAATTGCTCCTTTAGCGACTTCGCTCCAATACCCGGGTCCTCATGGAGTGCTCTTCGAACACCAGGGATCAACTGAGGAATGCTAGTCACTAGTTGTCGTGAAAGTGTTGGAAAAAGCTTCATGGCATGTCCTCGATCCCCTTCACCCCTCTTAAAGAAGAAGCTTGCTCCTAGTGACCTAGTTTGCTGGAAGTATCTTGCCGATGTTCGAGAAATGGTTGATTTCCCCGTCCCTGCCATTCCATTTAACCAAAATACACTTTTTCTTTGTGATGATGATTGTCCCCATTCTGAAATTTGGCAAAGCAGATCGGTTCTAGTCCCCGGGAGACATTCATTCTCATGTTGGTCCATATATGAATCAAACTCAGCCCCATGCGCAAGGGGCAAATTGTCAAAATCTGTGTTTTGGTCGATACGCTCGGTACTATGAGTTATGCCCGTGATAAGCGTACTAGATACATGCATAGATATGTTAACTGTTACCTGTTATTGGGAAGAAGAGTTGTAGAACATACATTTGATCAACGTGCAAAGATAAGTTGAACGATGATTTGTATCTCTCGAGATCCTGGATGACTCGTTCCACCTCTCTGCGTTTTAATGGCCATTTCAAGGCTCGAAGGCCGAATCGACTCCACATTTTCTTCCCTTTTCTCAGATCAATCTTCTCTTCAAGGGCACTGAGCCGTGAAGAACAATCGGTAATATTGCCGAGAAGCTGCCCGGAGGTGGATAGCAGTGTGCCATTATGGCTTTGAAGAAACTCCATGAGCTTTTGAAGAATCAAGTTCAGACCGGCAACCGTCCGTTGCAAAGCTATAATGTCGTCACGCGCATCTTTGACCTCCTGAATATAACCCCCACAGAGTTGTAGGACACTCCCCGTCAATTGTATGACGGCGATAACGCTGGCCGCAATATCCATTTACAAACGTAGAAAGACAAGAGTCGTGTACTCCAGTGGGTAGGTAAAATGCGTCAATTTTGGGAGAATATAAGATCTCTTGAGAAAGGAGAGCAAAGAGGGGAATAGAGGGGGATGCACAACATAGACTCCGCCCGTGGGGCCAGCATTTTACTGCCAAGTCAAGAGAGAGGCCAAGGTCTGAGAAAATTACAACATCAACTCGTCTAGTAATAACAACATTGACAACCTTGCCAAGTCTTCTGAACGTTGAGGTATCAATACTCCAAGCGAAAGCGAAATTGAAATGGACGCAACCAACTGACTGACCCGATAGCTTCACTTGCCTTGTCTGACCAACGACCAATCCAATACCCTAGGCGGTTTAGAAACTGGTTTGTAAACTGGTTTGTGCTTTTTGGCACACTTCGGCTTCTCCTTTTCATACATCAACCACCCAGACACCGGCTGAATCGAATCAAGTCCAGTCTCTCTAGTCGAGATAACTGGGCCACAGGGCTGCATCTGGTAGTAATCGTCCACGAAATATGGAAGGTTTCGCGCGTAACTATGGCCCTTAGAACCATCCAGCATTGCCCCACTCGAGGTAGCTTGTATGCCGATCAGCCCGGCCACCATCACAGTGTCGAATTTGTGCCCAACATTATTAACTGTAACTGGCACAGAGACATAGCCCAGAGGAACTTTATCTGTGTCTATGCAGCGTGACAAAGCCTGGTCAAGCCCGAACTCCGTGTCCCGTTTCGCAAAGCCTTGCGAGCATGTTGGAAGGATTTGTTCTGGGTACAGCAGCTTTCCGTCATTACCCCAGAAACAAAACACCGATATCTAGCTAGTCAGGTAGGTTGGTCCGCTTGCCCCACCCCTTCTGTCGGCACATTTGCTCCAGAAACTCAGTACATCCGGTGCTTCGGGGTTGTCGAACGAAGCGACGAAGTTATTCAGAACCGGTCGAAGAAGCTGAGCAAACCGAGCAGGCTCATCCCCCAGCCGAGCCAGCTGAGCAAGTTTCGTCACCATAAGTTCTCAGTCTTCACGATCACCGAGCAAAGTGACCGACGGGATTCCGCACCGTAAAGTGAATTGGTATGAGAAATACTTCTGCATGGAGCCCATGATTATGATAGCTGCTACCACTTCGTCAGACGCAGTCGTGGTGCTAAAAGCTGGCATGATCCAGTCCCGCAGATCCGGATCCACCACACGCTCTTTCATAAACTCTGTCAAGCGCATAGCCATTTCACCAAAGTCCACAGTGTCCAAGGTATCGTTTGTCATGACTTCCAGACGGACTGTATCCTTATGTGCGACGAATAGATGTCGTAGTTCCTCAGAATGTGCAATGACGAAGAAACTGAGCTGTGACAGAATGGTGAACCACACGTCTTCGGGCCGGAGCACAAGGTTGTGGTGTTGACTGTAGGCGTGGAAGACGGCCCAGACAAAGCCATTTTCGGATGCGGAGATATAAGATGTGTCGAAGAGGTCTTTGGTAAATGAGCTCCCGACCAACCTTTTGCTGCCGTCATGCTCCTTTGGACAGGATTGTTCGAAGAGCTCTTCGACCTCGGCGACCCTTTGGAGTTTCCATCCGCGCGGTGGATGCTTGGCTGTAGTGAGGGTGATAGGCATGTTGGAGATAGAGTGAGTGGGTGAGTGAGTGCGAGAGAAAGAGAGTATTGTCGAGAGAATTCCGAGTAGGAGTTCAAGAGATAAAGTAAGAAATAAACCAGTTTGAGGAAGATAAATCGGATGTGAAGAGTGCTGAGAGACTAGAAATAGAAAGGAAGATGAAGATGACTCTAAACCTTCAACATAGGGCTGTACATAAGGAAGGTACCATGGACATGTTCTTTGAGTCACCAATGTATCATCACTCTTACATCTTGCTCATTTGAAAAGAAAAGGAGAAAGAAAAAGGCTCAATATAAATATTCATCATCTCTTAAAATCATCGCTGCCAGGTTAAATCAGGGTTCCGATTGAAAAACGACGTAGAAGTTTGCACAAGACGTCGATGAAGTTTAGCCGCAATCAGAATATAAAAGGCAAAGACAACCAAGGAGAAGACCAAGCCAGCCAAAACGACCTTTTACCAATGTTTATCGCCTTCTGATCTCCCGTAACTTGGACACCCGCACCCCCCAAATGCGTACAGAAGCAGAGCGTATTATTCACAAAGACAACGGTGAGCCATTTGGGACGCATCCTCGAAAGATATTCAGCGCCGAAGGAGCGGATAATGCGACTGAGGACCATATACACGGTGGCTGCCACAAGTGGTGGTGCGCATAGAATGAGCATATCCTGCAAGGCCCATGACTTCATCTCAAATCGAGACTCGTGGGACCATGCTCAGCTGTAGTACTCGAATGTCTCGCCTGGTTTCGTTCATTGTTAGCCGTAGGGATAGAACTCCACCTAGGGTTCAGTTCCAATTTGGCCGGGGTGAAAATTGATGTTCATATTAGCGATATGAACAAGAGTGTAGTCTGTCTATTCGAAGAAAAGAATGGGAATCACAGGGACATATAAAGATCTAACACCGTTGGACCTCTAGGGCTATTTCTACATTCCCAACCGGGAAATTTCTGAACGAATAAGCCCTGGTGTGGGGCATCTCCGGATCCACTTGGATTATGCTTCTTTCGTTCTATTAAGCTTGCCTGTTCGGCATATTTTTATAAATTCTACTATCTCTGTGGCAAGAGAAAGATGAAAAGCTAAGATTCATCCATGGGTGCCCTCCTGCTATATAGTAGACCGATGGATATCTTGAAACAAACTAACCCAACAATAATCACGAAAGGAGTGAACTACAAGACAGGACGGTGGGGTAGTCTAATATTAAACTTGTTGCTTGACCACTTCAGTGGCTCTCTATTTGAATCCCCAAAAAGCGGTGTTAACAAACTTGGAGCTGGAGATTGAAGAGGGAAATCCGATTACGACGTCGAGAGGCAGTATGTTCACAGTTCCTGATTATGTTGCCGGCCCAGATCATCCACTTCCTTCTCTGCCTAGAAGTCTACCTAAGTATTTACAAAGGTAGCCTGTTGTCTTTGATTGCACCAAATGAGTGGGAATCTGATCTAAACAAAGGTCATATTCACTGGCGTCTTTCATTAATCGCTATCACTCTTCTACCCTCAACCATGCCCCCGGTGTTATTGTACAAAACAGAAGGACAAGACAACAATGGAAGTGGAACCATAAAAGAAAGGAACCTTGAATAAGAAATAATTGTCCTCAGAAAATTCTTCGGACAACAGAGAGCTATCTCTGTTATAAAGGTTCCAAAAATTAAAAGCAAGGAGATGAGAACAGAGCTCCTTTTGTTTAAATGCTCCTGACGGACGGACAATGGAGTGCTCAGAAAAGTACAGTCAGTATCCACAGAGGCCTGGGTAAGTCCAACCGATTGGTTCCCGAAGGAGGTCCTTTCTGAAGATCCGCCAGACATGCTTCGTGCCAGCTGAACTAGAACCGAGGCCCTAGCCCAGTTTCAGAGTTGACTGAACCGCAGCAAAGTCCTAATCAGTGCCCTCAGGGTCCCCTTCACTGGACAACAGTAGACATATGTAGCACATGAATCTGGAGCTGAAGAGGTTAAAAAATTTGAAGGGTACTCAACAGGAACCACGATGTGCAATGTGGACCTGGAGTGGTATGAAGAAGGAAGAAAGAAGAAGAGAGAGAAATGGGAAGGGGAGGGGTATTTATACCTTCCCAGTGGCTTAAGGTCATGGGGGAACTGGGGTTGGTGACGATTTTTGTCCCAAAAGGGAAGGCACCTCGCAGGGTTGTGTTGGTGAATGAGGTGATTTTCGTGAGAGTATTTCCCATATGGTGTATTTATTGTATTTCTAGCTAATGGTCTGACTCAAGGCACTCAATTTCTGATGAAGAACTAGACAATGAATATCCGTAAGTTGTATGTAGAGAAGTATGTTATGTCGATTGGATTACCGCCGTCTATAGAAACTCAGATTTAGCCGCGCGCTTCCAATTTTGCCACCGCCCACGAGCTCTCAACTATCGACTGCGCCTCGAGCTCTTTCTTCCCTACTAAGCACTTCATTCGTTTCATCGTTGCGATGTCTTCGCGTGGCCATAGCGAGGGCGGGAAACCGCTGTCCAAACCAATCTCTCTATCTTTATCCAGTTCAAATGGTCCTCCGAAAAAGACCGGTTTCAACCTCCAATCCTCAAATCGCGGCCGTTCCACAAATTCCCCAGCAAACGGCCGGTCGCTGCCCCGGCGACCTCACCAGCTCGGTGACGCCGATGACTCCGACGAAGATGAGGCCCCTCCGGTCCACGAAGAAATCTCAGGGTTCGACACCCACACAGGCGCCGCCATAACCGCGGACGGACAGGCAGTCGCGGACGCAAATAAGCTGCTGATCATCCCCGTCACGAGCAAGAACAACTGGCGCGACCGGGCGGGTGTGAAGAAAGGCAAGAACCTGCTGCCGAGCGAAGTGCAGGCTATGCAGGAAGCGCAAAAGAACGGACAAGCACCTCCCGGAGAGCCTACAGTAGAGACAGATACGCCCAGCATGGCGTACGGCTTGAGCTTTGCACAGCAGTCTGCAGAAAAGGCAGATAGTGGCGCAGCAGTGGACCAAGACCAGGCCATGCCCGATGCGAAACCTGTCGAGACCAAGCCTCTCACCGACGACGAGATTGCCATGCAGGCGCTGATTCGAGAAACTACGGGTGACAATGAACGGAGGTCAGATCTTGTGATTGAGTCTGCTACAAGGGAGGAAGAACCAGTCCACTACAGCGAACTCGGATCTTTCCGAACAGATGTGGCATCCCGACCTGAGCCTGCCAGTTTGGACGCCTACAATGCCATTCCTGTCGAGGAATTCGGCGCTGCGCTGCTACGAGGAATGGGCTGGAAGGATGGTCAATCTATCGGACGAGGCAACTACAGCAGTGCCACAGCTGCAGAGAAGGCGAAAAATCCTCGTGTCCCAGAACGACGACCTGGGTTCCTCGGTATTGGCGCAAAGGATTCTTCCGGCGGCAAGGGAGCCGAAACCGAACTTGGAGCCTGGGGAAAAGCGGCTATGCGCAAGGCGTCGAGGAAACAGGGGGAGGAGAATGACAAGGCTGAGGGTGTGTACATGCCTATCACGATGCGGAATAAGAAAACTGGCGAGCAACTCACCGAAGAGGAACTCGCTGCTCTACAAAAGGAGGCCAAGTCCAAGCCTCCCAAGGAAGACGACTGGCGCGAGCGACGGGATCGCAACCTTGAGAAGAGTGGTCGGGACAAGGATCGAGACCGGGAATACCGCAAACGAGATTACGACGATGAGGAGGATCGTTCTCGTCGGAAGACTGGGTCCTCGCGACGTGACCGTGATCGCAGTCGGTCTAGTGGCCGCCAGTCTTCTAGTCGTTCCTCTCGATATGATGATGACGACAAAAGCAGACGGGACGACCGTTCCTATCGGGATCGAGACCACGACCGGGATCGTCGCCGGGACCGTGATGATGATAAGGACGACCGAAGGAGAGATGGAGATCGAGAGCGGGACAGGGACCGCAGCCATCGATCTCGAGATGATAGATACAGCAGCTCGCGGCACTCGTCTCACTCATCTCGGAATGACCGAGACCGAGATCGTGACCGTGATCGCGACTCTCGTCGGAGTCGTCGCGATGATTAGAGGCTAGATGTTTTAGCTTAGGGGATTGAAGTGCATTGGGGCGTTTGTACAGGACAAATCGATGCTTCTTTGGAGCTACATATTCCCTTCATCTGTTATTTTACCACGAAACTCATCCAAAAAGAGATACCCTGAACAATCAAAAATATATGGCTTTGGCCAAAGAACACTTTCCATGATACACTGTTCAATTCTATAAAGAGATGGCTTTTATCCTTCCCACCCATGGTACTCCAAGAACGAAAGCGCCAAATTCAATGTACAAACAAGGCAAAAGACTAAAGCCAGACTATGCTTCCAACATAATAACGTCCTTCTCATGCTCTTCCTCGTCACTGACATCGCCCACAGTCAAATCACGCAGTCCACCAAGTCCAACACCACCATCCATCTCACCGAGAACCCACTCAACCAGGTAGCTGTCATCGACCAGCTCCTCAACACGCTTGTAGTGTCTCTCAGTGTACGCAGCCAATGCCTGCAGGATATCCTTCAGACCAGCCGCAGCACGACCCTCCTTTCCGCGAACGGACTGGGTCGCAAGCTCCACGAAAGTAGACGCAGGGTAAGAGCGGAACAGAGCATACAGGATGCGCTGTGAGACGCGCGAGGTGCGCGCATTGGTGTTCCAGTCCCGGAGACGGAGCAGGAGTGTGCGCAGATTGGCAGGGTCCAAGTTCTGCAGGACTTCGTCGATGGACGGGTTACCGGACAGACTGGCTGCAGCACGCTCGCGGTCCTCGGCCGGGACGGTTGGGTCGTCTGCGGCGTTGATGGCGGAGGTGAAGAGCGAGAGAAGTCTACCCGGGTGGTTGAGTTGCAGGGCCAGAGTGATGGCTTCACGGTAGGCACCGGCGCGGATGTAGTTCTGCAGCTCTTGGTCCTGTTCGACGCGAGCAGAGCTGGCGTTGACAGCGGCTGTGTAGGTGGATGATGTAGTATCGGTCCAGAAGGTCACTGTTGCGTCGGCGGAACCAGAGGCAATAGCGTAGGGAGTGGTGTTGAGCTTGGAGGATGTTGGCTTCACGTCTGCGCGTGAGCCGGATGGGGTTGGGCTGGCAAGAGCCCAGACTCGGTCGATGTGGTTGTCCAGGGTCGTTTCGAGCTCGCCTGTGTAGGGGGACCAGATCTTGACTAGGCCGTCTGCGGCGGCGGAGGCGATAAGGGGTCGGTCCTGGATGGCGTTTTTGCGCGCTGTGGCGGCCTCTTCGTCATCCTCGTCATCGTCGATTTGGTTGTTCGAGACTTGCGGAGGTGGGAGCCAGAGGACTTTGAGAACACTGTTGGTGTGGCCCTCGAAAGTCAAGAGACAGCTGTAGTCGGACAGACTCCACAGTTTGACGGTCTTGTCACCAGAGCCTGTGACTGCTAGGCCACGGCTCGTGCTAGTACGTGAATCTGAGTTGATGATCGGTGTGCCTTGCGGGGCGAATCGCACCGACCAAACACCTCGCTTATGGCCACGGAGGACACCTACCGACGAGCCTTCGTCGGCGGCCCAGATCTTCACGGTGCGATCTTGTGATGCTGAGGCAAACAGTTCAGATGTAGAATCGATATCAATGGCATTAATATCCTTTTCGTGAGCCTTGCGAGTATAGATGGCCTTAGAATAGTGTGGCTTTTCTCCTGTCAGTGGGGCTAACTTGCTTGTGTCCCATCGCTTGATTGTGCGATCTTGCGAGCCAGTAATTAGGAATGCTGGCGGGTGGTTCAAGGGGTCGTTATATGCGGCACTGCCAACAGGAGGGGGCACGCGCGGAAGGGCGATTGCTCCCAAGGACTCGGCGTGGCCGGTGAAAATAGCAAAGCAAGTATAAGAGGATGTCTTCGGGTCGATACGCCAAAGACGGGCTGTGTTGTCTTTAGCACCAGTCGCTAGCCAGTGTCCTGACCAGTCCGCATCAATGCAAATGATAATATCGTCGTGGCCTTCAAGGTGTGTGACATCAGCACCGAAGTACTCCTCTCCCTGAGTTGAGGGTCGGTCTTCCGAGGGAGCAACTGAAACTACACGAATACTCTCGGTGTTGGTGGCCAAAGCAAGCATCGATCGATCAGGCCCGATGTAAGCCAGATCAATGATCTCGTCGTCATTGCCGGAAATGCGGCGGATAATCGCCAAAGGCTCCAAAGTTGACCCTGGCTTATAATCAGACAGCGACTCGAGCGAGTGGATGCGGAGAGTCTGATCTGCATGGACGGTGAGGACAAAAGGCAGACCAGGCGAATACTGGATAGCCACAACACTTTCGAACTCCTCTCCAGCTTCTTGTTCCTCTGTGATCTCGCTTCCACGGTTGCAATCCCAAACTCGGAGCTTGCCGTTCTCTCCACCGATAACGCACAGTCCGCTATCCGCAATGAAAGCCGCGGCTTCCACACTTTCCAAAACAGGAATGATTCTGCGAGTCTTCCAGGTACGTGCATCCCAGACGATGACAGTCTTGTCTCTGCTGGCCGAGATCAATGCGTTCTCTGATGGAGAAAAGGACATACTGCGGACAAGTGAAACATGTGACTCGAGCGACGCAATGGACTTTCTCTTGTGCAGATCCCATACGCGCATTTTACCATCTTCACTGCCAGATGCTAGGCGGAATCCTGCTGTGGAAACCGTACGGGCAGAGCCCTCCATATCTTCGTCATCATCCTCCGTAGCCTGTTGCTTGGACTTGTTCTTCTTAGACGACTTGGCATCGCTGTCGGCAGTAGGAACCTCGAAAAAGCAAAGCGCAGAAATGACACCACCATGGCCATGGAAAGTGTGAGTGACAAATCCACCTCTGATATCCCAGACCTTGATTGAGCCATCAGCACCACCAGTGGCAAGCAGTGTGCCAGTAGGGTCAACGGCAATGGTCACAACGGGAGCTGTGTGAGGCTTAAGGGTTCGGAGAAGTTTTGCTTCAATGGTCTGAGAAGTTTCGTCGAAAGTTGAGAGGCCGTAGATTCGCATGGACATCGAGCGCGAGCAGACAATGGCGTGTGAGGCGGAAGGCGTGACTGGACAGATTGTCAGTGTTTTATTCTCATTCCCTGGGCATGCAATACTTACTGGCCAAACCTGTGACAATTTCTCCATCCTGCAGCGTTTATGCGGTTAGCGCTTTGCAATTGACGAATATCCCCAAGGTGACAAAACATACCCCCTCCAGGCTAGTAAGCTGGTTACCAGTCTCCAAATCAACGATCAAGGCATCCTCGCCGACGCAGCTCAGCAAGATGCGCCCACTGGCATCCAGCGCGGTGCTACCGCCGGTGTAAATGGGGCGGAGCGTGCGGGACGCCTCAAAAGTGGTTTTGACAATAGCTTTCGACATGACTCTGTAATATCTCGGCGTAAAATCGTAGAATTTAGCACGCCATTGGCCAGTCAAAGAGCCGTAGAGATTGAACGATCGCAAAAAACGGCAGCTTGAGCGGGCAACTTTTTTTGATGTTTGCACTGTTTGTTTGGTGATAAGATATGGCTCGTGCCTCAGGCCAAGTGTAGCCGTATCACTAACCACATGTGTACTTTCAACCGCCAGGCTTTCGTCTGATTGTACTTCATCGCTTGTTATTTTGAGTCCACAGGGCTCGGCAGGTATTGTGTTAATGGTATACTAGAAGGTGATGTGGCTGCGCTACTAGCCCAGTGACCTTGCACGATATGGGTCGACAGGCTTATTTGAACCGGCTCGCTTTGGTAAGCTTCACCTTTTTACGCGCGTACCTCCCCCTATATTTGCAGTTGAAAACCTTGGGTCTATGGACCGTGACAATGGATTATGCTTTATCTCGAGAAGCCTAAAGTCTTCTGAAACCGAACCAGTCACCACCTGACCCTGTCTCATTATTTCTATCCTGATATACAAACCCATCCCAAACGCGTCTTGCCATACATGCTTAATTGAGCGTAGTTCTAAACCTGATTGTACATCACATTGACTGATTTCAAGGGCCGGTCCCCATACGAAGCTCCCGATAATGCGGCAGTTGACCCCTCCACACCAGTCCGCCGCATTTCCAATGTCCATGCAGACAATTATATGCAGCAATATGATTCTCGAGGACACCCTGTTAATCCCGAGTCCAGAACTCTAGGGAAAGAACTCCGGAGAGCAAAGAATGATATCCTTTCAACAATGGGGATTGTCGTCAGTGGAGAAGACCGAAATTCCAGCATCACTAATGAACAGCAAAAGATCAACCAGATTGCGAGTGAAAATGACTTCGGACTTGTCATAACAACTCTTGATCAACTGTTCATCTTCTTTGGTACCTGGTGGACCTCTTCAGTCACCGGTCGAGTACAGGTAAATGCACTACCGACTACTCTAAATGTTGATTGCGCTGACACTCGAATGTTCAGACTTTCCAGCATTATGCCCATTCCGCATTACTCAGTGTCATACAGTCCGAGAGAGATACCGCGGGAATTCTCAACTTCTATTTTTCGGGAATTCCTGCCTGGGCAATGTCCAGTGGGTTGGCTATAGCTCGTGAAACCCCGCTGAAACGGATATTTGTCTCTTTCCGGGATTACGTTCAGTCTTTGACAGGCGACTCACTCGGAGTTCGTTCTCTTTTCGGGCTTTTGTATACAGGGTAAGTATATTCTTCGTCCCTTTAGATATCCAAGACAACTAACCATGATTAAAGGGCGAGAAATGCTGTGCTCATGTTGTCTATGGAGTTCTACATGTACTCCACACTCCAATCTCTTTCCCTTGTGTCTCCATATGGAATTCCCGGCGCGAAACTTTTGCTTCCCTTTGGCAGAGAATCTTTGCTGCAACTGCCACCACTGCCCACTGATTTCTCCCCTCACTCCCTGGGGAATTCGCTCTTGGAATTGTTAATCTCCCCTGGCGTTTTAGTGTTCCTCTATGGGTACTACTTGCGACCAGAGCTTGAGGAGCGTATCTATCGGTTGATCAGACGACACCTTCCGAAGCCAGCCCTTCCGGATGAACTCTCAGTCCGCGTTGCCTTTGAAGAAAACCTGATAGAGTGGGTGGTTCCCACCCTGGGCCGTAGATCAGACGAAGAATTATACCGCGGCAGACTCACACTATTCGAAGACATCAAGTTCGAACTGGCCACATTTCGCAGATGGGTATCATCTATTTTTGGACTAAGATCGAACCAATTGACAGAGAAACAAGCTCTCCAGTCCCTGAGTGATGAGAGGCTTCAAAATCTACGCAATTCGATTGAGTCGTTGCAAAACGAACTTGTCGGAGTCCAGAACAACTTTGTTGCCGAAGAAGGGCCAAATGATCCCGTGCCTAGGCCGCCGGGGATCACTCCCGATGCCCAGGCTGCCGCTCTTGCATCACGAGCACGATCACGACCAGAGGATGCAAGTCGACCCACGCATTTGACTCAGGCAGAATCGGTTATCGGGTTGAATCAGGTGCTTACAAATGAAAACCGTATGTCTCAATCGCCTGGGGAAATGAGCAACGACTATTTCTCCGAGATAGCCACTGCTGGACAAACGAGTCGTCTCTCGGCTACTTCAACCCCGCAGGACGAAACAGCTTCTTTGCAAAATGGTGAGGATTTTGCTACGGACCGACAGAGCTCGCGATCTAATACTCTCTTCTCTCGCTCGTCATCACCAGAAACATCACCTCCCACGTCGCCTCGCGTAAGAGCATCCTTGATTCACCAAAGCTCTGACATTATCACGATGCAGCTTGAGTTGATGGGCCATCAGAACCGTCAACCGCAGATCCAACCCTCAAATCCTGCTCAGCTGAATGCACTAGCGGGCAATAATGTGTCACCATCAAATCCAAATCCAGATGCCATGGACAGACGATCCATAGCCGAGTTCCTTGAAGCTCTGATCTTAAGTCAGGCCCAGCGCCAGGCCCAGCAGCCTCTAGCGGCAGAAGATCCGGATGGCCTCTCAAATATCACTGCCGGACCATCCAACACTCCCCCTCAAGACTTGGGTGCCCCTGAATTAGACCCCCAAATTCCGGCCCCAGAAACTCAAGCCACCGACGCCCCAAATTTAGAGTCAATTGAGGAAGCATTAGGGTCATGGGTTCCAAACATTCTCCCAGATGGCGTGGAAGAACCAAATGACGATGAGCCCACCAATGAATCAAACCTTGTCGCAGATGCAGACCATAATGAAGACGCCCAATCCGACACCCTTGTCCAGC
This sequence comes from Penicillium expansum, assembly GCF_000769745.1. Classification (NCBI taxonomy): domain Eukaryota; kingdom Fungi; phylum Ascomycota; class Eurotiomycetes; order Eurotiales; family Aspergillaceae; genus Penicillium; species Penicillium expansum. The sequence continues at coordinate 147,441 of NW_015971406.1, forward strand.
CAATTCTACCCTCCTCCCTGATTCCTAGGCAACTGACGAACACATTGTCTGAAGTCCACCGCGTCACTCTTCTTTCGGCATATCCAGTGGACTCCCTCGCATCCCATCTCGCCGCTGCAATCAGCGGCATCATACTCGCACCGCTTGAAGCACTCTACCTTCGCTCATTGACCCGATCCTGGATTATCTCACACCCTTCCTCCGTTATGCGTCTCTCAGATGTCCATCCGTTGGGTCTTTGGTTTGGCGGACGAACTTGGCCAGACATATGTTCCTATTCCTGCCGACTCGTTCTCGTGAGAGGAATGCAAGTTGCGATGAGAGCGGGGATTTGGGGGTTCCTGGTGGGCTCGACGATGCGGATAGGGAGGAAGTTCTGTGGCTGGGGAACCTTGTAATGAATATTTGTTTCTTTTAGCCGTTTCAATTCCTAGGTCTACCACATTTCCTCTATTTCAATTGTAGTCTCAATGATTACATAGTAACAAGTGGAGTATGTCGATATGTCGATATGCAATTCGAGAAGTAATGAGGGTGTTTTCTAACGGGGTCCCCTTTCTAGCTAGAATCAAAATCAAAACTATTCCTAACCCTCAAAATGTCTGCTCTCTTCCATCTTCCACACTCCTGGAAGCTTGACATCTGGTTGATTTTATCGTAGAAAGTTGTCGGGTCTGGACATCTATCCCTCTCAAACCAAAGCACAGGATAGAATTTGAGTTACCAGATTATAGAAGAGTTGGAAAATGACTTTAGTCGAGAAATGCCGTTTAATCCTAGGATTAGTGCTCACACATCCAAATTTCCTAAGATGTTCTGGCCTTGCCAATACTTAAACTGTCATAGAGCTGTTTGGTCCTAAGAAAAAGCGATGGTTAACCTTTAAAGGTACCTAGTTCACAATTCCCCTTCATTTGTTGTGTAGATTCTTTTGAATTGACTGACCAATAGTGTACCGACCAAATATATAGAAAGTGGAAGATATTGAACAAACAAAAGCATAATGTCGTCATTATTTGATGGTACATTGCATTTACTCTCAAACACAAAAAAACGTAAAAGACAATAGCAAGTTGAAAGCCCAAGCCAACTCAGGTGTAACCATCTCAGATCATACACGCCCCTTTCCTTTGTTTCCCGGCACCTTGCGCCGCTCCCAGACCATGAGATATCCTTCGCGAGTAAACAGTGTCTCACTTTCCGCGCGCTTGACAAACAAATCCTGAATCTCAAGCCACTCAGGGCCCTGCTGCTGCTTCTCTGTGGAACCGCTGTTCTTAGCGCGAGTGTTCTCGGCTTCCATAGCTTTATCATGAAGCTGGACAAGCCATGACACCTTCTCGCTGCCACCACCTGCTCCGCTGGAAGAACCGCCGGCTCCTGACGCAGCATTAATGCCCTTATCCACAGCATCATCCATTGCACCGGGTGCAGCGATGGCGGGATCGAGGATAATGTTTGCGACAAGATCGTAGAGGATTGGCTCGCCGGGTGAGCAAATATTGGGATTTGGCTCGACATAAGGAGACATATCCAAGTTGTGCGGAGAGGGGAAGGTGACAATGGTTGGGTTTCGCTCAGAAACAAAGCGGTTCTTGCTGAAGCGCTTGATATGGAAGAAAAGGTAAGGAGGAAGAGGGTGGAGGAGACGGTGTCGGACACGGTGGGCCAGTTTCTCTGACGCCGTGTAGCCGTTATATTTGTTCAACAGGGTAGTCAAGGGAACCTGTGGGATAATCGACTCCCGGTTGGCAGATTGGAAGAGGGGTGTGGGGGGTAGATCCAATGTGAGGATGAGGAAAGGAGTGACCTGGCTATTGATTGTGCCAGATTCAGTGAATACCAAACGGGCGTTTTGGGTGTCGGAGTGAGCGGTGATAGCTTGGCTTTCAATCCGTACACGGCCCTGAAACGCTGCGTGAACAACACTTGTGGGTGTTGGTGAGGGCTTCTTGGACCCTCCTAAGGCGAGGTGAAGGCAGTTGAGGAACCAAGACAAAAAGTCCACGGGATCTGCCTGGTTTGTGAGAGTGAACCGTTTCGAGGATCGCACGGCAATCTCCTGTAGTAACTCGTGCGGAGACACATGTGACCGGAACGCCTTGGGGTTCCATAGCTTGCGCACCAGCGTGCTGAAACGAAGAATTATCTCTGGTGTGCCAGGCGTAGGGAAGTCGTGGAGGAGGAAGAAATTGCGAATTGGCAAAACGTGTGCCAGTAGTTGAGCTACTACATTAACGTAGTCGTTGGCTTTGATGTTGTTCATGCCGACAAACCCTGGAAAGTATAACAATTAGCCCCCAAAAAAGCCCCCTTTCGATCTTATCACTGTACAGGCTCTTACCTGGTCTGTACCTCGATCCAGAAAGGTCCCAGGCATCATGCACCTCCCTATCGAGCTTGACCACTTGGTTCTTTGTGTAGTGTGGATCAACCACATACTTGATATCCTCCAAACTCTTGTTATTTACTTCGTATCCTTCAGGCAGAACATAGACCTTCTTCGTGCCAATGTTGATGAAGACGTGGTGTCCAACTTCAAGGGCGTGAAAATATGCATGCGATTTTGGACCACGACCCTGGAAGTATTTGCCGCAGACGAGGCATGCGTACACATTGATGTTGGACAGACTGATGGAGCACAGCTTCTCGAAGTCGAAGTCCAGGATTTCACGGTTGATCGTGTCTAGGTACAGGTCGCCGTAGCCTTCCATGGGAGCGCTTTGCCGCTTCGGAGCGCTGAGTGCAGGTGCATCTTCGTCAATATCCGAGAACCCGGAGGGATCTTTTTCGCCCTCCTGGAGCTCCTCTCCTTCTATTTCAGCTGCTCCTAGGACATCCACATCATTGCGATCCTGTCTCAGCTCTTCGCTGCTCGTTGGGAATGCGGGCACTGCGCCGTTGCGGGAATCGAGGTCATTGTCGTCCTCGACGCGCGCCTTTTTCGATACAGGTGAGCCAGAGAAGTCTTGCTCCAAGGGAAGCTCTGCGGGTCTTTTCGACATTGTGAGATGGTTTGGATCGAAAAGTTGGTGGTCCCGGAGTTCTCGACTTTCCAGAGCTCGGGATGCGACTCAGTTGCAAACAAGTCAAACGCCCATGGTCAGACCAATGCCAAGCGTTCTACTCCGTATACAAAATGCTATTCACTTCGAGCGGTGAGCTTATAGGGTTGTATTTGCCTATTATTCATTCAAGACTATCTAGGAATCTACTCCTTACTTGACTTCCAAAGTTGCTACAGCCTAAATCATGCCGACCGTTCGATTATCTCAGAATCAAGGAAAAACGTCATAAGATGTGATACAACAAACGCCGTGGTATGTCGACCTTCAAGCACTCCGGACCACCTTATCGTTATCCACAGGGATTTCTTTCACACCATCCTTCGTCACGACCTTCACCAGCATCTGTGGAAAATTGTGTCAGCATAACGGCATTTGAGCATAGCTTCCTAAATAACTTACGCCTTTGTAGTCAATTGGTAGTCTGCGCTTCAGCTCGTCTGTGCACAGGGTGAGGAGCGCAAGGCCCTCCTCGAGGGAGCAGTCGGGGTGGTGGTGTTTGTCAAGGATAGCGAGGCAGTAGTATCTAGCAGAGTCAGCATCAGTTATCTCTCGCCTGGACTTTCATATCGTCCATCACCGCGGACCATGGAACATACTGGGCATAGCCGTGGGCAGCATATGGTAGGGGCGCCAGTGACGCTAGATAATCAACCCAGTACAGGTGAGGCTTCTCAGTGACTGGATCTATACCACCTAGCAGCAGGTTTACTGTGTAGGGACTCCGTGACCGCAAGCTGCGTGCCAATTCTCCGCGGACGAAATTGGCGACGGCGGAGGGACTGAGCTCGGTGTCGTTGCGCATGCTGTAGAGTGCAGCGTTGGCTTGGATGTATTCGGCAAATTGAACTAGCATAGGTATCTCATTAGCATCTTGTTTATCTCATCGGAGAAGCTACATACCGGTATCTCCAGACTCGCCAGAGAAGGCCATCAATGTGTGCTTGTTCAACTGTCGTGTCTTATCATCCTCGGCCTTGAGAACTGTCGGGCCTCTCATTGCGGCCTTGGATGCAGCAAGAATGACGAAGTCCTTGCCGGCGATACCCAAAAGAACCTCCCTAGCGAACTGTAAGTGACCATTTGTAGAAGCGAGATTGCCATAAACTTACATATTTGCGGTATGGGAGATAAATAAAAAAAATAACAAGCAAGTAGATGATCAGAGAAGACGAAGGGGAGTAGTGGTTAAGTGAGGAGGACCGCGCGGTGAGCTTGACGCCTGGAGCTCCCGTGAGGTCAGCTACCTGCTGAGTCAGCCGCCGCTTAGCGCTTTTTTTTTCTGCCAAAAAAAAGTTGAAGTTTTGATCTCCGCAGTCCGAGTCTTTCCAGAACGCCATACATTCGATTTCTTTATACAGAGATCAAGAACTGACAGGTTTGACAAAACGTCGCCATGTCGTCCTTTTTCACTGTACCCAATTCCCAGCGCAAGAGGAAGAGAGACGACCGCGCCGGAGCCCCAGGATCGAAAAAGCGAGGCGTAGATGCCAAAACCGACGGTGGTCGACGCACCAGAGAGAGAGAAGAATCGATCTCAGGCAGCGACTTGGATGAAGATGCCGCAATCGATACGGCAGAGTCAGGCGACGAAAGTGGATCGGACTCCGAAGATGGCGAAACCGCAGCGGATCGAAGATTGAAACTCGCTGAACGCTACCTGGGTAACATTCAAGAAGAAGTCGACGAAGCTGGATTTGATGCCGCAGATATCGACCGAGACTTGATTGCGGAGCGATTGAAGAAGGATGTCGATGAATTCAAAGGACGGACGTTCCGTCAAATCGCTGCAAAACTATCCGTTCCCACGGCGCCCCATTCCTTTTTCCGCTCAGATACCCAGTCAAACACTGCCATTGCAGTCCACCCGCCATTTGTCTACATTGTTTCCAAGGATAAGACTTTGACCAAGTGGGAATTGGCTACACCTAGTGTTCCAAGCTCTACAGAATCGACCGGCGATAATGATACCTCCAAGCGGCCCCCGCGTCCCCAGCGCAAGAAGCCCAAGCGTGTGAAGTATGCTCGTGGTATGCGCAAAGTTGGCGAATCAGGCGAGGACCAAGGACATACAGGAAGCATCATATCTGTTGCTGTCTCGCCTTCTGGAAAATTCTTGGCCACCGGCGGAACGGACAATAAGCTTATCATCTGGGACGCAGAGACTTTGACGCCAAGCAAGACTTTCTTGCACCACAGAGACTCGGTTTGCAGCTTGTCTTTTGCCCGCCATATCTCCACGATGAGTTCCGGAGAGCAGTTGTTCTCCGGCTCGTACGACCGCACAATTAAGACATGGTCTATCAGCGGAGCGGGTCACGCCTATGTTGAAACACTCTTCGGCCACCAGGATCATGTCACCGGAGTTGCTGCCATGACCATTGATGAATGTGTCAGTGTTGGTGCTCGGGATCGCACTGCCCGTTTGTGGAAAGTTGTTGAGGAAACACAACTCGTGTTCCGCGGCGGCGCTTCAAGAAATGCCCCTTACCACGAAAGCAACATCGACTGCATTGCCCCTCTTCCACCCACTCACTTCGTCACTGGCTCAGATTCCGGCTCCCTCTGCCTTTGGTCGGTCCACAAGAAGAAGCCACTCTACACCGTCCGTCTTGCTCATGGCTTGGACCCGATCCCCCCTCTGAATGTGTTATCACCCGAGACAGACGAGGCGACTGCCGCCCACAACACGCGCCACATGCGCCCCATGCCCCGCTGGATTACCGCACTCGCTACTCTACCGGGTACCGATGTTGTCCTCAGTGGCAGCTGGGACGGTTTCATTCGCGCATGGCGCGTCTCAGAAGATAAAAAGACCCTTATCGCTCTGGGTCCCATCGGTGCAGGCTTACCTAGTACCGTGACACCACCAGACACCCCCTCGCAGCAACTCAACCAGACTCTTGCTCTTGATGCCACCCCTGCGGCTGAACAAAAGGAGCCAGAGCCTTTGATTAAGGGTGTCATCAACGACATCGCTGTCTTCGAACGACGCCCTGAATCTGATATGCCCGGAGCTGAATCTAAAAAGTCCGAAACCGAGCACGAACCTCGTGGTTTGTCCATCATCGCCGCTGTCGGCAAGGAGCACCGATTGGCACGGTGGAAGTGCTTCAACAACAATTTCCATGAGGGCCCCACTTCGGGAGGCCGCAATGGTGCTGTTGTCTTTGAAGTTCCGTTTGCTACTAATGACACCGTGAAGGCTGATGTATAAATTTTGTTCATAATCTTCTTGTCTCGATCTTGGTCATTGACCGAGTAAAATGGGGAGCGTTGCTCGGGGTCAGGTGTATTTGGAGTCACATCTGTGTATTTTACCATTTTTGCATATTTACCGGATTTCTTCGGTGCATTGAAGTATTCAATCATATCCCTATTTCAAGCAACATTGTCCGTGAAAAGTACACCCCGTGATTAGGGTAAAGGCACTACAATCTTATATTGCTTCCATCTAATCTCGTAATGTTCGTTGTTTCAGCAGCCAATGATAGCCAAGGATTCCTACGAATTCTGGGTATGCGTTATATGAAAATGTTTGCTGGCTGTTCTTGTCGGTTTACTTTGCTTTCAGATAGGGTGTCTACCAGGTGGGTCAGTGGCAGATGCATTTGTTTTTTCGAAATAAACTCGTAGACTGTTGTAGATACATGTAGTTATGTATCATTCAGACACAAGTAATATTAACAATAACACTACGAAGTAAGCTAGTGCGCTCTACGAGCAAGTTTGGTAAGAGTATAAGATATGAAAAGTAGGGACTTGATATAATAGGGCCCGGTGAATTTTTCATGTGATCTGATAATGGATTTTTTGGCCACTTTTTATTGAGTGCTAAGAGACTAAGTTCTTCGACTGCAATGGAAAAGGGCAACAAAAGATCAAGATCGAACCGGCAAAGGATAAGTAGGGGTATTCGTAGAGTACGGCTAAGCCAGTGAGAAACAACATGAGGATGGGGTCCAGCCGTTGAAGGCGTCGGAAGGAAAAAAGAGGGAAATAAAAAAGCGAAAAAAGGTCGTGCTTTTGATATCAAGATGAAGGGAAAAAAACAACGCCAACCATGTCCACAGTCCTCTTAGCATTACCCAAGCGCCGCGCTGAAGCCAAAACCCAAAACAAAACATTAAGAGGGTCGATAAGATGCGAAAGCAAATACCGCGTTGGCGGTTGAAAGATTTCTTTAATATGGGGAGAACCTAGCACGTCGCCTCTGTGTAGTTCTTCTCACTGGACCGACAGGCTGGTCTTCGTCGGAATCATCGAGGGTGATCGCATTGTGGGCAGTGGTCCCATTGTGGATAGAACGGCGCGCAGTTGATCTAGCAGGCCTAACAGGCGGCGAAGATTCCTCTTCCTCGGATGAGTCAGGAATTGATTCAGGTGGAGGCCTCGCGGTAAGCCATGGAGCATTGCTGGGGGCTTGGAACCAGGGGGACTGCTGTGGATATTGTAGACGAGCTTGACGAGGCGGTGCCGTCTGGATTGCGTCTTCGTCAGATTCTTCCGAATCTTCCGAATCTTCCTCGACCATCTCTCTATCGTCCGATTCCCCTGAGACTTCCTCTTCGTCCTCTTCCTCAGAAGCCTCGTCGTCAAAGTAAGGTGTGGTGTTTCTGTAATTAAGCCCAGTCGGTATGGGATGGTGGCCACCCTCAACATCATCTACAACGGTACCGGTGGAACGGTCTGATTCAGATTCATACATATCGCCACTCCCGAGGCGATGGGCATCACTTTCAATGAAGGAACTTGTGGGCGGGTGGTCGTTTTCAGCATCGATGAATGAGTCTGACTCGTCATACTCATTCTCCTCTTCGCCTTCTTCCTCTTCCTCTTCTTCGTCGTATTCAGTCCCATTGGTGTTACCTGAAACGAAATAGTTGCCATGACCCATTGGGACCGGCGGTGCCAATGGGATCATGCCAGGTCCATCCATCAAGTTTTCAAGGCGATCGAAAAGCTGCCGGCCAGCACCTGAGGGCCAGTTAGGGCGTCCAGGGAAGGTAGGCCCGTAATAGTGAAGCGCAAAGTTTCCCCAAACACCATCATGGTCGTCGATGTCGTCGAAGTGGTCAGATCCCCCTAGCTCGCCCTCGCCCTCGCCCTCTTCCTCTTCCTCATCCATATCATCATCCAGCGAGTCTAGGTCAGTCTCACTGAAGTCGGCTGAGTCACTGTCATCCGTCTCCTCAGAACCCGGCCGGTATCGATAGCCGCATCCTGCGCAATTGTCTCCTTCTAATTCCCACGAGCAGAGCGGACATCGAACGACTCCGTCCTCAGTGTCAACGAAAGGTTTGGGTGGGGGAGCTTTGGGCTTGAAAAGACCCCCGAATAGACCTCCTTCGGTTGGATGATTATTGGCCTTATCTTGGTCTAGTCTTTCTGCTTCGTCCCTTTGGTTCTTTGTATGCTCTGTGGTCGTTTCTCCCTTGTCTAAAAGCTCAGCTCGACCTGTGAACATCTGCACAACAGCCCGAACCTGGAACATGAGAGATTTGTCAGATACAATGAAATAAATTAAAAATTGGATTCTTAGAGCTCACCAAATAAGCTGGTGCTGGTTGGGTTTTGACGGGTGCTCGGCAATCCGGGCATGTTCGCTTTGATCTTCCACCAGCAAACCATGATGATAGACACTTTATGAAGTATTCCGGTCAGCTAATAGCATCAACGAGATAGTGAAATATAATGAAACTCACTGAGTAGCAGAAAGTGTGCCCGCAGGCGATAGTAAACGGTTCGTAAAGAGGACGGATGCATATACCACACTGTATTAGAGTGCGAATATCATCGACATGGCCTTGGAGGGTGTTGACCAGCTGTATAACGCGCGTTAGTCCACAGTTTTCAGTCACTTCAATCAGATGCGGGAATTGACTTACCCCCGATGCCTCGGCCCCAGAACCACTTCTAGCTGTCATTCTGACCTTCTGGGGCTCTTCAAGAGCTGTTATTTCCACCCTAGGGGTGTGGCCCATCAGCGGGGTGCGTGTGAGGCTTCTTGAGGCGAATGCGCGAGTGTCGACAGGATGCGGTGGGGGTCCCGGAAAGTAAAAATTTCGCGAAGTGGCAAGGTGTAATCAACAAGTTTTCGCAGAAACAAACGCTAAGAAGTCGAAGAACGCTGCGAGAGATAGCGTGACGGTCTGAGATTGAGAGAAAGGCTCGAGGAAGAGCAACAATATGGCCCAGATTCTTTAAGTGAGAGGGCAGATGTTTTGGTGGCCTCAGGCAAGAAATCACATAATCATGAGGAAGGGGCCCCAAGGAGCTTCGACCTGGCAACTTTGGAAGTGACTCGTCACTTTCTTTTATCGATGGTCTTCATATGACAGTCACTAATTTTGGACTTGTCGAACTTTCTCAAAGGTTTTGTGAAAATAATCTGCATGTCAAGTGCAACTGTACACCTCTTACAGGTGAAGGGACTTTTCTATATGAATGAAGCCTTCGCAGACCCTTATAACACAAAGAAGTCGCCCGTTTTTGACTTCGCTTTATCTTTGGTTCCTAGGACAAGACCATGTGAGCCAATGACTTGTATCTTTCTTCAACATTATAGCCGATCAAAGTAAATTCGACCTCACTTGCGCATCTAGATCTTGCATCAACTGGTTCACTAACAGATCATCAAAGACCCTATGCAGCACGATTCAAGAGCCTTCAAAGCCTGTGATTGAACTTGAGGGAGTTTATGTCTCTAGGGTCTGATTAACTTGGAGAAAATACTCATTTAATTCCAATATCCGAGCAACTGCCTTTATTTCTCAATATCTTCTTTAGTGAAAACCAAACAACTTCAATTTCCCATATAACGAAACAAAAACGTCAAATCGTGACCCAAGGACCCCAAGAAAAGACCCGCAAGAATGAAAGCAGCAATCAAATCGTTCAAAATCAATGATCATCTCATCATAAGCTCGTCAGAGCCATATGGCCAGAGCAGGCCAAGTATTTGTAGCTTCCCTGGTACTAAGCTTTACTTTTTAGCAGTGTGGAGCTGTTTCTTGTTCCATTGCTGTTTTAGTTCGTCCGAGCGAAGGTGATTGCCATCGGACATGCCCTTCTGGACTTTGTCATCTTCAACAATCTCCTTATCCATATGCTCCAAAAAATCGATCTGTTCGCGAATGAACAGCTTGAGACTGGCCGTATCAAATTGACGCCTTGCTCTTTTCTGGTCCCGCATGAACCGATTGGCATCACGGAATCGATCCTGAAGCATCTCGAAGCGATACTCCGCAAATTGATGATACAAGTCACCGAGTATTGAGACGGGACGAACCGTTGTGAGAACACTATCATCCTTTATGGATGACGATCGGGGACGGAAAGATGTTACCATTGTGATCCGCTCTGTCATACCCAGTGCCCGAAGCGCTTTATGCTCGATATACCGACCTTGCAGAATCACGGCCGAGCCCTATCCACCTTTGTAAGCTTGGAGTGTTCCAAAGTTGGTAATATGACGGATAAAATGTCTACCATTTGCGGCCCGCGGACCTTCACCACCTCACCGTTTCCATTTCTGAGAGCGGTCTCGCCACCGATCATGTTGGTACAATCGGACAGCATAGTCACGCAAACAAACGGGTAACTATCAGTGTGCCAGTCCACGATAGGACTTTCATCTTCTTGCAACTCCCCTCTGGCCTTGCGCTCTTTATTCTCTGCCGCAGCAGCAAGATCCCTCGATTTATCTTCCTCGCTGCTCACGGAAAAATTGATGTGGCCAATCTCAAAATCCATGGCAGGGACAAGATCAACGCCAGCGATACTTGAGACAATCTCTAGAGTCTCGGGACTTTTCCATGCATCATAAATGAACGGTGCACAGCTTTTAAAAGGGTCAGCACCTTATCCCATAAATGGGTCAATATGCTAGACTCACTCCGCTGCATATCCTCTCAGTTGACATTGGGCCAGGTCACTCGAATATTCGTACTTTTTTCGCACCTCCGGGTTCAAAATCTCCTTTCTCATTTGCTGGACAGCTTCGGCAGAGAACAGTGAGAACGGTTCCGATACACCGATAGGGGAAACCCCTTTGCTACCAGAGAAGCCCAGCTCTTCCATCGTGTACAGTTTCGAGGGTGGGGTGAACTCCAGATGTTTCGACGCATCAAATGTGACAAATTCTGGCATTGAGGCAACTTTCTTCGACGGGAAACCCTCTTTGTTACTGGCCAGCAATGGCCGCTTGCCGATTTGGAACCATGCTGCCGACGAAGGTATCGGGGCGGAAGTCAATGTTTCCACGGTCGCCATCTTGATGCTAGATCATGAGCTTCATGGCTTTCTCTCATAACTTCTATCCCGAAAGAGACAATACTCCATGACAATCAATTATATGTTTGCCAAAAGGAGCATTACCTTCGTTTCGGGGTGGGATAAAACCGAACATACATTTGCTATCTCTGGTTCAAGACCTCAAAGTTGCCGGACTCTGATATTGGGGAAAGTAATAATTGGAGAGTATCTATGTTATTTTAAGGTGTGTAATATGGAATATTGGAATATAAGTGAGCATGTCAAACTATTCAGAACAGCAGAGGCAAAGACGAATTTATACCTTCGATCAGGTCTTCATCGCCCAATCGAATCTCGACCTCTTGCTAGCAATGACAATACGACAAAGATATTAAGCTTCGTTCAATACGAGCACCATCCGTGACTTCATCAACTTTTGTGCATAACCGACCATCTAGCGAGCCAGATAAGCAGGGGACAGGCCTCATGTTCTATGCATGCAAGATTACCATCGATGATTATGGAAATTGTTCCCAATTTCGGTTTAGCATGACTCATAGATCAATGCTCCACCCACATCTCGAAGCAACAGGGTATGCCACCGGGGACTTGAACCTCATTGGCTTCCATTGCCACAAAATCACTCCCCATAGGGCTCCATGGGAGTTCTTAAGATCAAACGGGCGTGGGGGATAAATACAAAACACCACCTAGGGTGTTACCGATACAATACTAGCATTGATGCTCCGGTATGCTATCGAGTGGAAATTTTGACTCGTTTTGGATATAGACTAGTGTAACCATTTCAATAGGGTTGCTTATCACAGGGATTTTCGTCGCTATCTCTGTGGTGTTGATAGCGGCCTCGGTGCCGTTCTTCCATAGATCCTTGGAAGAACTGTTGACGCCCATGTTTCTATCTTTGTTCTCTCTCTCCGTGTTGTTTCGGTTGAAGATATTCGAGTCGATCCTCCAGTCTCATGCCAAGTCTATTTTCTCGCTCGAATCAATACTTCCGGTGTTTACGACCTTTCTGAAGTATGGAAGTATCTCATCTCTTCAGAGTCCCGCGACGAACTGTCCATCGACGCCTCTTCTAGTGACATGTGATGCTTATACAAAGACAAGGATTGATCCTAATCAAGGTTGGATAGTGGGGGTATTTGGGGGAGGGTAAACGGGTAAGTGGAACAATGATTAATAACAGGGCTGGGCACGTGGTCCTTGGGCTAATCCCGTGGCATTTTCAGTATGCTATATGCGTCTCAGTCTTTCAATATGGGCTACCACTTGAGTTTGCTTTTTTTTAACAAAGTACTTTTCCAGTATCTACTTTGCATTCACTGCTCATATTAGCGCCGGTGTCATTTGTAGACAGACCTCGGTCTTAACAGCTTACATATTGCTCAAAGATTGCGGCCACTATTGAATTTGTTGACAAGGCTGGAATTTAATCGGCGACGAGATGAGAGCTCGGCTCTATCGATGGACTGTCTCTACATGTTTCTGCAGAGTAATCTCACATCTCTTGGTATTGTACTGGAGCAAAAAGATACATACCGCAAAGCACCTCTACATTTTTTACTACGTTATCATTCATATGCTGTAGGTAGTGCTCACAAATATATATAGACGGATTAGAACTTTGCACTTTGAAATGGAACCTTAACCTAAATATTTTAGTGGGTCAAATTAGACAAAACTAAATATTATGCATATGTAGATATTTCCTTTTAGAATTATATGGAATTGAAATCAGTAGATAAATACATGGTGTTATGCGGACCTCGGGACTTATGGTTGGGGTATTGGCGGATCTCCGCGCCAAGACTGCGGATCCCCAATTCTTCCTGCGTCCAACACTAACTTCTGCTCCAATCAACCTCCACCTCCAATCTGATTTTCGAGCAACGCTTTGGCTTTCTATTTTATTTGATTAATTCAATTTCATTATCCCATCCAAACACAGGAGATATACAAACTCACTGCGACAATGGCGGCCGAGTCAACGTCAACCCAAGGAGACTCCCACGACAAAACGTGGGAGAAAGCGGAGAGGAAGTTCACACAGTATGTTCCAATGGTTCTTTGGTCCACCTCTTTTTTGTTTATCCCTTTTCAAAATGTAATATGGCGTTTCTGAAGTTACCTATGATCGTGGGCGCGGTCCGTAGATGGACTATGGGGTCTTGAGAGGCTAGCCCGGTAGTTGCATATTCATTGGCCTGAATGCGTGTGGCGATTATCCATACTGATAGCTAACTTGTGATTTTAGTAAACATGCTAGCGAGTACTACGACCCATGCCAAGACTTTGCGGATCGGAGTCTCAAGTGTATGAAACGGAATGCCTTCGAGCGCGAAATGTGCCACGATTATTTTCAGTATGTCAGAACTTCATGTGATTTGATCAATACTTTGACTTGCCCTCCATGCGATGGATGTATCTGGATTTTGATCCACTTCTGGCTAGCTCGCATGATATTGTCATGTTTATCATACGTCTGAGCTTTTTTACTGACTGATTACTTTGTCTAGAGCTTATCGTGATTGCAAAAAGAACTGGGTAAGTTGAATACAGATCTTCATCATTACCGCCTCAATCTCTTGTCTCTTGCAGTTTTTTTTATTCTACCTTCGAGATCCATTCCATCGACTTTGATTATCGATGGACGTCGGGGTATATTCGGTCGCTAACAAGGCACAGCTCACCCAGAAGAAAGTTTCTTTGACGCCTCAGCCCAAATGAGACATCCTCTATCATACCGGATTATGCTTACTGAGAAGATCGACCAATCTCCTTGCTGGCAAGATCCCTCACATCCGCAAAGTAGTTTTGCATGTCAATACGGAAGGTGTGCTCTTTTATCAGTCCAATAATCTGAAGCCTCCCAAAGCCAATATCCTAGCTTTTTTTTGTCGTGAACAGCTATGTGATTCGAACTACTGTTGCGCATCGCGATCTTGCGAGTCTGGTAAAAAATGCTATTTCTGGCAAGTCGAAACGTTTCATGGTCCGGCGCTGACCTGCGAGATAAGCAGCTTTCTCTTTTTGGGGGTTTTTTTCCTGCGGCCTGACTTCTATTGGCGCATCGCACTATCTTTCGAATAATTTCAAGCTTGTACATTAACATTTTCATAACCTTGGGGTCTTATCTACCTTGGCCAGACGTAGAGCTTCTGAGATTCATATTTAGCTTAACACAACCTTCGGGATACAAATGAAAAATAAACAATCAAAGTCTAAAAATACACATACGTTAGAGCTATTTAAGGTTGGAAGCAGTAGGTAGCCTCCCGAGGTCGGGGTGGATGTCTCGAGATTTTGATATGGGTTAATTTCATTGTTTTCAAGTGCGACCTCGTATCCTAATTACTACATAGGGGCTATACTGTATATAAAAATATAAAGCTCTGATTGAAACAGCTTGCTTTTATTTTATACATCTGTCATCCATGTCATTTCTATTTTTGAACAACATACATCGATGGTGCATACAACGCATACTTCAAATGTTGGTTTCTTGCCGGCAGTATGGTGCGGGGACCAACTGACCGCCTACCATTTGGTCTCCTTCCCCGCCAAATAAAAAAGTGACCGGAGTCGATCGTTCAACTTCAACTCAGATCATTGACCATTTTTAGCCCATGCTGTGCTTTGCACAGTGATCAGAATATTCTGCGAAAGACGCCGATTGAATAGTTTTCCCGCAAATTGAACAACACCTACACCATGAGCTCTAACAATGACGCGGTGTTTCTGCGTCGCAACAACCAAATCCAAGATGCCATTGACTCACAGAACATGAAACAGGCCTTACAGCTGCTCGAGAAGCGCATGAAGAAAGGCGAGAATACTCAGTTTTTGAAGGCGAGTGATCCATAGCATTGTTCATTCTGAGATCTACCATCGCCGCGACGCTGTCACAAGTACGGGACCAACTAACACGTGAGACCACAAGAAAATAGGCCTGGAAAGCGAATGTCCTCTTCAACCATGCGGATGAAACCCATAAAAAGAAAGGAATTGCAGAGACTATCGAGCTGTGCAATGCCGACCCACCAATCTCGGATTTAGACTCTCTCGACATACTCCATCGCACGCTGCGGAAGATGGATGACCATACCGAGCTTCGGAGTGCCATATGGGAACGAGCAGCTAAGGCAAAACCACAAGATCATGCTCTTCAGATGAGGTGGTTCACGTTCGGATATGAGGCTGGTGATTGGAAGTCAGCCCAGAAAGTGAGTGGGAAGAAGCACATGCTACACTGGCATCGTATCAAGGCCCAAGTTGCTAATGAGTGCCTTTGTTCTTACTACAGGCTGCAATGAGTCTTCAAAAGAACTTTCCTCGGGAGCGAAAGTACTATTTCTGGGCTATTTTCCTCTGTTATCTCGTTTCAGATGACGTGGCTAGCTCGGACATGGACCGCAAGTTGTTTGGGACACTTGCCTATCGCTTTGCTCAGAAGGCAGTAGCCGATGTCCCCTCTAACCCGGTATGTGCTTTTTCTCCAAAGACTACATACTCACTGGAAGTGAAGATTGGATATAAGATTTGGACATAAATGACTGACTGGACATGATTTATGACCTACTACAGACTGAATTGCTAAGCCCTCCGAGAGCCATACAAACCGCCGAGGAACTTCTCTTGGTTATTCGAATTCTCGAATCGCAGGATCGCTGGGCAGAGGTTGTGCAGGTTCTCAATAGCGAGAATGCTGGTCTCAGCTCTCGGATTGTTAATAACGACAGAACCTTCATGTCAAGCAAAGTCACTAGCTTGGGGGCAGCTGGACTCTGGGAAGAAGGGCACTCATACGCCAAAAGCCTGCTCACCGTGTCTGAAGACGAAGCAGAGCGCAGCACTCTACATGAGCGCGATGATTGGAAATACTGGAACTTGCTCATTGCAGCCGTGCGTCATCTTGACAACATTCCAGGGTATGTATTGCAATATTTTACTTCTGCACCATTAAACCCTCAGCTAACAATGATTGCTTGCTTCGTAGGCTACTTTCCGACACGCAGCAGCATATCGAGAAGTTCATCGAATTCAGCCCAAAGTCCCGCAATGCGCACATTGCTCTCATGGACATAGTCCTAACCGGGTTCAAACGGGGCGAGCGGACAGAGGACGATCTGGTTCTTGCGTGCCAAAGATACTTCGAGCAACACAAGCACAAACTCTATGCTTTTAAAGACTTACGAGGGGTCTTAGAGACCCGTGATGATACTTTGATTCACCGAGTATCTCAGCATTGCATGGACATTGTTGAAGGGAAACCCGTGAGTGCAAATCCTGCTAAACTCAGTCAATGCGAGCTAACCAACTTCCCAGGACGATGCCATTCCATTGATCAATGCGTACAAGCTGCAGTACTGTGACCGGATTTCAGGCAACAGCAATGCATCTAAATCCATTATTGAGACTCTTGTCCGCAATTGCCTTTACTTTTACGATGCATTCACACTTTTAGCAAAGACCCAAGACTCAAAGAATGAAAGCCAACCAGATACTGCTTCCGCGATGGAAAGTCGGCCCACGGATGACTTCTGCATCATTGCTGCAATGGCCCTTCTTCAACCCAGCCCAGCTGGCCAGGCATCTGAAAAAGTCAGCAACACTGCCCTGATTCGCGCCGCCGGGATTCTGGAACGCCTTCTAATAGATTCACCCCATAACTACGAGGCGATTCTTATGTTGATCCGCATTTATCTTCTTCTTGGCGCTGGCTCCATTGCCTTGAGGTGGTTTGGCAAGCTGTCCCTCAAGCAAATGCAGTATGAAAGTGTTGCTCATAACCTCTTCACCCGCTTTGCCACCATCCACCCTCATCCCGCGCCTTCCATTGAGGGTGCGGAGTACAAGGACTTTGATGCGCAAGTTGGATTCATCGCCGCTCTCGACTTTTATCGTAATGCAAACTTCACTATCAAGAACTCTTTGATAAAAGGGCTCGACGATGGGACTTATGTCAATCTAGATGACTCAATCGAGCTTCAAAAACGTATCAGGGACAGTGTCTGCCGGAGAATGTGGGCTCTGGACTTACGGCGGATGCAAAGAATCCGCAAAGGAAAACACTTGGCCCTCCATGAGGACATTGGTCAGTAATTCTCATACTCTCTTGTAATTCTGACATACTTGAATACTAATTACTCTATAGCCCAGGATACATCACCAGCTCAAGACCAGCGGAAGTATGATGGTTTTATGAACCTGGAACGTTGCGATAAATCTCCATTTGAGCACCGATTGCGCGCAGGCCCGATTCCTGGTGTAAGTTCATTTGCTTAAATGACACCGTGGCACCGACTAATATCAATATAGGAAAACTGGCTGGCATCCGCCCGGCTCACTGATCGACTTTTCAGTGTTCTTGAGAGCATTAGTAGTCAGAAGCCAGTCGTCTTGAAGCTAGAGCTGCCCCAAATCGACAAGATGTCGCTGTCCCAGACTGATGATGATCATACCGAGGCCGAAAGGGATGCCACCAAGATTCACGTAGAATTGCTGAAAGTGGCTTTGTTTATGGCTGGATCCAAGGCCCATACTTCTACCGAAATTGAGACTGCTCTTGGCGAGGTAGAGGATTGGTTGAAGGCCAAGAGAGAGGATCTAGCTCTGGAAGACACTAAGAAGTCTTCTCTTATCACGAGAACGACCATCGAGTTCACCTCAGGAATCCCTGGTGCACCAACATGGGAATATTTCCATGCCATATGGACCCTCGTGGAGACCCTCAAGGCTCTATGGAATATTTTCGATCTGGATTCTCGAAAGGCCATTAAAACTGCCAAACTCCCTGCCGAAAAAATGAAGCAACTGAACACTCTTGTTCGTGAAGTTTTCGAGGATGTCCGTTCGAACACCCGAAGTTTGAAACAGGGCCTTGCCGAATCAGCTACTCTCAGTACACTCATCGACATGGTCAAGCTAGGCGATGCAACCGATGAATACGAGAAGCCGCTTCAAGATGTTTTGGAGAAGGTGATGGATGAATCTGCACTCGAATTGTTCTGCGGAGAGCTGAGGGAGAGCTGGGAGGAGGCACTCGATGGAGTGCTGACTGCTAGGCTTTAGTGCCGAATTCCAAACATGCAAGGAATGAATCATGTGTCCATGAAAATACATAGTTAGAGTACATGTAAACCAAATCCATGACAGAATTGATGTTAGCAAGTCAGATGCAATCCATCCATCTAGTAAGAGGTCGATCTATAAAATGAGGGCAAATGACTATCACGTGCGAATGCCAAGACATATGAAACGTTGTGCCTGAGGTGTCAGTGACACACGCTAGTCCCAATTAATACAGCCCTAGCCCTAGTCACTCGCCTACCGCACCAACGCCAAGGCTCCATTTTGCGGTTCCAGGCAAAAGACCAGGCGATTTTCACACGGCTCCCTCACCTCCTCTTCGACAACCTCCGCCAACCCCTTCAGTCAACAACCGTCGAGATGGCCGAACGCTCCGGAATTGTGGTCGGACTCAACGCGGGCCGGGTACGTTTTCACTGTCTCTTTGCACCATGTTTTTCGGTCGTTTGAAGGTCTCCCAAGGTCTCTTCTTTCTCTTCGTTCGGTCTGTTGGTCTATTCAAGACCAGTCGGGTCAAGGTTTATCGCGGAAACACTGGGAATCATCACGGCAAGGAGGATTGCGATTGAATCGTCTTTTGGAAAAATCAAAGACTCGCTGGGGAAAATTTCGATATCACGGGAACACTTTTTTTTGGATTCGACTTTGGCACCGAAGCCAGCACTCGCCTTGCACGCAACCCTGATCAGACCACGCCATGAACTACCCAGACAGACAGACACGAAACGCGAATAGAAGAGAACACTGGGACCTGCGGCCGCTACATGAGACTTGGCGAAACAGACATACTGACTGGGCTCTGATATAGAAAACCACCGCCCTCAACACCCCCAAGACCCGCATCTCGCGCACCAAGGGCAAGTCTTCCCGCCGTACCGCTTTCGTCCGCGAAATCGCCCAGGAGGTCGTTGGTCTCGCTCCCTACGAGCGCCGCATCATTGAGTTGCTGCGCAACGCCCAGGACAAGCGTGCCCGCAAGCTCGCTAAGAAGCGCGTACGTCTACTCTCAATCCTTTTTCCGCTTTCGTCTGGTTGGCTCTGTTACTTGGATTATTTTGGATTTGGGTCGTTTTGGTCGAGGTCTTGCTGTATCGGAACGGTACTGCATGGGCTATGCATGTCAATTCTGCAGAACAAGATTCATTTCAATCTCTGCTTGGATGAGCCCATGCAATTACTGTTCTGTTTACTGGAGACTGAGATCATGACTAAGATCAAACAATTTCCACTGGGATCAGAGCTCGACCAGTCGATTCATCGAGTTAGCACTCTTACTAACTTCGTTTCTAGCTCGGTACTTTCGGCCGCGGCAAGGCCAAGGTTGAGTCCATGCAGAAGGTTATTGCTGAGTCTCGCCGCACCGCTGCCCACTAAATTCCTGTTTTTCTTTCGTTTTAACGACTCGACGCAAAAAAAGCGTGATTCTCGGATCGGAAAGGGGGTTTCGTGGCCATTGGGCGTGCATGAAGGGGAAGGCAAATATGGGATTCCTTCTCTGTCGTATGGAGTGAAACCATAATGAAAACAATTATTCAACCATTTCACGTTTGATATTTGCAATTGAGCCACTTTCTAAATGGAGGTTTACATCGTAGATGGAAATGTGTATGATTGCCGAAGTATATGGAGTGAGCTTTGACTTCATCCATGATATATGTGTGTCGACAGCATCTCAAATGCTATACATATACACCGTGCACTTGTTGTCAGGTCTAGCTTGCTTTTGTCATTGAGGCTATCTATAGAAATGAAATTTGAAAGGCATGTGGCTTAAGTCTATACGCACATCTTAGATTTTTAATGCGTCTTTAAAGGATACGTCACGTAGTCAAGTCATGATCATCAAGAGCAGCACATTTCGCTCACATGAACTATATGCATCTCGTTATCCCAATCTCATTTCTTACCCGGTAGCTTCAGCCACTTAGGAATACCGCCACTCTTCCGTGCCCCGCCGGGCTTATCGCCGCCCTGAGCGCTATTCGGACCCGGCTGTGAAGGAGCGGGCACATCTTCTTCCTTGAGCTCCGGCGGTTGCTCCACCTTGAGCTGTTGAGCCTGGCTCCGAAGCTCGGGGCGTAGAATCTCCGCTCGGCGTTCGTGAACAACCGAGGCAGCGTTATCGGACCAAGAGAAGTTGACAAGCACACGGCCAGCCAGCCCTAGGTCTTTAATCAGATGCTTCTTGTCTGATGGAGGTATGGCGTTTGTATGCTTGGATCGGGATACACCATGGACAGTGAGTGTGAAGTTCTCACTGGCAAACGGTGGAGCAAGACACCCGCGTGCGAATTCATACAACGACTGCCCTGTGTCCGAGGTGCCAAATTTGGCGACCACTTGGCTCTGATCTGGGAAACGGATCTTCACATTGACTTCGTGAATTGCTGCTCGCCTTGCCGCTTCTGCCTCTGCCTTGGCGGCGATCTCGGCATCCGTTGGCAACCGCTTTGGGCGAGAGGACTCGTTGAGTAACCGCTGGTGCAGTTTTGCGTGCTCGATAGAGGGTATGTAATCACTCTCATTGTAGTCTAATTTTGCCGACGAAGGAATGTCTTCCGAGGGAGGGGAGAAGACAGTAATTGTTCGGCCAGAGTCGGCTGTGGAAGTGGCTGGTTCGGAGATAGATGGGGGAGGGGCAACTTCGGCGGTGACGCTGGAAGGCTCTTGAGCAGGCTCTTTGCTTGTATTGTCACCGGGAACTGCTGTGGGCTCTGCACTCTTATCCTGTGTCGAAGGAACCTCATCCTCCGACTTGAAGAATTCGCCAATCTTGAGCATGGCTTCTTCAATAGGCTCCTCGGTCCGTCGGAAACTGAGTCGAATAAGAACATTGCCACTGTTGAAACCTAGCTGGGCTAGGGTCTTTTGTAGATCCGTAAAGCTTGATACTTCACGTTCCAAAATCTGAAGGACGGGGATCTCATAGTACAGTCGTCCGGCGACATCTCCGCCATCGGCAGAGGGCACTGCCCGTGAAGTGAGGTTCCGCACTGGGCCACTCCCTGCAACTCCCGCCTCGAACTTGCGCAGTACCATCCATAGTGTAGTCGTACTAGGGAACTTGTCAAGTATGCGGCCATTCGGGGCATCACGGGCCTCAGATTCGGGCAGCTGTAGGCCGACGGTTACGACTGACGGAGAGCGAGAGAGTTGAACAAGTTCAAGTTTTGCCCCAGAGATGAGACCAGAGAGACGGTAGGAAAGAGAAAGGTCTAACTGCTTGCGATTGTGTCTGTTGCATAGGAAAGTCCAGGTCAGTGTTGTCGTCGGAGAAAAGGAACACCAACTCACTTTAATGAATACTGGCTAGCATTATATCCAAGCTTCGAACATGCTTCTTGTAGGATATCGGTCAAATGTTTGGTGGGAGTGGTCTTGATTGTTGCCCGCCTGGCTGTCGCGTCGATCACCACAACGTGGGCACTCATTTTGTATGGAGAACACTAGAACACTAGCTCTGACAATACAATACAGAAGGTTCAATATCTCAATAAAGCGATATAATATGGACAAATCAAAGTAAAGAAGTAAAAAAGTGTGAAACTCGAATGCGGGGAGAAAGAGGGCGCAGAAAGTAGTCGAAGGTCGCATACGAAACAGGCAGCGGTGCGGGCGTCATCTGAGCTCTCGCGTACCTCAGAGCTTCCCCGTCATCAACTCACCTCCATCACCTCCCCCAACCCGCCCCCTTCTCAACCACATCTTCTCTTCTATTTTCTTGTGCTTTAGCTCTGGAATATCGCTGTTATATTGAATTGCATTGAAACACTGCAATAATGGTAAGAAAAATGCGCCCTTTGTCCCTATCGTCTACGAATCTCAGGACCTCAAAGCTGACCGACTTCTCCCATCACAGTCCAACCCCTTCGATATCAGTATGCCGGAACATTGTCCCTCGTGAATATCAAAACAATATACTAATCGTTCTGCAGATGGCGGTGCCTGTGTCGCCATGGTGGGCAAGGACTGCGTCGCCATCGCCTGTGACCTTCGCCTGGGCATGCAATCCCTGACCATCTCCAACAACTTCCCCAAGATCTTCAACTACGCTCCATCCACCTATCTCGGCCTGACTGGCCTCGCCACTGATGTCAACACCGTCTCCGATCTCTTCCGTTACAAGGTCAACATGTACCGGCTGCGCGAGGAGCGCGACATCGCACCGCAGACCCTCGCCAACCTAGTGAGCTCATCGCTGTATGAGAAGCGTTTCGGTCCTTACTTTGTCAGCCCTGTGCTGGCTGGTATCAACCCAACAACGGGGAAGCCGTTCATCTGCGGCTTTGACAGCATTGGTTGTATCGATTTCGCCAAGGACTTCATTGTCAGCGGAACAGCAAGCGACCAGCTCTTCGGTACTTGCGAGGGTCTGTGGGAGCCTGATCTGGTATGTATCATTGGTGTTATCATACATCCTATGCTCTGTCTAACACGCTTTGTCATCATAGGCACCCGAGGACCTCTTCGAGACAATCTCACAAGCGCTGCTTAGCGCCGTGGACAGAGATGCCCTCTCCGGTTGGGGTGCCCAGGTTTACATTATAGAGAAGGACAAGGTTACCCAGCGGTTATTGAAGGGACGACAGGATTAGATTTGGGGAAGTGGTTGTTTTGGGCTTTCCGTTGGTTTGAGGGCAAATCCCGGCGTCTACGGTCTTCACTGGATGATATGTGCCGTGTACGGTCAATCAATGACGGGATAGCACAAGAGCAACGTGAGAGCGGTTGATACCTGAGCCGAAGGGCAATTTTGTTCTTTGACTCCATGTTTCTCTTACTCCTATCACGATAATAAAAGGCCCCCGTTGTCACGTCACGGTAGTGTTCCAATTTGCATTATAAATCCAACGCATTAACTAGGGAAATAGACAAGGTCCGGTTTTCGAGAATCAGTGACCATCCCAATCTGTCGATTTGATTGACCTTTGCCTTTGTCCAGGCCTTGTAACTTACGGCACGCGGTCTAGCAAGCCTGCAAGGGAAGAGCTAGATGTCTGTCTTCCATTTTTTTGAGTTATGTTGGCAAAGGGTAGTTTTTTCTACACTGTTTCCTTATCCACGAGTCCAATTTCCGAAGAGGCCACTAAGCCAACGTATCGATATGAAAACAAGAACAACACTGAACACAAGTAGACCGAACTCAACAGACAAGATCACTCAAGAAATCGGGTCTTCTCTTATCTCAAAACAACCAACGCGTTGCTAAACGCCAAGTGATCAAAGGGGTCGATCCAGTGAGACCTTCAATAACCATTTCTGTTGGCTACAGCTCCGTAGGCTGGTCCATTATTGCTTAGGAACCTTTTGATATCAGACGCCAGCAACTCTGGGACTTCCCATGCCGCAAAATGACCACCGCGATCATACTCTGTTTCCTGCACAATATCCCCAATGGACCGACACCACGCCATAGGGCACATAATGATCTCCTCCGCGAACTGCGCCACTGCAAAGCGCACACACTGCGGTGCCCGAACCCCGAGAACTTGGTCAAGCGACATATAATTCAGGTCTTTCTTTTCCAGCAGATCCTCCTGAGATTCATCCTCCGAGATAGCCGCACTTCCACTACGCTTCGGCGCCGACGCCTCGTAGTAGATCCTCGTTGACGCCATGGGCCCAGCTGTGGAGAAGTAGTATACACTCACCCAGGTCAATATCTCCTCATCCGTCCAGGAGTAATTGTCGGACCAAGTGTGCATTTTGTCATAGATCCAAGCTAATAATCCGACGGGGCTATCGTGGAGCCCGTAGCCTAGAGTCTGTGGTCGAGTTTCTTGCTGTTTCATGTACGCATTGCCGCCGGTAAAATACCCTAATGTCCGGGCGATGTAGCCACGATCTTTTGCTGAGAATGGCACAGATAGAAGGGATTTGATGAACTGGTAGGGACTTCGCCATGGATAGGGTGGTGTAACGGGAATGAAGTTCAAATGGATGGCTTTGGTGTGTTGAGGGTAGTACTGAGACATGGTGCGGGCGATCATGCTGCCCCAGTCGCCCCCTTGAATCACTACTCTGGAATTAGTTGGTCTCTTTTGGTGGGCGCAGATAGTGCTTGCCGTATTCCTCGTAGCCTAGTGCCACCATCACTTTGTGTAGAGCTTCGGCGTATTGTGCCAGCCCGAATCCTCTCTAATTTGGTTGTTAGGATGCATTTGACTAGTGCTGATGCATAGTATTCAACAGACCTTCTTGACGCCCTGCGAGAATCCAAAATTGGGCAATGAAGGTGCCACGACATCGAATACTGGGCCATCCCCGTTACTCTTAGTGAGAAGGGGGATGAGCTTGGTGGCTTCGAGGAAGCTGCCAGGCCCTGGTACAATAACAAAGAATTAGCAGGCGCGATCAAGACATTGATACAGAAAGTCCTAGGGGAGAGATACACCCATGAATAAAAAGCAATGGAATTGCTTTTGAATTTCCGCTCGGATGATGCACGGTATGTATATTCAGTTCCTCGAAGCCCTCCACTCCTACTCGAACATTGACTTGCTTGAGTTGTTCATTCAGCTTCAGCTCTTGCGCACGCCAGTCAAACTGCTCGCGCCACACGGCGACGAGTCTTTTCATTTCAAGTAAAGGAACGCCCATATCCCACCCTGAAGCATCAAGCTCATCGGGGAAGGTGGTGTGCTCCAGCTTCTGGCGGAGCTGCTGGAGTTGCTCGTCCGGAACGGCGATATTGTATGGGGTAACTGATGTCATTGTTCTAGAACATGTCAATATCAGAGTTGATGAGGATTATTGGGATGGCAAGGTTGCTACATATACACCGGATTTTAGGCTGCGCGACATGGCTTTCCCTTACCGCTCTTTGCTCACTGAGTAACTATGACCTGATTATTTCATAAGCTCAAGGACTTGCCCAGGTGCTCAGTGAGCGTCACCTGAGCAAATTTGGAGAGCAGCTAAGTCAGCAGCTAAGTCAGCAGCTCACCTCGATAAAATGCACCACGCTAGGCCCAGCACTCTTGACTGTTGTCCCTTTACGAAAGGCTGGCGTTATCAATGTGGCGGTCGATCCTGGTTATTTCGCCTCCGGCTGAGAGGTAAATCGGTAGTGGGGCCATATTTATTGGGTTTACTATTCTGCGGCTATACCACTATTTAGCTTGCCGAACCTTGCCTCCACGATACCTTCTCTATATACAGCCTTGCTGCTTACCGCTTGCTCCTAGGAATACGACTTCAGCTCCAGTGATAGATATCCGTAAAAATATTCTAAACCTATCGTTTATACCTATTAGATGATCTAGCCGCTTATAACGAAATTTACAGCTCCTTATTTGCCTAATATATTCTCACTAGCAATTAGAAAATACCTTATTCTAGCTAAAGTATAATAGGAGTTCCTAGGAGGTCTTAGACCTTTCGTATCACTATAATAATTAGTGAGATGATATAGATCCTAGCTTGATTCCTCGGTCTAATTATACGCATTAAAACCCACTTTACTTGCATATAGTCTTTTTTATCATTTACCCGGACGCAAATAGTGTACTTCACCCGATTGAGCTAAACCAACAATAGCCCCTTCCACGCAAGTGAGCTTAATCCGCGAGGCCCGTTCTTCTCTATCAAATACCAGACATCGATATAGACCAATGGCTGTGAGATATAAGCCTTTCATGAACTTAGTCTATATGTTAGTTGTTTAGATGAGATTTATATTGCGCTCCGCAAAGCCCACAAAGCCCACAACCCAACCCAACCCAACCCGCAAATGGGCTGGGATTTGTGACCTCGGGCCTACCGGTGGGCTATTGGCCCGGGGTGAAAGCCCACTGGGCCTTGATGGGGGCCCATTAGGGCCCAAAAAACACCAAACAATACAAATATTCCGAAAAACGTGACTTTTTTAATTACTATATGTATAGACCATTAATAATGAAGTATATTAATCACGTTTAAATGCGCGAGAAAACGGGCTGTTTAAAAATATTAAAAATTGTAAAGGTTCACTAAGAAAGTGATAGTGCTCCTATATGAATATTAAATACATATCTGATATTGAAAGATATATTATCTATGACCAGCTACATGCAGTTGCAGTTTGGGCTGCGCAAGCTGTTGACACTCGTCTGGAGCTCCTGCGAAATCCCGCAACCTCTCTGCCAGAAAGTTATGCCACAAATTCACCACCCCTGATCCTCATCGGTGGTAAATCGCTTGCCACCTATCAGCTCGTCAATGAGCTTTCGACGGCGCTATCCTCCAAATTTTCCTCCTTGGTCCGACTTCCTTCTATCGAGTCTCTCAATACTGTTACCATCCCCGACGGTGCTACCGTTCTCGGCTTGTCCGAATTAGATGAGCCTCTGATGCGAGAGGTGACCGACGAAAGGATTGAAGCACTCAAAGGACTTTGGAGGTCTGTAAGAAACATTTTATGGGTATCAAAAGGCGCTCGGGCCGAACAGCCATATTCATACATGATGTTCGGTATCGGGACGGTCGTCAAATTTGAACAGCCGAATATCAATTTCCGGCTACTGTATCTTGACATCCTGGACAAGGAGACTAGCTCTATCATCTCAGGTATGGTCTTAAAACATCAGCTGATTGATGAATTTTCCCGCTAGGAAGCTGTTGATGATTTGCTCTGGTCTTCTGAACCCGAAGTCTTCATTGAAAACAACCAGATGCTAATCCCACGTCTGTACCTGAGCTCGAGGCAGAATCTCCGGGCCAACTCCTCTAGTCGTGCAATATTTGAGCAGGTTGACCCGGCAAGGGCAGATGTGAAGCTTGTGGGCTCTGGCGACTCTTTCCAACTTGAAGAGGTCTCACCGCTAAGGGTACCCCAATTGAGGTTAACCGGCGGTGCTCCGGTCATGATCCGTATTTGCCAGTCCTTACTGTAGTTTGTCAAACTTGTCTCGATAGGTTGTCACGTCCTCCTCTACAACTTGATCAAGGCAGCTGTCTCCCAGGAAGCTGCCAAGGACCGTGTCAATGTTCAGTTCACGACATGCAGTCGTCAATCTGGTGGAGAATTGATCTGGATCCACCATGCTATTCCTGCGCGTCTTATCAAAGAGAAATCTCCACGAGGTACATTGGTCTTCGTCAACTTTGCAGCACCCGAAGGACCTGACACACACGTGGCACGAACAATGGAAACCTGTGTGCCTGAGGACTGTGTGATAGTAAGTACTGCTTCATTATTCTGCGACAAGCTGTACACTCGCCCTGAAGCCGAGTTCGCCCAGTTGGGCGATGTCCTTCAAGCTGCGTGGAAATCTGTGATGGAGAGTAGTTTACCTATCGGATCGAGGAATTCTAACTTACTAAACGATATACAGGGCCACAGTCCGACAGTCAATTTGTCAATGGATGGATGGCTCAACATGGAGCTGGCTGCAGCGTTCTGACCAGCCGCAACCCCAAGGTTGGTCCAGAATTTATTCGGGCCGTCGATAATATTAGAAATCACGCATTCGATGTCCAATATTAGCGACTCCGGATGATATGACGATATTCTAACATAAGATCACGAATCACGGGACTCGGTACGCCATGCCGTAAGCCTAAGCCGACGTCTACCGAGACAGCAGTCCCGTCTTTTTTAGGGGCAAATGAACAAAGCTTGGACAATTCCCTGGTTACTACGGAGTAGTCATTCTGTGTACCGAAAATCTCACTGCATTGTGAATTAATTCGTCAAGGGAAATGTAGGACTGTATTTGAGATGCATAAACCTAACTAGAGGGCACTATAAATTAGATATACGAAGCACTAGTAGAACGACATGGTATAGACAAGTGGGATGTATAGTCAATCGGCAGAGATAGATCACCTAGGACAAATTGGTTCTCGGCAGTCCGCAAGCTCACGGAAATCTATATAAGGGGAAGACCTCCCAAAGAGTTTCCATTCACCGGGATGGGAGTAAACATAAGATTCACCAATTGAGCACGAAGTTGAGAACGGAACCAAAAGAGTTACCATGAAGAACCCACATCATGAGGATCATGTCAAAGACATCATCGAAACTGAAAATAGTGCATACCCTAATGAGGAAATCATAAACTCCTTCAGTCCAGAGGAGCAGAAGAAAATCATCCGAAGAGTTGATATTCGCTTGGTTGTTACTATGGGATGTTTATTCATTGTCAGTCTGTTGGATCGAACAAATCTCGGAGCTGCCTCGGTTGCAGGGTAAGCCTAATGGATCGCAATTGCCTGTACAGCAGGTCTATACATACATACTCAGCTAACCAAACGCAGAATGCAGAAAGAGCTGGGTATGAACGCATCGAACAATGGCTACAGTATCATTTCGTTGGTATTCTTCGTCACATACACCCTCTTCCAGATCCCTGCCACAGTCATTATTCGCACACTTGGACCTCGAATCTTCCTCGCAGGCATTGTGACTCTCTGGGGAGGCGTTATGATTGTAAGTATGGATGACTTAAAACTAAAGCGTTTTGCTAATGCTCCTAGGGTTTCGGCTTCGTCAAGAACTGGGAATCCATGGCTGGCTTACGCGCAATCCTCGGTGGTCTAGAGGCTGGACTGTTCCCCGGCAGCGTCTATCTTCTTAGTACTTGGTACCCTCGCTACGAACTACAAAAGCGCAATTCTGTGTTCTTCCTTATCGGAAGCGTTGCCTCCGGCTTTGGCGGTATCTTAGCCTACGGGTTATCGCAGATGGATGGGCTAGGCGGGCTTTCCGGTTGGCGGTGGATTTTCATTGTAAGATCCCAAATGCTCTATGCTCTCTGATTATCGCGGGAGATCTGATTGTCACGGGAAGAAGCTATACTGATGATATATGGAAAACAGATAGAAGGCCTTCTTACGTGTGTCCTAGGCCTCGGCTCCTACATTTTGCTAGTCGACTTCCCGGATAAAGCTCCGAAGTCCTGGAAATTCCTTAACCAAACCGAAGCCTCATTTATTATCACGACAATCGAACGTGATAGAGCAGATACCACTTTTGAGCCTTTCTCTCTCCAAAAATATCTAGCATACGGCAAAGACAGTAAGGTCTGGGCATATGCGATCTTATATATGTTAGCTACTATGCCTAGCTATGCGATTGCATACTTTCTTCCGATCATTCTGCAAGAGAGCATGCACTTTTCCGTGGTGAAGGCACAATGTCTTGTTGCCCCACCGTATGCTTTTGCGGGTGTGGTGATGTACATCCAGGCAGTTTACTCGGATAAATGGCGTTTGCGGGGACCCATTATTGTTGGAAACGCGCTTGTGGCGATTCTTGGGCTAGCGCTGCTAGGTTTTCTTAAGGATCCGGCCCCCCGGTATTTTGGAGTCTTCTTAGCTACTGCGGCTGGTGAGTGAACACTCTTGTCTCGTGGCTATAACTACTAATGTCTGTTATAGCAAATGCAAACTGCCCGGCGATGGTATCTTGGCAAAGGTAATAGTGATGCTTCCAGAATGTGGTTTTATCTTGGTTTCTAATAGGCTCTAGCAACAACATCCGCGGCCAATGGAAGCGAGCCTTTACATCTGCGACATCGATCGGTGGAGGCAGTATGGGAGGCATCATTGCGACAACAGTATTCCGCGCTCAAGATGCTCCTGATTACATACCAGGTCTAATCGCGGCTATATTGGCCAATGGTTTGATTGTCGTGGTTGCAGGCCTACTCACACTTAAGTATAATCGGGCAAACAAGCGAGTCGATGCTGGAGGAAAGCCGATTGAGAGAAAGATTGGGTTCAAGTATACGTATTGATAATGCTGTACAGCCAATACAAGGAATGTTAAGGAGAGAGAGTTGTATGAGGAAACAAGACGAAGAGACCCCAGACTAGAACTAGTTAACTACCTAGGTAATCAATCAATATTGACTTGAGGGATTCCAAATATGGTCGACCAATGTTCTTGTAGTTCTTCTTTGGCTCTTATGACATGGTCTGGCAGGGTTTCAGTGGAAAATACAGGAGAGGAAGAAAGAGCTATCATTTTTTTCTGTCAAGCATATGCATCGGGAATATCAAAGTCGGTCGGTTAGAGAGCAGTCTATATCGATGGTCCTTTTTCGCCGTTTCTTCCACTTGGGTCGTGACCTCCTCTTCTGTGAGGTCGCTCTGCTCAGGGCCCTATACCCTGATCATCTCGCCGGTCAGGCCGTAGGGAAGCTGGGCGAAGGCTGGTTTTTAAGGGAAAGAAATAATTGACTGCATTCAGCTAACTAGTAGAGAGAGAAGGAGAGAAAGGAAGATCAATCCAGGCGAGGAAGCAAGGTCCTATCTACTCAAAGCAGAAACGGTTTTAACACGTAGATGAGGGCTCTCTGCAAGACACAGTCGGCCTGGTAGAGGGAAACCAGTAACGCGAAACATGTGCAAACTCTTGCGGGGCGTAGTGTGTAATGGCCGCCACTGGAATAGGGACCGGCCCTGTCATGAGACTGTCTATACAGCCCGAGAGGATGGATGTGTGTGTCAGTATAGAAAGAGTCGGGTTTCAAACACCTCACTTGCACTGAGGCCCTAAGACTGGCTCCAGCTAGTCAAAGCAGTGTCGTCCTAGTTGACTGGTCCCTGGGCCGTGATGTATGCTTACTAATCAAACTGAGAAACGCGTAGCGTGAGAGGCTTTGTCGACCTTGATAATCCCTGGGCACTGAAAAATGGTGCACTAGTCTATGCAAGTAGACCTGTGAAAGCTATGTTGCACTTTATTTCTCTCTGAACTGCTTCGCCCTCAGACGAGGGAGATAGCCGATGACAGCCGAATAGTGCCGAGTCAGCCGGAACGGGAGCTAAGAGGATGGGAATTAATCCGAATGGACCAATGAAATTACCACTATCTTGGCTAGGCCTGATCTATCAAAAACGCCATCAACGCTTAATATTGCTAATAATACGAAGTACATATTGCCCTAAGCACCTGTATTTTACAGCCGAGTCTTCCGGTCCAGGATTGGCCAGTTTCTTATAACCTTTATTACGGAGTATACATAATGTGCTACTTTTACTTTGCTAACTCACAATAGCCCTTGTGCGCTTCACGGAGTATACGGAGACGCCAAGACTAATTGGGCCGGGCCGTCCCTGGCAACCTTAGAAATCACATGTGCGGCAGCATTGATTGATCGGAACAGAGGTGATAAATTCACCCTACACTCCAACATATTCTATTCTAAAAATTTCGGCTATGTAACTATGCTGATACACTGGTTTGATCGCTAGTTAACGGCCATATATTCAACAAATATCACTATACAAAGCAAAGCGTAAGAGAGAAACCAAGGTTCAGGCTAGAAACCTGTCAATCAGACAAAAGCTCTTATGCCATAGCAACTGCGCAAAAATAGAGGAGGAGGAGGAGAAGACGAAGAGGAAGAAGAAGGTAACCAGTAAGGAGCTAAGCTACGATGTGCAGGGCTAAAGAAGCAAGGCGAGTAGACGAAGGCAGTCACGTGAGAAGTCTTAGACAATACACTAATGTACAACATAGAGCAGGGGTTAATTCTGGGGAACCCTCTCGGTCCGTGGATATTCCGGGTAAATTACCCTGTATCCAGCAAAAGCCAAGTATTGGTATTTCCCAAGGTTGGTATTTTGACCACTTCCGTCTGCGAGCGCGGATTGGGTGAACGATAAAACCACCCCCGCAGTTTTAGCGAATGTTGGTACTTACCGGTACTGACATTGCCCATAGCATAGCAGTGTCACATCATTATCGGCTTTTCTGTTCATATTTAGCTATGAATGATTCCAAATGCCCATTTTTATATTTGTATAAATCATAGCTCTCATCAACACAATGGCAACTTCCGCTCCATTTCTTCAAGGTGTTCGTGATCGGGCAAGGATCGTATGCTGCCAGTGTCACGCACGGAAAGTCAAATGTGATCTACAGACTCAATCAGAAGGCACTTGTTCGAATTGTTATAAACATGAATTGGCCTGCCAGTAAGAATTATAAGGTGGCAAGATAACTACGGCATTGCTGACCATTTCTCTCAGACCTCGTCCCAACCGAAGAATGACCGTTAAAGAGAGGTACACAAGGCGAGCGGCGAGATCTCCAAGATCTAATGCACCAGCTTGTCAAGAGAAGCCAGTGACTCCAGAAACCTCAATCATTTGCGAGAAACAAGACCAAGGGTCTAATGTTCCAGCACCTGAACCACTACATAGACAGTACCTTGGCGGAATGACTTACATGCTGCATAATGCCCCTGGTATTCCCCCAAACTATCGCCGGATCACAGCGAACTCAACGACCAAGAACCAGGCGATCTTGACGATAATAGATCCCATGTCACCACCACCGGCAATTTTATTAAGTGCCTATGTTGACGCCTACTTCCAACATGTTTTCCATCGATTGCCTGTCATCGATCGTGCCGATTTCTCTTCTAGCAGGCCTTCGGTAGCTCTTCAACAAGCAATTTGCATGGTGGGAACTATTCTTCGACATCCGAAAGGACCAGATATTCTGGCTGAGAGTGAGAAATATTATTACAATGTCAAGACTCTTATCCACACCAATCACGAGCAGGACCCAATTACAGTTCTTAAGGTCATGTGTCTTTTTTCAACACGCAACATCGCTGGTCCTGTATTATTGACCATCGATTCCCCGTGGCAGTGGTTGGTTATAGCAATAAGAGTGTTGCAGCAAATGGGCCTGCACCGCGAGGAAATATGTGCTGCTTTTGTCAATCCAAAGATTGCACGGAGGATTGCCTGGTCCCTTTTTGTGCGTGTGTCTCCCAAATCTATCTTTACTTTTACTAATGACATCCAGGTTCAAGATACACTTGTATCAGCTGCATTTGGATGGCCTACATCTATCAAAAAACATGAGTTTGACGTTCGACCCCTGACGGAAGAAGATTTCGAGTCTTCTGGTATTCAATCCTTGCTTTTCATCGAGCTAGCCAAGATAATTAGCATTCTGGGTAGTATATTAGACCTCCGGGGGCGGAGTACTAAACATGTGCAAGCAAAGGTACGTGCGCCTCGAGTCATTTAGCACAACATCATCACTCCAAAAAAAATCATTCATACTTACCTCTACGGCCATGACAGCATATAGAGATCTTCCATTCCTTAAAAGATTGGATCCGCAATCTTCCAACGACTATGCACATTTTTGACGCGAATGGTCTTCGAACATACCGGCAAGATGTCTTTGAATTACACCTTACGTATTTTGGCACTATTATATCATATTTTCACCTATTCAACAGCCACGACATGACATCTGCCCCCAACATTGTATCTTTGGTCGCCTCTTCATGCATGGCCCGCTTATACCAGGAGATTGACTATAGGGACGACCTCAGTTATCTTCTTGGTGCACACAATTGGCTGATAATGGTGGCCGCAATACCGCAACTTCTATACAACGCTGCTGAGTCCTCACTAGAGTCAGATAAGTACTGTTCAGAAGAGCTTGACATTCTTGTGTCGTCCTTGGAGCAGCTTCAAGCAAGACTTCCCGGGGCAACGGTGGTATTGAACGCAATCAACAAACTCCGAACTTCACGCAACAGTGGTCGAGTCCAAAATACGACAACAATCTTTGAACCGCGAGAAAATGCTTTTTCTAGCCAAGAGTATGACATGTTAAGCTTCCGCGACTTGTTTCCATTTCCAAATTCACTGTCGCCAAGGCTTTCACTGTGGGATTCTGGGGACATATTCCAAGAGGTGGAATCTCCCACGGGCGCGCCCGACGACCTTGACCGGATCTTAGAAGAGTTCTCGGATCTTTCTCGAATGGCATTTCCCAGTGTACCTCAAGGTTTTTTCTAATATTCTCTTATAATCACTGTCGATTTTGTTTGGATATCAGGATGTTTGATGTTTGTAAATAATCTAGGGAAGCCGCCTGAAATAAGCGTATGTAGTGGGTCCGTTGGAATGGTCTAAGGCCACATGTGTACTGAATACTGCGTAGTAGATTGAGAAATCTCTAGCAGATGATGGGCTTTCTGTGAACTTGCCGACTAGCGAGAATCAATTGCTCCTTGGTCAATTATCGCCTAATTCCTCGCCGAGAAACCTTTCAGACCGTTTCCTACTTTGTGAAGAAAAGCAGATGCCGTATGAAAGAATCAATCGCCGTGCATAGGGATATATAAGCCTGCACAACGAAATTCGGACTTTTGGGCTTCGATTTTAGGCTGAAGAAGACCCAATCAAGCTATAGCAATGGTGTCATAACTAGAACTTCCATGGGCTATTTTAGTTCCGAGGTTGCTTTTTGTTTGAGGCTTTTCACGGTATCTATTATAGTCCATATATGAATTCAGGAGAGACTAGCCATTCCCTTGGTGGCGTGAAAGTTCAAGAGCATGCTTGCCCAAGTATAGTCCATGGCCATAGCGGGGGGCAAGAGTTGACAGAGCAGAAGAAGAACGCTGCCAGGTTCGATGGGAGAGAAAAAATAGCTCCTTCAATCTCGCAATTCCCCAGTTGAGCGCATTTCAGCAACAGTCTAAACCCGGTCTACCCCGTTCCGGTGCGCCGCTACGCTTTAAAGGATGGCAGCTATGGCTTGGTAAATTCAAGGGTGAAATTGGAACATTGGTTTTTCATCATCAGAGGGGAAACATGAGGTATGCGTCTAAGTTGATATACAACCAATGAAATGGCTGGGGGATCAAATTACTACATAGCGGCCTTCTTTTTCATTTGGCCCTAGGGAAGCCGGAGCTACTGTGTCGGCGGGCACCAGCTTTCGGCATCTGACGGCCCGAAAAGAGTGCTGACATAACGGCAAATCACTCTAGATTATTCACTATATAATTTCTCTCGGTAGACGTCGGCTGTTGGGATATGGAGAGGCATTGTTCGGATGTCATTAGCTTTTCCCTTGTACCGCGCCCCGTGGCGTCTGATCGTATGGTGGTGATCCTTTTGTGTTCTAGTCGCCGGCAACACACACTCAAAGGCGTGCTGTTACATCACTAAACATTCTAATCTCGGGGAAGGTGTGCGTGATTGGCGGATACGCTATTTCTGGAGTCGATGTCGAAATCGCCTGCCTATCACAAAACACCCCTGTCCTCTTCTATGCTTGCCAAGTTCTTCCTTCGTTAGTCTACCCCACTTTTCGTAGATGATGCTTCACCCTGCCGAGGAGGCATTCGGCCGCTAGTAGCACTCAAGTTCACAATAATTTCCACCTACCCATTTACCAAGGTCTACTTTCGGGAGGCAGGTGGACGATATTCGTCAGTATTCATCCACAGCGGGGTTGCGATCAAACATGGGCAGAGCACTGTAGCCGATGCCAGATTCGGAATAGAGATACCGGTAGATCTGATGAAATAGGATATAAAACGAACTTCCTTCCCCTCCATTTCAATCAGCACGACTGTATTTCAAGATTCCAAATCCTCTGGACAACGAGTAAACTCCTCTTTACCATCATGGCCCCCTCTTTTACCTCCGAGACCGCAGTCCCTGTTTCACCAGGCCCCGGACAAGCCCCTTTGAAACTCAGTGGTGCTTTGGATGCTTTTGAGTCCTTTGACGTCACGCCAGTCATTGGACGCGAATTTCCCAATGCAAACCTGAAGGACTTCTTGAGTTCCCCGAACTCCGATGAGCTTCTTCGAGATCTTGCCATTACCAGTCGGTCACATCTCATCTCTCATAATAGTTCTAGGCTCATAACCTTATTTTAGTTTCCCAGAGAGGAGTCGTCTTCTTCCGCAAGCAAGATGATATAACAGATGACATGCAAAAGGAATTGGCTCAGCGACTTGGAGAGCTCTCGGGAAAGCCGAAGACTTCTGGATTACATGTTCACCCAATTGCTAACTCACGCCGAGAGCATGGTGTCAAGGACGACGAAATCAGTGTGATCAACTCACAGGAAGGAAAGAAGCTGTACAAATCCCGTGTTACCCGCCACCAGACTGCCAGAAAGGAGTGGCATAGCGACATCACCTTTGAACCTATTCCGAGCGACTACACGATATTGCGTTTGACCGTTCTCCCAAGGACTGGCGGAGGTAAGCATTAATCCTCCTTCTCTTATGATCTTGTAGTACTCATACACAAGTCTAGATACTCTGTGGGCTTCGGGATACGAGCTATATGACCGCCTTTCACCACCTTACCAGAAATTCTTGGAAGGGTTGGATGCAACCTTTTCCCAGCCTCAATTCAATCAGTTTGCAAAGGATAACGGCTTCGAGGTTTTCAAGGGCCCTCGCGGTGCCCCTGAGAATGTCGGAGAAGACCTGCGTGCTGAGCACCCAGTAATCCGCACCAATCCTGTTACAGGATGGAAGAGTGTCTTCGCTATTGGCACTCATGTGGAGAAAATCAACGGATTGAGCGACCAGGAGAGCAAACATCTCACCGACTGGTTCGTAAACTTGATCATGGAGAATCATGATCTGCAAGTGCGCCACCGTTGGCAATCCCCGAATGATCTCGGTATGTCGCCTCGTATTTATGTTTGGAAACTGCTTGTAGCTGACATCTTTGATAGCTATCTGGGATAACCGGTCCACATATCACGCAGCAACTTGGGACTATGAAGAAGTTGGTCCACGGGCTGGCCACCGCGCTGTCAGTCTTGGAGAAGTGCCGTTTTACGACCCAAAGAGCACTGGAAGACGGGAAGCGCTGGAGAGGGAAG
The DNA here is from genome assembly GCF_000769745.1 of Penicillium expansum. Taxonomy (NCBI): domain Eukaryota; kingdom Fungi; phylum Ascomycota; class Eurotiomycetes; order Eurotiales; family Aspergillaceae; genus Penicillium; species Penicillium expansum. Next base: position 184,479 of record NW_015971406.1, read on the forward strand.
CGCTGGAGAGAGAAGCACTTGAGACAGGCAAATAAAGCAGTCATCCCCTTATACCCTCTATCAAGGCAATTGTAAAATATCGCTTGTGATTGTCTGTTACCGTAAATGGAAAAGAGTGTGTCGACGGTTATTTTGTTTTATATATTACTGCATACCAACACGGTATCTTTTTATTGGATTCAATTATCGTCCTGCTTGACTCCCATAGTTCAAAGTTCAAAGTAGAGTATACTGACTCAAAGCCTCTCTGGTCAGTTACGATTTCAATGCCCGCGTTTCGTCATATAATTGTTCGTGATCCCCTTGGATCAAATTCCCCATGAAACTTGGTGTTGGAGAGAAAACTATAGATCTGAGGACAACACGAATTGTAATGAACTCACTGACTGACTGACTCGGAGGAACAGAGAAGAATGGAATGAAGATCAGGATCTATCTACACTACAGTCCTGAACAAATACAATCCATAATCCATATGCGTCTGTGTGTTACGACGAGCCCCTATTTTCTAGCCTAGGTAGAAATTCAATATTCGGAGCTTTCCTTGTCGGGAGAAACTAGCGATATTTTTTTTTGGATCTCAAGACTTGACACATCTTGAGGTTCCATTGCTTTTCTCCGCGAGGGGAACGAGTTCACCAAGCTGCACTTTAGAGATACAGGTGGGGACTATAGCACGGCTAATTCCCGCAGTTTTCGTACCCGACCGTCGCCGAACTCAACCGAAAGGTCAAGCTTCGGCCCGACGAATGACCCCCTTCCACCGAAAAACCAAGACCAAACGACGGAGGCTTCTTTTGGCGACCAAAAGATCCCGCGAGAATGGGGTACTAGTGATTGCTGCCCAGGGAAATAAGTTACCCAACTGGTTAGCATCGATAGCATGGAGCAAGGTCGGACAATATATCGATCGCCAAAAAAACCCTAATTTTCCTATCCTAGTGGAGGCTTAGGCTCGGCATCCGGCTCAGGAAGCGACATAATTAGTGATAATGACATAATTGGTGACCCTTGGAAACTACAGGATGTATACAGCTCAATGTTGAGTCGCAGGGCATAAGAGTCCCCATATACTCCCCGGAGTTGTGTCCTCATACCCTCAGTGCCAGCTCATTCGGACATACTTCAAGACTCTCTACTCTCTTACCCACAGTCCGTGCCTCCCTCACCATGTCGTCTGATATCACACTCTATACCTGGAACACTGCCAACGGTGTCAAGATCTCTATCACCTTGGAGGAGCTTGGTCTCTCCTATAAGACTGAGCCAATCGATATTGGAAAAAACATTCAGAAGGAGGAGTACGTGTATCCTCCACATCCCTAACACAGAAGGTTTCCTGCTAATCACGATCAAAACTTAGGTGGTTCTTGAAGATTAACCCCAATGGCCGCATCCCTGCCCTCACCGACGGCCCACAGCGCGTTTTTGAGAGTGGTTCCATTATGCTTTACCTCGTCAACAAATACGACACCGACCGCAATATCAGCTATGCGCCTGATACTCCCGAGTACATTGAGCAGGTGTCCTGGCTGATGTTCCAAACAGGTGGAATTGGTCCAATGCAGGGTATGTTGGAAAGACGAGATGGATTTCTCGGGCATTTTCTGATTGTCATGTCTCTAGGCCAAGCAAACCACTTCCGACTTGTCGCCAGTGTCCGCTCTAACTACGCCATCAAGCGGTATATCGACGAGACCAAGCGCCTTTACTCGGTCCTGGAATCCCGTCTGAAAGAGAGCACCTACCTGGCAGGCTCTAAGTACACAATTGCCGACATCATCAACTACACGTGGGTCCGCCGTGGTCCTCAACTGCTGGAGATCGATCTATCCGACTTCCCGGCTCTCAAGAACTGGGTAGATGAGATTGACAAGCGCCCTGGGGTGCAGAAGGGTGCGGACGTGCCTCACCTTGACCGTACAGACGAGCAATGGAATGAGATACTCCGAAACTCTCGCACTAGGATTGATGGAATGACCAATTCCGATCAGTATTAAGCGATTGGGATGTATTTTCTTATGTGCTATCCTATCACGAAAGGCATTGTCTTAAGCAGGTGATATCTTGTTTAGTAATACAAAATAAAACCAATACAATAAATACCACGTTCAATGATTTGATAGTGTTCCAAGAGAAACGAGAGGGTTCCATTCCCAGCGAAGTCAGAAGAAGCAAGAAGCACTGTTGTGTGAATGTTCTTTGGGATTGAAAGACCAAACAGGCTCACAGTATGGTCGACCAGCAAACTCCTTTCTCGGCGGAATCAGATCGATCAGAAATTATTAGTCCAGGTCTTCAAAGTCATTTAACTCTGCGTAGAATTCCACCTATTTAAGGTAATATCTTATTATTCTAATCGATTCGATGTGCTTTATTAGTCAAGTTGCTTAAGCCTGCAGAAAAAAAATATTCTGCCTCGAAGTACACCAAGTCTATTTAGCCCTGAAGTCTGAACTGTTTTTGTTCGGTCTTCACACGACAGAACCATCTCCTATTGCTGCTATAGTCCATACCTTAGACTTCTCAAGTCACCATCACCAGTCTCCTGGTCAAACTTCAGACTCCTCAAATTCACCTCACTCTATAACCAACCATCATCTAGCATGGCTACAATCATCGGTGCTCAGGTGACCACCTGTTCCACCCGGCACTTCTCCACCCATCGGCCGCGCCCCGATAGTCGCACGGCTCGCATGGTTGTAATGTCCTACCTCATCTTCAGCGTGGTACTTGCCTTTCGTCGCGCCAGCGCTTGAAAGCTTGCGGCAGAAGAACTCGTAATCCCCAGACAGCAACAAGTGAGTACCCTGGTAGAATTCTGAATGAATGCCATTTGACTTGCGGCATGTCATATGGGAATCCACGACGCTGACGCGATATAGGCTCCATCTCCCACTCTGCTTCCACGCACACTAGAACATAACTATAGCATTTGTGACGTGTATTCAACATTAAATCAGTTCGCCTTTCTTGTGCTGCTTTGTGAATGGGTTCTAATTCTCGATATCGGTGTTGGTGCCGACACGGGACCTCCGATACCATGCATTCGGTCGAGGGTGTTTGATTAGCTGTCTCGACGCCGCGCGCGACTGGATATATGATCTTGAATTGCACAAACATGTTCAGTATATCCTGTCGAAAGCCACATCAGCGCACATTATATACAAATATATCCAGATCAACTCCACGAATGTAACGAGATACCCCTTCATTTCCAGATAGGAATATCCGAGTACACAACACCTTGTGTTCCAGGTTACAGCGCCACCCTTGTAGCCCACTGGACTATATATTTCAGTTCACATTTTCAACTGTACAAGGGAATACCCCAATTCGGTTCCTGAAACTGCTCCGCTGCCCCGTATTTCTCTTTTTCTACCTCCCTATAATTGGGTGAGTTTAATTAGACAGACAAGTCGAGGACAAAAACGACTTCCACGGCGAGCAATCCATAATCTCAGAGGGTCAAGTACAAGCATGAGGTTCGGCTCGGTCGGTTTCCCCACTCCCGCCGCGAGTCGCCTTACCACCCACATGATGATCCACACTCGGAAGTATTTTGACTATAACGGCGGCCTTGCTCGGTTGATTCGGCTTCGGGCAACGCGGCATGAGAAATCGGCGGGGTAGGCTGGCCGCCATTGCCAAGAAGTCCTATTTGGTTCCTGAATATCATGGTAATTACCAATCGACATAGCCCCACAAGCCATTATAAATGTAAAGGAGAAGAGAAAAGACAGATCTATAAACGTTTATCGCGTTATCGCTTCTCCACGAGTCACACACTTCTCTCAGCATCCTCTACACACAATGGCACCATTCGGCAAGATCTGGTCCTACAACCCTAGCCCCCGGGTCATGAGAGTGCGTCCTGCATACTCACTTGTTCCAAGTGGCTGCTAATTCAGGCCTCCAACAGATCCAGGCAGCTGCCAATTTCAATGGTCTGGAGCTGGCCATCCCGGATTTTGTCATGCGCAAGACCAACCGCAGCCCCGAATTCCTGTCTAAGTTCCCGTTCGGCAAGGTGCCCACTTTTGAGGGTGCCGACGGCACTAACCTGATCGAGACGGATGCCATTGCCGAGTATATCGCTCTGAGTGGCCCAGCCGCCGGGCAGCTGATGGGCAGCACCCCTGTCGAGCGGGCCACGATCCGGCAGTGGATCTGCTTTTCCCAGGGGGAGGTCATGGATAACGTGGTGCAGCTGGCTTTGTGGCGTCGGGGGGCCAAGCCCTACGATGAAGCTACTGAGAACAGCGCCCTGGAGCGTTTGGATCGCTCTCTCACCTTCCTCGATTCCCACCTGAAGGACCGCGCCTGGGTTTGCAGTGAGGATAAGATCAACATGGCCGATATCACACTCGCCTCAGCGCTGGCCTGGGGCTTCTCCATGGGGATCGACGCCGAGATGCGCGCCAAATACCCGGTCACCGTCGCCTGGTACGAACGTGTCATTGACGTCGACGAGGTCAAACAGGCTTTTGGCGAGAAGAATTTCATCGAGAAGCGTCAGGTTCCTCAGGTTTAGATAGATCAATCGACTACAAAATTTGCATGCAAACTACACAATAAATGCAGCTACGCTCATAAAAATGCTTCGTATTGACAGACTAAAGATATCATAAACAAAGAGCACCGACATAACATAATGTAATTGGCGCAGTGTTCCAGTCAGGTGACGGACTCTGTTTGCTCGCCCTGTCTCTATATGTGCAACTCGCTAGTAGCTTAGCTTCTTTGTCCTCTCCTTCCTCCTAGACTAATGCAGGGGGTTTCCAGCATCGATGTTACCCGTAGAGTCTGATTCATCACACAGTCAACTCCGCCCTACAGCACACCCTACCGTCCAACAGAACCGACATGATATACATGTCAAACCCCTAGTACAAGAGAGTGCTCCATGCCAAAACATTTACGTTGGTAAGCTGATTGTTGGGCTAATATTTGGCACCTTGGCCTATGTTAAACGCCTTCCTAACCATTCTTTTTTTCAGCTCAGTTAGGGCACCGAGCTGTACCGAAAATTTAAAATACGCCGATCACCTGTTCATATAGTGGCAATCCGTGCCGAAGTATTGGTATCCTAGATCTGCTTGTCATCTAAATAACTAAATCAATCTTATCCATCGTCCTGGGCCTGGCAAAAGTTGAGTTATCTAAGTCTAAACTTGCAGCAGAAGAGGCTCACAGACCGGCCTATCTGAGACCCTATTCCAGAGTTCCAATGTATGATTGAATACTGAGTAGGACAAAGGAATACAAGCTAGTACTACTCATCGCAGCCAAATGAGCATCGTATGCCAATAAGACAGAGTTCTATCGTGGCAATATGGCAGGTCAAAACGACGAGATGGCCGAGCCCACATGCCTAGCAAAACGAATCAAGATTGGCAATTCCATGGCTCAAATCAATTTGACTAAAACCATTGCAATACCAAATCCCTAGAGACGCCATCCATTGACGAAGAACCCCCTTCAGAAAATAGTGGCCTTGATTTGCTCAATAGTTTGAGGCCTACATTTGAAGAGCATGGCTTTCTGCGGAAGCATGCTAGGAACGTCAGTCATGGTTTCAGGGAAATGACGAGGAACTCGTGGCCCCGAACGGCCAAGATCACAATTCTGAATCAAACTGCAGTGTTTCCGAGTACAACCCTTTTATTCTGGGGGTCTAGATCCATATGAAGGGAACTTCCTCGAGTTCTAAGTCTGCATAAATTCTGCTTTGTCTTGGCTAGTGCTAGAATACATTCTACCCTTGGCTTTCCTCGCTCGGACATATAGTGTATTACGTTTCATATGTTGGTTGGATACCTGGATGTTTGATGTTTCTGTTTTAGAGATCAGCCATCAGCCATCAGATAGTTGGTATATAGTCTAGGGTTTCTTTATCCTCATTCCCTATACAACTCTATCTCCTTCACATTCCTTCACATTCTTTATATTGGCTATATGGCCCAATCAGGTTATCGCTAGTTAAATTGATTGTAGTTGCTAGGAACATGAATCACGCTTCTACTGGCTTTGCACTCATCTTAATAGGCGGGAACAATCAACCAGGATGCCTTCAGGCACCGAGACTTTGTACGCTGTACCTCAAAAAGGCTCCTTGATTTTCATATGTCGTGGATAGCCCACCATTCCTTTGTTACAGGTGTCTTTTAGCCAAGCAGAACTCCATAACATTCTATAACAAATCTCCAATAACTAATTATGTACTTAGAGCTTACTCTCGCAGAATATGTTCTCGACCTCGGCAAAGCTATAGTAAAATTGCAAACTTCACGGGTTGAGCAAGGTCCCGGATGGCTTAACGCATTTACCAGAAACAATGTGCTTCACAGGCAGCGAGGTGTGTTATCCTGGTCTAGTGATTAGAAAGCTCCTATGTGGTAATAACCGGTAGGAAAAGGCTCATCTTACCTGCGCTGCCAGCCTGACCAAAGCTGTAGTATCCGGCAAGAATGGGTTGGCATCGTAGAGGATCACTTATGATCCAAAATATAGCGCCTGAACTCCAAGTAGATACATAATCCAGGCAGTGGTTGTGTACTGCAATGCAACACTTTATGGGCCTAATTCTATGTGTAACTCGCCTTCTTTAGGCCTATTCAAGACTACCCCGCCAACGGAATGGACGACGCATTTTGGTAGGCCCGTCGTACCGGAGTATACTATCATTTAGGGATCTCTAAAGTCGACCAGTTCAAACTCGAGGGCGTCATTGCTCGGTCTGGCTTTTTCGAGGCTAGATAGTAGGCAGGCGTTCGGAACCTGGCTGAAATCGGCCGGCTGTGACGTAAACTGCGGGAGTGATACAACTCCCTCAAACTCGGGGATAAAATGCATTCCCTGGGCAATACTAGTCATTTTGACGCGTAGGTCGATTGCCTTCCCGTTATAGACTGCCCGGTCTTCCATAAAGAGCCAGCGAGGCTTGGTCTGGAGTATCCGGTCCAAAATTCCCTTCAAACCTAGATCGCTCGACATCGATGTGAAGATGGCTCCGAGTGCGGCTGACGCAAGGAGGATGAGTGGCGTGTGGGTGCTGTTAGCCGCGATACTTCGATACGATCGCCGCGGCGGACCCCATTAGCTCGCATAGCCTGTGTGCTCCATAGTAGTAGACTGACTCATATAGTCTATAGACAATGTACAACACCTAATATAAATTAGTAGTAGATCTGTTCTATAAATGACCTCAGATGTACCGAGTACCTGATATTCCCGTAGATAATGGCCGGGTAAACCAGGTACCGGGTACCTGATGGCTCATCATTCTGGTCTAGATCCCGCTGATCCTGCATCGCAACCTCCGTGCACCTCCGCAGAATTCGAGAAAAAAACAATGACACACAAAGAGAAGAACGATCATCAAAGGGAAATTCAAGCTTGAGAGAAACTTCAAACTCTTTCTGTTAGAAACATTATTAGCTCTACCTGACAATCTATGAGCTCTTAATAACTCCTGTTTCAGGTCGAGTGTCTAGACCGCCCGGCCCCCATCGAACTAACGGAAAATCCCCTCTCCCCTCCTTCTGGGCCGTCTCTCTCCAATATTTCATATTCTGGTGGATGTATGTCGAAGTCATCTCGATCCATCCACCATACCTATTATTTATACAATTGAATGCTATGGTCGTTGCCCTAGGAATAAACAACCAGACCGAAACAACGAATCCTCGAACCGACCTCACCTTCACTTACCACATGGACTATGCCCGACACGCCCGAGCCGGATGTCTCTCATGCTGTCCAGCCTTGTCCCACCATGCCGTTCCCCTCCTGCAAATCCGAATGCATGACCGGTGAGGGACTAAATGCCGTTCATGACGACGGAGATGTGCAACGGGACTTGGGAACATGGAACGATGGTGCTCAGACCACTGCCATTGAACATTTGGTCACACTGAAAAAGGGTTTGCGGGCATCCGACACCGAGCTGTTCTGGAAACGGCTTATGGAGGACATGACATCTATAACCAAAGCTCAGTATGGGTTCGTTGCCCGGAGGGTGCACGGGAGTGAGCCCATGCCAGATCTAGGAGGGCGGCGCCCGTCCCTTTTTGGTGCAGCTTTCTACTACAACGATGGTTACCAGACCGTTGGTTTGCAGCGAAACAAGTATTTCGCGGGCGGGAACCCCTTGCTGCATATGGACCACGAACGGCCCTGTTTGATCCCCGATAATCTCAGCTCACTTGTATCGTTCGGCGATGACCAATTACCCTTCACCGCCGATGGTTATTTGGCGATTCCTCTATTTTCGGCTGGAAAGTGCCTGGCGCACCTCGGGTTGATGTGGTCGAAAGATGGTCTTCGGCACAGACACCTGTCCTGGTCCTTCCTGGAGATGATTCTCCACTCGCTCGAAGACTTGATTATACAACGACTAGACCCCGGGGAACAAATTCTAGATGAAGTGTTAGATTCTCCGACAACGAATACCTCCGATTTTCACACCTCCCAGACTGCTGCCTTCCACCAAGCCGCTGATTTCAACTCACACCCTCTCAAACCATACGCCCGAAGCTTATCCCATGAGCTGAGGACCCCGATGCAGGGTGTGGTGGGTATGCTTGATGTCATGCACGCTACAGTGCGCGAGGCGATAGAGAGTAAAACTCCTGTCAAATCGGGCGGGATTTTTCAATCTCTCAAGGAGGGGATTGAGATGGTTCAAGATAGCGCGAGACGTGCCGTTGAAGCGGCTGACAATGTCGTTCATGCATACGAGCTCAACATGCAAATCCCAAAAACACCACTCCGGGAGGAGCCCGATAAATTGGGCGGTCTCACCGTCCCACCTACTATACTCGAAACCCGCCCGAGCGTCTTTGTCGAAGGGAAGAATATCGCTGTAAATCCATACAAACGGCGGCGGAGCCTACCGCCAGAAATGAATACACGACCAATACGCAAGCAAAGACTCCGTGCGGCTTCGTCGCGGCAAGAGCTTTCACCTCGCAGCGAAGAAGTCAAGAATGCCGTCCACGAAAGTGAGCAGATCGTACATGCTATCCCAGCCCGCCAGTTCGAAGCTGTAATGGCGAACATGGTCGATCCACGCCCATCCCTCGCAGTTCGACGATCAGCACCTCACTTACTCCTTGAGGGCATTAATGTGAACCTGAGAGGCTCTGCTTTGCGTTTTACTAAACTCCGAGATCTTCTCCGTTTGGTGATCAATGAGTCTCTTCACGTTGGTGGCCGACCGGACTCTGCCGTTAGCAATGCAACCGAGTTTGGTGAAAGGATTGAGATTCGGTCGCGGTCCTCGAATGGTGAATTGTTCACCAAGGTTGTAGACTGGTCTGTAGACCCATCATTACCGGACACGCTTCTTGCCGATGACCGTGATCTGGCTAAACTGATCTCATGCGTCTTTCTCAACGCGATTAAATTTACTAATAACGGCACGATTACTGTTTACGCAACCATTGACCCCAAGAAGAATGATGTTCTTATTCTTGTCCGCGATACTGGCCCGGGAATTCCCGCTGCGTTCCTACCCAATCTTTTCAAGCCATTTGCTCGTGAGGATGCATCGACCACAAGAAGCAAAGATGGCCTGGGCCTCGGTCTCCTTGTGGCCAAGGGTCTTTCACGCAAAATGGGTGGCGACTTGACCTGCGTGCGCTCGTCGACTTCTGGTCCTACACGTGGTACAGAATTTCGGATTCGAATCCCCGTAAACCAACGTGAAGCTGAACTCCGCCCTGCAACTCCCAGTGAGAGTGTTTCGACGCCATCTACCTCTGCAACCGACCAAACACGACAGGGCAGCGTGAGTAGCCTTCTTTCCGACCCATCTTCCTTTAATTCTCCTTTCATCCTCCCCCAAAGCTGTCAGCTGCAACAGCCGACACCGTGTACCACCGACGGAAATATGTCTGAAAGCCCGACACCACAGCGACCGTCATCACAAACCCGTTTGCATCGAACTCACATCTCCGGTGATGCATATGACAAGAAGCTTGGGGAAAAATATCCGCTGCGGTTTCTAGTTGCCGAAGACAATCGAATCAACCGGCGTGTACTGGTGAACATGCTACGCAAACTTGGCTACCGCGATGTACTCGAAGCGGCCGATGGCAAAGAAGCCGTCCAAATTGTTGAAGGCATTCTCTCCGCGTCAAAGCCCTCCACTACCCTTGACGTTAGTCTCGACCCAATGCAAGGCGTCATCAATGAGCCACCTCTGGCTACAAAAATAAAACCCATCGATGTCGTCCTAATGGATCTTTGGATGCCTGAAATGGATGGATATGAAGCCACCTCACGAATTCTCCAGATGGTCGACAACCATCGGGACCAGCATGCTGCCTTTGAACAACCGAACCCCAACAGCCCTGACTCCATGGAAATGGATCCAATTCCCAACAACTTTTGTTCGCCATCACCTCCCAAACCTCCCACAGTTCTTGCCGTGAGTGCCGATGTGAGCGACGAGGCATTGAATCGCGCCTCTAGAGTGGGAATCAAAGGCTATATGACGAAACCCTACAAACTCTCTGACCTTGAACGGTTGATTCTCGAATTCTGCGGTGGTACTAGCAATCCCGTTGTCTAAGTCCTAGTATAACCACTAGGCCCATTGATTGAAGATCATGTTGCTTTCTTGGATTTCAACGTCAAGACCATTATATACCCATTGTATGCGGATATTTCCTTCTTCATGTACAAACCCCTCAATTGCTTTTGCCTTTGGCCTAGAGGCCTCTCAGGTTACGATACGCATTGACTCGGCGATCTATTCATTTTCAACTGCCATATACCATCGTCGTCACTTTTTTGGCCACTTTTATGTTTATTATCCCATTTTGGATACAACGATTGATGATACATCACAAGCGATCACTCTGCACTACATAGAGTCATTGAATGAACATGTAATAAGACATACCGAGTCTTGAGTCCTAGCCAACGTGTTTTTCCCCACTCTAGACAGCCTTATAGCTATACACCAGCACTTAAATCCCGTAAATTTGATCATGACTGTTGTACTATTCTTGTCTTCTATATGAAACTATGATCGTAATCCGCACATGTTGATCTTAGGCTGCTCTAGTTGCAAAGTGTGAAATCAACCAATCCTACATCAGGAACAGCCTCCTGGGGGAGGCAGAAGTCGACGTTTTCTCCTTTGAGATGCGTGAAGACCCGAGAGTACTCAGCCTATTTAGAAGCAATTAGCGAGTTCCCTTCCACAGAGTCCTTTAGAGCCATCCGGGAGAACATACCTCAATGATGTCCACAAACTCATCATATACGTTATCCGCCTTCATCTTCTGACGAACAAAATCGGTCACTCCCCCCAAAATTGCGACTACGGTGGTGACCTTGCTGTCCCAAGTGAGAAGGGCAGAAACTCCAGTTCCATCAACACGAGTGGATTCAGTGCTGCCATAGATATCTGGAGAGTTGTGTCTATTAGCACCATACCAACAGCACCACCTTGATACCTGAAAGAGTTCACTTACTCTGCATTTTCTTAGCAACAACCATGTTTCTCCACCAAGCGAGTCCGACAGACTTGTTGACCAAGATTGTCGGGAATACACTGTACGGCGTAATGACGTCTAGTTCCTGGACAGTCTGGTTCGAGATCGAGGGGATACCAGCGTTTGAGATATAGCCTGTTACATCGCCTGTTGAGGGGTCGGTGATGTTGTTAATTGAGGCGAACATGCCGGGCACTTTCGTGGCAACTGAGTTGCAGGTTCGAACGCGCTCGGCGTTTTTAAATACGCGACTGGATAGGAAAATGTTAGTATATGACAGTCTGTCTCTGCCTTTTGTTGAAGACTCACCGGACAATGTCGATGTCGTAGTAGGGCATCTCCAAAACCTTCCAGGTTTCGTGGCTGGAGAACCAAAAGCCTGTCTCAAGATTTAGTGACTGTTATATCGTCCTCATCTTGGAATCAACAAACCCTTTTGGACAGTGATAGGCCCGAACTCGCCGAGTTCGTAGTCCACGCTCACTAACTGGGATTTCTTAACTTCCCAGAGTGCTTGTTTATCGGCTTTCGACAGACCGCCGAAGAATTGCAGCCAAAAAGTGAAAACTTCGCCTTCGAAAGGGTCGTCGAGTAGATCTTTAGTCTCACATAGATACGACTGATCCGGGTGGTTGACGGGGAGGGACTGATCTTTGATATCAATGACGGTACAAACCCGGCCATTGCCTTTGTAGAAGATCTGATGAACAGACACAATATTAGTGAACCGGTCAAAATTGAACAGGGGATCGTGGCAGATGTACCTTAGCGGCAGTAGTCTTAGTGTAGTCCATCCAAACCTGCCATTTCTGCGCGAGTTCCCGATAGTTCTTATTGCCTGTGTTTTCAAGGGCCTGGATGAAGCCATATACAGCCCATACAAGTTCACTAAACAGATATCTCTTGTTAGCCTGGAAACCAGAACAAGGGTCAAGAATCTACATACCCGTTATCAAGAGCAGGCACGCGGTTGACCCAATCCGATCTTGGAGTCATCTCCAGAGTATCCGCCGAGACCCAGGGCAAGAAACCTCCAAAGCCTGGGTAAGTCTCGTTGAATTTGAGATAAGTCTGCAACTTTTTCTGCATAATAGAAGCAGCTATTTTGGGGGCATCTGCTGTGTTCTCAGGTGAGAGGAACCGAGCAGCCTCTGGAGAGCCCGCAACAGCCTGGGTATACAGCATGATTTGAAGGGACTATTGGGACATGAGCTGAGAATTTCTAAACAATGGGGGAAATGAACACCAACCTCTTTGCTAGCAGCACTGAACGTGTGCTTGGCTGTTGCCTTTCCGGTCACCCAGTCGATATTGGTGCCATCGTAGGAGATACCATTGTTGCTGTTGTATGAGATGTTATTTTGGTGGAACTTGCCCTCCCAATACAGCATGTCGTTGATAAAAGCAGTGGGATCCTGGAGGATCTGCTTTTGGGAATACTGATGGGCAAAACGACATGAGGGCTCTTTGGTATGTCCAGATGCCGATGGTAGAGCATTGACCAGGGTTGTCCATGTCAAGACATGACCAAATTTCTCGTGGAGACGCATATCAGGATTGTCCAAAGTAAAGAATTGGATTGAATGACGAGCTGGGCTGGTTAGACATCAATAAACGGATATCTCGAGTCATATAAATACCATGTGTCTCTGGTTTGAAGTGGGAATCGCGCATTTGCCCGAGCTCCCATGTCCACGAATTATATCACATCACGAGCCTCTGGGGTCCCCGCATTCCGAGAAGCTTTCCCCTGAAAAACGCCGGTAAAATAATCTGATAATGCGCTGAGGGTGCACGCCACCCATGTTAGACGTTTACCCGTTTGTCCGGCTCGTGACTATGCGAATCGATTTCCGCTATAGGATGGGATCTTCGACCAGGATTCTTGTGGGGTCAATTAGCCGAAAGGAAACGGAGAATCGGGGAATTATAGATTGCGTGGGGAAAATCTCAGAATGTTTCCAAGTTCCCCAGACGTTGATCACTTACTTGATTCAGACACCAGTTATTTACCAAGTGAAACATGTTGCAGAAAATATTTTCATTTTTAATTATACAATCTAATTTAGTCACTTGATATAAAACAGCTTATTACATAGCACTATGAAGCTTATTCATAACAACCGTCGCAAAGTGTCTGATGCTTTCGAGTCTAAGCGTGTCAGTATATCAAGGAGCACCGACAGATCATTACGCGCTCGAGCCGACAGAGGAGATGCTTCATGCTGATCGATGATTTCGAGGAGACAAGCTCCTATGAGTCTAATCTTCTCCACCTAGATGGTCATCAGAACTTGTCATTTGACAGGGAAAGCAGAAGAAAGGGAAAACTTACACATGGTTCGCCGTTAATCTGCAATGCCCAGAAAGGGGCATCGCGAATGACTCGCAGAAGATCGCGTGCAATATCAGTTTTTCGTAATAACAGCATTTCATTTGGCGCAGGAGGATAGTAATTAAACTCTTCAAATTTCTGTGTGATTACCATCTTCAGACAGTGCAACGAGACGTATACGTTGGCTGCTTGAATGATATGTAGTCTCGTGAGTCTAGACAGCCGTTGGTTGTCTTTGTTGGCGTTTGACATAAGATGATCATATTGTAAGAAGGAGGGCAGGTCATCGAGAGACGTTGCAAAAAGCACGTAAAGATGGTCAAGCCTGTGACTTTCTTCTGCTGTGGGAGGTTGACGAGGAAGTAAATTCCCATTTTTGTGACTATCCAACAATCGCATCTCTAAAAGCAAATCGGATGCACTTTGCCAGAGCCGAATGTTTGCGTTAAATCCTGCAATGAAACTCTTTTGAGTACTCTCAGCATCTGGAACAGCACTACCCGGTGTCAAGATTGTCTCATCTTCGATCCCTGTTGGATAGCCAATGGTGATGCCAGAGTTGAATGAATATTTGTGAATAGTAATCGGACGATTGTTCAGAATGGCTGCCGATTTATCGCCGATATAGGCAATCCAGAATGCTCGTCGGCGGAACTCTACTTCGAGAGAAGTGAGCCCCTGCAGCGAATCTTCTTCATGCATCTGCATCACTTGGGCCAATCGGGTAGCTTCCCCAAAAATGTGCCACGACAGTCGTGGTTTGCCGGCCGCATGCATGCAGTTGGAATGGAAATATCGAATGGCAACCGAGTTGGCATTTGGGTATTCAAGATCAGCTTCCAGATATGTGGCCAGGCAATTTCTAGAGGCTTGCAGAAATATGTCTGCGATCCCCTCTCCCTCGGGAAAGATGTCTTTCGGAAGGAGAAAGGCTGCTTCTGCACAGACAGCGGTAATCAAAGTGAAAGAAAGATCCGGCCACAGCTCTGGATATTTAAGACTATTCACTCCATATATGAGGCCATCAGCTCTCGAATTCCTTCCTTGGGTCACGAAGAACCCTAGCGCATCTCGGAGACTAGGTTCATGAACAAGTGGAGTCAAGGGATAAAGATATTCAAAGAATAATTCGAAGCAATGATTGATAGTACGCTCTAGATGTGCTGATGAGCTTTGCACAGAAACTACCCGCTCCAAAGCATGCCATCGCTGTAAAGCAGAGGTGATTCTTATCGAGGCGACATCGGAAATAGATGACTGGACTGTATGCACCGTCTCAGGGGATAGAGCGGGATCAAGTACCGCGAGATCGGCGTCCCATGCCTCTATTGGAACTGCAACCGGTGCGGTCGAACTGAGATTTTGAGTTATCGAGCCGTGTTCCGGTACCTGCAAGGCTGATGCCAGGGGACTATGCAGGACATTCGGATAAGCCACATCATGCGACCTTTGTCGCCTTGATTTGGGCCCACGTCTAGCGATAGGTAGGTCAAATGTGCATTGTGTCCGAGCCAGACGGCAGTTGGTGCATATTGACGATTCACCCGAGCAGTCACACTATGATAATTTAGTTTAGAGTGGCAATAGGGATTTTCGTCTCATACCTTTGCTTTTCTCCGACGGCACCGATCGCATGCTCTAGTCGAGGAGCGCGAACGAGATGCAGGGCTGGCCATCACATCTTTTTTGTCGGGAAAACTCGTCGGAGGTTAGGGCAGTTGGGAAGTTGCGTAGGTGGGGGATGTGCCTCGGTCAAATACTCCCATTTCCCCGAAAGCCCCCCAGGTTTTTTTCTTCTTGGCTTTGGGGTAATTCCGAAGCTTGGTTGATTAAATTAAATCAATCAATTTATATTTATTAACACGAGCTTGAATGCCGTGTCTATTACGTTTTTGAAGGTAGGGCTACGACGTAGAAAGTGAAGCAAGAATTCGAGATCAACTGTAATATCTAACAGAATAACGTCCGTCTAGTCTCATGGAAGTTGTTTACAGTGTGCTCTAGGCTCATCAGAATCTATCCCATTGTTCTATTGGGATTCAGAAGAATTGACACCCATGCGTTCATCGAACATGCCCTTCAGCAGCAAAGCGGATTGCTTGGGTGTTCTTTCCAGTGTGTTGTAATCGGTGAAGGTAACGCCGAAGCGAACCCCGTATCCATCTGACCATTCTGGAAGAAGGATTAGCTCAAATATCCTGAAGTATGAAGCAGGAAACATACCTAAATTGTCCATCAATGACCATGCGAAATAGCCTTTGATATCAGAGCCATCCTCTGTGCGCGCTCTTCCGACCGCATCGAGATGATCTTTGAAGTATTGGATTCGGTAGGTATCGTTGACAGCCTCTTCACATGTCATCTTATCCTCGCCAGGACACGGGCATCCATTCTCTGTGATATAGATGGGCTTGCCATATGTCCGATAAACTCGTGTCAAGTGCTTCCGGAAAAGTTCCGGGGTTGACCGAAGCCAATGGACACCACTCTTTTCTCCGACTGATACACCTTGCTTGTTTTCTTGTAGTTCATCCACATTCCCCATGAAGTCAGTCTCAAGCGCAGGTTCATCACGGTGCCGGGCAAATTGGGAAGTGTAATAGTTCATTCCGTAGAAGTCAATGTCGGCCTCTCTAAGTAGAGCGAAGTCTGACTCTGTGAAGCTAGGGAGTCTCTCGCCGAGCTGGTCTCTCATGCATTTGGGGTAGTCTTGTGCTAGACTGTCAAAGATGTTAGTCGCTTGATTCGTTGTATCCTTGAAATTCAACACAAACGTACCAAACGGGGTTCGCAAACCATCCGATGTGGAACTGCATCCGGCGCTCAGCAGCCTGCTGGTCGCGTTCGTCCTGACTATCCCAGGGCTCGTAGTAGTCACCATTCAGAGAGATACCAATCCTTCCTTGTTGAGAAGCCCGGAATTTCCGGTTATATAGAGCGACAGCACGAGCGTGGCTCATGATCAAGGCTTTCCCGACAATCCATGGCTCCGTAGTAGTATCGCCCTCTGTGGACTGTGGATTTATACTGCTTCGCCCGGGAGCATTTCCGCCGGTGGCGTATCCCTAAAAATTGTGTTAGCTGTCGTCTGAAATGGGAGGAAAAAAGAAAAGGACAGGGGGAATAGAGGTACATACAAAGATAGAAACAATCCACGGCTCATTCAGTGTGATCCAGTTCTTGACTCGGTCTCCAAATCTCTCATAGCAAATTTGTGCATATCGCTCAAAGTCAAGCTGCGACTCTTCCACATTTAACCAACCTCCGTATCGATCATGGATACCTTGAGGAAGGTCCCAATGATAGAGGGTGACCCATGGAGTGATTCCCCTGGCAAGCAGGGAATCGATGAGTTTGTCATAAAACGCGATGCCAGCTTCGTTGACTGGGTCGTTCCTTCCTCCTAGCGGAATAATCCGCGACCAGGAAATTGAGAATCGGTATGCTTTCGCGCCGTACTTGGAGAGAAGGTCGAAATCCTCCTCGAATCGGTTGTAGTGGTCACAAGCGATGTCTCCATTGGCCCCTTTGGTCCTAGTAGGTTCAAGGTGGCAGAAAGTATCCCAGATCGATTCCCCGCGCCCATCTTCATTCACAGCTCCTTCGATCTGATAGGAAGCTGTCGCGAATCCCCATTCAAAATCGGCAGGCAAGGATACTGACATATTGGCAATGTTCAACACAAAACCACAGAAACAGTGTGAAGTATTTTGAAAGAGAAGAAGGTGACAGAGCTCTGCACCCAGCAGATTTCAAAGCTATATTCCTCAATAGCCGGGGAATTGTGGCGTTGAAGTGGATGGGGTTATCCCGCCGCACGTCGAAGGATAAACGGCAAAATTGGCATTTCGCCGATTCCCCGAATCTCCAGACCTTCGCATTTTTTCCCCACGGGGCAATTCCCCGCAGAAATACGAAATCATGGTTTCTCTCACATGAAGACCTTTAGGGCTGTCGCAATGCGTAGAACTCGTTGTCTCCACCCGACAGTCTCTTCTATAAGAAGTGCAAGGAAGCCTTCGGGCTAAGACCTCCCATATTTCGATCATAGGCAAGCCCGCTTCAATTGTCCTTTACTCTCAGTTGAAGTCTGCAATCATGGCTCCTGCTGCCGCTCATGCCGCCGAGGGCATTATCTCGTCCATTGACGTGAATGCTATGCCGCCCTTCTGGCGACGCAAGAATGGCATTCTGCTATACTTTCTGCTTACTTCGTCCCTACTCGCAAGTGCGGCTCTCGGTATTGATGGAGTGAGTCATGGTATTTTTTCTACACTGGCGTGCATTTTACTGACGATCTATTATAGTCCATGACGAACGGTATGCAGGTCTTGGAATCCTGGCAAAATCGATTCGGACATCCAGAAGGCGCCACATTGGGTTTCTTTGGAGCAGCTAACGCCATTGGCGGTGTCATCCCGTTCATTTTCCTCAGCTGGATTAGCGATAAGTTCGGTCGTCGTCTACCCACTGCGCTAGGGTCTGCCGTTATCATTGTTGGCGTGATTGTCGAATTCTTTGCCACTTCCTTAAACATGTATATTGGTGGCAAGATCGTTCTGGGCATAGGGTCTTCGCTCATTCAGATGGGCGCACCCGTTTTGATCACAGAGCTGTCCCACCCCAAGGAACGTGTACAAGTCACTACTTTCTACAACACCTCCATCGTTCTTGGCTATGTGATTGGGGCCTGGGCAACATTTGGCTGTTACAGGATAACCAATCAGTGGTCATGGCGGCTCCCTACTTTGATCCAAATTGTCCCCTCGGCCTACCAATTCTGTCTCATTTGGTTCTGCCCCGAGTCTCCTCGTTGGTTGATTGCAAAGGGTCGTACCCAAGAAGCCCGCCAGATCCTCATCAAGTTCCACGGTGAATGTGACCCCAACTCGGAGTTGGTCGCCGTGGAGTGCGCTGAAATCCAGCAGGCCATTGATAAAGAAGCAGAGAGTAACATGAGCTGGAAGGACTTCTTTTCCTCTCGTGCAAATCTCAAACGCCTGTTTCTCTGCTTTTCTACCGCCGTTTTCAGTCAGAGCTCGGGCAACCTGCTCGTCTCGAATTACTTGACCCAGATTCTGAAAGATACGGGCCTTAAGACTCAGTCCGAAATCACACTTATGAACGGAATGGTCACTCTCTGGCAGTATATTGTCGCGATCTTCGTTGCGCTGGTCATCGATAAATTCCGCCGTCGCTTTTTCTTCCTCACCGGTTCCGGTGGTGTTGTTGTCACTTTCGTCGTGTGGACAATCGCTGCCCAGCAGTACCTTGAGCACAACTCTTTGGTGGCCGGTCGTGTCGTTATTGCATGTATATTTTTCTTCCAGGCGTTCTACACTTTCGCGTGGACCAATCTGATTGTCACATATTCGCTGGAAGTTGTGACGCTTCAGATGCGTGCTAAAACATGGGCATTCGTCCTCCTCACCATTCAGGTGGCATCTATCTTCGGAAGCTATGTCAACCCCATTGGCCTGAAGAACCTTGGCTGGAAGTTCTACATCTACTACTGTGTCTGGGTCCTTATTGTCTTCCTCGTGGTCTACTTCTTCTTCGTTGAGACGGCCGGTCCCACGCTTGAAGAATTGGCTTATCTGTTTGAAGGTGAAGATGCCAAACGTGGACTGGTTCACAAGGTCGCGGAGCAAAAGGAACAAGTACAGTATGAAGAGCATGTGGAGACCAAGTCGGCGTGAGATACTACTATTCCTATGGGCAAACCATTATTATATCATGAACATAATTCTTCAGATGAATAAAACTAATTAAAAACAACCATGTTCATCAAAAATGGAAGACCATTTTGATTAAATGTTATAAAAAATAATATTGATGGTACCAACACTGCCTGGGGGTTACTATGTAGTCACCTTGCCTGAGCTGCTCACATACCTATCCTATTGCTCTCCCCTACTCTGCTCTTTAAATCATCGTGTTGCTTTCTAGCTTTGCGCTTGCTCTATATCTCACCAATATACCCTACCACAACTGTCTCCGTGTAATTCGGTTTTGTGGAATTTATTGCGTTCTCTTTCCGCGACTCTCGAAAGGCAATAGCACGCTGAGGATGATGAGAAGTGCGAACAAGGCAGCGCAGACGAAGAGAGGCGTGGTTGTTTCGACATTTGCGTAGCTTCCAACGATAACTCCAACAATGCCTCCGATTCGGTTGAACACCACACAGATGGCATACCCAGTAGCACGGTGTGCTGATGGCAAAATCTCTGGAGTGTATGCATACATAGTTCCATAGTAAATGTTTCTGCAACCGGCTAGTTAGTCAGACAACACGAAACAAAGAAAAAAACAGTGTATCACTCACGTCGCAGCAGATATGGCAGCAGACACGCCAACATTTTGGGCTGGAGTCTTGATTTGCGTGTATGCAAACTGCAAGACCATAGTCAAAAGCGCCCCCAAAGCCATGGTGCCTCGACGGCCAAACAATTTTGTTTCAACCAAAACTCCAGCAATGACAGGACCAACCAGACCAACGACTTGATTGATGGCATAGTTCCTCCAAACTAGATAATTGGAGCTGCTACTGACCTTCGCTCCCTGAGATTTGAGATAATATGGAAGGAACACATGGTATAGAGGGCTAACAACTCCAATCACAAACCAGTTGAGCATGATGACCAGGAACGACCAAGTCAACTGCTTCGTTCGAAAGAGTCCGCTGAAGTGGGCTTTGATCCTGACCGTAGACCAGACTGATTGTTCTGTGTTCTTCACGTCGCCTTCGCTGCGGAGGTCTTCCAAAGTGAGATCAAATTGTCGGTCATATTTTATTGACAAATTTGTTAGGAACAGGATTATCTCCTCATCGCGATTTTGAGAGACAAGCCATCGGGGTGTTTGCACGATGCGAATTAAAAGGACTCGCAATAAGCTCAGCAAAAGCGTGACGCCCCCAATGGTGAAATGCAAGTAACGCCATCCCATATTGTCTTGGTAGGCACACGCTGCAGCTGAGGAACAGCTGTAGTTGCTCATGAATGCCCATGCAAGCAATCCTGTTATGGTGTATCCCACTGCCCACCAGATCGACATGAAGGTCACTAGCCAAGATTTATTTGCCGGTAGGAATTCCAGCAGAGTAACCGAGTCCAGGATATAATTCCCGCCGACGGCCGCGGAGTAGAGGGAAACCCTATAAATTTAATTAACAGACGATCACGTATTAAGAAAGGCAAAACAAACATTGTTGCGAAAGAAATGTATCCAGGCATCCCACCCGCGATGATTGTAAATACCGCCGCAAGCAACAAGGAAGAGTTGAAAGCAAGTCGGCGTCCAATGATATCTGCTGATAGACCCCAAATAGCTGCGCCTGCCAGAAGGCCGATTTGGGATGCCAGAGCAATCCCCTTTAGTCTTTTGTCTGGGCTGCCGTATTGCATGGTAACCGCGGGCATTGCGATACTCTGACATATCACTAAGAGCTAGAGGAAATTTCAGCGGTGCTCTCTTTGTCTGATGGCAAACACAAGTCCCTTACTGAGTCAACGGTGTAGCCAAAGCCGTTTAGGAAGAAAAGCTTCCATTGAAATGGAGTCATACCAATCTTGTCGATGGCAGTGTTGATCAGGGACAGCTTTCTAGCCAAAACGGGGTCAAACACGGAACTATCGAACACATCCTCGGATTCAACGACATAGTTCTCAGCTTCTTTGCTGACTGGCCCCAAGGATCTAGTTGGTTCAGTTTCCGGCATGGCTTCCCTGTGATTTTGCGAGTAATAGATATCGAAGAAAGAGTGAAGCTTTTCAGACCATGGTCAAGAGTTCAGATTATAGGTCTTCTATAAAGCAATATAATAACCATCCAGACACGCGAATGGAGTAAGTCTATCTTAGCCCTGGATAACTTCCACATCTTGGCACCTTAAAACTATTGGTATAACCAGTAAGAAGAAGGCGCCATCGACGCACGATATGAACAAGATTTGCCTGTTTGGGCATTTTCAATCGCCAAGCACTGTAAGAATAGGTCCCTGCAGGTCAATTCCACTATGGGCTACTCCGTAGCTTGTCTACCGTCGGGGCTTTGAATCGGAGGGTTCAAATGGGGTTAACGGTGGATTCGCTTGGGCCTGGTCTTGGCGTGAACGTGGACATGTCCCTCTCCAATGGCGCAATCACATCCATTCTTGTCGAGTTGTATCCTGAAAAGAAGGACAAGGGAGAATACACATATACATTGCCCTATACTGAGAATTTCAGATTCTACCATACCATAACCCAAGAAGAAAATCAGTTTCACGTTCCGTTTCCCGAAACATCATCATGCCCCGAGCTCTAGCTAAAGTGGGGAACCGCATCATCGCGGAGACAGACAGTTGGCAGATTGTGGAGAATAACATCTATGTAAGTTCTTCGAGATTGAAGTTGCATTTAAGATTGACTAACTTCATATTGTACAGTTTCCCCGCTCAGCAATCATCGATGATTCCATTTTGCAAGACTCCGATCGTTCCACCTTTTGCCCTTGGAAAGGCCATGCCTCTTACTGGAATCTGAAGGTGGACGGGCAGACTTTGGAAAACGCAGCGTGGTATTACCGGGAGCCCTACGATGCAGCGGCTGATATCAAGGATCATGTTGCTTTCTGTAAGTCACTCTTCATCGTTTGTTTTGCAACTTGCCGCAATTTCTTGTTATATCTCACACTTCATCTCCGATGAACAGATAGTGACAAGGTCGAAATATCACAAGAGCCATGATAAGGAGGCATATTAGGATGTAGCGATATATATGGGAGTGGGCAATGGTGAGCATGCTGTGTCAGAGGGTTTTCATTTTGCCGGCCTTGAACAGTCTGGGTTCTACCTATATGTTTCTAACGGATTTTGTCCTATATAGGGTAAGTAACCACAAGATTTGCAAAAATGAGTTTAACAAATTTGCTTAAGTCGTAACTGGTCCATGTAATAAGCTTATATATCGTGATTTATATTGAACCACTGAGATGTCGACTGGTATAGTATTGTATGCTGCCCGGAGCGTAGCATCGTTGGATGTGGAGTTTCTCTAAGGATATCACTGTTTGTACGGCCTTGGGTTAGGCAATAGACAATCTTGAGTGGCTACAGTTGGCTTGGGCAAATATCGTTTTCTAGAACGATGTACGAAATACAAGGGAAAGAAGAAAAGACATCATTACATCCATTATCAAGATCGACATCTGACCATGCTCCAAGCACTCCGCACCCTTTTTTGCTGAAACACTGACCGTGTGGCCTAACCAGTTCAAAGGGACTCCGAGAAGTCGAAATACTTTCGACCAGAATTTAAAGATCTGCCGTTCGCCAGAAAAAAACAGTATAACACATGCAAGAACCAATCATCAAGATTCACGTAAACCGGCGTGCGTGACCGCGGCAGAGGCGGAAGGAAGATGCAAGGTATAAGAAACGAGATATGCTGTAGGAAATAAGACAACGCGGGACCTAGGTCAACTTCTGCTTGATGAAGAATGACCGGAGGTGCGAGAGTTGCCAGGCGCAGGCGGCGGACAAAACAGCGAGCTGGATAAGAGTCCAGCGCACGACACGCGAGTTGGTGGTCTCAGACTGGTCACGGAATTCAGACTCACGTTCCTGAAAAAAAAAAAAGAATTAGTATGTCTCAATCATCCATAGAGATCCTAGCCATAGATCGGATACGGGGTAATCCTTACCCGCTGGTACACCTGCTCACGACGGATATCGTGCAAACGGCTGTTCAGATCCTTGACCCGCTGAACGATATCCTTGATTTTGTCCTTGTCCTCAGTCTCAATCTTGCTG
The DNA here is from genome assembly GCF_000769745.1 of Penicillium expansum. Lineage (NCBI taxonomy): Eukaryota > Fungi > Ascomycota > Eurotiomycetes > Eurotiales > Aspergillaceae > Penicillium > Penicillium expansum. The sequence continues at coordinate 208,117 of NW_015971406.1, forward strand.
GTCTCACCAATGGCAAGGTCGACAGTGAGCTTGACGGCGCCCGGAGAGTTGGACAACCAGCTGGAGGTGGCATCCGTCTCAGGTGTGAAGCAGATTCTATGCTGGCCAGCATCTGCGGCAGAGAAATGAAAGCGTCCAGAGTGGCTGTCCCGCTTGGACACAACGCGGTGATCATTGTCGAAGGTCTCCTCGACGGTGATGTGCATCTTCAAGCCGTGGTCGATCGTGTAGGTACCGCTCTGAGCATTGATGACTTCCGTCTCGAAACGGCCTATTTATGGTAACCATCACAAGTCAGTTTCAAATTCCTTCGTGAAGGCTGTAGAGATTATCGCATACCGGCCACCAGAGTATCCTTGGGCAGGTCCTCAAAGAAGCACTTTGTATGCCGGCCCTCCATGTAGAAGTAAAGGGCATTGGTTGGGAGGAGGAGAGAAAATAACGAGAGAAGAGTCAATGCTGACGCCAGCCATGACGAGGATGTCCCAGTGAAAACCATGATGAGGAGTTGGGCAATTGGATAGTCGCACGGCCAAGTCCTCCTCTCCGTGAAGGTGTCAACATCAGGGACCGCGGTTCCTCACCGCCTGCCGTCTCCGGAATGCCTCCCTTTCGAGCGGGAAGCCTCTGTCGATGGGATCTTAAATTTCGACATTCACTAGTCTTTATTTCATCAAACAAAACCTGCTTTTATCTTTCTGTCGTCGCTTTTTAAAATTTTAATCGCTAAATACCGAAGGAATCCCTCCTTGGTGTCGTATCCAGGCAGATCACCACTCCGATCGAACCGCCAATATGGCCGCGGCCGATGTTCGCGACATGCTGGATTTGCCCGCAGAAGGGCAGCCCAGACCACACAAGAAACAGAAGGTGGTCGAAAAGCGACCGGGTAGGTGTAATGCGCTCTATTAGCAATGGGATAGATTACTGACAGTGTCCCGTTGCAGAGGGTATTACCCGTGAATTGTACGCGCTACTGGGCGAAAGGGCGCCGCCGATCGCGATTAATGAGAACAAATATAAGGGCCGTCCGAAATGGATGAACAAGCTGCGCGTCCGACCGTGGTATGTTGAAGATCCGGCTCTTTGAATATCTTGAATACATGCTGACGTTGGATCATGTATAGGAGCATGGCCCCGTTCACGAACAACGCCCGTTCCGACGGCCTGGTTTTGAACCACTGGCAGAGAAAACACGAGTCAGCGCGACCACCTGCTCCCGCACCTGCACCCGTACCGGCAGAGTCTCAAATGGAAGTGGATCAGCCCAAGGAAGAAGAGAAAGAGGACGTACCGAAACTGCCGGAGCAGGAATATGCCTTCGCCAAGTACAACGTTAAACCGCGTTTGCCCCGTCGATACACAGACGACGAGTACACTCGACATCTTACGAATGATGACTGGTCACGCGAGGAAACGGACTATCTGGTGGATCTCGTCACGGATTACGACATTCGCTGGGTGCTCATCGCAGATCGTTATGACTACCAACCACGAATGGACACAAAGCCGGATGCGAATGCCATTGTGCCTGCAAAGCACCATCGGACAATGGAACAGATGAAGGCGCGATACTATCACATTGCTGCAACAATGCTCTCAATAGAGCACCCACCCTCAGAGATGTCCGAGGCCGAGTTCGAACTACATGAGAAAATGCTCAAGTTTGACCCCGACCGAGAGCGCGACCGCAAAGAACTAGCCGCCCTTCAGCTCAACCGCACGGCCGACGAGGTCCGCGAGGAGGCAATGCTACTCGAAGAATTGAAGCGCATCACAAGCAACGAGCAGAACTTCATCACCGAACGCCGGGAACTCTACTCTCGCCTCGAGGTTCCCATCAGCGTCGGCAACACCACAATGTATCAGTCCAGCGCGGGCCTTTCCCAGCTCCTACAGACCCTACTACAAGCCGACAAGAGCAAGAAACGCCGCTCCATCCTTGGCGACGGTGCCATCCCAAGTCCCGCTGGTCAGACTCCATCCACTGCTGGTGGCCTAGGCCGAGCCGAGACACCCGTCACACAGGCCGCCAACAAGAAGGGGTCTATCACATCAAAAGAACCCAATCAAATGGTACGCACACTCACCACAGCGGAGGAGGCAAGGTACGGCGTCCAGCACCACGAGCGTGTCTCAGCAGGCGTGCAATTCCGCAGCGACCGTGCCCAGCGACTCACGCAGGCCAAGTCCAACGTGCAAACCCAAAAATTGGCAAATGCTCTATCCGAGCTCGAGATTCCCGTGCGCCTGTTCATGCCCACTGAACGCGTATGCAAAGATTTCGAGAAACTCATTCAGTCTGTCAACATGCTTCTCGACGCCCGCAAGGTGTCCGAAAAGGTTGACAGTGAAATCCGTGTACTGGAAGCGGCGAAGACGGAGCGCGAGCGCAAGTCACGAGAAGCTGCTGGTATCTCGGGGCCAAGTGACCCGGAACATCCCCATGTGAAAAAGGAGACGGAAGACGGCGACACTGGCCTTTTGGGCCATTCTACTGCCACACAGGGCAATGGTGCTCAACAAGGGGATGGTAATCACAAGCGGTCTGCTAGTGTGCTCAGTGCCGTAAGCGACAAGAGCAACAAGCGACAGCGGAGATAGAAGATTTACCTCTCTACTGGTGGTAGTACTATACCCTTATTGTGTGGAAGTGAGAAGTGTAAGATGTATTAGGGATGAATTACCCATATTTCTGTACGATTAATGACACCCGACTGGGAGGCATACTCAATAATTGAACCAACTCCATCCCCCGCGGGTAAAAATAACAGCAGAACTGGCCCCAGAGTCCTCGATAACAGTATTTGTATGCTTGTCCAACCAATATACCCTCGTTACTCCTGCAATGATCGTTGCCGTGCATCTTCATCACTCTGCCTCCACCACCAGACTTGTTCGGCTCGCCCACCGGCTTCCATAAAAAGCCCCAGGCATCCCAATGCACTCCTGATACGCACTCGCAAGATCCTCAGCCATATCGCTTCTGGTAGAATTTGCTCGTCCCAGGCCACTCGACGGACGCTCCTCGTATTGTACTGGTGGTTCCTGGGGTGGTTCTTTTGCAGGGACGTTCGAGCGTCTCTTGCTTTCCCTGTTTCTGGAAAACTTTAGTATCCAACGTCCACTACGAGACCGGGAAGGTTCTCCGTTCAGTCTGTCCGCACTTCTGTCATTCGATGGATCGAAGTACACGGACGGCCGATAGTTTGTCTGATCCATTGAAAAGCGGCGCACACCAAGTGGTGAGGCGTCTGGAGTACAGACATTGCGACTATGGGCTGAATCGTGGTACTTGTCTAGCTGTGGTTGTTTACGTGTGGACCGGCTGCCTTTCGCCCATCGACTTAGGAACGTCTCGTCGACGTCTTCGATATAAAAGCTCCTTGCAGAACTTGGTGTCTTTGCAGAGGTTGGGGACTTTATAGAAGTCGGGGACTTTGCGGAAGTTGGCGACCCAATGTGCTGCGCCTGGTTTGAACTTGTACGGCGGGCTTCCCCTGTAGACATTCCTTCACCGGCCAAATCCACTGCCAGCGGTGCGTGCCTATCACCTCGAACTGAATGGCTCTTCATTTTGGCCCACATGGTTGGTGTTAAAATAGGTTCCCCCTTGGCATTGGCAAGACATTTGTTCATGGGACACTGTTGGCTGTCAGACTCAGGCCCTGGTGTGTCTCTTTGCCAATTCCCGTTCGGAAATGGACTGCTGTTCCCTCCAACTGTTTGTGGGCCATCCTCAGTATTCTCCACCAAGCTATAGCCATAGCCCATTCGCCGGCCCCCGGTCATCCAACCGGGACTGACTCTGCGGTGTGGCCCAACACCGTTGGGACCATTGAAGATTCCATGAACCTGGGGCGATTCCCAGTTTGCCGCATCAAGTTGCTCAACAAATCTGCTCTTCAAAACCTCGGCACCTGGTTCCCGTTCATTTTGGACTAAACCAGTCTCAGCTGCCATTTGTGTATGAATATTGGGTAAGCTCTCAATTGCATTTGCAGCATGAACTCTCAGCGATTGAACGGCAGATGCCCCCCGTGAAGGGTTGCTGCTTTGGCGCGAATAGAAGGAGGACGCATCTCGTTGATGAGACATAGCTTGGTTCTGATGCTCGGAACCCCCAATTGTCGATGCTCCAGATCTCTCATGGGATTGAAAGTTCTCTTGCGATACCATTTGTGGCCCATATCTATTAGGACGCGGCAGTTCCGACATGGATGGACTAGCTGATAGCGGTCCGGACCCTATGCTTGTGCCCGCGAGTCTGTGCGAAAGGTCTAGATCACCAAGATGCGGTACTCGGGGCTCGGGGTGTGCTCCGGGAGAGCTTGTTCGTTGTCGTGTTTTGGATACTGTAATGCCCGGATCTTCCCTAGCTAGCGACGCCGAAGATGCCGCACGGTAATCGTTAGGACCTGATCCCATGTAATGAGCCCAGTCAGCCACAAGATTCTGAAGGTTCTCACGGCTGCTGCTGCCGATAAAGCCTTCTCGAGCACGGAGACGATCTTGATTTGCTGGAGCTAATTCATCTTGGCTGGCATGAAGACTTGGGAGAGATTTGGTGAACGGGTTTTGCTCTCCCGACCGCTCATTTTTGAATGAAGACATAGAATGGCTACCCATTCCTTCAGTTGCAGGGTTGGTATAGGGTGAGCGCCCCTTCAAACTTCCTGGTGGCGTGGGTATATAATGCATCCCAAAGGGAGTTCCCGGGGTGTTGTATTGATCATGGCCCTGGGCACCCGCCCACATCTCCAAGTTATTTCGCTCACGACTGTGCTCTATTAGATCATGTAGCCCCATTCTGCGAAACGCCGGGCCTCTGGGCGACACTTTCACTTGGTCGGCATGCTGAGGACTGCCAATGCACTGGGCATCACTGTCGTAGCCGCGTGCACTCATCAGGCTGCTTCCCATGTCCCCAACCATTGATAGCCCTGTAGTGGCTTTGAGTGCATTTGGCTTTAGCTTGAGTGAGAAGGGAAAGATGGGGCGGTGTTCTCCGGACTGTCTGGATTCTCTCGAGAATCGATAACGGAGACGACGCGACAGACTTGTAGATCTCCGCCTGTGGTTTCGGACAGGGGCTGCGGTTGATCCTGGTAGAGGGTCTGTAGTGTCTTGAGTTAGCCGGATGCAATCTTGAAACAAGTATTGATCTGAGCCTTGCCTTGGGCCTGCTCCCTGGGACCATCCACATTCTCCATTTGACCATCTTGACATGATTGTGCGAAGACATTTGGAGAATCAGCTCGATGTCCCCTTCGGAGACGAGGACATGTTATGAAGAACATTTGGATAGTTATAGAATGTTTACAAGATGAACTTCTACTATGTGTGCGTAAATCCCTCCTCATGGGCATTTTGGGGAAGGAACTATCGTGCCTTCCACTTGAAAGCATCCCGAGGTCGCTCTTACGACTTATTGTGATGATCTGGATCCATGGATCAATTTAACGCGTAATCTAAGCTTCAAGGTTACAGCCTCGGAAACTTCAAAATTCAAAAGTATCCACGCATAGAGGCAGAAAAGCAGTATTGAGAAAACCACCCGTAACCTATAAATATGTGCATTTAGACTCATCGCTCATCTACTCAACGCATTTAGAGCTGCACCATGATCCAACAAAGCACGGTCGACTCATGATTCCCATTTGATACAGCCTACATGTCATTGTCTAGCGCTGAACCTTTCGACTCTCGAAGTTTCCTGCTGAATCTCCTATTTATACAAATGACAAATCTACTTTCACAAGCACCATCCTTAAAAGGAAACCTTGTATTATCTTTATGCGAGCATAAAGTTACATGGTATACTTTGTACACACCCACCTGATGCAGATGGCGCATGATCTGATCAAGACTTTTGACACTTTGAATTCAACCTAGCCACTTAGATCATGACCAGTGCATCTAGGTAGCATGGGATTTTTCAAGGCAAGTTCTACCTCCACATATTGAAAAACTACCCTTCAATGGGCGTGGATCTAGGATACATGACATACTAGAGTTTGTATGATCTTTCTCTTCATACAAAATACCTAGGTAGTGGATACCATTACCGAATACATACTAGTGCTAAAAGTGGGCCCGACCCGGGCCGTACCCATAAGCCCGTTTCAACCAAGGTTGATCCCTATCCTGTACTACGGGTACACGGGCAACGGTAGGACTGTAGTGCCACCAAGCCTTGCATTGTAGACTGCTGGTAAAACTACAACAAACACCTCAAGGCGCTTACTGATGTACATGACTATACATTCCACAATCCTGGATAGGGAAAATCAGAGCATATCCAAGCCTTGAGAAGCCAGGCGATGGCGCGTGTCTTTTTCTTTTGCCCTATAGTCATGATTAGTCATGGCCGACATACTAGGTAGGCCTCAATACTGAATATAAATACTCACTGCTTGATGGTTACAATGAAGTCAATCCGTCAAGTTCAAGTTGTTTGATGTTTCACAGTACAGCATATGCTGCAGTGTAGCAAAATAGCAACGAATGAGAAACCAAGTCAAGAATGACGATCTAAGTCTCTATGATGATCTGATATTATACTCTCACTACCTCGAAAGTTGCTGAATGTCCTCTTTCGGGGCTATAAGTTTCTCATGGACTTGCTTTTAGCTCGTTTCGTATAAGTAGCAAATATTTGGACGAGACAAGGCAAACCTTTCGAATGAACAATATATCTGTCTCCAGTTTGGATAGGAATCTGACTACCGTTATCTTGAAATCAATTTTACATTAAATAGACTGAACAGTTGTTCAATTGATGGAAGCTACCAATACTCGACTAGGAGTTTTCCTGTAGATGCGATACATATCCTCTGCGATGCCCTGAAATCTCCCTCGCGTTCAAAGACCATCGATTAAGTAGGGAATCCCAAACCTACAATGGTATCTCATAGATTAATTGGGATGTAAGAAGAGTCCTCCAATTGAGATGCAATGTACAACTCCGCCGCCGTTTGAGCATCACAAAACAGAGCAATTGCCTGCATCCAAGATTAGTTGGTCTTGGCTCCATAATAACACAAGCTGGAAATATATTCTCACCTGAGCTGTCTTGAACTGTGCCTTTCCACCTTCACTTGCAGCGAAATGAATCCGGTATTGACTCTCGGAGTCGATATATGAGGGATATTTGATAGTCTCGGTGGTCTTGGCGGTTTTTGCAAACAAGGACATACTCTCCACCTCCTCTTGGGATCTCTCTGTGGCTGCCAAAACTTTCAGAACCTTGGGTGCTATAGTCAGTGCGTCGATTCCGGCGAGCATAATCAGCTCATCAAGATTCAGTGCCACACAGGCTTTCAGTCGTGTAGGCAGAGAGTTTTGGTGATAGAACTGCTGTGCTTGCACACAGACACCAAGAATTGGGTTTGTGTCTTTGTATCTGCTAAGTAATTAGAGGCACGCCCAATATTCAGCGAGATTTGCCACTCACCCTTCGTAAGTTTCAGTTTTGAGCTCATGCACAAACGGTGAAACTGATATACAGCCCGCTTCACCCGCAAGGATCGCCTGTTCTATCGAGAAGAGAGTGGTGGCCAAAGTCTTTATTCCAATTCGCTTGAGCTGACGCGCAGCCTGCATTCCCTCCCATGTCGCTGGAATCTTGGTAACCAGCCGAGACGTGTCGAAATCGGGGTCGACGATTTGGCAGATATGATGAAGTCCTTCAGCATATAGATTAACATCTCTCTTTTTGACGCAAAGCCTGAAGGATCTTATCTTACGCTGAGCATTCGCAACTATAGCTTCCGTATTGTAGGAGTAGCTCGGATTGACCATAACATGAACATTTCCATGGACAGTTTGGATCACCTCGAGGGCCAGTTCAATACCCTGGACCGGTCAACTTCAGGTATTCGCATCACTCAGTTTAATAAACACCTACCACCACCTCCACAGCAAGCTCCTCAAGGGTAATAGTGGCAAATTGTGGGTGGATTGTGGTCGCCAACACTAGTGATCTCAACAAGACGGCGCTTCTACTGGGCTTAACAATCTCCGCTTGAATCTCGAACTGTTCTCCTGATTAGCATACACTAGCACAGAGTGTCTAAATATATTCCCATACTTGGTTTCCTGTTGCATCTTGAAAAGGCCCGATCTCTTTGGAAGCTGAAGTGAAAATTTCATTAGCTTTCTGCCTAAAGCAATTGAAAAGATTCTCAACCTTCAGCATCGTATGTGTCAATATCCACCTGTGTTCTTGAGCGAAGGTATTCCAGTAAGTTTACAGTCGCCATGTTGTGTGTCGTATTGAGCGGGAAGTATAATAAACTTGCGTGGGTACTATCATAACACTGTTGACTTATTCGCTGATTTGGAAGAAAAAGAACAGATTTTGTATATAATCAAATGAAACTTATCCACAGTCGAGTTGAAGATGCGACTCCATACTTAAATAGTTGTGGGAGGGGAATAAATTGATATCCACTAGGACCACCTTTGTTTCACCAGTGGCGAAGTCGAATTGGCCTTCTGCCTGTAGCCGATGGTCTCAGCCATAGATCCATATGGGTGACAAAGTGTGCTACCAGGGACTTTAGTCTTACTGGCTATTACTGCCAGCAAAAATTTATATAGGTACTCTTAATTCCCTCTTTATAGTCGAGGACTCGGGTGCCGGGGCACTAGGGCCCCGGGCGTGACCTTGCTGCTATCTACGTTAGGCCCTAGATGACTTAGGACTGGACCCTACTTATCGACCTTGTAATGTAAAAATCAATGATTTTTTTTATCTTTTTAATACAAACGGAGATACACTCAATTTTTATATGTATATCTGGTACTCTATAACTATATAATACCTTCAAAATAAAAGGCAATAGGTGATAAGTTATAGATCTACGTTGCACGTTCATATATGCATTGTGCACTTCGTCTCCCGCAGATCCCAGTCGCACTGTCTCTGCGTGTACAAAGTCATAGTTACACAATTTATTGAGATATAGACTAAGAATTTGGCAAATTATCTCTATAAAGTTCATGCCTAGTATAACTAAAGCGTGCACTGTTCTAATGTTTTATGCTGTAAAAGTGAGCTTACGATGATTGCTGTTTTTTGGAGTTAGAGTCAGCGGGTTTAAGCGCCTATCATGTATAGCTCAATTCTTTGACCTCAAGTCCCATAGCTAACTAGTTAGGTACCTATGTTTACACCAATGTTTGCTCAATCACCATTCACACCCTCAGAGGAATTGAGCAAAGAAGAGTTGAATTCGCAGCCCAATCCAGCTTCAAGCCAAGAAAATCATGCGCCCACCATAATTGGTCATGTACCAGAGTTTCCAAGGTCATACACATTGTTGGTGCGCCACCATTCGGATTTTCTGTTAGACCAGGAACTCTACTTGGCACCAGCGGAGATGGAATGGAGGGACTGGACACGATTTGCCCATCGATTCCGAAGTTTGAGGGACGCACAAGTGACCAAGCGATATCATTTTAGTCAGATCCGACTTTCGCGCTTGGATTAGGCTGTGCGTATCTTTCGTCCGCGACAGGCAACCACCACCTGGGTCTACAGTGTCGGGACTTCGAAACACAGGGGCTCCCAAGTTACCCGATGCTTAGCCCGACGAGGAAGATGGGCACTCAACTCTAGAATACTAAATGACCTATAGCATGAAATATGCGCTTTCGTTGCTGGCCTCATAGTATCATCTGCATGATTAGCCTTCCTCGAACATAAGATGAGAAAAATATATTCGCGGGTACCCAATATAGAAAAGGAACTATATACTCAATAGAGATGCCATAGTATTAGCTTTAACTTTCACTTCATGAACTTTCATGGGCCTCTTCACTCTAATATTAACATGTAAATATACAGCTCAACACACCAGAGGATTACATTCAAATCATCCACATAGAATCAGATTCTAAGACTATTTTCACCTTCATGGTGGAGGTCATACTCATCAAATAACTCAGAATAATTCGCTAGTCCAAGTTTACCGCATGTCTCCTACCTTTCCGCACTAGGGCCGATCTCATGTATCTGGGGGGTTTCAGTAGTGGAAAGTTCGTGCACTTGCTCAGAAGGTTCTAGCGGCAGTTCGTGGGCGTCGTTGTAAGGTTCTATTGGATATCCCCTCGATTCTTGTGGTGGTTGCAGAGGGCTGTGAGTCACAAAAGGCTCCCCTTGTGACGACGAAGGTTGCTTCTGCTTTCGGCGATAGACCAACCATGCTATGAGGACTGCAATGGCGACACCTGCAATAGGACCAATGACAGCGCCCGCAATCCAAGCCTTGCTGGCACTTTTTGTCGGGACCGCAGTGGGTGTTGGTGATTGACTGGCTTGCGAATCCGCCGTTGTTGGAGCTGTGGTAGTTGTGGAGGATTGACTGGTTCGTGACGTTGTAGTGGATAGGGTCGAAGAGGAGGCTGGAATTATGATTAGTCGGAGTATTCGATCTATAGGTCTTGTGCCTTGAAAGGGCCATGATGAGGATGTAGTACTTGACTCAGTTGTTGTTGTTGCTTGCAATTCGCGATATATAGTGTTTGCTGCCCAACCAAGCCCACAAAAGATATTACTAGCCGAGGGTGTCGCAAAAGGGGATGCTTGAAAGATTGTCATAGTGACACATGTAGCGGTGCCACTATAGTGAGGAACAGGGCCAAGTCAGTACTGTATTCATCGGTCGGAATCTACTCATCAATTAGTAACCCACCAAGAACCTGAATCGCCATCATCATATGAGATCATGTTATTATTGCAGTCTGTGGCAAATGTGCATGAAGTCCCGTCGCAACCGACTGCATAGCTCCCCGATGTAGTCCATGTCTCTGGATCCATCATTGCCTCGGCTATGAGAACGGGATTAGTAAAGCTGGTATAAAGGGTAAAATCTTTTTTATGGAGGGTATTCTCACTGGTTGACGGGCCCAGATACCATCCCATAAAACCGGTTTCACTTTGCAATGAGGTGTCGAACTTGGTGGTTTGGCCATTGACTGCATAGGACCAAAGACCTCCGCTGAAAAAGATCAGCGTGAGGCATGACCAAAAATGCGATAATGAAGTGAGAATCATTGTATTTCCTCATGAACTTGGCATCTATCAATTCAGAATAAACTGATTAGAATGGCTGCACACCCACGTGGTGGACTATGATTCAAAATGGGACTGGCCAGAATCAAGGATTATGATCACAGAATAAGCAGCTTAGCCTGTTTGCTTTTGTGCGAAGACCGTGTTGCTTATACTAACGGACCTTCGGCAATTGCTCGGTCGGAAAAGGGGGCTGACAGTAATAGGTATTTGAGTTATGCTCCCACTAAATTGATATGAACGAGACTACTAGTACAGAGTAGGTAAATGCGCGGTATTAGAAAAATACGAGATCTTGCTGTATACTCCGTATATCGCGACTAAATTGTGTACTTTGTACCAATTGAGGCAGTTCAAGCAATCGAATTTGGCTGGATGGCGCTCATGGACCAATCAATAGCTTCTGTTCGCCCCACTTCAAAGTTTAGATCGACTTGGTAATCAGCAAAAACCCGTGGACGGACCTGAACCCCCCAACTCGGCCCAAAGTTATGATCCATCAATTTTGTCGCACTTCGTAGAGTTCTTGCTTGAATCACCTATAGTGGGGCTTGCGGAAATTAGGAAAATCCTGGCTCAGCCGCATGTAGATTTAGTTGCTGACATGATTATCTCTATGGCTTTCTTTAAACATCCCAGTTTCTTTGATCCGATTTCATATATCTCCACCCATTTCCCCCTCCCCCCTTTTCGTGTCACCTTTGAGGCTCTTCGCTCATCCTTTCAATGTCAACCAATTTAAGGAATTCGCGCTCCTTGCGCTTAACAATCGCCCTAATACTTCCATTTGCGCTCATTTGTTATCTTTACTCGTGGAGACAAACACCCACCTTGGTCTCCAGTCCTATACCGAAATCTTCCGAGACAATAAGCAGCACAGGGAGCTCAGCTTCAATAGCAGTCCCTCCACCGCCACCTTCGACTAACGATAATCATCCTACTACTTCTACTGCACTCATTTACACGCTTCCAGATAAGGTCTGGCATTCCGCCAAATTCGATAATCTATCAGAAAATCAACGGGAATGGACCGGCAGCTGGACAAAGAAAAATCCCTCTTTCCGACAAGAATTATTGACCGATCGATCCGCTGAAGCATTCGTTCGCGCTCATTATTTCAAAACGCGACCGGATATCGTCGAAATCTATGAAGCCCTTCCAATCCCGATCCTACGTGCGGACCTGTTCCGCTACTTGGTTGTACTTGCCGAAGGCGGGATTTGGGGCGATTTAGATACCTCGTGCGAGAAAGATGTCGCCGATTGGGTACCCGTGGAGTACCGAAATAAGAATATCGATATGATTGTCGGATTGGAGTTCGACATGGAATGGCGAGGGCCGGGAACGGAAGTTGCCTCCCAATTCTGCAATTGGGTATTTGTTGGACGGAAGTCTTCGCGCAATCTTCAAATTATTGTTGACACTGTCATCGATAAATTGAAAGGCATTGCCAAAGCCAACGCCGTGGGCATCGAAGGGATTACCCTGGAAATGCTTTCGGACGTGGTCGACGTGACAGGCCCGAAGATTATGACGGTCGCGATCATGAAAAGTCTCGAAAAATTGCTCGGCAGGCCCGTCGATGATCGGGATTATGCACACACTAAGCGGCCCAAGCTGGTTGGTGATGTTTTGATCATGCCGGGAGTCTCTTTCGCTGCTCTTCAGAACGGGAACCCGACGGACCAAGGCGATGCTCTTGTGACGCATCATTACGAGGGCTCGTGGAAGAAGGAAGATGCAGAAGCCAAGGAGCGGAAAAAGCAGAAGCAAGAACAAGAACAGCAGCAAGGGTGATCATCACCACCTGCTGCTGCTGCTCCTGCAACCCGATTGAAGTACGACAACGAGCGAAGAGCGGCGAGTTGCTTTTGCTTTTGCTTTTCAGTTCCCCAGGTGGGATGTCATTTTTCGCCTGAATCTCCAACGGACAGGTTGAGAGATTCAAAGAACATATTATGTAACTATCATCAGGAGTTTTGTTCATTTTTGGTTTATATGGGTTAGCATGGGGCATCAATCAAGTGTCGAGTTTTTCCATTCATCATTTTCGAATCCTCATCAACATAAGTTCAAGTCGTCTATTTCCCAGAGAGATCACGCTGAGGCGGACGCCCGTATTCTGTGTAATGGGACATGTCTGAACAAGACCAACCAGATCACGATAGGTATTGGCAGCCCTGCAATGTGAAGCTTTAGCTTTTAAGCCGCCTAGTGCACCACCCAAGCCTCGTGTCTAACGCAGAAAGGAATAGAAGCGCATGTGGCGCTCGAACTAAGTACATAGTGAAATTGGGACATTGGGAAATCAGGACCTCAGGAGACAACGAATGGTTAGTGCGCTGAAACCCCCAAAAGAGATATATAAAAAAGAGAGCCGCCAATCAGAACAGCAAGTGGAAGAGGTACAAATTGACTAGACGGTGGGTTAGGAATTCGTCTCAATGGGTTCAGTTCAAGGAATTAAGATAACCCTTGTCAGCTTGCTTGGGAAGTTCTGAGGATTTCGCCGCTTCCGACCGCCAAGGACGGGCACGTGACAAGGCATTACCCTACAAAGTACGTTTCTTGTAGATCAACAAAAATACCGTGTGGATCAGTTAGAAGTCGGATCTTCCCGATCTCGGGAGCCTATCGCTTTGCTCAGTGGTGGAGCTGGATGGATGTACATACATACCTACTCCACTTGGACTAAAAAGCTTGACTATGCCAAGAGAAAGATATCGAGGCAAACGCACGGCGTGTATAAACTAGACCAGCTTTGAAAGGTTCTCCACTGCAAGTACCCGAAGAAGAACTCCTGGCACTAACTTAAAAAGCGGAATAAGGTACCCAAGCCTTGTTATTCGGTCATAATCTAGATTTTCAGCATTCTCCTACACACATAGAATTTCTAATGAAGGAAACTCGCCGTGGAGAACTAAGCACGGGGTAAGAGGTAGACCTCGGACCTCCTCTAGGAATCTAGATACTTGCATTTGTAATTGAAATGAATTGAATACATGGGCATATACTCGCATCCAAACATATTAAAATCGAGCAGAATGCGAGGCGGTCAGATACCGCCTCGTCGCTTCCCAATTTGTATATTCCAAGATTATTATGTAGGCAGTCGGGGCTGTCCAGGTGGCACGTGGTACCTGTGTTCATAAGCTCACCTCCTTCTCTTTTCTTTCTTCGTAAACAACGCGTACAACTGTTACACAGACGCCCCCAAGTTTCATCAACAGGTTTGGCTATCTCTCTCATATTCATTCCTAACAATCACAATGACTGACTTGAATACAGCTACGATGCGAGTTCAACTTCTTCTAGCAGGATTTTTCCTGCTTGTGGCAGTTGCCCTAGCTAGTATTCCACCCATTGAGATCAAGGTAAGTATCTCTACACTGTTCGGGGGATTTAAGCAACTAACTAGGTCAACTCAGGGATCCAAGTTCTTCTACTCGAACAACGGCACGCAGTTGTGAGTTAACAGACTCTTTTTCAGGGTTTTTCGGTCGCTAATTCTGCGACTAGTTACATCCGTGGCATTGCCTATCAGGGTATGCATTCTAGATGATACTGATCTTTCCATGGCCTTAACCTGACATTATCTAGAGGACTACAATGCCGGAGGTGCCCAAGGTACCGGTCAGTCAAGTGACACTCACTACACTGATCCTCTGGCGGATGTTTCTCACTGCGAACGTGATATCCCATACCTCCAGCAACTGCGCACTAACGTCATCCGGATCTACGCTGTCGACCCTACTAAAGACCATGACGCTTGTATGCAGAAACTGGCCGATGCAGGAATTTATGTGATCGCCGATCTCTCCTCTCCTCAGTTGTCGATTGTTTCTAACTCGCCAACTTGGACCGTTGCACAATACGATCGATACATCGCCGTGATTGATGCACTGCACCGGTATGACAATGTGATTGGATTCTTTGCCGGGAACGAGGTTGTGAACAAAGTCAACGAGACGATTGGTTCAGCATTTGTCAAAGCAGCAGTGCGCGACATGAAAGCCTACATCAAAGCGAAGGAATACCGGAAGTCCCTGGGATTCGGGTATGCGACTACTGATCAACCGGATTTTCGCAATGAGCTGTCAGACTATCTCGACTGTGGAAATCAGTCTACTGCTATCGACTTCTTCGGTTACAACATGTACGAGTGGTGTGGAGACAACACATTCCAGGGCTCTGGTTATAAAAACCTCACAGAGCAGTATAAGGACTCCCCTGTCCCAATCTTTTTCTCCGAGTATGGATGCAACACGGTCAGACCTCGCAAGTTTGGTGACATTTCTGCGATATTCGGACCAGACATGGAGAATATCTGGAGTGGTGGCATCGTCTACATGTACTTCGAAAGTACCAACAACTACGGGCTTGTCTCTGTTGACGGAAACTCTCTGAGCACTCAGCCAGACTTCAGCTATTACTCAAAGGCAATTCAGACCGCGGCTCCCAGCGGTGTCAACAGCGGAAGTTACACCCCCACAAACTCTCCGCACGCCTGCCCCACCGTCAATGACATGTGGTTGGCAAAGTCCAGTCCTCTGCCACCATCTCCAAACAAAGACCTGTGTTCATGCATGGTAGAAAGTCTCTCGTGTGTGGCCAGTCAATCTCTTCATGTAGACCAGTATGGCGACCTGTTTGGCACAGTGTGTGGAAGCGACAAGAGCGCTTGCGATGGAATTTCTGAGAACGCAACCACGGGACAGTACGGTGCCTACAGCGCCTGTGCCAGCAAGGATCAACTCTCCTACATATTCGATCGCTACTACCAAAACCAGAAGAAAGATCAGTCAGCGTGTGACTTCAAGGGAGCAGCGTCAATCCAGTCCGCCAAGGACCCTTCCGGAAGTTGCAAGGCACTCCTTAGCCAGGCTGGCACACCTGGAACGGGCCAGGCCACAGGTGGAAGAACGTCCGCATCCAAAGGGGCAGGTACTAATCTGGCGAATGCAGATAATTTTGCCGGGTTCTTCGTGGTCATCTTCTTTACAACCATAATAGTTTCTATCACAGATGTCATCTTCCCCACGGACTTATGGATCGAGGTATGGCTGCGCGCTATTGTTGGCCGCATTCAAATCTGGCTTAGGCAGTGATATCAGATAGTACCGAGAGTTCCACTCGTTTGCGACTCTAATAATTGAAACAAGGTTGATATTTTGACAATTCCAGGTAGCTAGGCCGAAGTAGTAGTAATGATACCAGATTTATGGACAAAGAGTGAAAGGTATAAATAGCCATGATATCAAACTTCATCTCCGGTGAATTTTTACATTTAAATAGTACTGGATAAAGTCAATCCTCACACATCCATATTTATTATGAAGTGTGGAATTTGTCCTTCTTTCGCTGGTAGGTATCCATCCATCCATGGCGGGTGGGCATAGACACGCTTACTAATCAATCAGTCCCCGCCCCACGTGGGGCCAAAGACCGGGGCTTACAATTTTTTTTACAAAAAATTACAGATCTCTCTCACGCCCACATCACATCGCATTCCCCTCTTTGAACCCTTTCCCTCGTTTTCAGACTTCAAGTCAAATACCGCAAAAATGGGCAATGTAAGAAACAATTCCCAAGCCATATACACAACGTCAGACCATTCTGAGGTCTTTGTTTTGGCCCCTCAACGCGCAGTGAACTAACAATACTCGACAGGGAGCCAAGGCAAACATGAAGCGCGAGCGCAACGCGAAGGACACGAAGACCGCCAAGTCGCAGACCAAGAGCGTACGTCAACGTCATCTCCAACACACATATTGTCCGTTCAGCCACTGACCCACGTCCTTATCTAGAATGAGAAGGCCATGAGCATCCAGTGCCAGGTCTGCAGACAGACTTTCCTCCAGACCACCAAGGCGCCTGCGTACGTGATTTCACACCCCTATACCCTCCAAGTGCTTTCGTTCCGTCGGTGTATATGGGAATTCCCTGCTAACATCTTCGCGCGATTATAGCCTCCTCGAGCACGCCTCCAACAAGCACAGCAAGGGTCTTCCCGAGTGCTTCCCCGGTGTCAGCGCATAGACAATCATCCCGGTGGAACCGAAACCAATCTTCTTTACGATATCACGGGTTAGCATGGCTTTAGGAGTTTTGATGAAAAGCGAAAATATCTAGGAACTGGACTTGGAAGAGTGGACATTCTACGTAGGCAACTATGTAGGTGTAGGGTGTGAGATCTTGTAGTGGTGGTGTGAAGGCCCCTTGTGATTATAGATGCAGTTGACTATACATGATCTTTCTCTTTCTCTTCCTCTATTCTCATTGATTTTGCGATATACTGCTAACAAAAACGGTTGAAACCTGTCTCGATCAATACCTCAGACACGGAGCACACTTGCGGAGATTAGATATAGGCCACAGTTGTAGGCCTGTGGGGCGAAGAAAGATTGTAGGGTGGTTTCCTTTTTTATATACTACGCCATATTACGCTAGGGAGATTACATTGATCACAATCAATATAATTAGCAAAGATCTCAATTTCAAGTTAATTGAAGCAAAGAAAGTTGGAAAGATAGCAGAACTATATCTCGCGAATGAGGAGTCACATGGAAATGCACGTGCTCAGGTGATTGCTGACAGGCTCCCTTCCGAATGTCTTGGATTTCTCTCACTAACCATAGCTACTTAGGTAAATGCGACTTCTAGGTCCTAAAAATAGGCGCCCAGCGACCGATACTTAAAATGTGGTTCATTATGAACAACATGGTCTTCATCAGGCGCACCCTCGTTATCAAAAACGGCAACAAGATAGCACCATGTCCGTGGCATCTGAATGCACTCGACCTTGACCGCCAAGATAGCCAAGAGGCGGTTGCTATGCTTGATAAAGAAATTTGCAGACTTGTACTTGAGTGAGACTCTTCCTATTTACCTAAGTCGGGGATTGGAGTGCGGTCTCTCAAAGCCAAAGTGATGAGACATGTCTTTAAGCGGACCAGTAAAAGTGGGAGGCTTTTTATAGTGTAAGCTCAACTATTGGGCGGTTAGTATTGGGGGAGACTATGGCCGATAGGGCTGCGAATTGTATGTGCCAAAGTCGCTGCCAAGTTAGAAATGAGCTAAGAGTGAAACTGTTGCATGCAATGGCGCTCAGGTCGCTCGTATAGGAGTTTTATGCCCAGCGCCCAGCCGCAGGGGGAAAATTAGTGTTTGGGTGGAATAAAAAATAGAACATCTGCTGTTGTAGAATCTCCCTGTCTCTTTTGTTTTGTTTTCCTCTTTTTCCCCCCGACAGATCCCCGCGTGGGGGATAAAAACAATCCCAAGATGGAGACAACACCCGGCGTGGTTGCTCTGCGGCAACTCCCGAGCTCAGACGGTCTCCACGATGAAGAAGCACCCGAATACACTAGACACGATTCCTCATCTGATTCTTCTCCGCTGCACGACGAAGAGCTTCCATCATATAGCCAGGCGCAGTCAGCGGAACAAATTCCAAGCCGAGAGCACAGTATATTCTCTCGTCGATTGCCCTGGGTATCTCTATTGTCAATTATTTACATTGGCCTCGTCATCTATACCTGGGCCATGACGGTCATGCTATCAGCCCATCCCCTCAAAGCCAAGTCCTGGGTGTACACGATTGACAGCTTACACCTCCATTACTATGGTGAAAATGGCGCAGATTTCCATCGAGAGCGAAAGATCTATCGTTCTGTGCGGACCATTCAGACATTTATCCAAGTTGTTACTCTTCCCTGGATTTCCACAGTGTGTGCTAGTGCCGCTGTAAGCTTTGCGCAGAATAGAAAGAAATCTATGGGCCTCCGGCCAAGCCAAGCCACAACGTTGGCTGACCGCGAGTGGATGGACTTTTCTTTCTATCGAGCAGTGGTTTATGGGAGATGGAGGCAATACGGCCTCAAACTACTAGCTGCCGCAATCTTCATATGGGTGTTTGGTCTCATCACATATCCCATCCAGTCGCTCTTTCTCAGTTCACAGTCTGTCAAAGTCCGGACTTACCCCGAACAGAGAGCTGATGTCTACGACTTCCGCTCGGTTGATCGTTCGGATTCATCATCATACAAAGTCGGCAAAGATGTGTTGCAAGTCCGCGATGCTCTCGGTAAAGCGAACACCTATACCTACCAACCTAACTTGTGGAGTAACAATAGTGAAGTACAATTCTTGACTCTCAGCGATATGTCTTCTCAGACGTTCTACTCCCAGGTTCCAAGTGGTTTCAATACAGGATTGCTTCGTCAATTTGCGCCACGTGTGAACTCCACAGCTACATATGAGATCATAGACGCGTCTCAGTTTCCGGTCGACTGCGGCTCGAGCTCGGAGGCATTTTATGCCGAGTATTCAGCTTCGTTCGCATGGTACACTGCTTATTCTTGGAATATCATTGCGTGCATGCCCGGAAATATGACGGAGTCACCTTGGCGG
Organism: Penicillium expansum; assembly: GCF_000769745.1. Classification (NCBI taxonomy): domain Eukaryota; kingdom Fungi; phylum Ascomycota; class Eurotiomycetes; order Eurotiales; family Aspergillaceae; genus Penicillium; species Penicillium expansum. The sequence continues at coordinate 227,609 of NW_015971406.1, forward strand.
ACGGAACGCAACCGACAGGACTTCTCTGAGGTCCTCTATCTCAATATGACACAAGATGAGTACGCCTCAAGAGATAGCCGGGCAACTCTTTACCGAATCACTGTGAACACTACGGCCGGGTTCTTTGAATTGCCAAACTATATGAACCAAGGTGTACCTGGGCCCTTACTGGCCCAAGATCCGGTGGCTCTTTGTGATCAACATTGTTTAATGCAAATACACTCATACTACCCGTCGAATTATCGCCGCCGTGATGAAAGTACAGCAAGCAGCACTCTCAAAGCTGCATCGCTGGGTCCCATCTCAGCACAGAGCAAAGGACCCTTGTTATCGACCGCCCTGGCAACCTTTGGCCCTGGTTCTTTTATCGACACATTTATGCAATTCGGCGCAGCCATCAAGGAAAACAAGGCTGCAGATGGGTTGTTGTCAAGCGTGATATCTACATGCATTGCGAACCCTACCCTCACCAATCTTCTAGGGTCTTCCTCTCTAGAGTGTATGTCCATTGAGGCCTCTCCAAATGGCACATGGTACCCTGCCGGGACACAAATTGCGCAATGGATTAATCGGCTCCAACAATCCGCGGAGTCAATTCCGCAAGTCTTCACAGCTGCGGCTTTTCTTGCCAACAAGGAATTCCTTTCCGCTCAGGGCGGTGGATGGTCTATCAACCAAGATTTGGGCGCCGATATGGATCTTCCATCAATCTCTCGTGTGGGGATCATCGCAGTCTCCGTCTTAATGGGACTTTACTTGCTACCACTGTTAGCTTTGTCATTATATACAGATTATTACCCATGATGAACCGAAATGTTGGATTCCTTTATGATGCTATGGCTTGGTGCCTTTGCTGGCGATAGTGTCTTCCTTTTGCTGGTTGGATGTAAGACTGATAAACTTCCCGGGCCTTACGAGATGCATGGCGTTGTTCGGGGTATGTATAAATACTAAGTTCAAGGACACTGTCACTTGTTTCTAATGATGTGATTTAAATTAATAGTTCCGTTTGGAAAGCAGAACGTTATTGAGCCATGAGTCAAACATACATAGCAGACAATCCCCTAGTCCAGATTACGAAACTAACCCTTAAACCTCGAATCGAATATCGGAAGTCTGTAGATGATAATATAGCAGATCATTCTGTCTCCGCGACAACGTCCTCCTGCGTTATTTTCTTTAAAAGAATCTAAAGGTTTAGGAAATACTAATATATAGGAGCTTTATGATCTCAAGCAGAAAGAAGAAATATTCTAATATAACTGTAAGTACGAAAGGAAAATAGTGTATCTGGGCAGACTCAATTACCTTGATGCATGTATTACAGTCGTCAGCTCTAGATAGACTAGAGCGGCTGTATGATTTGAGGACGAAAAGACCATAACATTTACAACTCTAATTAACCCCTCCTCTCTTGTCAGACTCGATGCAGATGCGTGGTACAATTACTCAGTGGAAGCCCAACACCCACAGGGCATGGGACGACTAGTTAAAGCCGTTCCAAGAATCAGTGCGACATACGATATAGCTCCAACAAGGGACTATAAAAATAAAACCAAGAGAGATAAACCAGCAGGTATTAGAGGCCCCGTATGGCCAATCTTTGCGATCGCGGATATATTCCGTCAAGTCATGAATATCTCGAGGCTGACTATAGATGGAAGAGATATGTCAGATGCTCGTCTTGTTTCTTAAACGGTCGGCTCCCGGTCCAAAACTTTTTGCCAACTTACAGATTGATGCCATGATCACGCAGTGAAACTATAGGGGCTTACAGCAGCCCCAGCACCCCTGTGACAAACCGAGTCAACATTGTATAGGTTTAGAGTATTAGTTGGTTGTAAGACGAACCTCGAATCCTGAGGCCTTCTGGGAAGAAGTAAAAAAAGACTTGGTCAGTATATCATCGAGACAAGAATAAGTTGGACGATAATGAGAGGTCTCACCTGGCCATACGGACAACTTGGTGGCTCCGTTTGGCAGACAGCAGCGCATATTGTGTCTTGAGAACGAGCAACGATTGCCAGACAAAGGACCGCAAGGATTAGAGTCGGCAGACGGAGGATTCCTGCAGACATCGAGAGGGATAAATAGGCCTAAAAAGGTTTGTTTAAGGAAGATAACTGAGGACACAGTGTTCTGGACTAAGTGCAAAATATATTTTTCTTATGGGGGAACCCCTCGCTAGGCTCCAGGGCTGTGACAAATCTTCCCCTTGTAGATAAAGAGAATGGAGTAGAACGCTCAAAGAAAATGTTTCTTTCTGGTCCTGATCCAACATCAATTATTCTCCAAAGTTGTTTACAACATATATTGTCAATGACAAAGTGTAAGAGTTCCTTGTTAATCTCACTTTACTAACAGAACCAGGCAACTAATTACTACCAGGGCCATGGCGAGGTTCGAGCAAAGTATACGGCCCGCGAAGCAAATGCAGTTCCTCCAAACCTGGCCTCTCGCTTTGAGAGAGATGCGCTATCCTTATTGCTCGCCCTGGTGAGCAAACCCGTCCTCTTTAAATAGATCCGTGCAAGTTCTAGCGTGCCTTGATCCTTCGACTTTGAATTTCGTAGTTTGGGGCTCGCTTGGGCGATGACTAATCGGCGGGCGGGCCGGCTCGGGAGGCAGCGACCAAGCGGACCGCCCCTGGGAGATCCTTGGAAGAATGCTTGTGTCGCGGAAACAGACCGTGTTTGTCGGGTCCAGGGGTATATTACAAATATCTTTCTCTACAAAATGGGGAATTAAACTATGCAGGTCTGGTCATATGGCATGTCCCCTCCTGTCCCTGTCCCCCGATATAATAATTTGACCGCAAACCCCTTCCAACCCTCTTTCAGATGCAAAAGCCAATGGCAGTTACGTATCCACCTCGCCTTTCTTGAATGTTTTAGTCCAAGACTGGTATGAATGTCGGGAATCCAACACTCGATGGGCCTTGGATGATTTGTCACCTGATGATGCCGAGTTCCGGTCTGCCAAATGTAGCCCGATATCATTGAGCTATCTGGTCTCTCATTTACCGAATGACTTGATCAAACAAATAGATTTGAAAATTGACATGTAAGAAAACATCCAACTGTGGATGAACCTATCTAACGGTAAAACCACCATCAACTCTAATATCCGCACCATTGATCATGCCGCTAGAATCCTATTCCAAAAGTCAGAACCAAAGACTTGATCCATCAAGCCGAGGGTACTTACCTGACAAAGAAAAAGTACGGAATCAGCAACCTCCTCTGGAAGCGCAAACTTGCCCGTCGGTATATTCGCCAAGAAAGCGTCACGAACATTCGGCTCTCCCCAAGCCTTCCTCCCAAGCTCCGTCCACGCCACGGTCGGAGAAACAGTATTAGCTGTGATACCCCGGCCACCCCATTCAGACGCCATACTGCGCGTCAGACCCAAAAGCCCAGCTTTTGATGCACAATATGCTCCATGCCGGTGCAGCGCGGCATGTGCCGCCTGAGATGAAATGCTGACGATTCTTCCCGGTGGCGGTGGGCTCGGTGATGATTCAGCGGCTTTGGTTGCAGCGAAATAAAGTCGAGCAAAAGCTTGAGAGCAGAGCATCGGGCCGTAGAGGTTAACGGTCAGATGCTTCAGTGTCTCTTCAGGAGGTGTTATCTCCATGTCGCTGAGAGATACGTATCCAGCTGTGTTAATAAGGATACTTGGGAAGGCTCTTTCAGTCGGAGAAGACGAGGCTGGGTCAATTATTTGCTTCTCTAGAGAGTTGAAGGCCGCCTGCACGGAGTCTGGTGAGGTGATGTCGCATTCATAGGTGTGGATGTCATCTAGATTGCCGCTTGCGCCGTAGCTGGATTCGAGAAGCTCGTCGCGACGTGCGGCTTCGAAGGGTGCGTAGAGAATAGCGAGACGGGCACCTTGTTGTCTCAGCTTCTGGCCTATGCTTGATCCAAGGCCGCCTGTAGAGAAGTTAGGTTTCCTTGTGTCCGGCCTTGCATTTATATGGCGTCCCTACCCAAGCCGCCAGGCATGATGGCTAATCTGCGAGAGAACGCCATTTTGTACAGAGTTTATTTGAATATATCGACAGTATATCAAGGGGGGAAGTGTTCAAACGGAAATACCAGGGCATATGAACTTCAATCTACCCCATTCTCCGCTTCCAAGGTTGAGGGGAAGCTGAACGCTTTCGGAAATGATCCACTTAGTATCCACTATCCATCCCCACACTTATGTCATTTGGCAGTGAAGGGCAGCAGACCATCTTTGCTTACTTTCACATTGATATACTATACCAAATCAACAAGCAATTTATGTATCCTATTGAACTATGCGATAAGTTTACCATTACTGGATTACCTCCAGAGCTCAATCCGACCCACTCAAATATATAAATTGCATCAACATCGCTCTTTTTTTCAACTTCTACTTCACAACACCCTATTTACCTCTCCTTTTTCTCTCCTGCATGAATATCAACATCATCTAAAACGGCCTGATTCTCTTTCGCCGCCGCAATTCGAATCCTCTTTATTTTCCTCGTATCAACATCCACCCGCCAAGTGTAAGCCCAAGTAATCAGGTTCATAATGATCGCCATACCAATGAATCCCATCGCAATTCCAAAAGAGATCGCATATCGTGGTGCGAACCGAGAATTGAACAGTTGAGACCCCACAGCACCTCCGATCTGGCCATAACTATTCGCAAATGCGATTGCGAAGGCAGATCCCGTTGCGCCCTCGGTGGTCTGGACTCGCCAGGGCCACATCATTGTATACCTGATTGGTCTTAGCATGAAGTATAGATATAATATAAAATGTTTGCTTTGGAACATAACTTACCACGCAGTCGAGAAACCTCCTGCTATAATCGTCGCGGCATATACACCACCGTTGTTTGGGAAGGCGTACAGGACACCATAGCACGCTAGAATGACAATCATGAATCCAAGTGGGATGGCTGGTTGAGGAATACGCCCAGTATCTGCAAAAATACCAAACACGAGAGTCAATATCACTGCGAAAACCGCAGATGGAATGTTTAGTAACTGGGCTTCACCCATAGATCTTTGAGCATTATTAGCAAATGTACTGTGCTCTTCAAGTTGGAACAACTCACGTGAATCCAAGGTTGGAAATGACCGTTGGTTGGTAGAAATTCAGACCCGTCGTGCCAATAGTGAAGAAGGCCCAACAAGAGAGGAAAAGCCAGATTCGCTTGTTTTTTAATGTCGTGATAAGTTCGCGCAGGTTGAAGTTAGACTCCGCCGCTCGGGGAGAGTTGCTAGGTAGGCGGGCTTGGGTGAAGGCCTTTTCTTTTTCGGATAACCAGGATGCAGTTGAAGGGACTGTGGAACAGTGGTTAGTTATGCTTAGCACTAAAAGCTAGAAGCACGTACAATCAGGTAAGAAGAAATAAGTGAATATTCCCAGTAAGACAGTGAAGATTCCTTCCGTTAAGATAAGCCTGAGAAGCATTATTAGCATATAGTTGATCTTTCTTGGAGGAGGTCGAAATACCATTTCCATCCGGATAGACCACCAGCAACGACACCATTGAAGGCAAATGCAAGGACACCACTGATCACCGTACTAAAGTTTCCGAGTAAAGTCACAAGGACAATCCTTGGAGCAACTTCATCGGGTCTATACCAATAGCATAACTGTAAGAGCATTCCTGGCCATAGGCCGGCTTCGAATAGCCCGAGGAAGAATCGGACAACATATAGACCCTGTCTGTTTGTCACAGCTGCATGGCAACAGAGAACAATACCCCAAGAGACCTGTAACTATTAGTGCCAAATTAGCTAGAGGCAGAACAGTTCAACGTACCATAATCCTAGCTTGCCAAATTGAAGGTCGCACGCCCTTCAACAAAAGGTTGGACGGGGCTTCTGCAATGATGTAAGGGACCTCCAAGGGATTAGTACAACCTCAGAATTGACGCTTAGTCCGAGTTCACTCACATAATACATAGTTGTAACCAGATTATACTGGTCCGAGGTCATTTTCAATTCAGTCAAGATATTATAGGGTGTGCCTTTGTCCATGGTCCGGGCGTATGAGACCTAAAACCTTGTGGTCAGTGATTTTCCACCCGCATACACAATAGATACTCTTACATTGGTAAAATCAACACTTTTCAACATATACATAATAGCCAGCAGGGGAATCAGATGCCAATCGATGCGTCGTAAAAGCTTCTTTTCCTCTGCGCTACTGAGCGTCGCACGCGCGCGCATCAGGGTGGCATCATAACCAGGGATGTACTCCTCTCCAAAAGACTTCGGAGTATCATCACCATTGCGGTTGACGTAGTGTACATTTCCTTTCGCCGGTATCGGTGTTTCATCCGTGGAGATAATCCCAATTTGACCTTTCTCTGCTATCTCAGAAGACATGGTGATCACCGATCAGTGTCTCTTGTAGCTGGCACACGAAAGAAAGGTTCTACTGGAGCAATTGTAGTGATTTATGTGGGAAATTGAAGCCATTAAATGGACTCTAACATATCTGATACTCCGCATTCTCACGAAGCATCAAAAGTTGCTTATCTCCAGTGAGAATTGCGCAAGATGAGCAAGAAACTGCTCTGCATGGCGTACATGCAAGGGTCTACCTAGCGTTTTATACTGAGCTGTGGAATATATTTGCCGATATCATAATTCGAGCTAAAAGCCTCGCTTGCCGTGCGCTGACAACCCCTCAATTAGAAAGCCGGATGTCAGCTATACTCCATCGTATCACCCATATAGTTGAACAATCCGTGAAGATTACCTCCCATGACTGCACATCAAGAGTAGTTCTCTGGAACTTAACAATGCAATCTCCTCATTCAATGTTGATTCTTGGCATTTCATGATATCAATCTCATAGATGTGAGTTTCTATAGCGCCTATTAAAACCCGACCAAATAACGCTTTAAGGTGGACAGAGCACGCGATAATGGAGCCATGCTCGGCAAATGCATGGCTTTAAAATAAGACAGTGGATTTGCCGATCAAAGATAATGCATCTCGCCAAATTTAGCAAAAAAAAAGTAGTTAACAATAAGCGCTAAGTACCATACTCCAGGCCTGCGAGTACACGCCATTGCGGGGAGATAATACCTAATCGGCCCCTTTCACTTCCTTTCATATCTTTCCATGACCTTCAGAAACATCTTCATAGGTCCCCGACGTCTGTAACACTTTAACGGACCAAGAAATATGAAGGCAAATTACTTTTACGCTGTCGCATCTCTAGCAAGAGTGGCGCTGGCATCGGAATCCCAACAACCCTTGATTGCAAAAGTGACCCACGATAACGCGAAATCTCCAAGCGTGAACTTGGACGCAATTATCAATGAATCTCCCCTCTTATCATTCCACAGAGACATTGTACAAATTCCGTCAATCAGCGAACATGAGGAGACGGTTGGAAACTTCCTCTTGGACTTCATCCGCTCACACAACCTAACCGTTGAGAAACAAATTGTCACTCCGGGAAGCGACACCGAGCAAGAAAGATTTAATATTTATGCCTACACTGGGAATAACAGGTTTCCCGAAGTCGTGCTCACAAGCCATATTGATACTGTGCCACCTTTCATCCCTTACTCGCTTCATCAACCAGCCTCAGATAACACAGAGAATCTGACATTCAATCGGTCAGACCTGATTATCGCTGGTCGCGGGACAGTGGATGCCAAAGCCAGTGTCGCAGCTATACTATTTGCGGCACTGGAAACACTGGATGCCAACCCAGACGCCTCAATCGGGTTGTTGTTCGACGTCGGCGAGGAGAAAAGTGGGATTGGAATGAAACATTTCTCAAACTCCGATCTCAACCCAGCACCACCTAAATTCCACACTATCATATTCGGAGAGCCGACAGAGCTCAAGCTCGTCGCGGGACATAAAGGTACCCTCGGATTCAAGCTTATCGCTGAAGGAAAAGCCGCGCATTCGGGATATCCATGGCTTGGGAAAAGTGCAGTCTCTTCAATTCTTCCTGTTTTATCTTACCTCGACACTCTGCATGATGTCGTGCCGGAGAAAGGTGGACTTCTCCGTAGTGAGACGTTTGGTCAATCGACATTGAACATTGGAGTCGTGCGCGCCGGTTTAGCTGGTAATGTCGTTCCTGCATATGCCGAGGCGACAATTTCCGTTCGTCTTGCAGCTGGAAATCCAGATGACACGCGAGAGATTGTGAGGAAGGCGGTTGAACATGTGACTGGTGGTGATGGAAGCGTCTATCTTGACTTTGGGAACACCGAGAACGGCGCTCCGCCTCAATATCTTGATTTTGACGTCGATGGGTTTGACGTGATTACTGTGAACTACGGGACTGATATTCCTGCCTTGAAGATCAGAACGCAGGGAGGTCCAAAAGTGAAGCGTTATCTCTACGGGCCGGGGAGCATTCATGTTGCCCATGGTGATGACGAGGCAATCACTGTGGGAGAGCTTGAAGAGGCGGTGCGAGGATACAAAAGATTGATCTCGGCCGCGCTGGGTGCCCACTAGATATAGGCCTTCTTTTAGCTTGCGAAATAGATCAATGCTACAGCGATAATAGTCTACGCTCTCAGTCATATCTACGAGGCTACAAGCGGTTTGCTAATCAGGCCCCACACGACATCAAACCATCAATCGAAGAAGTCCGGTAGACAGGCGGACGCCCATAGACTGCACAGCAGCACCCGGACCCCTTACGACTGAGGCTCATGCAGTGGAGTTCGATCCCTGCTGGTGCTCTGGGATGACATAGTAGTGAGTGATGAAAGGAACGGGTCATCACAGACACCACTTCACACATGCCTCGGGGGCGACATGAAATTGGCCCAGCCCAACATAGGAATGGCCGGGCACCGACCCTGTCAGTAGCAAACCGCGGATCTACACCCCAAAAGGGGCAGTCGGCAGCATCTGCCTTGAGATAGGATCTTCAAGGCATGACACCAAAGAGGGAGAGAAGAGGGATGAAGTATGCATGTCCTTTCGCTGGTATTGTCCAGATCAAGTTCTAACGGTAATTTCTCAGAACGAGACTCGCGCTTTTGGAAGACCAAAAACGCAAGACCTCGAACACCCGTCATGCGTACTGCAGAAAACATACTTACCAAAACCACCCCTATGTGGATCCCAGATCAACCCCTTTTTTGTTCCCCATCCCGAAGTCCCGATGACTACCAGGAAAAGGGAAGCTGCTGTAGAACTGCTCACTAGTTCAAACAGCAGTCGTACCGGCGGAGACATTCGTCTTCTCCTCATGTCCAACAAAGTGCCCTGTCTCGGTATCTGAGTCAACAATTTTGAGATGCTCAAACCAGATACCGTTGGACTTGCGCCACCACTCGGCGATCGCGATTATAGTCACTCCGCCCATGATCACAATCGCATAGTTGAACAAGCTGGAATCCTTGTTGATTGCACTGTCCGAGTAGGCCGGGGCGCAAAGAACAGCAAAAGCGAACCCGTTCCACAAGAAGGTAACAACAGCGGCGACCACGCCAAACCGGCCTAAATCCCAAAAGCCTGGGCGGAAGGATTTACGCGTGATGAAAGCGCGGCCGATTCCAACCAAACCGTATGCTGCGAGGGAACCCGCAGCCGAAGTGGAAACCAAGCTAGAGAAGGCCACTTGCGATGGGAGCTGAGTGCAGAGTAGAAGCGCGGCAATAGAGGAAATGAAGATGACAGCGTTGTGAGGCTGCTTCGACTTTGACACACGCGAGAGCACGTCACTGAATGGGAAAACGCCGTCGCGTGCCACGGCGAATACAAGGCGTGATACAGCAACCAAAGAAATCGAAGTGTTAAGGATTGCTCCAATCATCGAGACAATGGTCAGCACAACGTGTGCATGTGGACCAAGCGCCATCGCGTACATGTTGATGAACGGCTGGGGCGCGCTAGTGTTGTAGAACGTCTCAATCGGAGGCATGCAGAAGAGAAACAAGATAATGATCGGGAAGCCGCACAGCGCAGACGCAACGGTTGCCCAAAAGATACCCTTCGCGGCGGCTTTCTTGGCCGAGACGGTCTCTTCTGCGACATGGCCCGAAGCATCCTGTCCTACAAGACAACTGCCGACCATGTACCAGGACAGAACCCAGTTCAGCCCGGGACTGGTTTCCCCACCATTGTATGTAGACGTAAACACGTATTCGGCCGACTGGAATCCGTATGTCTTAGACACGCCGATGGGAAGCCAGATGAAGTTGAGCAGCATGTCGATGATGATAACCGTCACACCCGCTCGAAAGACCCAGGAGTACATGCGCGGGGGTAGGAAATTCAGCGACGTAGCGATCGCCAGGAAAAGAAGCGAGATAGCCCATGCCACAGCGCGCGCTCGGACGTCGGCGGTTTCATATGGGAAGCTGGTCTTCGGGTCAAACACAACGATCTCGGAAATCAGGTAGTTGGCGACACCGAACGAGTCACTCGCGAGGAAGGCGGTCCACGCAACCAATGTCCATGCGGCAACGAGGAAGGAGATGAAGCGGCCGACTTTACCGCCTCCCCAGGATCGGAAGGCCCAGTAGTAAATTGACCCCGCGGCGGGATAGCTTGAACAAGCTTCGGCGAGACAGGCGGCCGTGATGACAGACAGTATGCTACCGGAGACCCAGGAGCTCCAGCTGAGAGAGTTGTTAGTGATGTGATCAATGCCGCGGGAAACCGCACCCGGCGGGAAACGTAGAACATACATGGCAGCCGGCCCACCTCCACTAAGGGCGATATAGAAAAGCACACGTATTCCTCCAACGCAATTCAAGGCCGAGAAGGAGCAGGCGAAATTGTCGAACGAGCCCCATCCTCGAGCCAAGACAGAGCGATAGCCAAGCTTCAGGAGGTCACGATCGTCTTCGTTAGTCATGGAAACTCCATCAGAGTTCTGGTCCTGATGTTCGATATTCCGAACATCTTGTGAGGGGTTTGCTGCATCGAGCGCAACAACGTCAGGTAAGGTCATGATGGTTACTTTTTTTTTGATCTGTCTTTTGAGAGGCTTGGCACTTGACAATTGCTTCCTTTTTTCCCAAAGAAAAAAAGTTATGTTCAATTAACTTTTTCCCATCACGATATCACGTGGGCCGATCAATTGCTTGAATGGATCCCGACACCGGGGTTTGCTAGGGGGTCTTCTGAGTCATTTTTATTATTTTAGCAGAAAGATTGAGAGAATTATGAGGAATTGGCTAGAAAAGATACTCCATAAGGATTAATGAAGTTCAAATGTTATCAATTGGTAGTACAGCATACATGTATCAATGCATGTCAGCTTGTTGTCCCCGGGTGAAGTGGCGGGGTCAATTGACAGCGTGTACACGGTTGCCCCGTGCTCCCTGAGTTCTGCATTTTCTGATTGACTTTAGTAGGCTTGACCGCTCATTAATTGAGAAATTTCTCTATTTGTGTATACTTTGTATTCTGACACGTACAATAATATGCAAGGCCCTTTCTGGAAAAAAAAAAAAAAAAAAGCAAAAAGCAAGAAACAACACTAATTCGCAATAGTTGTAACCAAATCGTAGAGGTCTTATCGGTGTCTTAATGGCGTGATCATCCATAGGCGGACCGATCACGGAGATCATGGGGTATTGGTACTGGACGAGGACTGAAAATGACAGTAAATTACACAATATCCCCACTGGATGTCCCTAGAAACCCAGCATCCCAGGGACACAGGTGTACACACAGGTATTGTATCATGTATCATACAGTATTGCTGCCCCTCTAACTTGCATGTGGATCAACACCCCATTCGGATTAGCGTGTGTTTCCTCCCCCTCCATATTTCTTTCGACATTTCCCAGACCTTTTCCCTTCTCTTTCTTCATTCTCTCTCTCAAAGGCATCGGATTTGTGAAAATTCTATCCTTGAGACTCCTTTCTTCTTTTCTCCTTTTCACACACATCCATCAGAATGGTTCAATCGTATGTTATCTCGACTCTTTTGAACACTTACCGAGACAGTTGCTGATTATCTGGTTAGATCTATTCTGGGTTTCCCCCGCATGGGAAGACTCCGTGACCTCAAGAAGGCCACCGAGGCTTACTGGGCTGACAAGATCTCCCGCGATGAGCTCCTCGCTGAGGGCAAGCGTCTTCGTCTGGAGCACTGGAAGATCCAGAAGGATGCCGGTGTCGATATTATTCCCAGCAACGACTTCGCCTTCTACGATCAGGTCCTCGACCACCACCAGCTCTTCGGAACCATCCCCGAGCGTTACACCAAGTACAACCTCAACCCTCTCGATGAGTACTTCGCCATGGGTCGTGGTCTCCAGAAGGAGGGCATTGATGTTCCCAGTCTCGTATGTGCAAATCATTACAATGTACCCATCCGAATTCAGTATGCTGACTCAATCAACAGGAAATGGTCAAGTGGTTCGACTCTAACTACCACTACGTGAAGCCCACTCTCCAGGACAACCAGGAGTTCAAGCTCGCTGCTGAGCCTAAGCCCGTTGCTGAGTTCCTCGAGGCCAAGGCCGCTGGCATCATCACCCGCCCCGTCCTCCTCGGTCCCGTCTCCTTCTTGACTCTCGGAAAGGCCGACCGTGGCCAGAGCGTTGACCCCATCACTCTGATTGAGAAGCTCCTTCCTCTCTACGTTGAGCTTCTGTCCAAGCTCAAGGCCGCTGGCGTTGAGGATGTCCAGATCGACGAGCCCGTCCTCGTCTTCGACCTTGCTGAGAAGTCCAAGGCCGCCTTCAAGCCCGTCTACGAGAAGCTCGGCTCCCTCGGTGCCGAGGCTCCCCGTATCACCTTCGCCACCTACTTCGGTGATATCGTCCACAACATCGATGTCCTCGCCGACCTCCAGAACCTCCACTCTATTCACGTTGACTTGGTCCGCAACCCCGAGCAGCTCGACACCGTCGTCGCCGCTCTCGGCCCTAAGCAGATTCTCTCCGCCGGTGTTGTCGACGGACGTAACATCTGGAAGACCAACTTCAAGGTCGCCATTGAGAAGGTCGAGAGCGCTATCCAGAAGCTCGGAAAGAACCGTGTCATTGTTGCCACCTCCAGCTCCCTCCTTCACGTCCCCCACACTCTCGCCAGCGAGAAGACCCTTGATGCTGAGGTCCGTGACTGGTTCTCCTTCGCTGTCGAGAAGGCCACCGAGGTTGTCGTGATCGCCAAGGCTGTCACCGAGGGCCCCACCGTCCGTGAGCAGCTCGAGGCCAACGCCAAGTCTGTCCAGGCTCGTGCCTCCTCTGCCCGCACCAACGACCCCGCTGTCAAGGCCCGCCAGGCCGCTGTCACCGCTGAGATGCACAACCGCAAGTCTGCCTTCCCTGAGCGTTACGCCGAGCAGACCAAGACCCTCAAGCTCCCTCTTTTCCCCACCACCACCATTGGTTCCTTCCCCCAGACCAAGGAGATCCGCATCCAGCGTAACAAGTTCACCAAGGGTGAAATCACTCCTGAGGAGTACGAGAAGTTCATCGAGAAGGAGATCCAGGAGGTCGTCAAGGTCCAGGAGGAGCTCGACCTCGATGTCTTCGTCCACGGTGAGCCCGAGCGTAACGACATGGTGCAGTACTTCGGTGAGCGCCTCACTGGTTACGTTTTCACCACCCACGCCTGGGTTCAGTCTTACGGCTCCCGCTGCGTGCGTCCCCCCATTATTGTGGGTGACATTTCTCGTCCCGCCCCTATGACCGTCAAGGAGTCGAAGTACGCTGCTTCCATCTCCCCCAAGCCCATGAAGGGTATGCTCACTGGTCCCATCACTTGCCTGCGGTGGTCTTTCCCCCGTGACGATGTCCACCAGTCCGTCCAGGCTCAGCAGCTCGCTCTCGCTCTCCGCGACGAGGTTGTTGACCTTGAGGCCGCTGGCATCGCTGTGATCCAGGTCGACGAGCCTGCTCTCCGTGAGGGTCTTCCCCTCCGCACTGGTGAGGCTCGTGCTGCCTACCTCAAGTGGGCTGTTGACTCCTTCAAGCTCTCCACCGCTGGTGTCGCTGATGGCACTCAGATCCACTCTCACTTCTGTTACTCTGAGTTCCAGGACTTCTTCCACGCCATCGCCGCTCTCGATGCTGATGTCCTGTCCATTGAGAACAGCAAGTCTGATGCCAAGCTCCTCAAGGTCTTCATTGACGAGGCCTACCCTCGCCACATTGGCCCCGGTGTTTACGATATCCACTCTCCCCGTATCCCTACCGAGCAGGAGATCAAGGACCGCATCGAGGAGATGCTGGCTTTCCTGACCCCCTCCCAGCTCTGGTTGAACCCGGATTGTGGACTCAAGACTCGTGCCTGGCCCGAGACCAAGGCGGCCCTCACTGCGGTAAGAAACATCAATTTCCCCATAACTGACGTTCAAAATGCTAATCAAACACTCACAGATGGTCGACGCTGCCAAGTACTTCCGCCAGAAGTACGCGCAGTAAATTCTTTAATTTACCATTAATTTAATGAGGAGGTGACAATCAACCTGTCACCTCAGTACTGGGGAGTTTTCTTTATTGATGAGTTACGACGATGATACCAAAAGTTCAACATATGGGTTTCAACGGGTTTTCTAGAGGATACCAAAAGCGGGCCTGGAGTTTCAACATGACTGACGATTTTAAACTGCGCTGGCCGGCATCATGACCTACTGCCGTCGTGATGCTCGGTTGGTGCTGGTTTTACCATTTCAACATTGTGTGGTTTTCCACATACAGCAAGCTCTACAACCTTGCTTGGTCAGATTCGCATTGTCGAGTTTGACCTACTGTCTCTATCATCGTGTAGAATCAGCTGTCAATATTACAATATTACAATAATCTGTGTCTCTTGTAGATTTGGTGTATTTTGGAGAAACAAACCGGCTTCTCCTGTGGTGTATATGGGGCTTACATCAATCTAAGCTATAACAGTTGATGTCTGGACTGAGCAATTTTGTTAGGTTCCAACTAAACTTAACAATGAAGTTGAAGTACAAAGCCCCCTGAAACTGCTAATTAAAAGTTGTCGGTTTTAGTCCTCATGCGGACAAATTTCTAAATAGGCCTAGCAGGTAGGTACAGTGGATAGCACCCTAGGCGGGCCTTCTATATAATTTCTCGAGACAGTGGACCTGTACCCAATCATCCAAGCACCTTTAGTGAGTAAATTCAAGCTCAGCGTACTCATCACAGACCTCAAACAGTTTAGTCTGTGTGCCAGGTTCCTAAAAAGATGTTAGCACGACCATGTCTCAAAAACCAGGTCAATCAATGCAGATGCTGTACTTACAGTAGCACTATGACCGGCATCAGGAGTCCAAAACAACCGCGAGTCCGGCAAGCCTTTATGCAGATCCCAAGCTGTCTGCGGTGCGCAAACAATATCATAGCGGCCCTGGATAATAGTAGCTATAAGATACGGAGTTAGCTACACTCAAATCACAATATATCTAGATCAGGAGTAGCGAATGACTTACTTGGAATATGCCTAATCTTACACAAATTTTCCTCTTTCAGAATCTGACCCTCCTCCAGGAATACCCCATTCGCAAAGTAATGCGCCTCAAGCCGAGCATGAGCAAGCACCCATGCATCATCCTCGAGTTGGGCAAACCCCTCAGGATCCGGTCTCAAAGTGCCAATACTCAGATCCCATCGGTTCCACTCTCTCGCTGCGGCGATCCTTGTCTCGTAGTCCTCTGAAATAAGGAGGTCATAGTACGCCTCATTCGGTCTTGCCCGATCCTTTTCAGGAAGATAATTGACAAATGCTTCGTAAGCTTCAGGGAAGATATTTGCTGCGCCAATAGACCCACGCGAGAACTCTAGCTCCGATTTCCTGCCAGTGAATATTCCCCGTAGTATCAGGGAGCCTACCATCTCCGGGTAGGCTTGGGCGTAGAGCAGGGACAGGGTTGAACCCCAGGAACCCCCGAAGACGACGTGCCATTTTGCGATTTGGAGGTGTTTACGCAGCACTTCAATATCGGAGACTAGGTGCTGACTTGTATTCTCCCGTAGTTCAGCCGCGGGCGTTGATTTCCCGGCGCCACGTTGGTCGAACAGCACCACGCGGTATATGGCTGGGTTGAAATATTTCGTGTTGTTGTATGAGGTGTGCCCGCCAGGTCCACCATGAAGGTAGAGGACTAGCAATGTCAGTATTTTGGATTACCAAGTCTAATAATACTAATGGGATTGTGAGGAGGGGGGATGTGTATTTTGACGGAGGTCAATGACGGTGGTCTCTTACTTGGTTTCCCATCTTGTTTGCCGTACTGTTCATAATGTACAGTATGAATATCGCTCACGAGCAGTCTGCCTATGTCAAAGGCAGCTGAGTGGGTGTACCCGGTCAGTAGATCGGCCATATTTAATTTCCAGTCGTCCAGTCGTATACTTGTAGTAAGTGGCTCAACGCGGGGTCACTGTCTCTAATAAGAGGAAAATAGTGGTGGTGGCCTTAGGCCGTTATAAATGCCTCAGGCATCAACTCCTCGGATTGCTAGTAGATAGCCAGGCAGTATGCTTCTTGTAGAATCAACTCTCTCCCTCCTTTCTTCCTGGCCCTATACAGTAGTCCCAAGAAAAGTCGCGCAAGAGTGGCTCATATATTAGCGAGTCAGTGATATTTTGAATGTAACCCAATTTGGGTTTTCTCTTCTTTGATTCTCCTTACCTTCACAGGAACATAGAGTTTGAGTTTCATAAAGAATATCTATTAAATAGTAACCATAGCACGTTTTACCAGTATATTAATCTCACATAATATCCGATCGTATCTGATCCAGTTCGGCGTTGAGACTTTTTTCCGTTATCGGGGCATATTAAAGGTAAATTTGGAACAAATGAGAAGGGGAAAGGATCACAGATTCATGGTGTGAATAAAAATCGACATGGATATAGAGGGCGATCAGGGTCTAGTGGAGGAGACAAAGAGGGGAGAAGGTTATAAGACGGTTATCTAGAAGGCAAATGCTTATATAGGACGTAGAGAAACTACATGGGCCACAAACGTCTCATGTACATCTTAAGATATATGAAGCAATGGTAGGACTGGGACGTTTCTGAACTCTCCTGCATTTGAATAAGCTCCAATGCTGATTATAACAGCCGCCAACACCCGTCTTGGCGCGTCGCTAGGTAATGTTGAATCCAGTCGGACTTCGCCCCACATGCTGCTTTGTGGTGTATAAATACTTTCTTCCATGGCTACTGGGCAAACATAGCTGGCGATGAAAGATGGTTATGGTGCTGCAAAAATCCCTCCAACTCCCTCTATACACATTACCCATAACATCCCTTGCCTTGCCTTGCTGAAGCTCAAACACACCAAACCCACAAACAACATGTCTGCTGAACTACCCGAGCATTACAAAGACCATAGAGTCTTATTAGAGCTAGAGCTTGCTATTGATGAACTTGCCGAGCACAAAAGCACAAAATTGACGTGTCAGAACTCAAGCGATTTGGTATTCTTCACCAGCGCTTAACCCTTGATAGAGAAGATTCAGCCTACAGGCCTTCCTTCTTCGCGCCATATCCCAGCATCCAAGCGCCCAGTGAGAACATCGTTGATGAACTCCAGTCAACTTTGGCATTCGAGGACACCTGTTTTACGGAGCCTGTCGACCGGGCCCGTCAGGTTGCAGGCCCCTGGTCGTTTTATGTCCCCTACGGGCAGCATCCTCCGTGAACCTCGAAAGAGTGAGATTACCACTATCCCGAGCTGTCTCGCTTTAATGCATTATGACCGCTAATATCATGGGATAGTGTTGATGATTACAAACCTTACAAGGATTTGTATCAAGATGATAAACCTGAGTTTGGGACTTTTAGGATGACGGATGTTCGTGGGAAAGCTTTACCACACACCAAGGCATTCATGTACAATGACATGGATGCGACAGATGGGATAATTCTTCGTGGGGAGCTCCTGACTATTCTCCGCCTGATGCTGGGCCAGCTGAGGAAGGTACGCCTCCTTCAGCATAGGAAAGCGCCGGTAATGCTTGATCTCTCATTCCCACTTCCCACTACAATCGCTTACCAAGTATTCTGCAGGTCTTTCTGGTCTCGTTTATGGGCAAACGTGCCCGCGCATTTGAGTCCTATTTCAACGGCCAAGCCCTCGTCCTACGTACTACGAAACTCTACAATTTCCCCGAAGAAATCTCGATCGGGTTTAAGAATCGTGCAGAGTGGTATCTCAGCTCGCCGACAGGGGATACGTTCTAGGTCGGGGCTTCGTTGTTCTATCTTTATTTTCTTTTTCGATCAGCGAAAGCGTTGGATTATTTGCAGGCATACCAAATTTAACTTCGGCTTTGTTCTTTGGCGCTATGGTTTCCCCATGTTACATGTATATATTTTGTCGTCTTGCCCAGGTTTACACACTCTAAGCTCAGTTGTGGACTATGTGCTGTGTTACATAACGAAAGAATTGTGCTCAAGAACCATGTGTTAGTGTTACAATATCGAGGAATAGCATAGTAACCCTGAGGAACCCGAATTCGAAATACAATGTAATTTCGAGCTAAAGGGGCCATTGCTAACACTAGCACTAGCGGTAGAGGCATTATTTTAGGCCCGTGCCGGTTCTAGAATGTCTAGGAGCTTAAGGCCGACTTAATTTAGAATGTCTTGGCACGAAGCTACTGACGTGATGGACTGTGAAACCACAAAATCCTATCTCCCCGCACTTCCAACTTGATAACCTTTGATTCAAAATTTCTCCAATATGGTGCCCCGGCTAGACGTCAGAGCATTGGACCAGATCGTACTCAAACCACCGAAGGATCGAACCCTGCGATTCAGAGAAGATGGAACATTTCACATTGGAGTCTTTGAGGATTTGCATTTCGCCGAGGGTATGGCGTGATAGCCCATCAACAGGGGGTCTCTTGCTAATCCTTGCAGACGACGAAAAAGATGAAAAGTCGAAAGAAGTAATGTCAAACATCCTCTCGAAGGAGGACATCGACTTCATAGTCATCAATGGCGACCTAGTGTCCGGCGAAAGAACCAAAAAAGCTGATTCAAGCAAATATATTCACTCGGTCGTTTCCCCACTCGTCGAGCAGGGGTACAGCTGGGCATCAACCTACGGCAACCACGACAGCGAAGTTAATCTCAATCCCAAAGATGACATGTTCAAGGCCGAGCAGAAATACCCCAACAGCTTAACGCAGAGTAGGATCTCCGGCGACAAGGCTGGAATAACGAATTATTATCTACCCGTATTCTCACATGGACAGAAAAATACCAGCACTCCGGTGCTACTACTGTGGTTTTTCGATTCGAAGGGTGGACATTATTATAAAAAGGAAGGAGAGGATGGGCCTGCTGTTAAGAGACCCAGTTGGATTCATGAATCGGTATGAAAATCCCTACCTGATCATACCTTTTTCTTTCTAAGAAATAACTAACTGGCTGCATTCAAGGTCGTTGAGTGGTTCACCAAAACCAATTCCAACCTGAAAAAGGAGTATGGAAAAGTCATCCCATCACTAGCATTCTACCACATCCCCGCCCACGCAATGCTCGAACACCAACAAACAAGAGGCATAAACCCGCGCCTGACGCCCGGCGTGAATCGCGAGTCCGTTCACCCGCAAGGAACCGGCGAGTGGCGCTATGACGGCCAAGACGTGAAGTTCATGGATGCGCTTCTCCACACTGAAGGCTTAATCGCGGGATTTAGCGGCCACGATCACCAAAATGACTGGTATGCGCCTCCAGCAGGCAATAACCATAATTTGCATGACTCAAAACACTAATTAAACATCGCAGGTGCTTTAAATGGGACGGCTCTCTGGTGGATCATGGTCTAACCGGGAATGGTATAAATATGTGCTACGGTCGGCATACGGGGTATGGCGGCTATGGCAATCTAGTTCGCGGTGGACGGCAGATCTTACTCCACGAGGGCAATCTCGCAGATGACACTGAAACGTGGATTCGATTGGAGGATGGATCGGCCCAAGCTCGTGTCACGTTAAACACAACTTACGGCCAAAATCCTTACCTTGCTGTTATCAATGGTGCTGGAAAGCTTGATTCCTTCATGCAGGGCTCTTTGCTTTCTTACTCTTGGTTGTGGGTTCCGATTATGATACTCTCGCGGTGGAGAATGTGACGACTTCTTTCAATAGAGGTCTTGGATTGCTATATTATTTTTTGATTGGACCTAATTCATGATTGATGATTGGATTAAGATATTCTGCACGGGGACAGAGATATAAGTTTCTTGCCTTTCAGAGCATTTCAAGCGTCACTTCTCGAGGTCTAAATCATGGACTATGTACAATGTTATCCTCTCTATAGTGAGATGACTTCTCCCATTTCATCCATTCTTGTCATCTTCCAAGCGTCAAATTCATATTCCAGGGGCATAGCTTTAAGACATCCAATCACTGACCATCGCCGTTTACAGGTAGATGTAGCAGAAAGGACCAGAGACAGTGCTCATGATATCCCGCATAGCAACAGTCTCGCCACCAGCATAACCAATATTAATGAGCGTATCGAGAGTAGTGTTAGGTGAAGCAGGACCATTCAAGAAAGTGCCAGTACCAGAAATAGCATTCAGACGCTTGCGGAGGTTCAAGTTCTGCCAGATCCACCAGGTACGATCAATCATACCGTGGTGGAGCCAGAAAGCAGGGTCACCGGGGCTGACGAAGACATCACGGGAAGGATCACCGCCCATGGAGTAGTGACCACCACCGTGCACACCGATGCTGCCACTTCCGGGAACACCCTGCATGTTCATCTGGAAGTCGTAGACATTGTCGTAGCGCAGGATCAGGTCCACGATCGATGTGAAGTTAGCGTAGTCCTGGATGATCTTAGTGCTCAGATCGCGCTTCAGGCAGCGCGGGTTGTATGCGAATGGGTTGGCTGTGCTGCCGGTTTCACCTCCGGGCAGCATTAGCGAGACCGGGCCCAGGTTCACAGAGTAGTTCGTGAAGGGGCCGCTGGTGACGCAGCCGCCTCCGTTGCCGGTGGGCAGGTGGATGACTGGGTAGCTACCCAGGCTCAGCTCGATGTCGCCGACGGCGTCGATGTGGGCACCGTTGCCGGACATCGAGGTGTCGCTGCCATCGAAGACTTGGGAATTTTCCAGGCTGCCGGCATCAGCGCCCCAGTTCCAGTAACTGTAATCATGTTAGATATTAGGGGACTTGATATCCGAAGGATCGTTAGACTTACGGGAAGTCACCAGTGTAGCCACACTCGTTCCGCATGGCTTCTTCGAAGTTCCAGATGAAGTATCGGTGCCATCCCAGGAAGGTTCCAGTGTAGTGGATGGTCATGGTCTGGTTGATGTGAGTAGCGACGAAGTCATCGTAACGGGACCGCGCACCAGGGGCCCTATCGGAGGGGGTGAGCGAGGGCAGCTCCTGGAGGCAAAGGATGGACTTGATGTAGGCCTTCTTCTGGGGGCTAGAGAAAGCCCTCCAATCGCGGCGAATGCGCAGATTGCTCAGCGAACAACCACCGCGCTTCTCGATGTCTGAATCGCTTGAGACACTTTCAACGGAGGCATTGTATGCCAATCCAGCCAAATTGTCAAGCTGGGACTCAGCGACTGGCAGGGAGGTGGACGCAGCGGTGGGAGTTGCAGCGGTGGGAGTTGCAGCGGCGGGAGTTGCAGCGCTCACAATGGCACTCCCCGTGGCAGCGGGCATAGCCCACGCCTGTGTGAACAAGGCTCCCAAAGTGAGAATGGAAACGGCAACCATGGTGGCGAGTTGAATATTTGAACCTCTGAAAGACCAGTAAGTTCCACACCAAGAGTTTAGGAGAAGTGGTGATTGAGATGAGAGGATCCGGGTATCATCGTCAATTTAAAGGCGAGGTGCATATGCCAATCACCCCTATCTCGGATTTCCGAGTCGAACTAAGGCATAGTCGTGCCACTATCTTTTTCTTCTGCATAAGCCCTCATAATCCACCCCCTCCTCTGCTGGGACCTTTTTAGGGCACCGGGATGTGTTCCGCTTTCTCCACCGCCGGGAGATCCCGGCAAATCAGGACGTTGCAAGATTTGCACATTTCCAATTTGGGCCGATCAGTCAGGGTCCTCTTCCCACTTGAACCGCTGGTTCACTCACGGCTCGGCCCTTTACACCCTTTCCAAATTTCTTCCCTGGATCATACTAAGACACAGAGATATCAAAAAAAAATTATATTGTACCAATGCAAAGGCAAGATGTCAGCAGCATCAGCCACCTCGTGGTCCCCTTGTTTCTTGGCGGCTTGGCAATTTGGCCTAAGCCACATATCCAATCAAAGCGAGACCCCAAATTGAATCCGGTCAAAAGCCAATCTGGGACAGACATTCCGGTACCCTAACTGCATAAACTCCGAGGAAATACAATCCACCTGCTATACAGCTTCCACCATACCCGTGGCTCATATCCCTCCATGTGCGTTTCTTACCGATGCTGCTAAGTCTGCCCATTGGCCAAGTTTCTAATGACTAACTAGTATCCCAGCTATCGAGCCTGAGGCGTTCTGGAACGTCGTATATTTAGCTAAAGCATTTTTTTTATGCTGGCATCGGACTTAACTTGGGCCCCGACAGTGGCTTTGTGTCTCAAGAACGGCCGAAAAGAGGCTGTCGACCCGAACCTAAAAAGAAGATAACAACAGGTCATTGGTCTGTGACGCTGAGTACAACAGAATAGATGAAACCCCTTTACGAGATTCACGCCACATACCTTCTTTGGCTTCGGGGGCCACAGTAATAGTACAACATACGGAGTAAAGCTGAATGTATTCTTAAAAATTAGGACACGACGCATTATGCATTAAGTTGGGTAAGACTTTTGATGATCCTTTCGTACTCCTCCTCCTTCGTAAAACCAAATCCCTGTCCGATCTTGCCTTCCAATGCTTAGCCCTCCATGAATATCACGATACCCACGTCGGACGGCCCTCGTGGCGGAGGCGCGAACCTCCCAGATGTTAACCATGGGCCTAGGATTATCATAGCCACTGCCATCACTACTTTCGCTGCATTAATCACCGTTTTGGCTAGGTTCTACGTCCGTGTCTATCTTATTCGCAATGTCGGGTGGGATGACTACATTATGGCCCTGACGATGCTGCTGTCTGTCTGTGGATTCGCAATTATCGTCCCCGAGGTGAAATATGGTGCAGGCAGGCATGGAGCCTACGTTCAAGGTACGGCTGTAACGGCAATGCATTTGAATTATGCTACGCAGGCTATTTACATGTGGGCTATTGGCCTGGTGAAGGTATCAATTGGGCTATTTTTGCTTCGTTTCGCACCCCAGAAAGGGTTTAGTATCTTTATCTGGGTTGTCATTGGTGTGTAAAGGCTTATATCTCTTGTTTTGTGACCCGGTACTGATCAAATCGGCTCATTATAGTCCTCATGACGCTATACACTGCAATCTGCTTTTTTGTCCGTAACTTATCCTCACATTCGGTTGCGGACAGCAGTTAACAGGTTGATTTATAGACTCTTATATTCGAGTGTGACAATATCCGAGCAAATTGGGATTTTTCGTTGAAAGCAAAGTGCCTTTCTCCCAAGCAACGGTTAACTATGAGCTATGTAAACGCTTGTGAGATTCATTGACATGATATGCGTCTGATTGAACATTTCCTAACCTGAATAGCACTAAATATTCTGACTGATCTGATCTTCGCGGTTCTACCTGTCTTTATGTTACGGTATGCTTCACGGACATCGCTTTCTCGGGCGAGAGACTAATACAATCATCAACAGCCATCTTCAAGTCAACAGCCGAGTGAAGGCCTCTCTGATATGTATCCTGGGTCTGGGAATTTTGTGGGTGGCTTTCGATCTAATCCCATCATAACCCATACTAATTATTCTATTTCCTTCCCAGTGCCTGCGCAGCCGCCTTCGTCAAGATCTCTATCCTACCCAGCTACGGCCGAACAGGCGACTTCCTCTGGGACTTTACAAATCTCACAATCTGGGTCGTGTAAGTCCTCCATTCTACCACATGCCTCTGAAACCACCCTCAAAATCCCATACTAATTAATAACAGCACGGAATCCAACACAGGTATCATCGCCGGCAGCCTCCCAACCCTCAAACCTCTCTTCAAGAGAGTCCTCGGCACATACGGCTCGCGGTCAAAAACAACCCGCGAGTACTTCGGCAGCAAGAAATATAAAATGCACTCGATGTCCCGATCAAGGGGGCCGCCACTCCAATCCCGAGGACATAGAAGCGGAAATCTCAGTGTCATCGAGTACGACGCTCACCCGAAGACTACACCGTCCCAGATGGCTTCCGTGACAGGCTCGGCGACGTATTCTGGAAGTCGAGCAAGCAATTCTAGTGAGGAGCGGATATTGCCGATCCAGGGTGTGGGAATTGTTCGTACAACTGAGGTGATAGTTTCGCACGAGCAGAGTCCTCCAGAAGTGCAGTCCAGTCCTCCTGCTGTGTCAAATTTGGGTAGGATGGGGTCGCTGAATGGCTTGCGTGTCAATGCGGATGATAGGGTGTAAATTTGTGTTATTAGGAGTTATACCTAGGTGGTTTTTGTATGTATTTTGATACCCAAATACGATATGGGCATTTAATCTATTTGTCGATGGCAAATGAAAGCGTCTGTTGCGCATTTGTTACACATCCTACTCCAAAGTAATCAAGTCTATGGTGGATCCTAATTGATATCCCGCGATGAGATTTACAATATGGAGCAATCGCCAATTACGATGGTAGATATTTAAAAAATGAGGCAGGGAGTAATTCAAGTTCTGCCACACAGAAAGGTAGTTCGTATTTGGATATCAAGGCCCGGGACGGTGGTTACAAAAGAAAAGTCGAATGGAAAAGAAAAGAAAACCCACCTGGAGGAGCTCCCACCATTTCACATCCACGAACATCCAGGGACAACAGCACCCCTCCCAGCAACATCCTTCTCCCCAAACTTATCAACATACCACTTCCGTCCCCAGCGCGCATGGGGCAACATATTGGTCACCGCATTGACAACAAACACCACGGCAGGCAAAGGCAGCGGTACAGCGAGCTTATCAGCCGCCCACGCAGCAGGCACCAACCAAGGCGCAAGACGCAACGGGGGAGCGATCGCCATGGAAGGTGCTGAGATGGAAGCAGGGAGTGCGGATAATGGGGCAACTGCCGTACCAGCAAGTGCAAACCCAATCCACTCGATCCATTCGAAGACGTAGTGCGGGTACAAGATGTATCGGAAGACACCACGGGTAGGTGGAATGACGTAAACCTTGTGGAACTTATTCCGGCTGCCTTGTGCTTCGTCTCCGGCCGGGGTTCCATCATCTGTCTTTTTGGCAGCGCGTGTTTCGGCTTCTTCGCGTCTGAGTCGGAATAGTGCTGTCTCTGAATAGATGTTTCCGGCCATTCCAATGGCGAATAAAATTACACCCACGGTGGGGAGGAGATCCACCACCGCAGAGCGAGATGGATTCCCGCTGCTAGCTGTGTGGAAGCTTGGGATAGTCGACACTGTATATCCGCGCAACCAGCCGGCCAGACATGCTGAGTTGAACCAATTGAAGAGCATAGCGAAGGACATGATGATGACGTGGATTGGGGACATGCTGGGGGCAGAGAAGAAAGGGGAGATGATAGCACGGTTGAAATAGTGGGTGCAGTACAGAGTTACAATGAGGATGTTGGACATTGGGAGATCAGTGAATGAGGGCGCATATGGCGATGGGGTGACCATGCAATATATCAAGTTGATAGGACCGACAATCTCCATAACAGACCAGGCAATGCGTCCTGGAATGTTGAAGACGGACTGCGAGGAAGTTTTGCCGGCTGGATGCCAGGATAAAATCCATTGAGCTACCGTCATCTAAATGCACCGAGTTAGTTTTGTGACATCATCTAGGGCTTCAGGGTCCTGACCAAGGGGAAGTATTGGAAGCAGCATAAGATAGGTGTATAGACAGCCGGAGATGGAGGGAATAGCTCCACGGCGGAGGGCAGAGCTTCCCAACAAGTGGAAATAGTTGCACCCATATTGAACAATTGAGAGTTGAAAGAAGATTGAAGATTGCGGAGGATAAACAAGAAGCTTGAAAGCTGGTGATGTGGAAGGCGGTGGGTCCCGGGTAAGGAGTTACTTCGTTCTCGTTCTTCCTCTCCCTCTTCGTCTTTTATTACTTTTTTTTTGGTCTAATTCTTTTTTGAAGAGAACAAACAGTGATTACTATACTGCTCAAGAGTATGTTTTCTGGCGAGATTGTGTGTGAATTGTCAATTTTAAATGTACTCTGTACTACTTCGAAGACTGCACAAACGAAACCCTCCTACAACCACAAAGGGTAAGACAGCAGGGGCAAATTGCACAGATTGAGCAAATTGGCAAGAGGGCTGGTTTCGTTTGATTCTTTACTTGTCAAAAAGTCACACACATAAATAACCCGAGGCATAATTCCACATAAACGGAGTGTAGTATTCTGTCCCGTGAACGCCAATGGAAATGCCCCTAAACAAGCAAGCTTGTGAATTAATTCAAAAAAGCGACCGCTTCTTAATTCGATGTGTCCATCCGATCATGGACCATTTCCCTTCGTTTGCCAGCTAATTTCTCTGTCTTGAACGCCTCGATCTTGGCTTTGAGTTCGGTGTCTAGAAAAGGTGGGTTAATAGTGGAACAACACTGGGTAAGGAAAATCGCTTACCAGCCACCACATCTTCGATCTTCAATGGGACACGGTTGAATGGATCGTGAGGGTCACTGAGGAGATGCGAGCGAATTGTGGCGCGGTCGATGGAGATCCGCGAGCCGGGGAGGATGACTGGGTCATCCATGAGGGAATACATAAGAGGATCTAAAAGAATTAGCAGCTGTTGAAAAATGGTGTTCAGATAAGGGGGAAATACCGAGGAACTCTTCAGGAATCTCGCCCATGTCTTCCTCCGCTTGATCATCGGCCTCCTTAGCAGCCTGAACCTTCTTCTGCAACTGACTCCAATGACGGAGCTGCTCGGGGGATTTCAGCGACCACTTCCGGATAATGTCGGCTGCCTTCTCGAAATTGGCTGGCTTGTAGGATCGGCCATCACGGGCAACAGCCAGGATGAAGTTTTCCTTGCCGATCAGGTTAAGATAGACGTCGACAATCTCACTCAGAAGAGCGCGAGGGTTGAAGCCGTATTCCTGCAAGTTATCCACTCGGAGGTTGGAGCTCTTGGGTCCCACCATTGCGTCCAGGTTATAGTCCAGCATGTCTGCGAGTCGCTGCACAATTTCAGGCATTGTGAACGAGTCAGCAAGCGCCTCGGTGAATAGCTTGAGCATTGCCACGGTCTGGTTAGTCAATTGCATGTAGCTTTTGGCGCTACGCTGCGCTGATGACAGATGCTCTTCCCGCTGCTGACGGGTTGCAGCATCCATTGAGTGGCCCTGTGTATTCAGCTCAGTCTGGGTGTTGTGGATAGTCTTGAAGGCACCGAATGACTCGTCGAGTACGTAGGTCACATCGTTCAATAGAAGATTGACGAATTGGACGAAGAAATCCAGGTTCTGGTTGGCTTGAAGGGACAACTTCTCCCGATACAGAGTGTTGGGCCAGATGCATTTGATGATCTGGAAGATCTCGTAACGGATGTTGAACTTGTCGTAGAATTGAGAATGTGTTCCCGTGAACTCTGCCTCAATGTAGAATTTCATAACCGCATGGAGGAGATGCTCGTTAGCAAACGGCATCGAGTTGAGCAGGTCGACCAAAACACCACTGGCGCCACCAGGGCGTTTCCAGGTGCCTCGGAACAGAATGGAGATCAGTCCGGCTTTCAGGTAGGGGTTCTTAATATAGGCGGAGCTCTCCAGGAATGTGATGCACAGCATTACCAACTCATCGCCCTGGGTGGCGGTAATGATCTGTGGCATGCACCACATGATAAACTTGAAGTTGCTGACAACGTCCTCCAAGAAGTACTCTGGTAGGCATTTGAAAACTTCGGGCTGCTCCTCTGGAAGAGGAAGGGTAACCTGCTCCTTGGGGAAGTTCTTTCCCGAGACAAGTCGCAAAAGCCACACGGTAACATATCGCATGAATAGCATTGAACGAGCCTGCCACTGCTCGTCGAACAACACACCTTGCAGACTGTACTTGAGGGCAATACCCAGGTCGAGCTTGTCTTTGTACTTCTTCAGGGCCATATCAAAGGTGCGCAATTGCTGGGGATTGTTGAGCCAGCGAACTCGCTCAAGTTCGAATTTAGTGATTGTACTCTCCATTTGTCGCACATCCTTCTCGAGTTGCTCCATCTTTGACGTCAATGATTCACTGCCGTAGTGATGAGCGGCGACAGTCAGGAAAAATATTTCAGTAATAAAGTTTGAGGTTCCTTCGACCTTCTTGGAATAAAAAGCGTCGGAAGCATGCTGATCAGCATTGATTTTAGTCTCATCCCGCATGTCAACTCGAGAATCGCGGTGGAGATAATCCGCATCAATTCTGTCGATTTTAGTAAATGCTGCGTCCATGAACGGCTCACAGAGCTGGTCGAGGCACGTTGTGAGATTGAACATGAAGCCATCCGACGATACTTGTGTAGGGTCGACCTGCATTGCTCGTCGTTTGTGATTGATGTTCATAGCAGTAGCGAACCAATCCAGAACACGATCTCTAGCCTCTTTCGAGGCCCGGATCAGGTGATTAACAACATCAAGAAGATCAGAGCTGAGCATCTGCTGTGTCATTCGAAGCGATCTCTGGGCATTGGAAATATATGCCTGGTCCCGGGTCTTAGGGCTAGAGAAATAAGACAGGGTGACGTTAGCTTGGAGAGGTGAGAGGCGGAACCATGGGCCCAGAAGAGTGGCTTTCTCGAATTCAGCAGGGTCCTTCGTGTTGTTAAAGAGGGAGGATTCCGTGATTGCAGCCGCAATGGAACCGTTGCGAACAAGATTTCGAAGAGCCTGAACAAACTGGTCAGACGTGGTCCAGGGAAATACTGACGTTTGACTTACAATGGCGTATGGCTTGTAGTCATCGTTAACGTCCATGGAAGAAAGCTGCGCGCTCAACTGCTCAACGGCAGATATGAAGGCGGGCTTAACAGAATCATCCTCGTCGAATCTTCTCACGGCCTCGTTGATAAACTCGAAGTCGATTCCTTTGTCGTCCTCAGGGTCGACAAGAAGGTACGCGGCTAACGATGATTGCGGGGACCATTCGCTCCTGTAGTGCAGACCGTCAGTATGAAGTGCCAGTGTAGTAACATTCCAGAAAAACGAACCCAAACATCTCTGGCATTGTAATCGCAAAGATACAGTAGCTCATGCACAGGCGCCGCGCCTCACATAGAACTTGATACTTTGGGTCATTATCTCCCGTCCGCCTCAGTCCCTTGTACAGCTTTGTGATGCGCTTCCAGCATGGCAGCAGATAATCAAGAGGACGCTGCCTCTCGGCCTTTGACGCTGCCTCTAGCAGGGCTTGGTCTAGAACCGCAACCTGGATCCGCAGATCCTGGCCCTCATTCTGCAGTTCACTCCGAAGTCCAGGCAAGTATGTGCGATTGCCATGAATATCACGTTGTCCTTCTTCCTTGAGGGTTACTCTGAATACGGCACTTAGTGTCCGGTCTTCAAATGCCTCAATGCTTTCGATTTTCTGTGGTGGAGGGGTGCTTGGGGCTGAGGGAGCGGCGGGTCGTGTGCGCTCTGGTGTAGCTACCGGTGTGATCTTGATCCGCTTCCCTTCTGACTGTTGCGGGGTTGGTGGCGCGTTGAAGAGGCGACTCGGTGGCTGAGTAGACAGTGGTGATTGTGATGGAGATGTGTTAGCTGAACTCTGTGCCGATTCGGAGTTGCCATCCAAAGAGGGCTGGACTGGGTTTGAAAGCTTCGCAAGTCGCTTGTTGCGAATCTTTTTTTTATCGAGAGTAGATGTCAGCCTTCAAGTCACTGCGGGGACGGGTCGGCTTCATAATTTGAGCATAACAAGCAACTGACCTTGTCCGCATCGGAGAGTGTGTCCGACATGTTAGCTGAAAGTCAGACAATAAGCCCTTCGGAAAGGTTGGCAGGACCGCTAATCTGGTGGATCAGGTCGGCAGAATATCAATATTGTCGGGCCCGTGTGGGAATCATAAGGAGACGTGAAGGCGGAATAAGGCTGCTTCAAAGCCTCGAAGTGGGGGCAATGGAGTCTAGAATCCGTAAAAGGTGAAAAAGATGTTTGTGATTCCGTGATTCCGTGATGATCGCCGAGATTCGCTTTTGTTCTGATTCGATTCAGCGCCGTGATCAAATTTGACTAAGCAAATCTCATGGTCCATGGTTGGGCATGAGATACAGAGAAGGTACTTATAATTTGCGGCAACAGCCCGCGTGAAATGATGTACCTGTGAAGTCACTTTTTCCTACATACATTGAATGGTTTAGCCCTGGAGGCGATTGTAAATAAAACAAAGACTTGTGCTATAGTCCTTTCTGCATACTCTTTTGTATGTTGAAATATTAGACGATTTGATATCTACCAACCCAGCCATAGCCACGGCCATTGTTTATATACTTCAAACCTATGGCCGTAACCTCAACATTAATGTCACGCGATATGTAACTACATATATTTCTTCATATGTTGCATATATCACACCGGAACATGACCCAGAAATGAAAACCAAATAGCCCAATTAAACCTCAGTAGAACCAAGAAGACAAAAGTCAGCAAAATCTTAGATGCATTCATAACTCTAGGAAACATAAAATGTACAACTAATGAACAACCAATGAGCTGAAACTCCCATAAATGCCACCTTTGTGGATGGACTAGTGATATTAGAGCACGTTCATGCGCAGAAAAGCGCCCAACAAAGGAACAAGATGCCATAAGAAGGTGCGGTGTAAGCCTCCAAAGTCCGCAGTGCATTTAATATCTCCCCTTCATCTTCAGTTGATCCAGACGCCGGCAGTTCGGCATCTCCATCGCACGAGCCTTCTTCATCTTCTCAACATCAGGGAACAGCCACCCCTGCGCTTCTTGCAACCTCCTTTCCCGCTCATGGGCTTCAGCGTCACATTCATTCCGCAGTGTCCTGACATATTCCACCTCCACGCGCGAGTCTAGCTCTCGGAAGTTTCGGGCACTAAAGTTATCCACGTCGAGGGGATTCACAAAGTAATTGAGATTGAGCTTAGGGGTCGTACGGCCAAGGGTATGCGGTGAAACGGGGGTATCGAATCGATAGGAGGGTCCGGATGGGGTCGAGGAACCAGAGAAGAGAGAAGAGAGAAGCGGCAGGATAAATAGAAGGATAAGCGGCAATAGCTGGCGAAGGAAACTGCGGCCGTCAATCTGAGCTTCCTGCTCAGTGGCTGCTGCGCGAGGCCGGCGGCGGGGCGCCTGGCCTCCAAATTGATGCACTCGGAATCCCGGGCCGCCTCCCATGTTGAAGACGAACTGCGGACCGCCTATAGTAGCACACGATTAGTTCAGGTGAATTGAATATCAGAGGAATAAGTAGTCGTACCGAATCCACCACCGCCCATTCCGCCAAATCCACCGTTGAAGAACCGGTTGAACATCTCCTCGGCTGAAACCTCCTCGTCGAATCTTTGACCACCCCCGCGGGGAAATCCACCACCGCCGAACCCACCGAAGGGGGACGCACCGCTCGAAGCGCTCGGTCCGGGCTGGAACCTGCTATCAGGATCGCCGCCAAATTTATCGTACTTGGACTTCTTTTCCTCATCGGAGAGGATCTGGAAAGCACGCGAGACCACTGCCACCGCGCATGAGAATCAATATGTCAAGATATGGAGCGGGGTTGCTCATTGCTCACTCTTGAACGCTTCATCCGCGCCTTCATAACCGTTCTTATCAGGATGTGTCAACAAACTCTGCTTGCGGTACGCCTTCTTAATCTCATTGTCTGTTGACGAGCGCTCAACTAGCAGAATTTCGTAAAACGCTGTAGGCTGGCATTTTCGAATCCGAAGCACAGCGGCTTTTTGGTCATCCGTGTACTTGCGATCCTGGTTGCCCTGCTTGTGGTCGCGCGACGTCGCACCTCCGCGTTTGGCATCAGAACCAGATGCCGAAGCCGAGGGCATAGCGACCGTAGTTTATGAGGAAAATCTAACAGATACCGGACGGCGCTTGGTTTTTGGTGCAGGAGGGAAGAGGGGGGCCGAGAGAATCTGGAGGGTGTTCGTTGAGTGGCGTGGGACCGCGGATGAAGGAGAAGCAATCCCGCACGAGATATGGTTGGGCTGGCAAATTAATTAAATGTACTTATGAGATGACCAGAGTAAATTACCGGCCTGATCAAGATGCAGCGAAATCAGAGTGACAGGTGTGGCTGATTCGGCGGGCATAAATTGGGGAAAAAGCGTGGTGTTAGGTGTCTTTGCCAAGCGCCGGAACGTCAATTGCACTGGACATTGCGATAACATCACTCGCCGAACTGATAAACCTGCCAACATCTCCAAGTCGGTGATATTCAATTGTAAGTTGTCTTGAGGTTCGCCAAGTTCAATTGAAAAAGATATGTCTTATTAATATACCGCAGCAAAGAACAATCCTTGGCTGTCAAAGCTCCAAAGGCCTTCCGCTTTCATCAAACAAGTCTAGCTCCGAAGCTCAATACCTCACTCATCATGGCGGACGATTCGACTGTCGAAGAGACAAAACAGACAGTAATCCAGCGCTTCCGGGCCTGGGGTGGTAAGTGGCCTATGAATAGTCTAGCTTTGTCGGCCAACCGTCGAGGCAAGACAATATCGCAAGTGATCACTTATTAATGACGTCTCTCAACGCAGAAAACTCATTCCCACCCACGTTGCTCGCCTCCATGATCGCAGCCCAGCACATGCGCCCCTTCCAGTTCTTCCCGATGATCTTCCCGCCTGTGCTGATCTTCTCCAGCTATGCCAACCTGCAGGGCTTCAAGACGGACACTGCCGGCATCAGCGCGGCCTTCTCGGGGCTGTACCTGCTTCTCGCAGCCCGCCGGCGACAGCCGTTCATGAAGAAGTTTGGTGTTCGGGGCGTCGTGCGTGGTGCGACTCTGGGTTTGGCTTTGGTCAACATGGTCGGTGGTGGGTTGGCGTACACTCTAGGTAAGAGGGAAGAGGAAGAGGATGCGTCATGATTAAGGTGACAGCTTGTAACTATGCGAGGATCGCGGCACCGCATTGGTGTCGCGCTCTGTCATGTACAATATGTGTATCAAAAGTGGTTTAGTTGTGCGTTTGGAACGTGGGTGACTTCAGGTCTCGGTGCCGGTGAATATGGGTTTGTTTATGGAATCATTCATGCATTATCATTGTACAAGTTGGAAATAGACCGTAGGAATCCTTTAGTGGCTACCCCGTCTAAGTATCTACACTTTAGAGTTTCCAGAATAGAGGTGCTCCGACGACAGCACGAACTGTCGCACCTGTTCAGGGACCAACCAGTTCAGATCCTGGGGAGCCGATTGCAACGCCTCGCGGGCTCTAGTTGAACTCACGGGTTGGTCAGTGGAGAGACGACCCTTCACAAGCTGAATCCTATCGGCCCATTCCCTACGCGCGCCCTCGCCATCTCGGTCACCTCTAGCAAGGGCCGCCACGTATCCCAGCTGCTCCTCTTTCCCACCCCACTCATCACTCGGCCGCATAGTCACACGCAGCCGGTGCTTTGACAAGAAAGGCCCTAGAGGCTTCAAGGTATGTTCGGGCGGATAATACTTGGAATTGAAGATCCGGATCAAAGTATCGTAACCCGTAAGATGGACCTGCTCCAGCGGCATGGGGTAAGATTCCGATGCCTCGATGGCAGCTGCCTTATCGACGAAATAGGGCTTCTTCGTAACGCCGATATCGACCAACGGGAGAGTTTCGACAGCGTGTGTGAATCCCGAAGCGGCGAAGGCCGGTGCCGATGCGAGGTGGGCGCGGAGATCCCGAGCGAACAGCTCCATCATCACGAGCCGATCCTCGAAGGAGGCTGGCTTCGATGGTTTGTCTGCATTTTGTGTGGCTAGAAGGAGAAGCACTCGAGGGCGGGGCCGGGGATTTTCTAGAAGAGCCGTGCTCACAATGCGGAGGTGGGCGCAGGTGGGGGGATTGAAAGACGAGTCTAAGACATAGAGTGTCTCGGATTCTGCGGAGTGGTCGGGCGGGATGGTTGTTAGGACCTCGAAGTCTTTGGTCGAGGTGAGAAACCGCTTCAGTAGTGAGGCATACTGGGTTCGGAGGTGTTGGAACGAGGACATGGTTCTCAATTTTTTAACTGCGCGTCATGATCTACAAGGAACCTTGGAATGTTGCAATGCATGCGGGATGTATGCAGGTGTTATCAAGACTGATAAGATGACATCTTGTCACCGCCTTCCCGAGGTCAATATACAACACATTATAGAGATCCACATCTCAAGATTGAAGATAATTCTAGAAGACAGCTTCAGCATTCACCATGGTTCGCAGAATTGAGATCTCCTAGCACAATTACGAGCAATTCCTACCAATTCATACCAATCTGGGGAGTTGGGGAGGGGTTCCGACAGGGGTCATTGAAATTTTAAGCTGGACGTTTCATCTTAGAAAGCTTCTCCGTGTCGATAAGGGATGTGCGAAATATGATAATTTCTATGGAATATAACGCGATTTCTATCAAGTCGGTTGTGCTAGGCATGACCCCTATCCCTCCACAAACAGAGATTTTTCAAATTCTCGATTTAGTACGCTCCGTACTCCGTACAACATATACGTTGGATGTACAACTAGTACTCTGGGAAATTAAACACTTGGAACAAACGATAGACCGAAGCCCAAGGACCGTGCATCAAGTTTAACCTTGGAAGACTCCGTAGACCTTATCAATTCACCCGATACGGAGTACACGACGGCTCATTTAATAAATATGCCCCACGTACTCCGTACTCCAGACGGCATTTAGAGTAAATTGTGTAAATCTTCAATTTTATGGAAATGAGAAGATAGATATACCCGTGGAGTCCAGAATTGTCAAGTTTATTTCTCAAAAAGCAATTTATATCCCGAGAAATGGTGGAAGCGGGGACCCTGGGACACGGGAGACTGATTTATGTGAAACCTTCGGCCTAGTGTGTATTGTATATCCCGTATTATTACAGCCGAGATCAATGCCCTTTTCCCGAATATCCCGGTGATCTGCCCGTAAATTTTCTCTCTTCATCTTCTATATTCTCGGGCGGTGTTTCCCCATTGGCATCTAAGTACTCCGTACATTGTAGATGGGCCTATAAAAGTGGCCCCGGATACGATCAGACTTTTCTGGGATGCACGTTCAAGTATGTCCGTGCCCTAAAACCCCGTTTGCCGATATGGTCCTACGGGGTACAAAAGGTATGTTGTACGGAGTACACAACATAAGTTCAATGACCCCATAACCCCTATTAAGCACTTCATGGAAATCGGGGCAGATAAAGACAGGGTCTCAGTGACGCCACCGACGCCACATCACATCAAGGAAGTTCAGTTCAAAGCTCATAGGCTTAATATCATATGGTTTTTTTTTTACGTGAGATTAAAGGTCCCAGCCCAACTGCCCACGGGCTCTGGATAAATACACATGGACCAATGAGACTTCCGTGCCTGAGACAGTGGATATCATTTGCCGTCGATCCACCGGTATTACCGACTTTGGAATTTAGTACTCCGTACTTCGTACTCTTGGATACAGAGTATATAATATTAAAATTAAAATTAAAATGATAAGTATCGTTTAATTTAAAGGAAATTAAACAAATGGGTTAATTACCTGGAGGCTCCATCATTTCTTCCTTCTTCTTTCCTTCTTCAAGCTTGCATTTCTTGACTTCTACTTCTTCTTCTTTTTCTTCTCTGTGAGAAGCCATACGTTCCTTCCCTACGAATTGATTTCGTAACTTTGCTCAGTCGCTCTTTCCAACCACACTCACTTAAAGCCGAACTCGCTCAATTTGCTCTTGCATTCTTGCTTCTTGACATCTCTCTATCCCCTCACTTTAACCTCTTGATATCCACCGTCGTTACCAATAACTTCATCATGGTTGTCTTGAACAAGTTCTCCGTTGCCCTTGTGGCCGCTATGGCTGCTGTTGGTCAGGCCACTCACGAGGGTCTCCATGCTCGTCGCGTCCTGGCTCGCTCCGTCACCCCTGTTGCCGAGGTCTCTACCTCGACCGTCCTT
Organism: Penicillium expansum; assembly: GCF_000769745.1. NCBI lineage: Eukaryota > Fungi > Ascomycota > Eurotiomycetes > Eurotiales > Aspergillaceae > Penicillium > Penicillium expansum. The sequence goes on from NW_015971406.1 coordinate 263,687, forward strand.
GTGGTTCCCACTCCTGTCGAGCCAGCTCCTACAGCTTCCTCCGCTGCTGTTTCTGCTCCCGCTGAGGAGACCTCCGCCGCGCAGTCCTCTTCTGCCGTGCAGTCCTCTTCTGCTGTGCAGTATTCCTCTGCTCCCTCGGTGGCTTCCAGCGCCATTCCTTCCGTTGCTTCGTCTGTCGTTCCCAGCGTTGCTTCTTCCTCGGTCGTTCCTGGTGTGAGCTCCTCCGTGCCCGCTGGCACTATTTCGCCTATCGCTTCTTCCAGCAAGCCTGTAGTCACCCGCACTCCCGTTAGCTTCCGTCCTACTGGTCGTCCCACCAAGTCCTCTCCTGGCAGTCTGACCAGCACTGTGTCTGCTCCCGCTGGCACTGACGTCCCTGGCGATGACTCCGTGACTGTGACTTACACCGTGACTTCTGGAACTTCCACTAGCGTCATCACTACCACCATCTCCAAGACCGCCACTGAGCAGCACACCGTCACTGCCGTACGTGTTGTATCTGATATCTTGCCCTTTGTATTGAACTAATTTTGATATAGACTGAGTCTGGCGCCGAGGTCTCGGCCACCAAGCCTGCTGAGGACACCACCGAAACTCGCACCTCCACCATCAACAGCACTAAGACTGAGACTGTCACTCTTGTTGAGGCTCCCACTCCCTCCGGTGCTGCCGGCAATGACTCTGGTGCTTGCACCGCAGTTACTGTTACTGCTACTGTCACCGAGACTGTGACTGCTGTATGTGCTGCTCATTCACCTAACTCATGCATCAAAAACTAACATTATTTCTCTAGGGCGCTGCTGAGACTCAGACCCCCGGCAATGGCAACGGTGAGGGTGCCCAAAGCACCTCCACTGTGGCCGCTACTTCCTCTGAGACCACCGCTGCTTCCACTGAGACCGCCGCGGATTCCACCACCCGTGTTCCCATCGGCTCTACCCGCATTCCCCTCACCCGCACTCCTATTCCTTCTTCCAGTGGTTTCGCTACCCGGACTCCTTCCGCCAGCGTTACGCCTACCCCCGCCTCCAGCGGCCTGCCCTTGCCCACCGGCACCCCCAGTGGCAAGCCTTTCTTGGCCAACTGGCGCCGCCGCTTCATCTAAACAACGCTGCTAATGCGAGGGGAGTATCCACCTCCCCATGGCAGCGAGTTGCGAGCCTGTTGATGATCTGAGAGAAAGTTCCGATTTCCTTCTACTCGCGCAGAGGCGTGCTGGTACTGTACCTATTTTTTTCTTGGCAAGTTTCGGTACAAACGGTTTCCATTTCACTTCTTATTTACGCTCCATTTTTTGCCATGTTTCTTCTTTTCGACTTCTATTCTTGCAATGGACTTGTCATGCTGGATGGTGCTTTGGACCCCAAGCTTTCCCTGCCTGCTGGCTACGTTTTGCAGGCCGCGCCCAATCTTCAACTTTTCGGCATGACATTTCCTTGCGTTACATTTTTACCCTCCAATGTGAAATTGACCCATTCATATGACCGGTTTCCATTGGACTCGGAACATTTTCTCACGTATCGTTTTTACGGGTGGTGACACGTCTGCTTTGAGGACTGGATCTCGCCTTTTTCTATTGTGTTTGAAGGAAAAATTCATCTTCTTTAATCTTTACAGATCTTCATTTTGCGAATGATCTCATACTTTGCGCTGTTTTTCGTCTTCATTTTTTTCTTTCTAGGTGGAAGGCCGATGAGGGTGAGCAATATCGGTATCCTTAGGAAGAGAAACTGAATTGACTTGAGGCTTTTGCCTGTTTACAAAAAAGACCCCCTTCCTTTGTAAGATATGTAGAAGTAAAGTACATGAGGCTCTCCATCCTGGGGTTATGGTAAGGCTTGGCCTCTGACGGACATGTCGATCAGTGTCGATCTTCTTGGGTTGCATCAGGAACAACACATAGGGATATCTATGGATATATAATATACATAGGTATAGTAAAGATTTGACCTGATGTTTCGTGTCTCGTGTCATTTGTCCATGCCAAAACATTAATATACATCGAATAGGATATGTAATATACAAGATTCGAACACTCAACTTCACCCCCAGAAGAGCTCACGGCATCCATCCTTTCATCACCATCCAGCCTGGCTCCCATAATGACTATTGATATCTACTACGGTATCGAATCTAACGCCTCAACCCCTTCCCTCGCAATCCGCTCCCGCATAATCTGCCATTCAACCCACGTCACACCCTGCAACAAACAATCCGCCAGATCATCAAGTTTGCCCGGGTCAACAGCAGCCACCTCGTCCGCCATATCAGACTGAGGCGACACGGGCAATGAAGAAAGAGATCCACTCTTCAAAGAACGAGACCCCTTCCCTTTCCCCTTCTTCGACGTCTGCGTCTGGCTCTGCCATTTCCGCATATAACCACCCGCAACACCATGCAGAGCAGGACACTCGGATTTATCCGCAAGCACGATCTTATCGTCAGCAGCAATACCCAGCTCCAGTTTTTTAAGACTTCCGTCCGTGTCTAGAGAAGCATTGGTGTTATTCTTCTGCATCGCAGCAGAAAGCCATCGTCCAACAAGATCGATCTTAGCCTTCTTCACTTCTCGCGCGGTTGGTTTCTTCTCCTTGACCCTTTTCCCGACCTCTGATGCTGTCCCCTCGTCTCCTTTCCCTGGAACTGATGACCCAGATCCACCCTCAAGCCAATACCTCACTACCCGTCTCGGATCAACGCCTCGAACAACCAGATCCGCAACCTCCCCGCCCCTCTCCTGTCGCAGTGTATGGAGAACGGCATACAGCATACCCTCCAACAAGCCAACACGCAGCGTCCATTCAAGCACGGCACTTCCACCGCCTGAGCGGAAGCGCTGCCGCTCTATGAGCACGTGCGTAGGGCGGTATGCAGCTATGAGTGATGTGATTAGGGTATATGCATTTGCAGCGTACAGGTCCGGGGAGAAGCCATCTTTTTCTTTTGTGGTAGATTTGGCGATCTTGACCTTGACAGGCAGGACTTTTTGCGTATCTACTGGGAGAATAGCTTGGGATGATTCCGTGGCGCCACCAGATCCTGATATTGGTTGCACGGGTTTGATTATACCGGTATTATCCCCGGGTATTAGGTCCAAACTTGATATCTCAGAAACAGCAAGTTTGTGCCAGGCTGTTAACTCTGGCGGTCTGGGGTTTGCAGCATCTATCCCAATACCTGGACCCCCCGAGCGGGGCACTCGCAGATGCGCGAATGCGAGGTTCTGAACACCCATATCGATGCTGAGGATGCTCCATGGTTGTGCGGGATTTGATTTTGACAAGTCTGCTGACTTGATGATTATCTTTGTCTTGTGGTTGCTTGAGGGAGTTTTTGTCAACACCCGCCGATCGACCTGTCGATCTTGGTTTGGGCAGGTGCTTGCACTATCACTAGTATTGGTAATGTGATTGGGACTACTAGTGATGGCACCCTCTGCAACACCATCACCATCACCATCACCATCTGCGGCAGCCGACTGCGACTGCAACTGCAACTGCGAGTGTGAATGCAACGTCAACTCCGCTGCAATGCGCTCAATAAGAACACCCTTCGTACCAGACGATTGGATACCCGTTGCTCGCGCAATGCGCTGCAATTGTACTGATTTCAAGCATGCGAGCCAAGGGTGCGTTGGGGAGTACAGTGCTGCAGAGAGACGCATTGGGGGGTTTGTTTGTGCTTGCTTGCCAAGGGTGGCATTTGGTGCGGGGTCTGGGCTTCCGGTGCAAGCACGACAAGTCTCAGATTTCTGTGTTTGGCTGTGCAGTAGACCCGAAATGGCAATTTTAGGCTGGATGCATGGGCTTTGGAAGGGATTGGATTCTTCATGGTGGATGGATTTGCTGATCGGTGCACGGACCACTGACGTTCGCGGCTACCGTGGCACTGGGTCGGGATTGAGTTCGTAACTTTTGTTTGTTTCCATGGTTCTGTGGAGGTTTAGGATCGTAGAGCATCATTTTCTACGAGGTGTGTAGTATTGACATAACAAAATAGATATTATATGCGCCCTCTATTTCCCAGACAAAATATAACACCGAGATCCCCTTGTGTCGGTAAAACACCCGGTCTGAATAGTAAAAATCCCCCCAATAAGCAGTAAATGCAAGGCGCTGAATGGCAAGTCAAAACAAAACAATCACCTAGGTAGAAGACAGCAAAGCAGCAAATAATAACCGACACCAAGAATTCAAAGAGCAAAAGTAAAGACCGAAACAAGAGCAAGTTATACCAATGCTGGCTGCTCAACCTCCGCCAATGCAATCTCATCTCGGAGATACAACAACGGAGCCCAAACACGCCAGTGTAGCACACCCATATGAGCTAGCCGCATTCCAATACGCTCAATATCCGACTGCTGTGGCGTCAGAGCCAGGGACGAAGTATTCACTGTCTTCACTGAACCAGACGCACCAGCAGCCCCAGTCTGCGGCACAGCACTACTCAGAGTGACAGACAATGGAGCCCTTTGCGACTCACAGATCGCCAATGGCGACAGTGGCAAGTATCTACGAGCCGCCGCTAGGGTGGTAGTAAGAATCTTCCCCCGCATGCTATTTTGGAAGAAAACAAAGAGCTCGGACTCATTCGAGAGATGCCACTCGAGTGCTTCCTCAATGGGAACAATGACCTCGTCCGCAACGACAGGGTCGAGCTGCAGCGCGGCACAGGCAAAGCGGGCAATCTCTAGCGCGATACAGCGCATATTTTGCGTCCAGCGCTTTCCGCCACGGTGGTCGGGATCGTCGTCGTTGTTGTCTGGGTTCCCTGCGATACGGTTCTCCAGATCCATGCCGTCTTCCATTAGGGACCAGATGCGTGACCGGAAGGTGGTGTAGGTTTCTTCTGGGGTGGAGAGATACCGCTTGTGTTTGTTGACGTAGGACTCGAAGATGTACCAGGCGATGTCGAGGTTGATTAGGTTTTGCACTGTTGAGCGGAGTTGCCAGAGACGCTCGGAGTCGAAGAGGAAGGTTTCAGGGAAGTTGGTGGGCGGGGCGAATTGGAGGAGTTGGCCGGAGATTCCGCGGAATAGGGCTTCGAGGGGTTTAAGAGTGTCTTCTGTTTCTGGGGTTGAGGCTGTTGATTTTTGGGCTTCCGCATTTGCGTCGTCTTGACGGGCTTGCTCGCGCACGGATAGGTACCAGTTGCGGGCGGGTTCGACCTGGAAGCCGCCGCGATTCATTTTGCCTTGGAAGTATTCTTGGAGGAAGGGGACTGTGTCTTCGATGAGGAGAACGCGGAATGCTCGAATCTGATGATTGGCGACATCCTAAGGCACGAGTTAGTTATCGTTGCAAGACAGAAGGGTTTAAATGTGACTTACCAACTTCATCGCCTCAAGAATAGAGAACAATGTTCGTAGACCATTGACAATCTCCCGGGGATCCTGAGACTGTGAACCTTTTTCGATTTGCTCGACCATGGAATCTGCCCACTCGTCTCGCATTGGAGCACAATGTGTTTTCAGGAGTTTCGCCAGCCATTTCGCCAGCGTAAGCATGTCGAGAACGCCTTTGCGTATTTGTTGCATCAGTAATGGAACTTCTAGGTTCTGCATGATAGTTGGGTGGTCCCGTTCCGGAACAAGGGTCTTGATGACGTCCTGCAATGTCTCGAACAGGGCGGGCAAACGGGGATCGAAGGTGCGTCGAGTACTATCACTCGACTTGACTTCCCCAGTGGCGGCATCGGCAGTCGCAGCATGGTAAGAGTAGATAGTAATCTCTGCGGCTAAGGAGTCCCAATAATCCGCAGCTTCTTTCCGCTTGCGTTGGCCCTTCTCTCCATCTAAGTCGGGCTTGAAGTGCAGGTCGCGGTCGAAGTTAGCGTCCATGCGGAGGTTGATGTTGCTCATGATACAGGGCAGGTCAAGCTCGCTGAGAGTTTTCTTGGTAACGGGTGGAGATCTCCGAGCCTTGCGCAGTAGCCGCTGATCGCGGGAATCTAGACCCAATTCTTGGGGTATACTGATAGCCTCCGGTGACGGGGAGGGTTCTCGAGGCCGAGAGATAACGGCTGGTACCGGGGATGCAGCTTGTCGAGCTCCATGAGGATAGGCGAAGGGCTGTTGACGACGACGAAGAGGATTAATGGAAGGTCGGTCATCATGATTGTGGGAATCTCGCCCCTCGTTCTTGTGGTACTCTTTAGAACGACCACTTCCAGCACCATATGCTTCTAGAGGGCCTTCAGCTCCCTCCTCCTGCGTGCGGGCTTCTTTTGTGCCTTGTAGATCCATCGTTAAACACGATATATCTGAACCTCCCCTACTCAAACAGTCAGATAAAAGGAAGATTTTGGGGTGGCAATGGCGAGACCACGCCATGCGCCCAAGCACTGCACAGGGCGACTACGCCCCTATGCAACTCCCACAACTCACAAATTTAATAGCCCCCTGTTTGCCTCAGGCAGGCAGCCAATCCGCAGTCACCGAAAAGTGATGCAAGTGAGCTGTCAATTCCTGTGGAGCCGAGGATTGCTTGGATCTGCGTCGATCGCCTCGTGGTTCCGATCAGGGGTGCAAGATAGGGAGAAGGTAAAAAAAGGGGGTGGAAATTAGAATCCTTGAAACAAAACAAGTATATAAGAATCAGAATAAAAGAGAATATAATCCTTTAGAACAAAGAGATGTAGAGTATGAAACGATTCTCCCAAAGTAGAAAAACCTGGGGGGAATTCCAGTGTATACTCTCAATAGCAAACAAGTCCAAATTGGTCTCGAAATTGCACAAAGATGCAGGACAAATGAACAAATCAAAGAAAAAAAAGAAAAGAAAGAAAAGGAGTTGGCAAAGCGACCGGGATGAACTGATATAGGTGAGTGTATCCCAGATCTACACCGGATTCGGGTGGACGCAACCAGCACATTCCCATGCTGCTACCCGCGAGCAGACTCCCCTCGACTACTTGATATCTCGACATTGTAACATCTTTTCCATTTCCGATTTGAACTTGCATCTGCACTTGAAGTTCTGGGAAAAAAGGGGGAGGGATTATTCGCCTCACTTTGAACTTTGAAACCAGCACTGGCCACGTGAGTGTGAGTCTCCTTTTCTCGGGGAACCACTGGATGCAGTCGATTTGCGCATTACCAGGTACATAGTACCCTCCAGCTGGCAGAAAAGTGTTCACATAGTACGGAGTGTTCGAGGAGAGATGAAGCAGGGCCCCTCTCGTCGAGATCAGAATGTTTTGGTTCTGAGCCTTAGTTCCTTGATGCCTGAACGCCTTAACTCCATGATGCCTAATAAACAAGGCCACACATCCCTTGAGGCAACCCTATACTTCACCTACTTCACCACTTAAATCCAAATTGATCTTCTCGTTCAGCTCGGATCTGAATAAAATTACTGTGATTCAGGAGGCATCCACTGCTTATAGAGGGATATGAGCTCCGACTGACCTCTCAAATCCACTGGCTATGACTTTGGCCCCAATAACCGGCTGGCCTTATTGACACCCAAATCTGGCTCAACAACCGCCCGCTCAATAGATCAATGACCACCACCATGTCTGAAAAGAAAGAGATAAAAAGGAAACATGATTTCCACGTGGAATCTAGTCTGTATCAGCATCCTAGATCTTTACTTCGCAGTATCATCTCGATTATTTGCCAGAAAGAAAAGTATTCTCATAGGTGTGCAAAGCACGGCGAGTTTCGATCATGAATATCTCCGCATTGCTATACTTCTTTCATATCCTATGGGCAACTCCTGGATTTGTCCTTTCACGAGGAATTGGTTCATACAATACTTCACAATTTGAAGTACATATCTTGCCCGGCGTTTCGGACCTTCCACCCAGCTGGGCTGGTCGTCTTCCGGTTCCGGGAACAGAGGATGGAAATGAAATCTTTTTCTGGCTATTCCAGTCAGAGCAGCCGGCATATGATGATAATTTGATCAGTAAGTCTGAACTGGAAAAAACATACAAAGGTGATTGCTAACCAAATTGTATAGTTTGGTTCAATGGCGGCCCTGGCTGCTCATCCTTAATAGGCCTGACGACCGGCAATGGACCCATTTCGTTCGATGGTAATTCAACTCGATTTATTCGCAATCCACACTCGTGGACACAGCTGGGTAATGTGCTTTACGTTGATCAGCCCGTCGGCACTGGCTACTCCACGGCCAGCTTCCCCTACCCGGTTAAGGACAATGACCGGGTAACCACGGACTTTACGCAGTGGCTGCGTAGCTTCTTCGAATACTTCCCGCATCTGCAGTCAAAGCAAATCCATTTAATGGGAGAGTCATATGCAGGCATCTACATACCCTATTTTGCATCGGAACTTCTCGAGGGTAATAATTCCCTACCTCTCAACGTTCGTTCAATGTCTCTCGGTGACGGATCTTGGGGAAATGGAGCAGCCATGGCGTCCGTTGCAATGGGCAAATATCTCAGGTCACAACTGAGCCTCCTCCAAATCCCCGAAGACGTCTTGTCTGTCTTCGACGAAGCAGACAAAACCTGCGGCTTCAACGACGTGTTAGCAAAATCTACCATATACCCTCCTCAGGGTAAAATCCATATCCCCGGAAACCCAGAGTACTTCAACCTCCGACGTCGAGACCTGACCAATGCCGCCAATTCCGCATGCGACATCTCACCCACAACCCCGGAAGAAGTCCGCAGCTCACTTTTCAACTCAACCTGCTACGGCCCCTGCGCTGCCTTCTCCACAGCAAGTGATTATCTAACAGCCATCTCCACGAACCGTACAACCCGCGGATGTTTTGATATCTACGACATCTCCCATGACTGCAGCGCCGTGTCGGAGCTCCCACTAATGGCAGAGTACTTCGGCCGCGCAGATGTCCAGAACGCCCTGCACGTCGATAACAGCGGACCCTACAGCGCCTGCAACTCCACAATCCTAGGCACGCTCCTTTCAGTACCCTCTCCCGTGCCGCCGGAGTATTTCATCCTCCCATCTCTGGTTACCAACCACAACATCTCGCTCCATATCTACTCCGGAGAGTGGGATATGATGATCAACCACTTCGGCGCGGAACTGTCACTGCAGAATATGACGTGGCATGGTGCGCAAGGCTTCGCGGACAAGCCGAAGAAGCCGTTCTTTGCAGATAATGCTGCACCGTCGGGGACTAGGCAGCTCTTGCTCAAGCATACGCCGGTGGCTACTACGCTCTTAACTGCCACTCCCACTGCTGCTGCTGCGGGTACGTGGGCTATGGAGCGTGGTGTGTCGTATCATCTCTTCCGTGGGGCTGGTCACAGTGTGTTTGTGAATAAGCCACGCGAGATGTTTTCCTTTGTGAGGGATGTGGTTGTTGCTCCAAGGGCTGGTTGATCATGGGGATTTTGGGGATTGGAGCTGGCGTATTTTGGGTTTTGGTTATCGAAATCGGTGTTTAGAACATGTAATTCCTCTAGAGTTCTTTTCTATCTTCAAAATTCATGGACAAGTTAGTATTTGATCAAAAAGGTCATGTTGAGCTCGTAACAAAAATAGTAATGGAAGGCTTTCGGACGATGTCGACAAAAATGTTGCATCATATAAGAAATCACCAAAAGCAATGTGATCTCTGGGTTCAAACGGTTTTTTTCGTCATTTGCCTGTATTATTCGCAAGAAATCAAAAAGATCACACCAATCACTTACTTCGATGATCCCCGTCTTGCGGGATATATATAACACCATTTTGCTTCATTGTACCAACTGTTTTGGTGAAGTGTTTAATTTGATATCCCAGCTACGATGGATATCTTAATGGATTTATACTCAGTTAAAAAAAAGCAGCAGTAATATCATGTTCCATATCTAAATCGAGTTGTTCCCAGAGTATACCGTATCTCGTTCACAAAGACCACAATGTTACCAGATCTCTGTCCTAGTGCAACAAGCGCATGGATGATAGTCTCACTATGATAGAACTTGTATGTATCAAGAGCAACCTTGAGTCAAGTCTACTTAGGGTTAGTCAATAAGTGTTGATCGTGATCATCATGAGCCAGCATGAGTCATGATGCATCACGATGAGGGGGAGTTGCACATAAACCAGCTTCTCGGCATTGACTACGTACATACCCGTAGATATCCCCTCTGGTTATATAAAGGCTTAGAATTATTCATAGCTCTGATGTATCCTGGGTAAAAGAAATTCATGATTCTGTTTGATTCGTTCATGCAGCTACTCATCTGAGAAAGGCATAAAAAACGATGTAACCTGCTAGCCGCAACAAAAAATACTATGCCAAGATTCTCTCCCAATAGATGGGCCTTTGTCAGCGTTAAATCACCGCCTAAGGGAGATGATATATCACGAAGCATCCGTTTACTGATGGAAGAAGCTCTTTGCGACCATTTGTCTTGATGGGGCTAGCCGACACTCTGAGTACTGCCTCTGTATTTGAGTAGAAAAACTCCTAGAACATGGAAAACTATTTGTCCTGTCATCGAGTTCCTCCTTTTGTAGGAGCGGGTATTCCCGGCTTCTTTCTGACCTTCTGTGCAGTCTGTCGAACCTTACCAAGCTCTCCACCTTTGACATATCCCACCCAATCCAGCAGCACCTTTGTACAGCATCGATGGTATGCATAGTGGCATTTGTAGTTGTAACTCGTCATAGAGCAAAATCCGTTCCACTTCTGTACCATCGCTGCCACCAGCGGTGTACCAACACGCTCATTCTGTGCATTAATATCTCCACCAAACGAAAGAAGGAACCCCATCATCTTCCGATTCCTAGAAAATGCTGCTCCATGTAGTGCTGTCCCGTGCACGCCTCTACCAAGGCCTTGAGAATCCCAACTCGGTAGATTCCGTAGTTTTCTCTAACCCCTCGACGATGGTATCAAAAGCTTCAAATAAAGAAAATTTCAACTGCAGCAAGAAACGCACACCGGATCAGGGCAACGCCGCATGAACAGGATCAGACTGGACCAAAACATCAACTAACTCCATGAATTTCCTGACGTATGCAGCAACCTTGACGCATAAACCGCGGAAAATAGGCTCATTCCCCCCGATGCTGATCTTGGTTCGTTTATCCCTCACGCAGCGGTCGCGCTGGCTTTCGTGTGCTGAGGTGATATCGTTTAGAATGTGTTTTGCATCTGGAGGTGAGGGGCTTGACGTTTCGATGATGCGCTGGCGTTTCGGGGAATGATCATAGAGCAAGTACCCATAGTGGGGAGATTGGCGACGTTGTCATCACGAGTGACTACTCCGTACTCTCTTCAATGTTAGTCAATATGTGTATAATCGCGTGTCTTGAGAAAGTGGATGCGCGTTTCAGCATTTCATGGCAAAGAGAAAAGGAATGAATGTTTTATTCGCACAAAGCTGGCGCAAAGGAAATGCAGGCTTGGCCGAGCGGGGAAATAATCAGAAAAGGCCCAGGGGGAATGATTGAAGCCCAAGTGCTCTTCTTTATTCACATCACACATAAACAATTCACTGTAGGGCCACGGGTAAGTTATATTCTCGTAACCCTCCACGGCCTATGGCTGAGAGCACCGACGGTGAAATGGCATTGAAGTCCAGGCACTGACTGGTATGTAGGAGTCGTATGATATGTCAAAAATAATCCAATCTTTCGAAGAGATATGAATTGTTTTCATACGTCATGATCTACTTCCTTCCCCGCATAATATGGGGTAAGCCAGGTGATCTCACATTGTATGACTACAAAGTATCAGCCCATCCATTTCCCTTTTCTTTCCTTTTCTCTACTTTCCCCTCTTCTTCCTCTTTACATCTCACATCTCACATCTTCCACCATGACAAAAGGATTTGCAACCATCACCCCCGAATGCGAGGAGGTATTCGACGAGGTCAAAGGCACCGATAATCTTAATTACGTCATCTACGAAGCCTCCGCACACGACAAGAAGATCACTGTTGCTGAATCCGGCAAATACAAGGACTACACTGAGTTCCTCTCTCACTTCAAGGATGACACTCCCCGATACGCAGTTATAGACTTCACCTACGACTCTCCCGCCGGCGATGGCCAGCGAAGCAAGCTAGTCTTTATCACGTGGTATGTAGAGACACATTGTATCACCCTCACCTTTGGAGAGGGGGTGATCTCACAATCGTCGAAGAGTACATGGTACTGACTGTTGGGGTTGCGGGTAGGGTGCCCGAGGCTGCGGGCATTCATGACAAATCTTACTACACCTCGAACAAAGATCATCTCTTCTACGAGCTCCAGGATATCAGTCTCCATGTCCTGGCACATTCCCAGGCGGAGCTGGCTCATGCTGCAAGTATGTATACTCTGGCCTCGTGAACCATTGGCTTCATGGCTAGTATGGTAGTGATCGGAACTGACCTTTTTTTACCCTAGTCCTGGGGAAGTTCAAGGCTCTCTAGAGGAGTCTTTGATCTTCAACCTTCTTCCTGAATCATGACTTCCTAATCATGAACCTGCTGTATGAAGCGATTCACAAATCATGGGTGGTCCAGCTATGCTGTTCTAGACACATTATTTCGCATTACAATATTTTTTACAACTAGAATATGAGGACCTGTGGGATTGACGCTGAAAATGACCGCTTTTGAGGCCAGAAAGAGCTCCCTTGCCACCCGTAACTTTGGACCTCCTCCGGCTTAAACTAATAAGTACTAATATTAGACCGATCCTATTCTTTATAAGGAAACTCGAGCTAGACTAGAATATTTTTATAGTCTTATAGCTCCCTCTAAACTTTAAGCTAAAGACCCTAGGTATCGCTATTATTAAACGTTATCAGGAAAAGTCCTATAACTAAGAATAACATAGGAATAGAATATAGGAATAGATATTATATTTAATTAAATAAAGAAATATTAAGAAAGAAATTACTCTAGTCATATAATGAATAGACTGCGACATCGCCCATGGACGGGCTCTTCTTCCATCTCCGCCTTTTTTTTCGCACTTTCTCTTTTTTCACAAATTACCGGCTGACATAGGAAGGGGAACAAGTGAAGAGAGAGAAACGAGAGTAAATTATCATGGCAGAAAGCAATTCTCCTACCTCGAGCCAGTTGGAGCTTCCGGAATCCCCCTCTCAAATCATCGGCAGACGCAGAAATCGCCTTTTGAGCATCATCAAGCAAAACGATCTCTCTCTCCTCCGTCAATTTATTGCCTCGTGCTCTCCCGAGGATGTGATTGCCCCTGGGACACCCTACTTGGAGGACACCTTGTTCAGTGCAGCCTCTTACGGTAGCCCCGAGGCTCTTCGCATCCTCTTGGGGGTGTATGCTGCAGCCCCAGAAATTGTTAAAAAGCTCAATCCCAATTTCCGCCTGCTGCTCGACGCATGTGGTGCAGCAAATATTGATGTCGTGCGTTTCATCTTGGACAGCCATGCCGATCCAGAGAATCCGTTACCGCTCGGATCGGTGGATTTGCATCAGAGAGATGACTCCGGAGATACGCCGATTCTCGCCGCTGCGGGGTCGCTGATATATCCCGATGAAGATGCCGACGAAGTGGAGGATGAGGGCCTTGATCGGAATGAGTGGATTCGGAATCGGATTACGCGAAGCCATCAGTTGATCAATTTTCTTCTCGACCGGGGCTGTTCAGCGACAGATGTCAATCCCCCTTTGCCAAATGGTCTCTCGCCTTGGGGAAATCAGGTTCAAGACAGTGTGATTGGACTTTCTGTGTCAACGGGTAGTGGTCCATTAATTCAACGGCTCGTTGATTCCGGTGCCGATATATATCTCAAACATCAACACATTCATCACCCCAGAGTACCACTTCAGTCCAGTACCACAGACACTCGCACGCATGACGTGACTACGCTCCATCTGGCAAGCTTATTCTATAATTCTGATGCTGTCAAATTGCTCTTGAATCATCAGAATCACAAGGCCAACGGCAACCCTGACCTGACTTCCTCCTGTGACAGTGACGGGCGGTTTCCATTACACTGGGCAGCTAGCGGCAGTGCCGAGTCTGATTGTGGACTCCTGGATAAGCAGCTCAAAATCTCAGAAACCCTTCGGCTGCTCCTCGACCACGATTCTACTGGTATCAACCTTGTTGATAAAACTGGATCTACGCCCCTGCACTATGCTGCTAGAAGCCACGCTAGATGCGGTTGCACCCAGTATGCTGAGCTTGCTATCCGCAATTTACTCGAATATAAGGCTGACCCTCGGATCCCCGATGGCTCGGGCCGTACTATCCTGCATCTACTAGGGTACCACTCCCATCAAGGCGACCCCATCAACACCACGCTCCTGGAATCAATCTTGTCACATGGTGCCAATATCAACCATACGGAGAAAAACGGGAAAACAGCGTTGCACGTCTTTACTCAGAATCTGCGACAGGTCTCAGCGGCAAAGTTCCTAATTGAGCATGGAGCGGATTTCAGAGCTCGAAACACTTTTCGCGAAACGCCTTTCCATGCGGCAGCGCGAGGGTTTTTGAGTGATCATGTACGCCGTGATGGGAGAGATCCGGAAGTGACAACCGCGAACAAGATCAGACTTCAGGATGAGATTATGCTTGCTCTGAACAAAGCTGCTGGGGAAGATGCCGCTATGTTGATGAACCAACCAAATGCGGAGGGTAAAACTCCGCGAGACTTGTTGGAGGAGACCAGAAATAGGTGGCAGGGGATAGCGCGGCCCATATCCGGCCCTGGGAGAGGCAGAGGTAGAGGCAGAGGGCAGCCAGTAGGAGCATAATCACAGATGAAGCATATCTCATAAAAGTGGCCATCGTAGTACTTCTTACAATTCTTCTCTCATATCTGATTTGGTATGCCCAATCCACGAATACTTAATGCCCCTCTTGTTTAAATTTGGAATTTGCGCCAGATTTCAAGGCTTTGAGTCAAGGATGCTGGGGAAAGTCTTTTATACTCCGTCGTTATCTAAACAAGGCACATCTTTAGCAAGATTTGGGACATGAGCCATATACATGGAGCCCTATTTAAAGATGACTTTTTCGTTTCAAATAACTGCCTCGTCCTTTTTACTGTACTAAAAAGATATTAGAAATGACATTTTAGATGAAAGAAAAACAACACAGCTTAGACTCATGTCCTGCAGATGAAATTTATCAAACAAAGAACGGATGAGGAGAGTCCATATCATAGGAAGTTTCAGAAATGTACGTAGAGCTTCCATTCTTCATTAAAGCTACATTGGATCTCTGAGTGTACCATTGATCTTGCTCTGAACATAGGTACAGACTAGTTCTGAAACGAGTGATATAAGTAAATATGACTGAACATTCATGACATGTGTAGCATATAGAGCGAGAAGATGTCAGTTAGTTGCAAAATAAGCAGTGTTCCTTAAGACATCATATACAAAATCGCTACCCAGTTAAGCGCACGAGATTTGATCCAATTGAGTCGCGCCAATCATGCCTTTTATAAATTAATGGCCAATGATAAAGCTGCTCGCAAGGTGCTGATGGTGAGTTTAGAATTTCATTATCTCGATACATTTTACTGACGATAGAACTAGGATACAATACCATTCAGCAAAGAAGTCTAGAAAGCTTCGAGACTGATGGCTACCTTCCCTGGCCGTAAGGACTGTCCTTACCGCCAGGCTGCTGAGCTTGGATTCGACATACAAGAGGCAGTCGCTACCGCGAATCCTTTTCGGGTTGCGATGCTAACATATGCCAGCGAGTTTCTCTACTAACAATCCTTAGAGTAAATTGCGGAAGCAATAGGGGCAGGACCGTAGTTTGCGAAAAGTAGCAAGGGGCGAATGGTACAGTCAAGTCCGATTGGGCGGGTGAAATTATAGGGTCGCAACGATGAGTGCAAGATAGAGAGGCAG
This sequence comes from Penicillium expansum, assembly GCF_000769745.1. Taxonomy (NCBI): domain Eukaryota; kingdom Fungi; phylum Ascomycota; class Eurotiomycetes; order Eurotiales; family Aspergillaceae; genus Penicillium; species Penicillium expansum. The sequence continues at coordinate 279,467 of NW_015971406.1, forward strand.
AACAATGGAAACGTGAGAGAAAAGAGGAAGAGCAGCGAAGAACAGCGAAGACGGGTCTTTCAAGTCGGAGAGCATAAGAGCAAAACTAACCGCATCAATTCACAGGTCCACCGTTTACATATTAAAAATGTTCGCCCTGACTAAATATATATGTATGAAGTGGAAGTTTACGATAAATAAACATCAATTCATTTGAAACGTATTGTAACAAAGGCCGGTTCTTTCACGGGATATTAACTCGCTAATGCATAGAAAAAGAGAAGCACAAAGAGCACTAATTAAATGCATGTATAATCGATAGTCAAAAGAGATTCAATGACATGCCCAATAGATTTCTCGTAGCTCAGTTCTTTCAAAAAAAAAAAAAAGAAAAAAGATCAACCCGCTAAATCATGGATAAACAGAATACAGATCGAGGATCGGAGTGCCAGGAAAGAGATGGTGTTGCAAGGAACCACCAAAGTCACGTTGCTGGCATGCACAATAGATTGCTCATAGTCATAATCGTAAGATGCGGATAAAATGAGCATGGGGGTAATCATGACGCATAGAGAGAACAAAATTCTCTGAGATGGAGCGTAAAAATATTTCATAGCCGCTTAGCGACGGAAAAATGGGGCTTGATTCGAAGAGAGAAGCGAGTCAGCACGCTGGAAGACATCGCCCTCGAAGAATTTATCACTGTACGCACTGGCTGGGGTGGACGGGACAGTGGCCTGCGCAGCAGGGCCGAGCGCCGCACTCAGCGGAGTGGCGGGGACGGTGACTGATTGCGGGGGCGACATCATATTGAATTGGAAAGAGGGGTTGTTGGTGAGGGCAGATGTTGAGACGGATGTTTGATGGTGTTGCAGGTGTGGGGTCTGTAGCGGAGGACCGTACAAGGCATTAGGGGGGGGGTGGCGATCTGGGTCTGTAAGGTAGGCCCAGGGGGATACCTCGATCAAGCGGCCTGCTTCCCTGCTTGCCTTTTGGACTGGGCGTAGGAGGATGATAACGTCGGCAGGTAGAAGTTGCATGCTTCTCAGCTCGCGCATCTCGTTCACTAGGTCGACGAACGACTGCATGAAGGATTTGCACAGCTGCCAGAACTCTCGTTGATTGCGGAGTCCGCCGCCTGGTTCTTTGATTTTCATGGTCGAGAGACGCTGTCCTAGGGCATCTGATACTTCCAGGCAAAACTGACATCGACGGATGAGGTTATTCCAGAGGATTTGGATCCCCTCTGAATCGCGTGACTGTTGAGCAGCTTCTAGACATCTTATGAATTGCCGACGGGCCAGTGGAAGTGCCCCGTATGCGGCATGGTATGTAGCGGTCAGCTGATGGAAGATCTTTTCGAATATTCGCTCCTCTTCGTTCTCATCCAGCCCGGTCAGCGTGTTGACCCGGGGAGCCCCAGGAACAGGCATAGGAGGGAAGGTTTCGCCTGAGCGAGGGGTTGCCAACGAGTGTGGCATAGATGTGTTGATCATGTTTGATCTGCTACTTGAACGGCTGCGTGCGTACGACGCTGAGAAACCAGGAGAGCTAATGCTAGTCTGGTTGGAAGTCATAGTCATAGGGTATTGAGGGTGTCGAATCGTCGTGTCGCTTCTCAATCGTCGTGTGGGCGGGGCAGGATCTCTTGTTGGAGTGACCAACGAGAGTTGAGATCGGTCTGGGACCGAGGGAAGTGGGTTACTTGGGCCAAGCAAGCGCTTTGTAGCAGAGCCACGTTTGTTGATGGTCTGGAGCGGAACATTGAGAATAGCGCAAGCATTCCGTAGCTCCACCAGGCTGCCAAACATCGTCAGCATCAGTGATCGTACATAGCGTGGATCACCGTTGGAAACGATCTTGGCGACGTTGTTGCGCAGCTGCGTGCCGACGTGAATGTAGGCGGAGATGCACGTCTCGCATTCGCGTTTGACCGTTTCTGTGACTGATGTGATTGACTCTGGGTCATTGTACAAAGTATTTGATGCCTTCTCGAGAGCATCATTGAGTTGGTCGACATGCGAGGAAGCATTGTAAAAGACAAGCTCGAGGCTGTGGCGTCTAGTGTCATCATGTTTGATCACATTGATCAATGTGTCGATATGGGAATGAACTTGAGCGAGAGCAAACAGAATACCTTTGGCAGTCTTTATTATTGGTTCATCGGATCCACGCTCACCCTTGTGTTCAGGTAGACTAGACATCCGATTAACCCAACCATCTCGCGGACGGCGACGCTCTCTTGGGCTGGTGGGACTTGGGGGAGTACTGTCATTCGTGGCTATTGGCGGCGCAGCCTGACGCGGTCGAAGCACAGATCCATGACTGAGACCCCGTAGATGGCTGTTTCGATATGGGCGCGTTTCATCCAATGTACCCAGATCGGTATTCTTCCGAGTGATCAGTCCCATTCTTTTGCTACGAGCAACTGATGATCCTTGGATTATGCCCTCGCTGTTGCTTCGATTGCGCTCGTTGACAGAGTGAGGCGCTACACCAGGTCTTTGGAGACCAGGTAGGTGGTAGTTAGCGCCTTGTTGTCCAGAGGCCATGCGATAGTGGGATTTTAGTGGGATTGGTGGTGCCCGTGATATCGATGGAGACCGAGATGAGGCTGCCGAGCTATCACCAGTGCTGGGAATTACTGGAAACCGGCCACTCAAATTCCGCTTTGAGGGGATCGGTGTTGGTATTGGTTTAATATCAAAAGTACCATCACTGCATGGGCACCCAGTCTTAGCTTATATCCACTTGGAGGTCATGAGATAAACAAACCTTGTATCGGTAACGATTTCGGGCTCGGGTGTACTCGTCTGTTGTCGTGTTTTCATAAGGAATCTCTTGAGTTTGGTTGTGGCTGCAACTTCTTTCTCGTTGTCGGTCATCCCAGATGGTGTCGCGTCATTCTCCGTTTCCTCTAGTATGTCACGCAGTGGCTTTCGCAGAGGATTCCCAATACACTTGAAAATTTGAAGCTTATGCATCTCGGAGAGGCCAACTGGGAGGTCAATGAGGCGATTTTGCATCACTGACAAAACTCGCAATGATTTCAATTTACTGATCTCATTTGGTAGCTCCTTGATTTTATTTCGGCTCAAGTCAAGAATTTCGAGTAATGGTAGTTTGTAAACCTAGCAAGCAGGATTAGCGCAATGCAAGCATAAAGCAAGTTTGTGATGGTACATACTCCTTTTGGGAATTCACGGAAGTTGTTCGCTCTAATATTGAGATAGCGTAGATGCGAGCACTCTGCGAAGCGATAAGGGATATGGAAAAGCTGATTGTTCGACAGAGACAGCCTTTATAGTAATTAGTATAGTTCAGAGTAGTGATGCCGTAGCCTAGGAACAGGCAACGCAAGACTTGATTATAGCAGTTCAAAGCAAGGCTCCGACGTACCGTTCGACCTCATCTTTGATCAAATCAACGACTGGTTCAGGGATCCTGGCAATGTGTGAATGACCAAGGTCAATGGTCAGCTTAGGCTTGACCACATCTGTGACAGCCTCACTGCCTGCCAGGGAACGCTTCGTGTCTTGAATGCCACTTTCAACAGCATGTCGCGCTAGCTCAATAGTTTCTTCTGGGCTAAGAGTTTTCGGTCCAGTCGGTTGCTTGCTAGTACTCTCCGACGCATCTCCTAAAGCAGTACCTGGTCGACTTCCATCTTCTGGGTACGGAAAATCATCGCTTTGTGACCCTAAGAAGCCACCTGACTCCGGCGTTCCATTTTCCATTTCATCTTCGTCTGTCTCACCACGGTTCAAGCGCGGCTCATGTATTGTGTCCTCGGGACGAGTCATGGCGGATGTCATGGCTGATAAAAGCCCGAATGTTGTCGATCAAACACACCCCAAAGCAGCACTTTCGTTGATGAATTGATGTACCCAAAAGCCAAAAGAATGCTCAGGTGTAGCGACCATTACCATATGAACACGCTCCGGGCACCTGCGCACAGCATCGTTGGTTGTGATCAAGTCGGAGGGGCGGGATATCTCGACGTTAGACGGAAACGGAGCTCGAGGCGGCCGTTAGGGTGGAGTCGGAGTGGAGGAAGAGGGATCGGAATCGTCAAGTGTCGAATCGGCTGGGTATCCAGTGGTCGACTTCAGAGCAGATTTATTCAAGACCGAGGGAAATAGTGCAATGAAGCTCTCATGGAGGTTGACAATCGCGGGCGCGATAAAGAGATTGGCCACGGTGGAGATCTGGCAGGTCGAAGAATGTTGTTATCGAAGCAACAAACGTCTAAAGTGTAAGGCTGACGCGAATAACAGAAAAGAAATTGAGACTTGGCCCTGGAATGAAGGGAATTGAGGACATTCAAGTTGGGCGAGGCTGGAAATCTTCTGATTGGATGAAACACGCCCAAACACCGGACCTCCGCAACTCTGCGTCTCGACTCCGCCTGCGTCACTATATTGAAATATCAAGGATCATATTTCATGATATTTCATGATAGGCTTAGGATCTACAAGATATGTACTAAAACAAGAAATGAATTGACCAATATTGCATGTGCTATCGCGTAAATAGAGCTAGGGAAGTACAACATCCAGCAGAACAGATCAAATAATATACATAGGCCATCAATATGAAAGACTAGGGGGATCAAAAACTCCTGGAAAAGGAGGCGTAGCATAATGATCCTCGAGCCAACTCCAACTCCAACATCTCAGACTCTTACAGAGTGACCGCCTCCGTTTCTTCGGTCTCAAGCTCACTTGACTCAGTAGTCTCTCCCAGATCTGGTGCGCCGCTGAGAGCTGATTTCCGCTGGTCCTGGATTAGAGACGTTTCCCGGGCCCATGTAACCCATTTGTCGTACTGCTCGTTCTCCATCTTCATACCAATGTCCATGTATGATGGTCCGAACTCAGCGCCATATGCCGCAGCTTCTTCCGCAGCCACCCGACGTTGAATGTCCTCCTGCAACCGAAGTTTGTAGAATTCTCGACGCGCAATATCGTAGGCGGCACTCTTGTTCATATCCGGGACGTTATTCAAAAGCCACAGCTGTCGCTGGACCACACTAGTACAAGGAAAGTAACACATTAGCATCAGGGGAATTTTCGCGTAAAAAGAATGAAAGCATTAGAATGGGAAACATTGGTAACACACCTTTCGCCGTCTAACCGCTTCCCTGGTTGTTGGATGCGGCTCCAATCGTAGTGTTCAAAGTCCTTACCAGTGCTCTCAAGAAGCACACGGGGCCGGGCAAGTTCCCAGGGGTGATCGCGGAAGAACTGAGTTCGCAATTGATCTTCCTCGTATTTGAGCTCGACAGGCTGGAAGAGTCGACTAGGCTTCTTGGGCTTTCTGCGCTTCTCTTGGACTTGGAAGACGACCTGCGGCTTCGATGACCCAGCGACGGTCTTCAACCGCTGCTGGACAAGCTCATGCTGAGGAGGGCGGGTACGAATGAGAGTTTCAGCGGGGGGGATCTCGCTGACCACACTGACCCATTGTGGCAGTTTGCTGGTCTTTCCACTAGCGAATTGGCTGAGTGCTGTCTGTCGCACCCGGAGGGCTGTGAGGTTTATTTTGCCCATGGCAGTCGGAAACAGCCGGTAGCTGAAATCACTTGAAATAAAAGAAGAATTGAGACACGACTGGAGACAGCAAATCAAAAGACAAGATATGCGCTGCAGGGGGACGAGGTGGTTGATGCGGGAGCGAAAAAGATGGGATTGGCAAAGGGCGGCTCCGATTGGTCGAGGGACGGACTCCGCCAGGCCAGAAAGTGCAGGGCCGTTCATCTTCAGAAAAACACACCTACGGCTTCCGAATCTTGACCCTCTCCCCCTTTGTCTGCTTTTTGCGCCCAGAAAGTAGACGGCTCTCTCTTGTGCGAGTGGCAAAGGGCTTTCTCTTGGATGCGGCCTGCCTAATGCCACGATGTCTGTCATCTCATGCCTCATCCAAATAGGTCCCCCAGCTCGCCAAGCCTGCGAATTCACCCCAAGCAGGCCTTGGATGAGCTTCCTCTCTTTCGACAAACCTCAATGCCTCCCTCGAAACCCCTTTCTCACACCTCCTCGGTCCGAAGACTCTGTCCCCGTCGTCCTCGGCCATCCGTCGCGTCAATAGCAGATATTTTTGTCGGCTCGCTGGTTCTGGCAAGCTTCTGCCACGAACACTCGCCGAATCGTCGGGGGTTATCGACAGTAGCCTGGGGTGCTTCAGATCATAATTTACAAAAATTTCAGAACAAAGGCGCCACTGGTCGCAGACAGCTACCACCCCGGCGACAACCAGAGTATTCAAGCTCAAGGTTTCATCTGTCGCAGCCCAAAAGATTGATCAGCAACGGATTGGCACGTACGAATGACGATAATACAGAGGAGTATAATATTGAGACCGAGTCACGGGAGGAGACGGAGGCAGACAACGACTATATACCATTGTGGCCCGCAAAGAGCGCGGACGCGGAATCGCGAACCCATTGTGAAAGATTTGATTTTACATATGATTTCGACCGCAGAATAGAGATAACAGAACACACCAAAACCGACATCGATCCCAAATTGCCGGACAAATACCCCCGCCAATCATTCCCGTCATGGCTGCATCCCGAGAAGGAGAAACACCTCTCTACCTCGAAATTGTACGAAAGGTCCTTGCGAGATTATGACTGGGAGGAAGCAGTGAATGCTGTAGCGCCATATTCACGTTACAAAAAGACGTACAAAGATGAGTCGCACGATCAAATGGAAATCCAGTCGGTTGAGAAGCTTGTCAGAACGTTGTGGGAAGAGCCAAACCCGTCCACTCAATACCTGTTCCGATTATACAGAGATATTCCTGCTCCGGGGGTAGCTTTGCTTTCGAAACGCACCCGCGGTGCTCTTCTGCGTTTGTTCGCGCATCCCCGAGATCGACGATGGGTAGATGCTCGTCGCTACTTGGCATTGGTGGACGACATGGTAACTGCACGCCTCCCTTTATCCCGATCACTCTGGTCTTCTGCGATACATCTTTCTGGCCGAGCCAATGGCAGAGTTCTGAAACGAGATCTTATCCGAGCCGTGGGCATGTGGCAGAAGATGGAACACATCGCTGGAGTGAAGGCTGACGAGGTGGTCTTCAACATCCTATTCGACATCGCAATCAAAGCCGGCGCATTCAAAGTTGCTGATCGCCTGGAAGAGGAAATGACTGAACGGGGCTTGAGTTTTTCACGCTGTGGAAAGACATCCAAAATCTATTATTTTGGAATGATACGGGATGTTGAAGGTATTCGAGAGACTTTTGACGACTTTGTGAAATCGGGCGAGATCGTCGACACAGTCGTTATGAACTGCCTTGTTGCCTCCTTCCTCCGGGCAGGCGACACCCAAACTGCGGAGCAGCTCTACGCTCGGATGCTGGAGAAACAATCAAGCAATAACAAACGCCTTTCGCATTCGGACGATGGATCCCACGATGGCGGGTCAAACTTGAGCTATGACATGCCCCAATATCGAGAAAGATCTCGGGAATTGGGCCGCATATTGAAGAAGTCATCAGCACTCAAAGAGAAGTTTCCAGAATATCACCGTGCTCTCCAGGATTCTCTCTCCATTGCACCCGACACGCGAACTTTTTATATCTTCCTACGACACTACGCCTACAACACTGGCCAGCTCGATAGCTTCATGGCTGTCATGCGTGACATGGAGAAGACCTTTGTCGTCCCACCACGTGCTATAATCTACCTGTTTCTCTTTGAAGGGTTCGCTCTTCATGGTAGGAGGAAAAAACAATGGAGTGCGGAAAACCTTCGATTGACATGGCATGCATACATTCGGGCTTTGCGTGACTCGAATGCAAGACTTCGTGGATTAAATTTGAACAACCGAAAGATGAAGTGGGAGAACCCACTAGCTAAGAGCGTGACAATCGATGTTGAGGAGCCACCAGTGACCGATTCTCCCAACGGGTTGTACATGGCTTTGCCAACAGAAGATACAGTTGGGAGTCCAGAGGGAGCTGAAGAAACTGCCGAGGGCTCTGCCATGGATAATTCTCAAAACAATGAACAAGATGCAAAGCCTGAGCTGGATGAAAAAGAGGATGAATCCACGGAGATAGAGGAACTCGATGTGGATGAGGTCTTCAACCCTCGTTCGCAGTTCCCCGGTGAAGCAGAGCAAGAAGAACTCTGGGACCCCGAGCAGCGTCTCGAAAATGGTCTTTTTGTTGGACGTCGGATGATCACCATTATCCTACAAGCATTTGGAACATGCTGTGGCCCCAAAGAGGTTCTCGAGGTTTGGTTGCAACTTGAGCGGCTTTGGCATCCACAGCAGCGCAAAGCGATTGATGTTTTTGCTGTCAAGGAAGAGCTTGACAAGCAGATGTCCAGGGATCCGCATCGGAACCACTGAACAAGAAAGGGGAGCAGCTGAAATTTGGAGTCAGCACTTGTACATTATTTTCCATATAGATCTACCATATACCGCCTCAATTTCTAGCGTGTCTTTGGCGCAAATGTATTATTTTACAAGAAGTCCAAGTCCAATTTGTAGACTCTATCTGCCTCATTCCTTACATCCTCATTAATTCTTGCGCCAAAGTGAATTAAATTAGTCCACTCAATCCCAAAAAGGAAGCGACAGGTTGCCACGTGACATCGCGTTCTAGGACGCGGTTGAAGGCTCAATCTTCTTTTCTACTATATTTTCACTTACCACTTTCACATTGTCTATCTCTGATATGAAGCACAATGGATCGTAACCCGGCAGTGACGCGCCAAACAGCCAATATGCGATGGGTCTTGAAACATACCTTCAAAAAGAATGAATTCCGGTTAGTTGACGAACTAGAGAAGAGGGTCAATTTACTTACTCCACCACATAGTCCACTTCAACGAGAAGTGATCGCGTCCGTCATAGAAGGGCAGGATGTCTTCCTTCAAGCATGCACTTCGTTTGGAAAGAGCTTGTGCTATCAGCTGCCTGCAGTTCTCAAAGATTGGGGCTGTGAGTTTTGACATCTCTTATTTTCAATGACGGGTAGTCTGACTTCAATATATCTAGTAACTATTGTCGTCTGTCCACTTCTCTCACTGATGGTGAGTGTGATTGCAGAAATCTCGCAGTCAAATGACTAATTCCTGACAGACAGATCAAGTGAACACACTGAAAGCTCTTGGTGTATCAGTCGCTACCATCAACTCCAATACTACGCATGATGAGAGACAGCGTGTCTTCGAGGACATGCTTTGCGGTCACCCAAGTACACGCCTGCTCTATGTCACGCCGGAGTTGTGTCTAACGGACAACTTCCGCCGCCGGCTACTCATAGTTCACAAGCAAGGTCAGCTCATTCGCGTGGCCATTGATGAAGCACATTGCATAAGTGAATGGGGACATGACTTCCGGCCCGCTTACAAAGAGCTGGGCTGGTTCAGGAAGAACCTGGTCAGTCCGACTGTTCCAATCACTGCCTTAACAGCGACTGCAACCCCCCGAGTCCGCTCGGACATGATCAACATCTTGGGTTTGGATCTTGAAAATCTCCGCATGTTCAACACTCCATCAGACCGTCCAAACATTCACTACGAAGTACGGTATCTTGCAGACTTCGCTGGTGACAACAGTGGCGCAGAAGACAGCCAACTACAAAATCTACTTAGATGGCTTAAGGGCATCCAAACCCGACGAGAGGCCCGGCTTGGCAGCGAAGTGACATATCTCCCTCCAATGTCAGGAATCGTATATGTAGGGACCCGAGCTATGGCTGAGCATCTTGCCAGCCGACTATCCTCCTCCTCAGACGAGATGGTCACGGCGATAGCATACCACGCTGGCGTGGAAGCCACCAAGCGGGCACACATTCAATCCACGTGGAAGTCATCTCGGTCATTCCAGCCGGCTGATGGGGGAAAGACACCCGTTTTCTCTATTATTGTGGCAACCAATGCCTTCGGAATGGGAATTGATAACCCGGATGTCCGATTCGTCGTCCATTGGACGCCACCACGAAGCTTTGAAAGCTTCGTTCAAGAATCAGGGCGTGCAGGTCGAGACGGCCGCGCCGCTGCCTCACTTGTCTACTACGGAATTCAAGAGAGGAACTTCATAGAGACTATGATCTACCGTGATACTGAATCCCACCGTGCAAATGGCCCCGAAAATCGAGAGGCCAAGCTTGAAAGCTTCGGCAAGGTCATTCGGTACTGTGAGAGTATTAGGAGGTGCAGACATGAACTGATCAAAGATTTCTTTGGTGATTTTGAGTTAGAAGAAATGGGATCACAATTGCCAGCCAGGGAGGGTGTGTCTGTTACGAGCCCATCCCCTTGCGACTTCGCCTGCGATTTTTGCAAAGAGGGTCATACCGGGTTGGCGAAGCGCCGTGAGAAAATGGCATCTGAGACTCAGATGGCTCTCCTATACGCGGATTTCGACTGATAGATACCGTCTTCTATTTGACGGTACTGCATGGTTTAGTATTTTCTTTATTTTCCTTGTCGTCTTGTTACTTTTGTTAAGTTTTCTGTTTGCATTTTTGAGGCGCCAACAGCATGAATGGCGCAGGGAGAGGGGATTTGTTTGTACTTCACATATACCAGAGACACAGACATGGAATCCAGTATCCGAGTCGCTCGGCAACTTGTGCTCGCTTCTAAAGAGTTTAGCCACAGCAAGGAATCCACTGTCAATAAGCAAGCCTTTTATTATGAACACAATTATGAAGTTTACCAAGTATGGAAATAGGTAAATCAAAGGGTTAGACACAAGGCAAACTGCTAGACTTTCTTTAGCAAAGACAAAGAGATCAGAAAGAGATTGGTGAAAAGAAATCGCTGTATCACCCTCGTTTTTGCAAACGACCAGGACATGCTTTTGTTTGCCGTGTATATCAAATGGACTGTGATTGGACAGCGGAAGGCACTACATTAACCCACCAAAACAGGTTTTGGCTTAAAGGCCAGGGGGCGGGGGGACCTGCAACTCAAGTCAGTAATTAGAACTAGGATGGATGGCATGCGAACAACGTACCGCGCTGTAGCTGCCACCTGCACCAGGAGGCGGAGGCGGCGGGGACCCCGAGCTAGGAGGTGGAGGAGGGGCCTCGCTAGCCGGAGCAGAAGGCGGAGCAGTGCCATCTGCCTGCTGCTGGGCGGCAGCCATTTGCTGGTAGTACTGGTAGTATGCGACGTAGTTCTGGTATCCACCGTAGGCAGCATATGGGTCGGCAGTGCCGTAGTACTGGGCGTACTGGGCACTGTAGTCAGCGGCAGCGGGGGTGGCAGCAGCGCTCGGGGAAGCAGCAGCAGCAGCCTGGCCTGCAGGGCTAGCGGAGGAAGTATTATGCTGCTGGCGATTGTTGTAGCCGCCGCCGTATCCACCACCGCCACCACCTCCACCTTGGTAGCGATCACCACGATCACCACGGTCACCACCGCGGTATCCACCGTAGTTGTGCTGGGGTGGGTTCTCCTTGAAACGCTGGTATTGTTCCTTGACATTGGTTAGAAGATCCTCGCAAAGCTCCTTTGCTTGCTGAACATCGTTGGCGTCAGGGCCACTTGAAAGATTGTTAGTAGAAGCTCATCAGTGTGGCAGAAACGAGCGAGGCAAAAAGCAAGTGAGAAGCAAAGTCAGTAAGAAAATAGATGATAACTCACGCCACATGGAGGAACATAGCCTCGTCACTTTCACGACCAGTGCTCGATTCAATGAAGCCAGATCCACGGCCCTTGATCTGAACACGGCAACGAGTCTGCTGTTGGATGTGCTTCACATAAGCACCGCCCTGTCCGACGACCTGAGCACGCAGGTTGAAACCGGGAATCGGCTCAAGATCGATGGGGATGCGCTCATCCGGCCATTTGCGCTGTATGAAATTAGCCAAATTATTATGTCAACAAAGGGGAAAAGAACAGTGCCATACACGGCCATACTCATCCCGCTCAACCTGTTGCTCGGGTTCCCGGCGGCGGAAACGTCGCTCGTCAACCAGGTTCGGAAGTTCTTTTTGCATCAGGTCATTAATCATCGCGACTGCTTTCTCCAGACCATCTTTATTGGTGCTGGTGACATGTAGGTAAAGTGGAGGGCTCTGGATCAGAATAATCAGCATTTGATCTCGCCAATCTTGGGGGGTTATTCCTTACTGCAGCAGTCGCCATGTTCTTGTCGGGGTAATAATTGCCGCGGGTTGTCACATCTTGAGAGAGAAAAAAGTGAGTGAGACCTTCTTTGCCTAAAGTTAAAAATATAAGAGGAAGTCGTACCGGCGCCGGTTTCATCTTGAATCTATAAGTCACGCAGCGGAGGTCAGCAGATGCAACAGAGGGTGAATTGGATGCTATGTTTTAGTGAAGGGTAAGCTTCATCCAGTCCGAAAGAAGAGAGCAGAACGATGAGGGAGCGAGATTCAGGGTACCCCAATCTTCTACAAGGAACATGACTGGAATATCAGCAAGTGACAAAGGGGATAATTACCATCTTCTGAGTAGATCCCTTCGTCAGGGTGTAGCGATTGCGCAGATCATTGATCTCAATGTCCTTGATGTAGTCACCATCTGCGACGTAGATTTCAGCATTCAACTTCGCGGCACCCTCGGCGGCGGGCGACTGGGAATTCTCTGTCGCGTTGTCGGCCTGTCCGACAATGTTAGAAGTTGGGTAGAACGAATCGAAGTGAGTGTATATTCACAGAACGGATTGGAGGGACATCAACGTGTTGAATGCCCTTTTTCGCCTGAAGCTGCGCATTAATCTTGGCTGCTGCTGCCGCTATAAAGACCACAATAATTAGCCATATGATCTGAATTGTGACGGTATATGAAACCGAGTGTAACGCACCTGCGGCGGCGGCCGGATCCACTGCAGATGGCTTTGCTGGAGTATCTGCGCCAGGGCTGCGACTCAGCGGGCGACTCAGCGGACTACGAGTGCGGGCCGACTCCGACTGTCTGTTGGACGGAGATCGAGAGCGTCGGTCAAAACGGGATCGCCGGGGCTCCGGCTCAGTTTGATCAAAGCGAGACCGCTTGACTCGATGTTCATCGTCCGCCATGGTGGAAGGTGGGGTAGAGTGGGAAAAAGGAGAGGAGAGGTCGGGGAAGAGAAGCTCAAAAGGTCCAGATCGATTGCGGGAAGGAGTTTTAGAGGCGGAGGCCGAGCAGCCAACAAACAAAGCCACGAAATACAAATCTGAGAAGATTTTAAATAAATTGAAAAGCTCAAAGTGAGGATAAGAGCTGCGAGTATTATATATTCCTCATTTCCGAGAGCTGGACGGGTTTTCTGGCAATCCCTTTTGCCATGTTGAAGATTGAAGGTCACGTGGTAAGAAATCACGTGCTTTTATTACTGGCAGATGAACTATACCGCTTTAGGTCTAGTTTACTCTGAGTCAGCGGGCGGTCGCCGAGGTCGGCCGATTAAAAAGAATATACCCGGGGCGAATCTGGAGTGAATCATCGCACAACCCATTCACATTACTTGAACTCCTCATGGCTTTCAGGCGTCCATTGACGCTGTCCCTGGGGTCAGCGTCGCAGTTGTCATCTGCTGCAGCTACTGCCCGGTCCCGCGCTGCTGCGCTTCCTCGATTCACCTCTATTCGTGCATCGTCGAGCTCAACTTCAGCTCTTGCCTACAAGGCATTGCACCGTCGCTCCCCTCTGCCTTTGCCAGTCTCCGATGCTTCCCCTCAATGGGATGCCCCGACCGCTGTCTCCTCCATTCTCTATGAGACTCCCGTCGCTCCCTCCAACCCACCCAAGCGGCACATCCTGAACTGCCTCGTGCAGAACGAGCCCGGTGTGCTGTCCCGTGTGTCTGGTATCTTGGCCGCCCGCGGCTTCAACATCGACAGTCTGGTGGTGTGCAATACCGAGGTTGAGGATCTCTCGCGCATGACCATTGTCTTGCAGGGCCAGGATGGTGTCGTCGAGCAGGCTCGCCGCCAGCTGGACGACCTCGTCCCCGTCTGGGCTGTGTTGGACTACACCGACTCCGCTCTTGTGCAGCGTGAGCTTCTCCTGGCTAAGGTCTCTATTCTTGGTCCTGAGTTCTTCGAGGAGCTTCTCCAGCACCACCGCGAGATCACCACCTCGCCAGACTCCCTGGACCACAAGCACACCAGCCTTGACCAAACCGCCCAGCAATACCACCCTCGCCACCTTCCCCAGAGTCAGGCTCTGCGTCACAAGCACGAGCACTTGGATGCCATTACCCGCCTGGCTCACCAGTTCGGTGGTAAGATCCTGGATATCAGCACTAACAACTGCATTGTCGAGGTGTAAGTATTTTCTATGTCCTGACTCATTCTTTTTGATCACAATTGACTCATTCGGCCTTCTACAGCTCTGCCAAGCCTTCCCGTATCGACTCTTTCCTCAAGCTGATCGGTCCCTTCGGTATTCTCGAGTCCACCCGGACCGGTCTGATGGCCCTTCCCCGCTCTCCTCTGGGTGAGCCCAATGAGGAGATCGAGAAGGATGCTGCCGACATTGTCGATGTCAGCACCCTGCCCCCTGGCTAAGCTCTATATCAATTTCCAACTCAACCCCTACATACCCGAATAGGATTGGTTTGATCTCTTTGCTTTGTGTATCTTCTAGTTTTCGCCTGGAGTTGACCTAATTTCAAAATAAGTGGCTCGGCCATTGTATGTAAAATGACAACAAATATTGTTTTCCTCGCATATACGGAGTACATGTTCCTTGCTTTTCCGAACATAAATTGATATGATACCTCAAGTAGCGGTGTACGGTTATTCACTTGATATATTCTGTGTCTGCCGTGGCGTTTCCTATATCAAAGGTCGTAGATATTCCATCACGCTTGCTCCCAATACGGAGTAGTCTCTCAAGCATTAATCATTGAGAGAAACAGTATTTCTAGCATGGCATTAATGGCATTTAATCAGGTATCAACCTATAGTCTATGGTGTGATTAGGGAAACAACCTAAGAAGAGAAACTAAGAAAGCAATGTAAATACTGCATATATCCATCTGAAAGAAGTTCCATCTAATTGCTTACAACTAGTGATATGTAGCTTACAACTAGTGATATGTAGCTTACAACTAGTGATATGTAAGACTGCCAGTAAACACACTAGCATGATCATGTGTAAAATATATAGGGTATATTCTGCAGTGCATAGCTTGTCAGCGGTACATGCCAAGGGGGGACGATAGCGAAGGTCAGTAGAAGTGCTCACTCACTGCATATATTTATGCCAGCCCACATTTATTTGTTCCAGTCCAGATAGGATATAGGAGGCTTTACCTTGCCAGTCAAGTCCTACCTAGATAGGAGCGGTATAGGCGTTTGATTTTTACTTATTGAAATAGAGGAGAAGTCCTTTTCAATCCTTATATATCTGTGCTTCTTTCTGGCTGTACTCCTACCCTTACTTTGATCTGGTTCCACTTAATTTTCATCGTTGGGATTAAACTAATAGCAGTCTATTAAGCACCCTCCTAAAGATAGGGATTGATCCAATCAAGCAAGTTCCCCATACATCAATCATTTAAATATGGGCACCCGGGTATTGCCGATCCAGCAGCAATGAGCACAGCCCAAGACTAATACCGAGACCTCCATTATACAGGTCGTAGCAGCTCTCTAAAGCCTCACTTTGGCTGCAATGCCCTTCCCATGGTAGAGGATGACATCCGCATAGTTCCCAATCAGCACCCCAACCTTAGCGACAGCATCCATCTCCAACGACTGACCGAGTGCCTTGCGCAGTGCGTCGTACCCAACCCCGCCCATGTCAAGATCGACTGGCAAGCGTGGACTCCTGGATATACCAGGTGGCACTTCAAAGGGTTCACGGTTATTTATCCGACCGATTGGCTCCTTTTTCTCGTAGAAAGCTGTTGCGTCGATTGAGGTGATTAGAATATTATTTTCTGTTAGGGGTGAGGAGAGGATGAATTCTGCTGTGGAGGACCAGAGGTAGAACTAGATTCGTGAGTAAGTGTTGATAGGAAGTCTTTTCTTCTCTCTGTGTGGGACACGGTATGAGTGAAAGGGATATGTACCGTTGCATCATGGATAAAACGAGGTTTTTGGTCCCCATCATCGCTATCTGGGGACCCCGGAACAGATATTTGAGGGACAGGCACAGTGATGTTGAGGATGGATAATGCTTCGCCCAGGTCTGGTAAAGATGGAATCGTGTTCCGATGGCTTTTGATGGTGATTGTTGTATTCAAGCCTGGATGAAAGCATCAGCATAATCAACCACTTGGATCCACACCATCTAGAAGGAACTCACCTGATATATAGGATGACATCAACGCCCGTCCTGCCTCAACGCCATCTACTCCAGCTGCGTCCAACGGGCACCAAAAGAAGTCGATGGGCACGTAACTGTTGTTGCCAGGCCCAACAGAGATATTATGAGCGGTGATGTGGGCCACAGCAGTGTCATTGTAGAGTATAAGAAGGTCAAGGAAGGGAACAGTAGCCGAGTAGTTCGTTGGATTAGTAAAGTTCGCCTGCGTAGACACCAACATCGACGATTCAGTCGTCTTTCCTAATTGCAATGAGACGACGCGTGGATTGATTTGGTCAAGTGAGTTGCCGATGGAAGCTATGACATGGTCAATGGCCAAAATATTCTTGATTTGTACTAAGATCTTCTAATTCATGAAAACATACTCTTCACGGGTACCTTGCCTTCCGCAGGAATCCCTCGCACGGCGAAGCGGCCCAACCCAGTTGAGACCTTGGCGTCTACGGTGGCGGCAACCCGCAGTACGACTGTTTTGCTACCGAAAAGCATTGCTTGGATAACCTCTGCCAAAAGGTCGTCATCTGTGACTTGTAATGGTGCTCCCTTGATTGCAAACTCCACAAGGAGTGCAGAAGAGCCATCTTCATCCTCCACCATTGTGGAGTTGGCGCCTTGCCAGTGGCTGATGTTCAACACACCAAACTTCTCTTCCTTGTAGTAGACATCTGCAAGGGCACGAACTTGCGGGACTTCTACTTGGAAATTCATCTCCTCTGGCAAAGCAATGAGAACCTTCACTAGAGCGGACACTGTGGGTTGCGAATCTGGAGAATCTGGCTCCGCGAAAGGGTTAGGAAGGGAGAAATGTGTATCGGACATCGTGAAGTTCTTCACGAGGTTGTCCAACGCATGTCCCGTAAATGGAAGAGGCACAGTCACGCTGCGCAGTAGATTGACAAGCCATGCTGGTGTGCTGGGCAATGGTGCATCAGATCCACGGACGTAGATAGTCGTTTCGAGACCTTGCATGAAGCTCGAAACTAAAAAGTCTAGAGGTGAACCCTCTCGACCTGGGCAGGTAGAGGTCAATTCATCGGGTAGCTGTTGGATGAGACCATCAACACCGACTGCAGTTTCCTGGCCAGGGTAAACGTCTACTGCACTTGTCTTCGCATTGGCGACCAAAATATAAGGATCCCCGGGTGAACAATTGGGCACCAGAATGTCAAAGCCGAGGGCAGGAACAGTGAGAGCGACGGGCGAATCAATCAAAGACGAAAGTAAGACATCAACTGCCATGTCACCACTATTTGCATCATGGACATTCAGCTTGAGAATATTGATCGTTGGCAGAGCAGGGAAATCATGTTCTGAAAAGGGGTTAGCTGATATGTTCCAGTACCAAAAACGACCGAATACACAATACCTTCAATGATGATATTGTCTGTCAGAACTTGAGTTCCTAAAGCAAACAAGCCTGACTTGAGTTGCAATGTCGCCTTGCCCTTCACATTGAGGCGACCCAATCTTCCCTCAATCCAATCAATAGCTATCGCGTGGATTCCTCGAATATCACCAGCCTCTAGATCAGCGAGGAAGTCGACATTGGTATGGCGGCCGGTACGGATGTTCACCTTGATGGAAGGCAATGCTGCATTTCCAACAAGCACATTCCCATATTCTGGGAGATAAACTTCAACATTCGATGGGCCCGTTTCAACTTCCCTGGCAATCCATGTTGCCAATCGACCAATGCCTCGAACCGACTTGTTTTTCACGCGGCCCGAGTCCATCACGAAGTCGCCCCGAATCCGGGCGCGAACACCGTCGGGTGTTGTAGAATCAATTGATACTGCCGTCGGTTTGAAGACAGCGGCTTCTTGTGCATATTCTTTGACCGCCGCCGGAGCAGCAAATGCAAGTACCAGTATCGCCAAAATACTGAGCGTTAAAATAGAGAGAGATATAACCGTCGGCCACGGTACACGGCTCCGCTTCTTGATGGCACCGTCGTCGGGCGGGTTCTGTGATGCGAATGAAGAAGATCGCGATAATCCTTCCTCAGTCCCGTATGTCAAGTCATCACGGCGGTTTAATAGAGGTGTTGATTCTGATGACAATTCATATGATGGCCTAGGGTGGTTGGCGGATGTTCTCTCCAGGGGCTGTTCAATAGGGCCGGACTGCTCATCCAACAGAGCCCGGTTCGCCGCATCCGACATCGCGGCCCCACCTGAATGAGATCGGGATATTCTTTGCTTGGTATTACCCTTCGATTGATCCTCAGAGTGGTGCAAAACATGCGATGACTCTGTTGATAATTGAGATGATGGCCTGGGCTGTTCGTCGGATGCTCTCCCGGAGCCGAACTGCGCATCTAGCAGAGGCCGGTTTGCCTCGTCAGCCATCGTGGCCCTAAACGTATGGATAAATCACAGTGACTTGAAGTTTCTAGAGTGGATAACAGTTATATGAAAAGATTGAATCCTAAGTACAGAGCACAGAGAAAAAGAGAGAGAGAGATGGAGGCAAGACGTAACCTTGGAAGAGGCGCCCTCGATGACGATAAGCCGATGATAACGGAATCCTTAGAACTGTGGAGAGATCGACACCTTGATACCTAAACTATTGGGCGACAAGGCACCAAAACCCTCGCACATCCACCGACTAATTTATTGGCTCGTTCATTGAGTCATCTAAGGTTTCTTCACTTCTAGTGACTCCCCCGTTCATTTTTTTCCCTTTCCCTTTCCCACAACACTCCAATTCCTTACCAATAACCCCCAGCTCATCATGGCTAGTGGTCTCACAGCTGCCGCCCGCTATGGTGCCCAAAGTGTAAACCAATTGGCCGGCTCTACCTCATTGCGTCGAACACTCCAGGCTAATGGAATCCGACGATTTGCCCACCAGACACCGACTCTACCTCCCACCTCTCCTTTCGCCCCTCGTCACCTTCTCTCCATTGCAGACTTGACCCCCACGGAATTCGCCACCCTGGTCCGCAATGCTGCCTCGCACAAGCGTGCCATCAAGTCCGGAGCCATTCCGGAAAGCCTTCTGGGATCCCTCTCCGGAAAGACCGTGGCCATGATGTTCAACAAGCGCAGTACTCGCACCCGTGTATCCACCGAAGCCGCTACCGTCCAGATGGGCGGTCACCCCATGTTCCTCGGAAAGGATGACATTCAGCTCGGTGTCAACGAGTCCCTATACGATACCTCCGTTGTAATTTCGTCCATGGTATCGTGCATTGTTGCGCGTGTCGCTAAGCACGAGGACGTCGCAGGTCTAGCACAGCACTCCACCGTGCCTGTGATCAACGCACTGTGCGACTCCTTCCACCCGCTTCAGATTATCGCCGACTTCTTGACTATCCACGAGTCTTTCCCAGCTCAAGCACACAAGCTCTCCAGCCTGGGTCTGGAGGGTCTTAAGATTGCTTGGGTTGGTGATGCGAACAACGTTCTGTTCGATCTGGCTATTGGCGCTACTAAGATGGGTGTGGACATGGCTGTTGCTACTCCTAAAGGCTACGAGATCCCTGCGCACATGATCGAGATCATCCAGCGTGCTGGTGAGGGTGTTGCCAAGCCTGGCAAGCTCACCCAGACCAACATTCCCGAGGAAGCTGTGAAGAACGCCGACATCCTGGTCACGGATACCTGGGTCTCCATGGGCCAGGAGGAGGAGTCCAAGAAGCGTATGAAGGCCTTTGAGGGCTTCCAAATCACTGCTGATTTGGCTAAGCGTGGTGGCGCTAAGGAGGGCTGGAAGTTCATGCACTGCCTGCCCCGCCACCCCGAGGAAGTGGATGACGAGGTTTTCTACAGCCCACGCTCTCTGGTCTTCCCTGAAGCCGAAAATCGTTTGTGGGCGGCTATTGCCGCATTGGAGGGCTTCGTTGTGAACAAGGGAAAAATTGTGGAGTAAAAACCGGTTAATCACCGAGTTTATAGAAATATGCTGAATACCTTTACCCGGCCAATGACAGGGATGATGATTTGATATTGCGGAGTCAACCCAACCTTGGAATGCCGAGGGTTCTCCGTTGCCGGCGAGCCAATCAAAGGATGAGCCGATGGCCTGGGGGCTTTCGGATGTGGCTCCTCTAAAATGGCGGGGGCTTCCGATTCTGAGACATAAACACTTTATTTTGTTCTGATGTAGATCATCCGAATTGACTATGTATATTGTATAATAAATTTGCTAGTTGTTAACTATCTGAAACCTCTAGTACTATACCAAGAAATCTAAAAAGTATAGGTACAATATCTACATTCGCCCTCGGGGGAGTTGCTTCACATTACTCCGAATCCGATATCACTATAAAAGATATAAAAATAGAATATGGAAACTGCTATTAAAAGTCTCAAAAGCTGCATATTCCCTAGCCGATTCTCGAGATTTGGGGAATATGACATGTATTCCACACTAATGCCTGTTGGAGCTCGGGAAATCTGAGGTAGAATGTCGGAATCATTGCTCACCCCACACTTCTCCACGCTCCGAAGGGCGTCTCCAAGACGGTTGATCGGGTAATCTTCTGGGGGGGAGTCCGAGCGAATATCCATAAAGCTTGCTCGAGAACCTGGGGTATCAATCATCATTCTCTCAATACTATCCCTGTTTTCGATATCTCCGAATTCTTCTACATTTCATTATTCACACAAAATTCACACCACACTCACAATGGGCTTCGAAGACAAGCGAGTTGCAATTGTCGGCGGCGGCCTAGGAGGCATGTCCTTTCTCAACGCCGCGCTGTATGCCGGTCTGAAGAACGTGCAACTCTACGAGCAAGCAGCGCAGTTCAGTGAAGTGGGCGCCGGGGTAAACATCACCTCGAACGCAAACCGCGTCCTGGACGCCTTCGGTCTGCAAGAAAGCATGATGCGCAAGTCCTCACGCAAGCTGCCCAGCTATATGGAATACCACAACTACAAGACCGGAGACTATGTTGGTCACATTGGTGAATTCTCGCAACCCCACGCGCGCCTGCTGCACCGCGCCCACCTACTGGACTCGCTGAAGGAGCGCGTGCCCGAGTCTAGCCTGAATCTGGGAAAGCACCTGGTATTCATCGACCGCAATACTGCCGCCGGTGCTGCGCCGTACACCCTTCATTTCCAGGATGGCAGCAGTGCCGAGGCAGATATTGTGATCGGCTGTGATGGTATCAAGTCTAATGTGCGCCGGGATATGGGCCTGGGAGACGACCCCAACTACTCCGGCCAGGTGGTGTATCGTGGATTTGTGGACTATAAGGACCTACCTACTGAGACAGCGCAGCTGCTGCGCAAGACTGTTAACTTCCGTGGCCCCAAGCGCCATGTCCTGATCTTGCCTATTGGTAACCAGGAGACGGGGACCGACCGTGCTGCCATCATCGGCTTCATGTCTGAATCGCTTGAAGCATGGGACTCTGAGAGCTGGATGTCCCGCTCGGATATTGATAGTCTCCAAGAGCATGTACGTGACTGGTGCCCGGAGGTGCAGCATATCATTGCTGGTCTGCGTAAGAGCTCTGAGGACGGCAAGATGCTCAAACAGGCGCTGTACGTGCGTGACCCGATCGAAAAGTGGTATGAGATGAAGAGTGGACAAAAGGATGCCGGTATCATTCTGCTTGGTGACTCGGCACACTCGACTCTTCCTCATCAAGGTACGTTGTATCCTATCTGTGTCTAGTCCTTTTGTGGGGCATTTATTAATGGTATGGTATAGGTCAAGGAACATGCATGGCAATTGAATCTGGTATTGCCCTTGCGACGGTCCTTAGATACTGGAAGACAGATGACCTAGAGGCTGCATTCAAGTTCTACCAGGACCTGCGCAAGCCCCGGACGGACCGGGTCACAAAGACCAGCTACGAAGCTGGCAAGTTGGCTAGCTCAGACTCTCCGGACCAGATGTCCAACAACTTCAACCCGGATGCATTGATGGAGCGTATGAGGTGGATTATGGAGTACAATGTTCTAGAAGACTTGAAGGTCAAGGGTCAGGGATATTTGGACTTCCAAGGTTCGCGCCTGTAAGCGGGTATGATATATCTTATGCTGGTATAGATATTTTGATAGCTACTCTGCAGAAAGAAATAGATATTTTCTAGATTTTCATATATATTCAGTTCCATTGCATCAAATCAGTACTCATCATGCCATAGTCGTATAATCACATGATTGACTGTAGAACTCGGGTTCGCAATGTTGGACGATTTCTATAGATCCGTCATATATCGGTCATTCCATCCCACGCCACTTATATATATTCATTAGCATTCCACTAGATCTCGATTTAGTGATTATATTTCTATCCTCGGGAATAATAAACTTCTTCAACACAATTGCCGGGGCCGCCCGACCACTTTCACATGCCAACCGCACGTGCAGCAACCTCCGCATTTCCAGCATCTTGACTTCTTCATCTCTAATCCTGTTCGAGGTTTCGGCTGGAAAACCCATCATGGAGGTAAATACTAGATTCTTGGACAAAAGCATGAACTGGATATTTAACGTTACATATATAGTTCAACAGCACCCCGGGAAGCTTCCAGTCCCGTCGCTCATACCCATCCCTCCGCCACATCTCTCTAGCACCCTTAAATCCACGATTTCCCATAGACGACGACACAGATCCAACAGATTACTTCAACCACCGCGACGATGAATCTGCAGCTAGCGGCACCCGCACACCCCCAGCATCATCCTATCTATCCAGCGTCTCAGTCCCAAGCACGCCACCGATCCTCTCCCACTCACGCAGCAACTCACGAAGCC
Source organism: Penicillium expansum (assembly GCF_000769745.1). Classification (NCBI taxonomy): domain Eukaryota; kingdom Fungi; phylum Ascomycota; class Eurotiomycetes; order Eurotiales; family Aspergillaceae; genus Penicillium; species Penicillium expansum. The sequence continues at coordinate 302,420 of NW_015971406.1, forward strand.
GCCACATGCGCAGCAAAAGCTCTACAAGGATAGGACCCCTGAGCGACACAAATCTGCACAGCCGGGAGCTGGGTCATGCCCTCCATCACATCCCAAATACGCACAAGAAACAGTCCGGTATCTCGCATTTGCAAGGACGACGCCCCTTGCCAGACAGCACGCCGAAATCCAAGTCTGACGCAGAATGGATGCTCCGCGCAGGAATCGCTCTAGCCTCCTCGACCCGCGAGGAAAAAGGCCAAAGCTGGCTCTCCAAGCGCGAGAGCTCTACAAGTCTCGTCCCAGACACGCCCTTCGACGAAGCATCCACTAACCGCCACCACCACCGCACCAAATCGGGCACCTTGTCACGCATTTCCCGCTCCGGCGCTTCAACACCGGGCGGAGGTGGCGCTCTCTCTCGCGCCGGCAGTAGACGCGGCAGCCGACGCGGCAGCAGAGTCAATCTAACGATGACCGCCCTCCCGGCTGCATCTGCATCATCTACCTCAACGCCAGCAGAAAGGGTACCCATCCGGTCGGGCACATCCACAGGAACCGTGACACGCACAACGAGTCCCGAAGCGCGTGGCCGTAGTCCTCTAGTGCCAGACTTCGTAGACGCGCGCATCCGCGCCGAGATGGCATCGCTACAGCACCAATTCCCAGACGAAGACTCTGTGTACTGGGACAGGGCTGGCTCGGAAGAAGATGAGACTTCGTCTGAGTATTCGCGTGACTCTGATGAGACGCCGGATGACTTCGACGAGGCGGATCTGCAGCAGCTGACGCGTGAGCGTGGATTTGGACTCGGCTCTTGGATTGACCGGTTGGTTGAGTGGACGCTTTTCGGGGTTGACGAGTGGCCTGCGGGTGTTCCAGCTGCGACGGCTGCTTCGCGTATTGGGACGGCGGATACTACTACTACTGTTACATTTGAGGAACCTATGTTGGTGGATGGGCGGGCTGATGATACGCTTTCGCTTGGGTCGGTTGGGGATGGGGATTTGTCGGATGGTGATAGTTCTATTGGCAGTGCTGCTCCAATTGAGAAGCCTGGGAGTCAGGGTGGGTGGGAGGATGCTGGGTGGCTGTTTCGTTTGATGAAGCGGGCAATGGTATGAATTATGAATTGTTTTGAGCGATTGTCTTGGTTGGGGTGGTTGTCTGTAAATATTGTCTTGTTTTGGTTTACTTGCTTTCGGTAATTATTTCTTAGCTCTGTTGTTTGGAATATCTGAAGCTGGCTATACACGGCTAAGCAATAGCCCTAATAGAATAGGGGAATGACCCGGGGTTTACATCTTTATACTTGATGGCCAAAAGCTTTAACAAACTAGATAGAATTCCAATGAAACAAGCTAGCGTGAATGGGGGCCCTATCAACCAACAACGTATCAAAAATATGTTGCGCGATATGACAGGATCAGAACGTATGTTGCAGATCGAGTTGGATGGCGAGTGGCCCTCTTCTAATGTATAGAACAGGTTCAGATCTCTGCCACCTTTGCTGAAGCTGAAGAGCACAAGGATTGGGTTTGATGGCCCAAGATAGAAGTTTTCGCTCTGACACGCATCATTGGAATATGCGAGGGAACTGACACAAGTAATAGAGATCGATGCCAAGTTCTGAAAGTAAAACAGGAAAAGACAACTCACAACAGCAAAAGAGAACAAGAAGAAGAGATAAAAACAATGAGACATGAATGAAATGAAAGAGAGAAATTTATGCGACACCAGGGCGCCAGTGATATAGAAAGAGAGTATCAGAGTTGGAATGAAGTACAAAGATGAAAGGAAAGAGGAAAGGAAGGATAATGCGTATCAATCAGAAGACGACACACAAGCAAAGCAAGGAAGAAAGCGGAAGGTATTAAGTCTGAATGAGTTCATTGAAAGATTTGAAATCAAACAAGCTATAACAGCATTCATCTTCCGAAGCTCCAGCCGATAAAAAGAAGAAAACAAAAAAAAAGCTGTAGGTTATCCGCCTTGAGTACTATAACGCCATCTGACCATGTCGATTCTAGGGTCATGCAGCAGGTATCGTGATCGTGACATACGTCGAAAATTGCGCGGTCAAAGGGGTATGGACCGTCGGTCAAGCTCAAATGAGAGCCGGCATGAATGGGGGGACGTGAGGCCGACACGCAAGAGCGGTGTGAATTTAATGGTGGTCTTTCGTAAGGAAATCGGAGTGGCGTGATTTATCACCAAGGTCCGACCTTGACTGGTGTTCCCAGCCCGTAAGTTCCGGAGAAGAGCTGATCCCGTATGGAGCCCATGTCGTTGTTGGCTCCGTGGGACGGTGTATCGGGTCCAGCCATCCATCCCAAGCTCAAGCCGAGTTCGTTGACAGCTCCCTGTAGCTTTCCTCCAGAGGTTTGGTTGTGCTTGGCCAATTTTTGGTCCCAACCTCCGTACTGCAACTGGATGCCGCCTCCTCTTTTTGCTGCTTCCCGGATGACCAGAACCCATGCCTTGCACATCTCGTCGTAAGCTGAATCTCGTTCGAGGTTGTTCTGTGGCGTGCTCCAGCGAGGCAAGGCATGAATGATGTCGGTTGCCCCATCTAGGTAGCTCAAGGATGTGGATGCTTGGGATTCGTTGGGAGGGAGAAAGTTGGGGGTGAAGTCACTCAAGGCGTCAAGAAGGTTGGTGAGAGGCTGTCGGACTCGGTTGTAGGCATAGTCCGATTCGGTGTTGCCACCCAACGGGAATGAAGACTGGAGGGCGGCCTGATAGTTTCGAAGAACTTGAAGGGTCGAGGAAACATTTGGACGTGGGGATGTGTGCACAACCTCGTCAGCGAGTTGAGGGTGACGCTCGCACATGGTCCGTACAACGGTCCGCAAGGCATCTGTATCGAGGGTCTCTAGCAGACGAGGCAGAGATAGAGGTCGGCCTGAAACGTTCGGTCGGGAACGTTTGATGTTGCGGTAACTGTGGGGGAGTTGTCGAGGAGTGAAGGCGGGAGAATTTGTGGGCGAAGCAGACATGCGTCCATCATGGTCATTGTCGTCGTCGGCTTTCCGTTTACGGCTGGCATAAGACGACGAAGGTGTAGACACTGGCCATATTGTCAGTATACAAATATATCAAGGAGAACCACCTCGGGACAGAGAGAAGAAATTATTTCAATGTCTAGGGAAGGGATATCTTACTCATACGGGAGGGAGAGAATCGGGAGTTCTCGTAGAAGTGAGGCGGAACAGGAGGTGTGGCCACCAAGCTGTTCATGGTGACAGCCGGATGGCGTAGAAGAAATGTGATAGTCCAAAGGACTCGGATATCCAAAAGAGTGAAAAAGAAGAGCAGTAAGCAAGCTTGAAGAAGAAGAGGATAAAGGAGTTTGAAGTGGGGAGAGAAGGGTAGAGAAAGGTAGCGGTGGAGAAAAAGTAGGCGTTGCAGGTGGCAACGCACTCCCTTTGCGCAGCTTTTAGAGATCTGTGCCCTCAAAAAAAGATTTGACAAGGATTAGAAAAGAAAATTTTTATATATCTTTTTATAAAGATCTTTGAGGATAAATTATGAAAGATCAAATGTCTTCAAATGTTTCATTTTGGTGTCATCAAATGTGTCAGACAAAAAAACTCTCCACTGCTTTCGGAGGCTATACGAATACCCGCATCATCTACATCTACATTCTACGTAATAGGAAAAAGGAAAAATTGTGGGTAATCATATTCTTTGGACTCCGGCGTTCATGAAAGGGATATCGTATCTACAAGTACAGGGACTGGGCAGCAACAATATCGCGGCGGACCTTGCCCAGGGCCTCCTCGAACTTGCTCTCCAGGTCCTCGCTGCCCATCACCTTGGCAGCTTGCGCCATCTGCCGCAAACACTCTTCCAACCGGCGGAAGACACGGATCAAGCTACCTTCATAGACATCGGTCATTTTGCTAGGATAGTTAGTATACGGCTGGAATAATGGGGCGGGTGATGCTTACCAGATATCTGCAAATGACTTGCCCTGAGTCCACTCGTAGATCACCTCCATCAGCTCCCAGTGGAAGCTCTGCACGTACTCATCCTCATTCACGGCCATCTTAGACTCCTGCGACACCTTGGCAATGATGCGGGCCTGTGCTTGGATCTCCTTCAGTGGCTTCGCCAACTCATCCTTGGCCAAAGCAGGTGCTTCCTTGACCTTTTCTTCAAACACGAAACAACTCATGACAGACGCGATTTGCTCGGCAGTCAGGTTATTGAAGAAACCATTGAACAGCAACTCGCTCAGCATCAGTTCGTCACCTGTGCTAATCTCACAAGCAACACGAGCCTTCAACTGCACAACTTCGGCTTCGTTGATGAATCCGAAACGACGGAGCACACGCTTGCGACACTTCAGCTCATCAAGCTGCAAGATTGACATGGCTTCCGTAATCTGCTTCTTAATCGCCTTGATCTTTGCAGTCAGGTCCACCTTCTCGGCGTATTGCTCGTACAGCTCAGTCAACCGAGGTGAATTGTGCAAAGGATTACTCAGGAGGCGAGACTCAAGAACCTCGATTTTCTATCTTATGGTTAGCAGCGTGAATCATGTGTTGGAGCAACAGAATCTCTTCTTACCCGTAGCAGCTTCTTGAAGCTTTCATCCTTGATCTGCATGTTCTCAATCGGATCAAGTAGCGGAACACCGTCTGGGAAACGCCTCTTAACTTCATTAACAGACTTCATAACATCATTTCGAGAGCCGGGCGACGTGATATCCTTAGGAAGCATGATCCGGATGTGAGAGATTTCCGTGATGCAGCTCAGCACAACGGGCACGACCTCACTGCGAGTAGGTTCCCCTTCCTTTGCGGGGTGAACACCCGGCGGAAGATCTTGGAAAGACTTAGTGCCAATGGATGATCCTTCCGTCGTCTTCATCAAGACATCGACAATGTAAGATTGGTGAGGGGTCAATTTCTCAGTGTCATTGCTCGCTTGCTTACGCTTCTTCTGGTTGATCACCACGCCCCAACCGAAATCGAAATCCTTGTACTTAACGTGGATCAATCGTCCAGGGTGAATGAAAGTCAAAGAGTAGTTCGGGTGGGTAATGACATGCTGGACATCGTCGGCAAATGCGTCCAGTTGTTTCCGTAGGTCGTAGTATTCACGGATGGTACCCTCGTCTGAGATGATCATATTGGCGCGCTTCTCCTCAAGACCCTCAAGCTCCTTCTCCAGGCCTGAAACGCTTCCAGTGTTCTGGAACTGCTTGAAGCATCGTTCGAGCATGTATTCGGGCGAAATACCTTCCACACGCATCAGATTGAGAATCATGTTGTAGCCAAGATGGAAGGCCGAATTAAGTCGGTCCTGTTCACCGCGCACGATCTCCTTCGCGACTGCTGGGTCCATCTCCTCTCCGACCATCATGATCACAATACCTCGGTCATCGAGACCTCGACGACCCGCACGACCAGACATCTGGATGAACTCGGACGGGGTTACCCAACGCTGGCTAGTTCCATCGAACTTGCGGACACTGGTAAAGACTACAGTCTTTGCAGGCATGTTGAGACCGATGGAGAAAGTCTCGGTTGCAAACAGGACTTTGATGAGACCCTCCTGGAACAGAATCTCAATGGTTTCCTTAAGAATTGGCAGCAATCCTGAGTGATGGACACCAATACCTTGTTGCAAAAGCGGAAGGATGTTTTGGATCTGTGGCAATTGGCGATCCTCTGGAGACAACATTTCGATAGCACTTTCGAAAACCTTGGACACCATATTCTTCTCGGAATCGTCGTTGAAAGTCAGTTTGCTCATCTGTAAAGCACCTGCTTCACACTCTCGCTTGCTGAAGCTGAAGACAATGACGGGGTTGTAGTTCTTGAGCATGATCATCCTGACAATCTTGAAGATATCCGATGGGCCCTTATTTCCACCCTTGTTGATTTGCTTATCCTTGCCCTTGCCCTTGCGTTTGGCTAAAGCGTCAGCCGGGTCGTCGCCCTTCTTGTCAGCAATTGCACTCATTGCTTTCTGGAAGTTCTCCTCGCGGAAAACTCCCTTTTCATCCACCACGAGATGGATGCCCTCTCCACCAGCGGGGAAGAAGTAATTCTGGAGTGGGGTCGGACGATAGTTGGTGTACACAACGTGGCAGGGCTGGTTATGCATCTTCACAATCCATTCGGCGAATTGCATGGCGTTCGGGATAGTGGCGGACAGGAAAACATAGCGGACCTTATCAGGCAACAGAATAATAGTCTCTTCCCAAACAACACCACGATTCAGGTCTCGCATGTAGTGAATTTCATCAAAGATTACCCACTGAACTTCACGCATAATCTCGGAGCCACGGTACAACATGGAGCGAAGAATCTCTGTGGTCATAACAAGACAGGTAGCAGTGGGGTTGATGGTCACATCACCAGTCATCAGACCAACATCGCCAAACTCAGCAGCAAATTCACGGTACTTTTGATTACTGAGCGCCTTGATCGGACTGGTGTAGATCACTCGCTGGTTTTGTTTCAAACTTTGCGCAATCGCATATTCTGCCACCACGGTCTTTCCGGCACTGGTATGAGCTGACACCAACACACTCTCCTCGCGCTGGATTGAAGAAACTGCGACCTGCTGGAAAGGATCGAGTGTGAAGGAATATGTCTTTGCTGGGTTCGCCGGAGGCTTGTGCTGGGAGATAGGGACGTAAGGGTAGTTTGGTGGGATTGCGACTTGATGGCGCACTTGATGAGACACCACAAGTGCAGAAGTGTCTGTGGCGCCTGAAAGTCCTCCAGAGGCTGCGATTTCGCGCTCTTGCTCAGTTTCGAAAGAATCGGCGACTACTGGCTCGGGTTCCTGATCCAATCGAGGTCGCTTCGTCTCGGGTTGTTCTGGTTCGGATGGAGTTGCGGGGGCTTCGGCATCTGTTGATTCAACTTCCGCAGCGGGTGCATCGGCCATTGCAACATCCTCCTTCTGTTCAGGCTGGATATCTGCAGTTTTCTTCACATCTCCATTCACCTGTCGTTTTTTGTTCTTATCCTTCTTCAAGCGTTTTGGGGCACCCTCTGACGGTTTAACCGCCTGAGGCTGGTCCTCAAAGACGTCAAAGAGCTCATCCATCTCCAGCGGTTGGGATTGGTGAATCAACCACAGGAGGAGAATGAGCGGCGTAGGTAACCGGTCTGGACTTTTTCTGGTTGAGAAATTTAAAAGTTCTATCCACATGGGGCAAGCGGTGGGGGGAGATCCCGAGCAAAAGACGCTAAACCTGATCGAAGCAATTCGAAACCACGTGATTTAAGATCATCCCATTCCGCACCTCGCGATGTTCACTTCGGCTTCGTCCGTGTCCTTCCGATCGTCCACTCTCTCCTCTTCGTTACTCAAGGTTGGTACCTCCCACTGGGAACAAAACATTGCTCTCGCTAAAATTTTGATTTCAGATGTACTCCTCCGCTATCCGGGCCAGAATGGCCACCTCCTTCGCTGCCCGTCGTGGCTTCTCCACCACTCGCACCCAGCTTGGCAGCCCCTACCATTACGCCGAGGGTCCTCGCACCAACATCCCCTTCAACCCTCTCACCAAGTACTTCTTCTGGCGCTACTGGGCTTTCATGGGTTAGTGATCCCCAACGGACATATGCGCAGTGCCATGACTAACCCCGGGTACCATCTAGTTACCGGATTCGGTGCTCCCTTCGCCATTGCTGGTGAGTTATACCCCCTCTCTACGATTCCACGCCTTGAGAATACTCTGACATCTCTTCCTAATAGTCTGGCAAACCTACAAGACCAAATAGATTGCCCTTCACACTGTACTTTTCTTGCGATAACAGTCTGGGCGACCAGGTGGTCGAAAACTTGGATCGGGTTTGAAGCAGAGGCGGATATCATGTATAAAGCTAGAGATTATTATCGAAAATTGGTTCCGCCTATCACCGACCCCATTGTAGTTGTGTAGACGTTGAAATGCGTAGCTTAAGAGGACGTTGAAATATGGATGAAGTCATTGGCTGAGCCGCTGTGGAAAACCAAAAAATCTCTGGGTCGGCGCGATTCATATATCAGTCTTTACGAACACAACCACTCCCAAGCAACCAGACAGTTACTGTCAACAGGGAAGCAAGGCTGGTCTCTGGAATTTAATTTTCCTCCTTATCCTTTGAATTCCACACCTTTACTTCTTTGATCGCTTCATGGCGGGGTAAAAAAAGAAGCATAAAAAAAGTTACCTATTCCTGGAAGATGCGCAATTTGAGAAACGTCCGTCTCGCTGAGACGCAAATTGAGAGCGAGCTGCCTCTCACTGCTACGGCATGGGATACTGCTTCAGACTCGGTGGTGTGCACCTTTGGTCCGGCCGAGAACAATGCAATCATTGAGGTTAGACGGAAACGCCCTGAGATCACTTCAACAGATCCCCTGTCTCCCGAAGCATTTGAATGCATTGCTTCCTGGGATGCTCCGTGCCCTCTACCAGACCTGGCATGTGATCGTGTACTCTCCCTGCATTATTTTGCGGACAATTTGACGACCTGTCTGGTGCTAGAAGGAGGTGATATTGTCGTTGTTCGCGAAGAACCCCTTCCCGGTGAAGACAAGATTGAAATTGTCGGTTCGGTCGATGTGGGAATCACAGCTGCAGCATGGTCACCCGATGAGGAAATGTTGGCTCTCACCACCAGAGCCCAGACGTTCTTGTATATGACCAGAGACTTCGAGAATGTGGCCGACATTACGTTCGCCCATAGTGACTTGCAATCATCACAGCATGTGTCAGTTGGATGGGGTAAGAAAGAAACACAGTTTCAAGGAAAGAGAGCCAAGGCCCTCCGAGACCCGACTGTACCGGAAAAGATCGACCAAGGAATCTTGAGTAGCCATGATGATACTAGCACTACGATCAGCTGGCGAGGAGATGGGGCTTATGTTGCTGTAAACAGTGTCGAAGCAGATACTCGCCGTGTGATCAGGGTGTACTCGAGAGAGGGTACTTTGGACAGTGTGAGCGAACCCGTTGACGGGTTGGAAGGCGCTGTGAGCTGGCGGCCGTCTGGCAGCTTGATTGCTGGAATTCAGCGACTCGACGATCGGATCGATGTGGTATTCTTCGAAAGGAACGGACTCCGCCACGGCGAGTTCTCTCTCCGTCTATCCGAAGAGGAGATGAAATCATGGGCTTCTCGTATTCATCTTGCCTGGAACGTGGATTCTACTGTACTTGCTGTCAAGTTTCAGGATCGTGTACAGTTCTGGACAACAGGCAACTACCATTGGTATCTGAAGCAAGAGCTTCCTATCACGGTTGATACAAGTTCTTCGCTTCCATACTCCTTTGAGTGGCATCAAGAGAAGGCATTGCGATTTGTTGCTGGCTCCTCAGGTATGATTTACTTGCATGAAGAGCGAAGCAAGAATGAAAGCTGATTTGAACAGGATCGATACTGGACGCGGATTATGTATTCGATATCAACCATGGTTCCACGTCTATTCCAGATGATGTTGGCGCGGTCGCTGTCATCGACGGCAGTAAGTCTTCTAATAGAGCCTAGCTGTAAACATTACTGATAAAATCATTAGAAACTCTCAAACTGACCCCGTTGCGAATGGCTGGTGTGCCGCCTCCCATGGCGCACAACGAGTTGACTTTAGACTCCAACGCTATTGACGTTGCATTCAGCAAATCCGGAGCCCGCATTGCTGTGCTTATGAGCAACACGCTGTCCATTTACCTATGGTCTCTGAAGAGCCGACCTGTTCCTGTTCCTATCCTCGAGTCAAGTTATCCATTATCAGATGCCCCAACCAGTCGGCCCCGGCAGGTTGCATTCTTGAATGAGAACGAGGTATATGTGCTCAAGGACAACGGACCAAACTCGAGCCATATTGAGAGGACGATCCTGGATACTCGAACCACCGAATTTGTATACCAGGCTGCAGATGAAGAGCAACTGGCATCGATTTTCGCCGGAATTGGACACCAAGCTCTGTGGTTCTCACATGCCCGCCAACCAGCTCGTCCTGTCAGCTACTCAAGCATTGAAGAGTCGCCATCAGGAAATCTAGATATTGCTCCATGGGGCGAGAGCCCCAATGTTGACAGCCACTGGGCTCGTGTTGTCTCTATCTCCGAGGACGAGGTAAGATCATATTCACTTTGTATTTGGAGCTTCCTATTGACTTTGGTAGCGCATTTTGATTGCAATGACAAGAACTGGAGCCTTGTATGCTAACAAGCGAGTTCTTGCGAGGAACTGCACGTCTTTCCTCGTCACCCCATCTCATCTTTTGTTCACCACATCGGCGCATCTTCTGAAGTTTGTTCATCTGAACCGTGTGAATGGTAAGATCGATTTCTTGGGCGTTTGTGTCTTCATAAGCTAACATGGGGACTGCAGAAATGGAAGTTCCCGAGGATACACCAGAAACCGATGAACGGTGCAGAAGCATTGAACGTGGTTCTCGGTTGGTTTCAGTGATACCGTCGATTTTCGCGGTCGTACTTCAAGCTCCCCGAGGAAATATTGAGACGATCTTCCCTCGCGCTCTAGTATTGGCTGGAATCCGTACCTTCATCGACCAGAAGAAATATCGATCTGCATTCCTTGCCTGTCGCAGCCAGATGGTGGATCTCAACATTCTCCATGATTATGCTCCTGAGCAATTCATGGAAAACATCACTCTGTTTATTGATCAAGTCAAGAAGATTGATTACATTGATGATTTCATATCGCGCCTGTCGTAAGTCGATATCCAGTCTTGAAATAAATCTTGAAAGAAACACTCCACTAACGCTCACATAGGGAGGACGATGTGTCACAGACATTGTATAAAGACACACTGAAAATATCCCAGAACGTATCGGCAGCTGTTGCTCAGCCGGATGGTCCAGCAGTTTCCTCGGTGCCCAAAACTGGCAAAAAGGAGAGCAAAATCAACAAGATCTGTGATGCATTCCTGGCGGCTCTTCAAAGCCGCGTTGATACCAATTTGCAGAATCTGATCACAGCCCATGTTTGCAAGTCGCCTCCTGACATGGAGGCAGGACTGGGACTTGCTGCTGGACTAAGAAGTAAGTACTAGGCTCTTTCATCTTTTTTGATACCTGGATAACAACTAACCCTATCGCAGTACAACATCCCGAACAGGCCGAGGATGCTATTGCGCACATGTGTTTCTTGACCGATGCTCACCGGCTTTACTCTCACGCGTTGGGTGTATACGATCTTGAGCTTACATTGTTGGTTGCTCAACAAGCTCAGATGGTAAGACTTTCATGTGATTGTGTTATGACTTATCACTAACGAATTCTCAGGATCCTCGCGAGTACTTACCATTCCTGCGTAAGCTACAACAGCTCCCAGAGACTCGGCGTAAGTTTGAGATCGACAATCACCTTTCTCGCTTTGAAAAAGCTCTGGGACATTTGTATGCTCTCAATGCTCACGATGAGATCGGCGCATATGTCGTCAAGCATGTCTTGTATAAGGAAGCCCTTGAGCTATACAAGTACCAAACAGAGCAACAACGGCAAATCACTGAGCTCTATGCCGATTATCTACAGGATCAGTCGAAATACAAGGACGCAGCAATTGGTAAGTGGCTTGGTTGTAACACAGCAAGACAAAACGACAGCCAGCTAATTTTTAACCCCAGCGTACGAGTCTCTTGAGCTTTATGAGAGTGCTTACAAGTGCTTCAATCTGGCACACAAATGGCGCGAGTCATTGTACTGTGCCATGATGGCATCTCTATCCGAGGAAGATCTGGCTGCCCACATTGACGGTCTGGTCACAACCCTGGTTGACGAAAACAAAGATTACGTCTCGGCAGCGACCATCTACGCCGACCATTTGCATGACATCGTCACAGCCGCACGACTTCTCTGCCGCGGATCGAAGTTCGCCGATGCAGCGCGTCTCCTTACACTCCATGGCAAACAAAGCCAGGTTGCTGAAATCGTTGACTCCGGCCTTGCTGAAGCAATGGGCAACATGACGGACCTGCTTGCCGACTGCAGATCTCAGCTCAATGCCCAGGTCCCTCGGGTTAAGGAACTCCGTCAGCTTCGCGCTGCCGACCCGCTTGCTTTCTATGGCGGTGATCCTACCGGCGGAGACGCGGGCGTCGATATCCCAGACAATGTCTCCCTAGCCCCGACAGATGCATCTACGCTTGCTGGTCGCTCCATGTTTACTCGTTACACGGGTAACACTGGGAAAACAGGCAAGACTGGAATGACACGTCATACTTCGAAGACTCGCCGACGTGAGGAACGCAAGCGTGCTCGTGGTAAGAAGGGCACCGTTTACGAAGAGGAATATCTTGTCAACAGTATCCGACGACTCATTGAACGGGTTAACTCGAGTGTGGCGGAGACTGAGACCCTTGTCGATGCTCTGCTACGTCGCGGCATGCGTGAGCGTGCAGCTGCTGTCGAGAAAGCATTGCAGGAAGTTTTGACTATGTGTGCAGATTGCCGGGACGAGGTATTTGAAGTTCCTCCCCCCAATGCAAAGAATGAGGACCAGGAAGATGAAGAGAATGATATCGAGCCTACCGTCCCTCCTACTTACGGGGGCGGAGGTGCCGGCGTCTTGAGAGAAAGTATAGCTATTGTTGAGGGTGGTGGTGCCGCTCGTGTTAAGGAGATCCCTATCGTCAAGGAGATGAAGAAGTCTTCTTTGCTGGCTTGAAGCAGTCTATGAATATACTGCCTGCGCCAATTAGCATCTAGATTATGAAATGAAAAAAGAAAAGTTGCTTCAGTTCCAATAATTCAACTTGCAGGTATGTAACTTGAGGAAGTGACTTGGAATTTATAGCCCTCGATATATTGAGCTTCAGCCGTGAGCGGGGAAGCTCCACTACACAATGTCCGACCAATATATATATTAAACAGCACGGGGCTTCTTAGGATACTGCTATGAAGTGAGAACAAAAAGGGATATTTGACTTCAAGCACATAGCATCTTTGCGGCCAAGTCCCTATTCCATGTTTCTCCTACTTTGATCCACAGGTTACACTTGTATAACTTTTAGCAGCGTTCTACGGGTAACTCAGTGGTCTTCATAACGGCAATGAAATACCCTCCGCGGTAGCATATTCTTGATGGGAGCCTAGGCGTGAAAGTTGCCTTCGTACAGTCGTTGGAGATATTGAGTCTTATCATTGACTGTGGACATCCTGTCGCGACATATTAAGCGTGGTACACTTTGGTTCTATGGCCATTCTTCTAATATTACTTTTGCATTTTTCTTGAGGGATAAGAATATAAAAAGTGCTCAGTCTGTACGCTTGAAGAACTTAGTAAGTGAAGTATATCTCTTTGAATTAAGATAGTTGATCTCGAGCTTCCAAATTATATGTATATAGGCCCTCAGGACGAACACCCAAAGAGTTAACTGCAAGTCTATGTTGCACAAATGAACTATGGTCATCCACATAGTGAGAAGCGCAAGTGATGCGACTCCAAAGTGCGGGGAATATCCTGAAGCAATCAGGATGTATCCTATATACTACGTCTACCCAGATAAAGTAGTACAATAGACACAGATTTCTCACTGGATGACACAAAACTGACACATGCATGTTGTGCTCCCCTGAATGGCTAGTTGTCAAGTCAACTGAACGTTGTGTACAAAGTGTCCAGGATGGGGATATAAAAAATGGCCATATCCCACATCTGAATACCAGGACTGCAGCCAAGAAAGGATCCCAAAAAAGCCCTAAGCAAGGCCGTTCCTTTTCAAGAACCGTAAGTGAATCTGTCAGATTATTTATTAAGATTGTTAGCTGATGTCAATCTCTTGATGTCTTGATTTAGACTATGCACCTCTCTGCCTCAACATATATCACTTTCCTCTTGGGCCTGGGCACGCTAGCAACAGCCCAAGTGACAGCCAGGTCTATCAAATGCGTTTGCGACGGTATCGCCGAGAATTCCCAGACTGCCTGTGCTCAAACTGGTGGAAGCTTCAATAATACCGGTTGTGGATTTGCAGGTTGCTGTGTTTATGCCAATAACGAACAAACTAGGTTTATTGAAAATTGTAGGACGCTGGGATATGGCTTTAGGCGCTGTGATGATTGTCGTTCTTGTTGAGAGGACAACAGGATTCGCCTGATGGGGAGTGTAGTAAGACAGACGTTGGACTTTTAAAGTTGGAAGCGAACATTCTGATTTGCAAGGTTGCATGTATTGTGTCGTGCTGCGTCATGTCATGTGCAAGATATATTATTATAAGGAATGGAACCAGATGTATTGCTTCAGTATAAACCGGAATATTGCTGCCATGGTATTATTATGTTCTAGATTATCAGAGAGAAAAAGAAGATACAGCGAAGGAATATCTGCATCAAGCTTGCATGGCCAAGTTGAGATGTCCGCACAAAAACGGTGGGGTATCTTTCAGGCTGACAGACCTTCCAAGATTGGCCAAATTGGGAATACCGTATTCAAACTTTCTAAAGAGTGCTGAGGATCTCACCAGTCTCACTGACAAGGTGGTCCTCAACCTTGACGGGGCCCTCTCCGACGCCAGTCAAGATGACACGGCTCACACCATCCTTCAGAACTTCGACGGCGCGGGAGTCAACCTGATCCAGAGAAACACCAGCAGTGACATTGGCCAGTCTCTCGTAGAATACGCCGTTCCAACCCTCAGTGTTGGGGCCCAAAATAGCCTTGACAGTGCCAGCCACAACCTCAGAGTCCTTATCTTCATAGTAGATGACAGCATTTGGGCCAGCATCGAAAGTGTAAGCACAAACCGTACGGCCAACAACGCGGTTGATATCGTGCACAAGGCGGACGGCAGCACGAGAGACGTCATTCATGTAAAAGATAGGGGGCCACGAGTCGAGGCAAGTGGCGTGGAAAGTGTTCGAGTCACGCATGGTGATCTCGGCGAAGTCGTGGAAGTTGCGGTTTTGAATAGCGGTCTCAATGGCAGCCATACGCCCGGGAACAACGTTCTGGGCACGCTCAGCGAAGAGAGCGGAGGTAGCCACAGTGGTCTGCATTCCCTCGGTGCTAGGCACATCCTTCTTCTCGGCGCTGACGACCAGAACAAGAGCACGCATCTCAGGCCAGTGGGATGCAGGAGCAACTTCCTCAGCCAGGCTGTCGCTTCCATCAGCAAGCTCACCCGTACGCCATGCCACATATCCGCCCATCAGGGAGCGGCAGGCGGATCCGGAGCCTTGGCGCGCAATACGGCTCAGCTCTTTGGGGGACTGGGGTAGTTCGTAAAGGTCAGCGACGGCGCGGACCAACGCTGCGAAGCCAGCCGCAGAGCTGGCCAGACCGGCAGCAGTGGGGAAGTTGTTCTCGGAGACGATCCGGAGAGGGTGGGTGGAGAGCTTGGGGAGCGAGGAGTCGGCATCCTCAAGGGCCTTGCGGAGGGCACGAAGGTTGGAGATACAAGCGAGTGTCCGCTTGGAAGACTGGATGTCTTGGGGACTGCCGTTCAGGTTCAGGGTATCGGCAGGTGGGTATTCGGCAGAGCAGGAGGCAGTGGTCAATGTACGGAGAGAGCGCTGCGAGAGTGTGACTGAGAGGGAGGAGTTTGTCGGGAGGTTGAGAGTGGTATCACGCTTGCCCCAGTATCTAGAATATTTCTGTTAGAATAGAACTATGAGGGGTAATCAGAGAGCGGCATACTTGATGACGGCAATGTTCACCGGAGCAGTGGTGGTGGCCCGGTAAACAGACTGGTTTGATGTAGACGCCATTTTTGCTTCGGATGAATAGAAGAAAGAATAATAAATTTCTACAGAACTATAAGAGACCCGAGGGGGGATTTCCTACTTAGGGGGATTGTTGATTAGCCTGGGCGGTGAGGGGGCAAAATAATTTCTACGGCGTAGTTCTAGTTCCGCGTCGATGCGATCGCCATCCTCCAGTCATTGACCTCCAATTATTCAACAATGGGAGCTGCAGCTAGTACACCATCTGCGCCCTCGGTGGAGCCGCCAGCAGCAACTTGTCCTGTAGACCACAAAACTCGTGAGGTCTGGCTGCAACAAAATGGGAAATCACCTCATCCTACCTCCGATGTCCCTGGCGAACAGGGACAACCACGTGCCAAAGCTCAACGACCCCTATCAACAGACCGAGAAGTGAGCAATATCCCTCGAGCTGGTGATTTCAGCTCAGCAAGTGCTTGCCCCGAGGCAAACAAGGCCTCTTCATCCCCATACGCTGCGTCGCATGGTAGCCCGTCCAATGCCGAATCCGAGACTGGCCGCGATGAAGCCACTGGAAATTGGATCTATCCTTCAGAGAAACAATTTTTCGAGGCCTTGATGCGCAAGGGTAACACTCCTGGATCTACTGCTTCCGCCTCAGAGCTCGCAACTTCCGTAGCTTCCATTATCCCCATTCATAACGCCGTCAATGAACGCGCATGGGATCAAATTCTCGAATGGGAGAAAAAGGGCCCCTCGGCTGACCCCGGGAGCAAGAAATGTGGAGGACCAAAATTATATTCGTTCCGAGGACTTGGAGTCGACCCGCAGTACCTGAGTCCGCGTGCACGAATCAATGGATGGCTTGGCTACCAGCATCCATTTGATCGGCATGACTGGGTTGTTGAGCGTTGTGGTGGTGAAAAGATTGAATATGTTATCGATTTCTACCAGGGCAAGCCGTCAGGAGGCAACGAAACCCCATCGGGTTTGGCTGCCAATGCCAATGCCACCCCCGGGAAGCTCAGTTTCTTCCTCGATGTTCGGCCCAAATTGAACACTTATGAAGGCTGGAGGCTGAGGTTCAATCGCTTCACAGGTCTATGAAGGCATCATTGATGATCGTCTTCTGGCGGAATATGCTTTCGCACTGCACATACAAAGGCGACAACGGAGCACGGGCAGGATTTGGGACCCAATTGGGTGTATTTTGCATGTACAACACATATAATTCTGTACGATATCAAGCTACAGGATTAAGAGAAAGCGATGAATTAATGTTCTCTATTCCATACAAATCGAATCGAAGGTTGGCAAGGAAAGCGTAAACCAGAAGCAAGGGAATGGAATGAAGCAAAAGGTGAGATGCTTGACTAACGGAAGTGCAATCATGCAAGAGGGATATCGTGCGCATACATGACAACATTAAAGACGAAGACCGTGATGATAGCCAATAAACAAGAACGAGGAAAAAGAAGAGAAATGTTTATCCAAGGACAATTGCAAGCACAATAATAGCAAGGATAACGGCAAGGATTACGAACAGACAGCAGGCTCTGTTGCGCGCATTCTTCTGATATCTGCTGGCACTGCGCAACTCGACGTTGGCGCCTCGTGTGTCCTGGGTGACGTTTTGGACATTTTCGCTGATGATATCCAATTGCCCTCCTTGTTCTGTAACAATGTGCGCAACATCCCGGAAGAGCTCGTTTAGCTCTCCCACGCTTTGTTCAATGTTCCGGATCTCTGCCTCACGTTCGATGATCAGGGACTCCTGGAAGTCAACCTCGCCCTGGTTGGCCATACGGTGTTGCTCCTCCAATAACTGTTCTTGTAATTGGACATCGTTCTCGCCGGACGGATGCTCGCCTTCTTCAAATGCTGTACGCGCAGCGACTGCAGAAGCCCGCTGTTTCTCGAGAGCACGACGCTGGATAGTTTGGAATTCATCCAAGGTGGCCTTGAATTCGGACGATAGCTTCTGCTGAGTCCATTTCTGGGAGGGCTATAATTTGTGATGTTAATAAGAAATGCTCAGCAGTGAATGGAACTAGATGGATCATACATTAACGTCCTCCCATGTCTGGATCTGCTTAATCCCTTCTCCTACATCTCTAAACCCCGTACGAGTCTCTTCAAGCAGATTATGAACTCGTTCGCGCACACGCTCTGTATCGCGTTTGGTTCCGAGAAGAGCAATTTGGTTGGATAAGCGAGAGATGTTTGATGTCAATGTAAATAACTGATCTGAGAGCTGCTCGGCCAGATGGTCGAAGTCCGGATCATCACGGTACTGCGGGTCTTCATCCCTGCGCATGGTGGTAGGCTGAGCCTCCAGCGAGTTTAGCCTGTCAAAAGACATTCTATGTGTAATTGAAAAGCAATAAATGAGTGGTTAAAGTGAAGGCAAAAGAAACCTGGATTCTAAATGAGTTATCTGCAGGTCCCTGCTGCCTTCGATAAGCCGCCTTGGTGTGCAGACCGCCCTCACATGACGTACCATGCAACCACTAGGCTATATATGGACTAGCCCATGTGGCACAATACCCCATGCGCCACATATCACATGATTAGATGTGGCTAGTGTGTTTTGATGCCTCAAAATATTCCTAGGCGAACCTCGCCGTTGATTGTTTCTATCCGACCAGCTCAACACAACCAGCTGTCAGCCGCGACCATTCGTCAACACCTTCCCTGGTCCGCCAATTCCGTTCTTCAGCTCCCGGAGCTCTCCATATGACGGTCGTTCTGATCATGCTCTAATCTTCAACCATTTCCTTCTCTTCCACGAGCGCATCCCACTCCCAAGCTTACACCATGGCCGTCGTACAAACTCGGCCCTACAGGCGAATCCTGACTTCGGCCTTGCACCGAAGGTTTGTTCATGCGTCTGCACTGTCACTGCTGGTCTCTTATATCATCGCAATTGCGATCGGAGATAAATCGTCCTGTGAGTACATCGCAACCTAATTGGGTCGAAGCTCGAAGGCTCAGTTTCGAGTCCTGGAAGCACAAAGAACTGATCAAAGTACCCTATGCAGTTTTCTGGTTATGGTTTCCCTTTGGTAGCTGCGGTGTTCGAACCGCGCTACTATTCATATCCTCGCTCACCATTTTTGTCCTTCGCGTCAGTCAAATGCACATCGGCTCGAGAACAGCTAGCTCCTCGTTTGGCACCTTGAGATCCCTCACTCTGTTACAAATCGCGCAAACCTTTGGCTGGTACATCTTCTCGGCATGGTGGTTCACTGTGGTTTATGTATGGTCGTCTTCAAGTGATTCCAACCTCGAGCTTGTGAAACGGGGCAGGTACGTTGAGTATTCTTCTTAAATAACTAAGATTTGGACTAATGAGATATAGGCCACACGAGCGACCGACCCTGAACGAAAGGCCGATTTACCTCCATTCCTTCCATGCGCTCCTAGCATGCGTGCAAGCAGTGTTTCACCTTTACTACGACTACGACCGCATTGCAGTGCCCATCGCGGAGAAAAGCTCCAAAACAAATGACGAACGTACTCACCCAGTACCGCCAACATCCAAGTATCTACAGGGTGCTCTGCTGCCAGAATTGGCGGCCGGGGCTCTCAGAAGCGTCACTGTTGCTGGAGCATCCCTCGTGATTTACCCGATATTTTTCAGAAGCTTTGCGTGGAGCTGGTCTTTGTACTTTGCTAAGCTCTCCTGGAGCTTCCCGAGATCTGCAGCCGAGCCTCAGAGCTTCATTCCCTCGATTTTCCCCTACTTCTTCTTCAAAACTTTGGTCCCCGGAGTGATGCTTGTGCTCTCCTGGCAAACGGCCAATCTCTTCTATACTGTGTTCATCGGCAAGGAGCCTCTGAAGCGGGGCCAGCCACTCACAACAGAAGCCAAGGATCCAAATGGCAGTCTTCTTAGCGGCCTCAAGGCGAAGAAGGAAATTGTGAAGACTTTCGCGCTCTGGGAACTCAGTCTCATCAGCCAGCGCGTTCCCGACCGCCGGAAGGCAATTTTCAATGAAATTGATCGCGAGGGTGGTTCGGCTTGGTCCCAGGTTCTCACTTGCACTACCGATGTAATCAAGGCCATTAACACTCGCATCGAGGAAAGCAAAAATCCCGCACCTGTTACCAAGCCTTTGCCACAAGCCGAGAAATCCGAGCCTGTTCTTCAAACCCTCCCGCGACTCTCAGAACCGATTAAAGATGACAACATCTTTACTTCTGCCCCGAAGGCTACTTCAAGCCAGGACAAATTTGGCGATGCGTTTAGCTCGGCGGCTAAATCCTTCGGTCAGTCAGAAGACTGGACTCCAACTGCGCGAGCCCGAGTCCGTGATGTATTTGACCGGGCCTCATCAGCAATGCTTAGCCCTGAGCAGAAACAGAAATATCTCGGCTCTCCCCAGAAGTTCAAGCTACTTACCGGCGGCCCCTTTACAACTCATAAGCCCGAGGACATGAACCCTGTTCTGGCACAGATTCTTCGTTCGCCTATTGGTCAACCTCTCCGTCAAACATACGCCCAACGCCTCTCTGCTATTGTTCTTGGCACACCAGAGTCCTCTCTATCCTTGATTGTGGATGCAGTGGAGTCGTTGACTCGACTTCTCATTGCAAGCTTGGCCGAGGATCCGTATGGCAAAGTCCAGGCCGATGTGCCCTCAGCCGTGCGACTTCTGACCCAAACCACCCTCACCCTGGATGCATTTGCTCACCAGGGTGGATTAGATGCCCACTGGACCGATATCAACTTCCCTCCATCGAGCGATCCCCAGGCGCAAGCAGTTGCCCGTCTCGTTCCGGATGTTGAAATTGTGCTTGCTGCACTCCGCGGTGCTCTCAAAGATCTACTGACAGCCTTCAGGCCTTACTTGCGGGATATCGGTATCGCAGGCAAGGATCTGAGGCTAGCAAAGGAGGCAGCTGGCATCGATGGGGAGGAGGTGTTATGATCTATGATGGTCTTTTTTCCCTGCAATTTTTTTAATGCTCACTATATCTCATGATTTCTCTTCACAAAACTTCATGTATTGCTATCTCTCGTCCTGTTCTTAGTCCTATCGGGATCGATATCAGTGGACAAATGCATGGTTAGGCGTTCTGTTAAGATGGGCGTGGTGGGTGCTAGCTGAAATACAGTATCAGCTTTAGTAAATGAATACCTTATTTCCATCAACAAGATCATTTTGAATTCCAATTATTCTGTTAAGACTTGGATAGGTCCGATTTGCTCTTAGAAGTATAGGTCACATGACGGCGCTTTCTCAATCAACACCAACCTCATCGAGTCCATCCAGTTGTTCAGCACAACCTCCAAGCAGCAACGGAGAATTTGAAACACCCTCAGTAGACTAGAGCAACCATTTTGATTTGAAGTCATGTCATTGACAAACGTCTATCATGTGCGTCGGGTCGCCGATACCTCTGCAAAAGCATGTTTGATTTGCTACAAACCATCAACCAGTGTGATGATCACACCGGATAACAAGGTATGCAATCTCTTCTCCAACCCAGAGTATACTGTATAAGATTGTTCCTTCGCTTTATTTCCCATTTTTATGCATGTTAAGTGGCTAATTCACTCAGGACTTCTTCTACGTGTGCCCCGCACATTTGCAAGACAAGCATTTCTGCTCTCCAATTGTCGACACAGAGGGCCAAGCAAAACGGCTCAAGGAAGAGGAAATGGCCAAGGAGATTGAAAAGGTGAAAAAAGAATATGAAGAAAAACAACGACGAAAGAAAGAGCGTGAGAAGGCGTCTAGCAAGGACAATAAAGAGGAAAAAGATAAGGGCAAAGACGAGACCAAAAACAAAGATGCATCTGAGTCAAACGCGAATGATGAAAAAGACAGAGATGATAAGGTTCGTGTCTTTTTGCAGCGAAATGAATCAAGTAAAATGTCTCGTATGAACGTGTTGACTGATTCTCCTTGACAGATCGCTTCTATCCAGAAAGGTTCTGGGACGGAGACAAAGTCAGATGATTCACCTCGAATTTTCTCTTTGCACAAGTACGTGATAAACATCATTTTCATAATAGTGGCTCCTAACAGCGAAACAGGAATTTCTATCAGATGCGCATCGACCGGCTGCGCAATATTGAAATGGCGAAACGCAACCAGGAAAGATTAAGGCAGCCTTCACTGTTTCCCTCTGTGCCGTCGGGAAATCCTTAAAGTTCTCTTCAATCATATTCTTTGGGCGTCAATATAGGTAGTTTGAGATAAGTACGCCATATTGGTTCACCCATCGTCCTCCGTCGATCTGGCAGGCACACAGAAGCTCCTGGTAAAGAGAAGACGCTGCGAAATAACGAATGCATGTCTAACAACTGATGTCCATCGCTTCACGCGGACTGTTTAATGCTCTTATCAATAACTGATTATCAAACCATCTATTTTACTCTCTGTTTAACCGGGCTGCGGAGAACATCGGATGCAACCATGTGGAAATATTGAGTCCTACAAGCTTCATATCCTCACATCTCTACATCTTTATTTCTTAGCGGACTTGCCGCGCAATTCCCAGCGAATCATACAATCCACAGCCGGTGAAAGAAGGTTCAAGCCATCGACGTGGTATTGGCTCCCGGCACGGCACGGGGCGCACCTGACTCGGGCACAAACAGCCTTAGAATCCATATGAACGGAGTATAATGGACTCCATTTATCTTTCGAACAAACGAATTTCTGATCCTGCAGGATGCCAACTGCAGTAGCAAAGCCCCCAAGCCGGTGATTTCCAAGTAACCTGGTTATTCTTAGTACATATTTGTCTGAGAGGCGTCCAATGAGATCCCGTATTACAAACGAATCCTCAGCTACTCTCGCCCGGGCGATTACATACATCCCCAGACCGAAGATTACTAAAATAGCTCAGTGCCACGATGCTCTTCCTGTATTGCATGACCGTTGTGCTGCTAGGTGGGGATATAATAAGCACTAGTTGGCTAAAGCGAACCCTGTTTAAGACCTGAGGCGAAGCCAGCAAACTTATCGGATGAACCTGCTGCAGCCCTATTAGGCTTGCTTGGTTTGTTCCTGTGCCCTTTGATGGAACTAGTGACAAGCCTTGTGCGGCCGGGCAAAAGTTTTAGCAAATTAACTCATTTTAACACTAGTTTATAGTATTTGAATATTATGTAGGAGTATAGTAAACGATTTGTGGTTCTTGGCATGCTACTGATCTGAGAACAACACGTAAGAACGACGAGACGAGACAGTACATATCTCTTTACCAAACAGATATATGTTCGGCGAATCATTTTATTGACCTAAGAGCGCCGATTTGATGAAAGATGCTAGCCTGTAGATGTTGTTGCTTCAATTTCGGGGGTGTATGGGCGGCAGAGCAGATAGGCATGGACTCACTGTTAGGGGCAGGTTGAAAGAATGGAAGAAAAGAATCGTATTTTTTTCGGGAAATTCCAGGCCGCGTGTGGGGACTCGGCTCCCTCCGGCTTCTTTCGGAGCCATAGAGATGTCTTAGATGTCTTCAGCTGCTCGGGGTAGTGTTACAGAAGTTGTATGCGTCTAGGTCCTGTATTGATTGTGTAGGCCAATGCAAGCTTTCCATTGCAGCTTCGCGAAGAGCTGGAAAGTGTTGGAGATGCAAAAAGGACCAGTATGAGCAGTGCCTCCAATCTATGGAAAGGGCTTGCCCACTTCTTCGTAAGTTCGTTGCTGTTGGCTATTTAAAGCATGGAACTTTGAGCGTGACTGTTTAAATATGGCCATTACCAACTTTGATACTTCGGCCTATATCCATCTTCACTTTACCTTGGTAAAAATCACCAAAGATTATAGGGTGGATGTCTCTGAGATCCAAGAGAAATTTGACAAATTGAAGAACCTGGACTTGATGCACCGTCTTCTATCCTTTGGTGGATCGTCTTTGGCATGTCCTCTATTTGGAGAAAACTGCTATTCGGGACATTGTTTCTCTTGAACGTGAATCACTGCTAGCCCCTTATGTGTCTTTCCCCATTTTGCCGGTGGGCATTGTTGATGAGGGTTGGGCTGTAGCTGTTGCATCCACTTCTGTCAAGCTTCCTCCTGGATAATGGCTTTCTCACGTTGCAGCTTTTATTCTAAGCTCGCACGTCGCCTGGTAAAGCCCTTCTCTCGTCCCTTAGTTAATAGATTCAGAGGGAATAGGAATGAGAAATTAGTGGTCAACGGCAAGGTCCATACGTAGGTGGCTTACAAGGGTTGATTGTAGTCCCTCTGTACTCATCTGCTCGATTTTGATGTCCTGTTATCGTATGGAGCCAAAGAAGATAAATATGGGGATAGCATGGCCGGCACAGTGCTGGAAACGCCGGCTCCGATACGTGACGACCTGTGTCCTCCCTCACATTGCGGTCTTGCTATGTACGCGGGTATTAGGCAAGTGGGTATAAAAGTTGTTCAGTGGTGGGTGCTATGTTGTACTCTTGTAAGATGGATCTCTATAGTTGTTACTTTTCTCAACGTAGCTACTAAGTAATAAGCTCTACAGAGTACGTGTAATGCGACTTAGTTACCCGGCTGTTTACATTATTTAATAAGACATGAAGTCAATATAATTAGCCTAAAACATAAGTAGACAATTACATGCCCACAACACTTTTAAGACTAATATAGACAAGTCAAGATTCAACTACAGTTAACAATACAGCTGCCTGGAAGTGACACGATCTAGAATTTCTGGAGAATCGTAATTTCTTTCTAATTACTCCGTACTCTAATCAAGATTATTGATTGAATGCTGCCTTGCAAGTCGAGATAATGAATTACGCAGCACTAAAGCACGCGGCTGACGGAAATAGCACTATAGGTTTTGGATGCATTTATGACTCCTATATATAGTACTAATCTGAAATGATGAGCGTATGTTGTAGGTAGACATGAATATACCCCCTGTGTACTCCGTACTCCGTACTCAAGTGAGTATAGTACATGATATACATGTGTTGTTCAAACTTCGTTGGTGTAAATCCCGTCGTGGTATCTTTATTTAGCTACAAGTACTTGGTAGCCTATATTTGGTAGCTCACTAGTTGACAACAAATGTCGCCACGAAGCACAAGGCCTGTTCAACGCGGAGTATTCTATATACGCGCAGATATTATACAGCGAACGAAATGAGACTAGAGAGTACTATTTTTGAATGGTAAAATCCTTAGAACAAGGGTTATAGGATAATCCCATATATAAATGATTGTTTAAGGACTCTCCTAATTGGACTGCATCGTAAGTTACTATGTTCTGTACCTATCGCCCATACCAAGATACCAAGCCTAATCCCAGACACATTCGAAACAAACTTAAATGCCAGCGATCGACACAAGGCGATCACAACCGCATCCATTGATAAACTATGTAACAATGATGGATGGAAAGGACGTGGTACCTGTACATTTGTTAAGTTCCCCAAGCCAGACCAGATGGGAACTCCACCGGGGGAAGCTCCCCCTGCAAGGCAGTGCACTGCCCACCCCCACAAGGAAAGGGTTGCCAATCACAATATGAATGTGGCAAGTATGTATACAGCGTCTTAGCTTGTAGTCGAAGGGGCAGAAGTAATAAGGGCTTGTACACTAAGAAAATCTACAACTACTCCGTAATATAAATCATATTAGAGATGTGTGTATAGTATAAAAAGCTCTAATTAGAGAACAATACTCCGTAGGTTGTACAAGAGTTCTTCTGCAAAGATACAAGATAACCCCAGTAACAAACACATACCAAACCGATACCGGTAATAACAATACAAATACTCAACCAATCGGGAAGCCCAGGAAACAGACCCGCTTTGCACAGCCTCCTTCTGCTTCAAACCTTGGAAGTCGACAGAAGGGGGGGAAATTGAATCGGTCAATCCCAGCGTCATTGGCGTTACGCTGACCCTTGAAACATCCTGACAGCGCTTCGGTGAGTGGGGCCACTTTTATGTTGTAAGAAGAAACTTTGTGAGAGAAAGAGACAGAAGATGACAAGTGGAGTATGAGTTTGCGTGGATCTACCCTTTTGTGGGCTTTGGGAGAAACTCAGGGTTGTCCTTGGCGCGCGATTAACTACCGGAGTACGTTGCCTGGTGTCTGTTTAGCTGCATATGGCTCGATTTGATGGGATTTCACTCGGCAATTAAACCAAACCCCCCCCCCCCCCCNNNCCCCCCCCCCCCCCAAAAAAAACAAGGGTTAATCTAGCTAAGGCCACGAGTCGATTTATGCATGTTGATATGTGGTGCAGCCCTAGGGTAGGGTAAGCCGGGCTCGACTTCAATTACCATGTACGATTTGAAATAAGGTCTTGGCTTTGTCTCATATCGCCGACGCTGTATTACTCTCTATATTTGAGTTTGTGCACAGTGCATGTGTTGCTCTGTGGGACATGGCTCCTGGGTATCGACCAACGGGGGTATTGTGGACAAATCATAAGATGAATGGCTGGGTAGCTTTCGGAAGACATCAGGATGGCTTGGGTGTTTTACAATGGATTGATATCATAGGGGCTGTACAGATCAGCAGGGGCATGTCGGCCGACGTGCTGCCTAATGTGTGTCTTGCTTTTGTAGATCATGGGATGGAGCACGGAGTAATCTCCTGTCAGCTTTAGCGGCTTGTTTGGGAAGGCCGGAGGCTGTGTTTGTGAGCCTCACTATGCCATTGTCGATGCCTGTACGGAGTACGAAGTAAAACGACGTAAGGCAGTCATGTTCTTATGGCCGGCGACAATGTTCACTCTCCGCATGGGGCACGTGGTCCTCCCCAAAGAGTGGGTGCCTCAGTGATGATGACCCAGCTTTGCAGTCGTTCTCAAGCCCGAGCTAAGATGTACCGCATGTCGCTCACGACAAGCCCGGTGAGCCCCCTTGGTTGGTTGATATGATTATCCCGGAACCAAATTGAAAAAAACCAAGCCATAAACAAATATAAGTTGGAGCTTAAGCTTTCATGACTCGTAAAACTATGTATGCATGTATGGTATTCATCACTCATCTCAAAGATTGCCACGCCCAGCTTCATTAGCTGCCGGGACCCGCATTCCCGGAGGAAGGCGGATGGCAGGGTTAGCTCTTGGTCCCTGAGCCATGTTGACCTGGTATGCGATATCGACGCGGGCTTTGGTGAGACCGATGGCTGGCACGACCCAACCACCACAGCTGCATCGAAGACCTTGCCATGCAAATTTGCCGACATTGGATCCACAGATAGGATTGGGGCAAGTGAGGCGTCCAGAGAGAGGGGCATCGTCGGGGTGCGCACCGTATGTTGTATCCGCACTAGCATCAGCTCCATCCTCAGATGGGAAAAGACTTGGGCGCATCCAGGTCAGGGGGTGGAGGAAAACATGACCGCAATCGGCGGTTGCGGAGGACTTGGCGGTATTTTTCTTTTCTTCCTCATGCGGGATGATGAATGGAGTCGTTGCCAACTTAGTTCTGCGATGGGTTTAGGTTTAGTAAATCTGGAAGTTTCTTCCCCCCCTCGGGAGTATGGGTCTGGGGGTTTCATTGTGGTACTAACCTGCATTTCCGACATTTAATCTCGACTGTTCGACCGGTGGCGTCTTTGGATTGAACGGGTTGTTCATCTTCAAACCGCACCGACTTCAGCTCTGGGGCACGGCCACACGCCACACTGCCTTCAACATCGCGGCGATAAAGCCAGCGCTTGTACGAGGGGTGATCAGTGACATCATCTGGGCAGCCCATCTCATGGTACAAGTTTAGCTGTTCCATAAAGCCCTCATTTGGCTCACACAGGGGCCTGCTTTGGCGAACCAGCTCAAGGGCAGATTGCGGTGTGAGCGCCCCCGGCTGCCGGTGGAGCAGGTAGGCGATGCAAATGGCCGCGGAGCGGGACTTTCCCATCGCACTGAATCATTACATTAGCCAATGTACGTCTTTCGATGATAAGCGAGTCCAGGCACGGCTTTTAAATTTCCAGAAAAAGGTTCCAATATGCATCAACAGGATTTGCGCGATTCTTCAGCCACGTGTAGATCGCACTTGATGGACATGAAATGACGTAGGAGGCACGAAGCCACTCCAGAATATGCAGTCCACAAGAGGAAATAGCAACGACTGAAGAGCCGGGAGAGACTTTCCGCAAGGGAGACTGGGTAATTTGTACTTTGACTTACCAGTGCACGAGTACACCTCCTCCACTGTTTAGGCCGGACTGAATGAACTTGATAGCGGCGGGGAAATGCTCCAATAAATTTTCATCATCGACATCGTCAACTCCTATAGAAAGATGCTGGTAAGATTTGAAAGCCTCCAGTTCCTCAGCTGGGTTGAGACGCAGTACTGAGAGAACATGCGAGATGTCTGCGCGTGCCAATGCTGCTTTGTTTTTGGCGCTTATTATGCTACAAATGGCGGGTTAGCAACGAATAAAAACTGCCAAATCAGGAACTGGCAGTGCCAATCTCTAGCCTCAGCTCCATTTTAGCGACACTCGGGCAAGTTTTGCCTGTTAGTGAGGTGAGACTAACCCTCCGACATAGATATTGTGGCCTTTTATTTGATTCATGGCCATTTTGAGATATGGTGGCTGCAACTCGGCAGCAGTGAGATGTTTCGTTGATGGCGACAGAGAATATACAGAATTCAGAAGCTCAGTCCCAGTCTCAGTTTGATAACTTGACTCTTTTTTCTCTTAGATCTTGAAGGCGGAGGTTGAGCCTCGGCGCTGCCAAACTCAAAAAGTCTGATAGGGTAAGGGTATGACAAAGCAGGTGACTTAGGTGCCTCAGGCAATATATACTCTTAGAATTCAGACTTGGGCACGGAGTACGGAGTATATTTGCGGTTTTTGGAAATTGAATCTCTAATTGATTTGAACTCCATTCATCAACCCTCAAATATCCACATCAATAATTACAGCTGTAAGAGAGTGTGGATTTGTACACAACGTGGCACTTTGGCGGGCGGTCACCCACCGTATGTTGTATGAGGATCTCCCCACTCTGGGGTTGGTGCCTGCTACATAAGTACCTATTGTATCAACTAGTTAGTTATCGTTTCGCGTCTACTCTGTATATTGTAGAGTCTTTGTTATAAATTGAGTGGTAAAAAAGCAATTTAATTAGCCCCTTCCCCAAGGCGGGACGAAGCATTTACGACCAAAACTGACCACGCACTCCATAATTTCTACATAATTGTGAACGTTATGTGCAGTTCTAATAGTAGAAGTACTGAGTGTCTACAACATACGTTGTAGTCTTATATGTACTCCGTACTCCTTGCACAGATATACTGGGCCTGTGAATCATAGTGAAGTCTAGCAAAGAGTTTCTCGCAACGTGGAGCGCGATTTACATCCAACAAAGGCCAAACAGCCAACCTCGTTAGCCGACGATCTGATTTGCTATCCGAACTGCAAGGGGGTGCTCACGGGGCAACAAAAAAAAAGGAAGCTAGATTTAGGCTTAGTTAGGCTTACCGCGGGGAACTTGGACCTAGGCTGATCAAGAATGGAGCAATGTACGGGGCGGGAGGCCATATACGGCCTCAGTACTCCGTACGGAGTACGCGGTACGGAGCATGGAGTATAAAGGAGGCTAGCTTGTCCCGCATCACATTGACTAGAGACGTGACACGCGCTTCTAGGCTGCAGCCTTCTAAGGCTTAAGGCTGGCTGCGCCTCAGGAGGTACAATGGAAGCACGCACCCGACCTCTTCCAGGGCTTGAGTTTCTGCTGACGGCCTAGGCAGAGACTGGGTTTTATCAGCCGAGATGAACCGAACTACTGGGTACAAAATCCGTAATCCCCTCTTTGCTGACGCCTCTTGTAACCGAGCGTCTTTGCTGCCTGTCGCACTGGTAATCATTACCCGAAGCAAAGTGCGAAAACACACGCTTCGGCGGAGTTAATAGTGTAGCTTACCTAGTCCGCCATCACCCACTGCAATCTAATTTTTTCCTAAATCAGTTTAGGGCGCCTCCTGGAACATCAACTGGCTTGACGGGGACGATCGATGAGAAACACATACAAAATGGGCCCGGGGGAAAACTTTATTAGACTGGTCTTTGTATCCGCTGAGTACTCCGTACGGAGTACGGAGTACAACGTACACAGACGGAGTAATGAATCGACGTAGAGAGGTACCCCCCGCCAAGAGGTTACTGCCACTCAACAATTACAAAATCCTGAGAGCTACCTGGCAGAGCAACCTTGATTTGAAAATCATTACTTCGTATAGACCTTGAATGCTCTGATCAGAAGATCTGATCGTCTTACATGTGATAAGGCTCCAGGGGTATACATCTAACGTAGAGTTCACCCGTCTCCTTGGGATGAAACCCCATTATATTACATCCATATATTGTACTAACGTGGACTAGGACCTGAAATGTAGGGAGTAAGTACAATAACACCCTAGGCTAACGTGTAGAATTGGTATGAAATTTCCCAATTTGTCGATATTTCCCGAAAAAGAAAACAAAAGAATAAAAACCCAAAAAACTGAGATTTTCGTTCTCGAAGCTGATGTGGAGCATTAATCTGATTACTCAGCCCTGTTCCCTGCAGCCCTGAAGGGTTTGTTCCAACGTTCTTCATTTCTCTTCTTCCCATTCATCGCCAAAGACCAGGTCAATTTCCATAGTTTTTTTATCATAAAAAAATCCACTTTAACATGTCTTACTCTAACTAGAATGTTTGATCACACCACAAGAGTCAAGGTTCACAACCCCCCTGCTCGCAAATGACAGGCGGACCGGCAGTGTGGCAGTGCATGCAATGCTAGACGCTAAGTGGAGCGCACTAGTAAATCAGTGGGTCAATGTCCAACGACTCAGCATTGTCCGCTTTTTTTTTGTGGAGGCAAAAGAATGTTCTTAATGAATGTAGGGCCCGAATCCTCCGAACGGAACACAAGATCTCCTCGTATACTTCGTACTCCGTACCCATTTTTATGCACCATGAGATTGCAGATGTATTGTACAAATGTACACGCACCTGCCTGCAGTTCAGGATCCAAGAACCCCGTCAACAGGGGTGTTGTCGCATGCGCCCCCTTGCCCGGGAGATATTAAGCCTAAATGCCAAGAGTTTCCAAGATTTCCAAGAGTTCCAAGCCCCCCTCCGGTGTACAACATATATTATCACTGGTTGTAAAGCTGCACAAGACCATGGCTATCTTATACTTCATTCTCCCAAGGACTACGCGGGATTTACAGTGTACCCCTCTCTACCATTTTATCAACAAGTCCCAGTTCTAGAAAATCATAATCCATGGTTCCTCGAACGTGTTTCTTCTGCCGTTGTTCGAGCCGTTTCCTTGTCTCACCGAAAAGGTAGCCCCTGTTCGTCGGCACCTATCACCTTCTAGTGGCACTGAAATTCGTAAAAAAAATAATTATTCCATAGAACTTACTTGGTACTAGGATGAGGAGTGTGAAGATGGACAAAAGAAGCACAACGAGAACATTATATACCTCCTTCTAATGATGTGGACAACCCCATCATCCTCTGGGTCGCATTTGCCAGGCGTCCAATATACGAGAGATCCCCACCTATGAGGTTGACTGCACGGTCATTTTGCAATGTTCTGGTTGGCTTCCACGATCCCGTTAAATAATGTGAAGACTCCATATGGGGTAAAGCGCGTCACATAGATCAGCGGGTTCTTTGGAACTCTGGACCTCTTGGACTCCGGTCTACTCCGTAATCTGTTCTCATTCCCCGTTTTATGGAATACTGCGCCCAGATATCTTTTCTGGAAGCTATATGCTATATTGTACCCAGGTACTCCGTACTTCGTACCCATGGTTGAATATAATGCCTAGTGTATCGAACTAATTGAACTAATTGAAATAAATGAACTAAATGAACTAATATATTAGGCAAACTTACCGAGTCTGTTAACGCTAAGCCTTGTGCCCTAAAGACCCTAAAGAACCTGTTGTCATTCCAACGTGGCTTTTCCCACGCGAAGATCTTGAATCCAATTTCTTTTAAATATTTTGATTTAATTTTTTAATGAAAGAATATAATATTACCTCCGTACGGTCGTACGGAGTAAGTACATGCTATTAAATTCCTATTATTCATTATTCTAATTTTCTGGTATTATCCCTGATATTTTGCCCTGTAACTGGTATGTAACAGACGTGACCCATATACGAACAATACATACATATACGCCTTTCCACGTCACCCAAAGGCTTTAAGCCCGAGACCTGGCC
Organism: Penicillium expansum; assembly: GCF_000769745.1. Lineage (NCBI taxonomy): Eukaryota > Fungi > Ascomycota > Eurotiomycetes > Eurotiales > Aspergillaceae > Penicillium > Penicillium expansum. Next base: position 334,213 of record NW_015971406.1, read on the forward strand.
TGGCTCGTCTGGTATGTTTCAATTTCCTCTTTTTTTTTTGCCTCTTTGCCTCTGATTAGTTGAACTTATTTCATCTCCCTTTCTTGAGGATGAGATCACCTTGCCCCCCTCTCTTTGCCTGAATTGGATCCAATCGCTTGCACCGCCCGAATTCCTACCCGATACCTCGATCTGGGCGCATTTCAATTCTCACCTTTTCTCTTTTGATTCGCTTTTTATTTGATCAGCTCCAGCTCCAGCTTCAGCTTCAGCCTTCAGCCTTTCCCTTTTGCCTTACACACTTTTTTTTCTTACCGGGCTTCAGCTAGTGGTGGGGTACCCCCATTTGCATAGAGTATGTGTACTCCTTTGTACTCGGATCTCTGGGCTTAATTGTACCTGTCTAACATTATTAGTTCCATTTTTTTCCTCTATATTTTTTTCCCCTCTATCCATTAAGAATGTGTGCATTTCCCTGAGTTACAGTGTGGCCAATTTCTATGGGACACAAACCCGGTTCTCCGTGTGTCACTTACGGGAAAACGTTTCATCTTATGAGGCGAATCGCCGAACAAGGGTCCCGAGGTAGGTCTTCTTCAGCCCTATTATCCCCCCCCCTCTACTACCCCGGTCTTTTATCATCAGGTCAAGTCCACTTTCAAATGACCTGACTCTCAAATTAGACTCACAAGACTTACACACTGCATGAAGTCCTCTATTAATATTTGTCGCCCTATAACTATTTGCCCTTCCACTCTTGAAGTAGGCAGAAGCTGGACCTTCTAAGAAACTCTTCATCGGAGTGAGGCTGGTTAACGGCCCGCTTATAAATCGGAGCTGGTTTCACGACCGACGTTTGCACTCAACTGGATTGGGTTATTGCTGGGATATTGAGATCTTGATTCGACCTGCTTGTCCCGATTTATATCAAGCTCGACCTAGTCTTCTGCCTTACTGGGGTCCTTACTGATCTCAGCCTGGGTTCATGTGAATGCGCACTAGCCATTGATTTCAATTTTGGCTCTATGTTCTGGTTCTAGAATGGACTTTCGATTTTCTAAGTCGCCGAGCTTCCATGATTTCAGAGAACACAGACGCCGTTCTTCCGAAAGATCTCATTACGCTATGCCCGAGCTGGCACTATCATCTCACGGCCCGTTACCTATAGCTTCACGAACTAGAACTACTATGAGCCCCGCCCCTCCACCACTTCCACCGCCAACCATAATTCCCGGTTTGGAGATGGGCCATGATCCCGGCTGGCAACACGGAAATCCACAAACTCCGACTTCTCTTCCACCAATTCACCCGAACTCAAGTTTGTTTGGAGGTCATCGACGGCCGGCACCCGCCTCACAGGGTGATCCAATGCAAATAGACGATTTAGTGGGGAGGCAGGGCCGAGTTCCCGTCTCGCGAAGCCCCGAAACTCAGATCCAGATCCAGCCACCTCTACCAGTTACAGACGGATTTCCAAATTCCATGTCGGTCATCTCGAATCCGGCGGGTCCAATGTAAGCGTACTTGATGCGCGAGGACTGCGAGAAACCTCTCGGTTTCGCAGTCCCGCGCGTTTTTATATCAGGTCGATCCTTGCTAACACATCTGACAGCTTGAGTGGCGAAAGAACCGAATTTTCCCTGCGAAGTGTCAAAGACTCGTCAAATGCTTACGATCAACACCTATTATCTAAAATTGGAAAGCCTCAAATAGCAAAACCTCCATCTCCAGGAGGATCTATCAGTCTCGGAACCGAAAACCGAAATTTGCTTTCTCCGCTCACTGTTCCCTCACGAAGCCCAAGCAATCTGCCATCGCCCGGGCCTTCAGAGGGGTCAACACTGGATGTGAAATGGCACAACAGCCCTCAGTCCGGCGGCGTTTCTCCCAGGACTAAGGTCAACTGGAGAGAGTATGTTGAAGGCCGAAGCCCAAGCGTGGAGAGCAATGCACCATCAACGGCACTGGATTACGACCAAGGATCTTTGCGGGATGTAAGCCGACGTCGTTATCGTGGAACAACGCCGCAGCGGGAAGATAGCATTAGTCTACCCAGCCGATCGAACCGTGGAAGCTATGACCAGGGCGTGTTTTCAGATATCGAGGGAGAGTTTTCGACTGACGAGCCGGCACCCCCGCAGCAATTCATTCTTCGAGAGCCCACTCCGCCATATCCGGATTCTAGACAGGGCATGAAACGACGGGCATCCTCACCTCCGCGTGAGCCGATGAGTGACGATAGACATGCATTGCACGTCGCTACAAGCAACGGAGACTTGTCGCAGCGAAGACTCGGTGGTCATCCGTTTACCAACACATTATCGGTCAACCCTAACTACCCCATGAGTCAACGAACCCTCTCTGCCGCCTCATCTTTAAGCATCCGGACCTCGGGCTCGTATTCGTCTACGTTGTCTATTGGAGGTAGCAGTATGACCAGTCTTTCTCCGTACGACCGGCCATCCCCAGGTGGTTTTTCACCAAGCTCCGATCTCGATACTTTCCACGAAAAATCAATTCTCAACCCCAGTTCTCCTGCGGCGCTATCTCAGGTTACTCTTCCAAGACTCCCAGGGCCTGCGTCTTTAGAACCGCCCGCGACGGACGCCACTGGAAAGATGTCCGTGCCGACAACTATTATGAATATGCCAAAGCCGGCCGCGCCGAAGATCGGCGGGCTATTCATCTGCGATTGTTGTCCAAAGAAACCGAAAAAATTCGACAACCCAGATGGCCTACGGTGAGCTGACGTCGAAATGTCTTCATTATATAAGCCGTACTAATTTTAAAATAGTGCACATGAGATGGAGAAACAGTACGCATGCGCCTACTGCAACCACCGCTTCAAGAACAAGAACGAAGCCGAGCGTCACCAAAACTCCCTCCACCTCCGACGCCATTCCTGGTCCTGCGCCGCGCTCCTGAGTTTCCAAGCAGCATTCCACCCCTCAGGCGCACAGTCCTGTCAAACAAATGCCGGAGCTACCCACGACACATGCGGCTACTGCGGGGAGGAATTCGCGAATTTCCCTCAGGCAGACTGGGATCGACGGTTCGAGCACTTGACTACCGTGCACAAATTCGGCGAGTGCAATAATTCTAAGAAATTCTTCCGCGCAGACCACTTCCGACAGCATCTAAAGCATAGCCATGCTGGCACCAGTGGAAAGTGGACTAATATTTTGGAAAATGCTTGCATGAAAGAAGAGCAGCCACCGGAGCGTCGCGAGCCGAGGGGACCTAAGGATAAAACTGCTTCTGGACCCCAGACTGGGGGGTCTTTGACGTCTAATGCCATATCGGAAGTTCTTAGCGAGCAATGACAATCAATACGTCGTGTCTCCCTTGATCGCGGATATATTCTGCCTTGTAGCGCCTAGCTACAAGACGGTTCCCGGCAAGCGGCTCTGTGCTGTTAATTGCATTCCTCGTTAGTTCATACTCCGGGGTGTTGGATGGTATCTTCTCTGTTGGAAAACCGAGACTCTAAACTCATTCGCATCTATCGATGGGTGAAAAATGAGAATCTTACATCTCCATCACATACCTGTTATAAGAAGACAGCATCACCTCAACATCGCTCAACCAACACTCTCACTCTCACCACACCCCGGAATATTTCATCATCTCTCACAAACAAAAACACCAAAAATACAAAAACTTCTCAAATTCATACTAGAAAAAGGCAAAGTGAAAACAAGACACTTACCAAAAAGCCAGCTAAGACACAAAAAAAGCCTGGAATCACGACCCGAAACGAACATTTTTTGAAATTTTTCCTTTTCCACGGAAGGAGAAGGGGGGCAAAGGGAGTTATAGTCGGGAACTGGATTTTTTTCAGTTGGATCAAAACCTCTGTGTATACCCTTGCATTGAAATAGCCTGGGAGGATTCATATCATTCTCATCTCATTTTTACATGGAGTCGGTTTCATGATTGGTTCGTCAACTGGGTGGACTGGAATACTGGAATACTGGATGGAATCATTTGCGGTTTGTGTCTATTTTGGTTTTTTTTTTTTGTTCTTCTATGCTCTTATATATATATTCCCCGCCCGTTTTATACATACTTTTGGATGGAACTGTGAGGCGAATGGAGGGGCGTTGTATATAGATTCTTTCCTCTTTGCATGGTAGCCTTTACAAAATATATGGCTTTTAGCCTCTTATCATTCTTATATCTTTCCAAGCTCTGCTAGTAGATTTCTCAGTATTGATTACTATTTGATATACAGAAACACAGAGTAATGTTCAACTAGAAAACGGCACAAGAAAATTTCAAACACGAAACCCCGAAACGATCTAAATCTAATAAGAAAAATGCCTGGCCCAACTCGGAAATCAAAAGAAACCACCCAACCAATTCCCATCTACTCAGTAACACTATCCTTAATACTCCGCAAGGCACTCGTCTTATGCGCAGGATCAATAGCAGCAGCATTCTGCGCCCGACGACGGGCATCAGCCCAAAGCATGAACTCTCCATACCCCTTCGGCATAACCTGCACATCCTTCTCAACAAGGAAAGTGTAGTTAAACATACCCGTGGACTTCTTCGTACCGTGCTCGACATCCCGAACCTTGGAGTCAACACGCACCTGCACCTTAGTGTACTTGGTACTATCACCCTCTCGCTCCTCGGGCTCCGTGTATGAGACCGTCGCGCGCAGGTACAGCACGCTGCCTACGGGGACTGGGTTCTCGAAGGTACTGGGATCGAGGGCGACGAAGTTTGGTCGGGCGTGTGCGAAGGATGCGGCGCAGCAGAAGGCTAGCTCGAAGGTCTGTTTTAGTAGGAAGCCACCGAAGATCATGAAATTGTGGCGGTTGCGGTATTGCGGTTGCATGATCATGGCGGATTTGAGGACGGTGTCGCTCATGAAAGCCTGGTTTGCGGGGCGTGTGGCTGCGTTTTGGGGATCTGGAGGAGGTTAGTATTGAATCTAGCGGATGTAGTGGGTAAAAGGGTTCCTGGGGCTTACTCAGGTAGGACATCTCCTTTGTCCACATTGAGTGGATCAGGTTGCTCTCTTCGTCATCGGGAGATTTCTCCAAGAGACTGCGTGTGCGATGGGCCTTTTTGGCTTTGTAATTTGCTTCGCCCTTTTGGAAGAGGCGCTTTTCCTCTTCTGTTTCAACGATAAGAGGAGCCACTGGGACAGGCCTAGTCATGTGATGTTAGTTTGAGTGTATTGCTCGATAAATGGGAGGAACATACGTCTTGGTAGCTGGGTCCAGTGAGACCATTGTGAAAGCACAAGTGATCAGGACATCTTCAGGCTTCGCCTCCTGTCCCTCCGGGCGGGCCTTGGTGACCTGAAGTGAAATTTCCATACTTGATCGACCTGTCGCATAGGTACATTGGCCGCTGAGCTCAAGGTCACAAATTTCCATCAGCGGGTTCTCAATGGTGATTCGGTCACACGCCGCAGTGACAGTGGATACACCGTCACCCGTGTGACGGTAGGCAACGATGCCAGCTAGGGCATCGAGGTCCATTAGAAGTGAGCCCAATCTAGTCGGAATGATCAGTCAAATGCTCCTTTGATAGGTAGGGTATTAAAGACGTACCTAATATGCCCGGAGGCATTGAGATAAGAATCTAAAAGCCATTTGTCTTGGGCCAAAGGCAAAATCTACCGGCCAGTTAATGTCAACATACTGATTTTGACCTCACGAAATCTGAAACAATATACGTACAGCACTGTAATAGCTATCCGACATCTTCTTTGGTGAGATATCGCGCTTGACGCTTTGCCCAGCATTTACCTGCGGGCCAGCCTTCTCAGCCTCGCGACTCTGTGTCAATGCATCGATCCATGGCGTCTTGACACGCATGGGCATCCACGTGTGCCGGGAGTCTGCCTGAGACGGCGTGGAGTGAAAGTCCTGAGTGTTGATAAAGGATGGCTGAGCTGCGACTGCGGCTCGCGCGGGCAGCGCAGCCAAAGATTTTGAGCGAGCAAGCGCTGATCTTCTACTGAGGCCAAGCATTTTGATGTCAAGGAACAGTGAAGCAAAAATGAGATACAGGCGTAGCCGCGTAGATATGCCGGTAGATTGTACTCCGTACTAAAAATGACGATGTCCCGAGGACCCGATGTATACCGACAGCCGTAGGGGCCAAGAGAGATCTAATTGCACAGTGGCTTGGCAGAAAGTGACCGCCCTAGTCACTAGACTTTCATAATCAATTTCCTGGCAATTTCCTTAGTTCACTTAGATTTATTTGAATTGAAGTTGGTGCTAGGAACTAATTCTCTTGGCAAAATGCACTAAATCTACATATTCTATTGTATTGAAGTGGGAACTCATAAGGCTATATGTTGTGTCTGCTATGGCCACTGTACTTTGCCGTAAGGTCTACCCGATCTGGTTAGCCCCCGGGGATTCTCGGCCCGGAGACGAAAAGCGATGTCATCACTTCCGATTGGGGGGCCCAGGGGTTGTTATGTTTTGAGTGGATGCTGTGTGTATGTTGTAGCTAGGGTGACCTCCAACGCAAAGTGTAGCGTACAAATACTTGAAATTAGAGAGTCACAATCCGGCGACTCGACTCCGGAGTCATTAAAGCTGCGGTAAAACGAACCCCCTGTTAGCATACATATATATATAAGCATACTACGAATCGTCCTTATGGGTTTTGCAGCTTTGAAGGAGGGTTCCTTTTGTATTGTGCTAGATGGGGTCTTACGAGCTTTCAAGGTTGAAGTTCAATACGCTCAACTGCAAGCTACTTTTTTGTTTCACTTCCTTGTATAAAGGGAGAAGGAGATACACGCCATAGCTTTTGTATTGGAGTTTATTTAAGCCTAACCTGATGTACTCCGATAGCCAAACAACGTCAGAATGAAGTCATTCATAATCTATTTATAACATTCACTTAAAAGGCAACTAGCTCCTGTATTATTGTATCAATTCAAATTACTATATTGATTGGAAGGACCTGGAATCAAAAGATCATCTTTTTATAACATGAGTGACCCAACCAACCCACATATCAAAGAGCGCACCACTCCTCAATGGGGCCTTTACCAGCGAGAGAACTTCTGGAAACAGAATGAAGGAACAACACCACTCTTCAATACTGGCAAGTCTTCACTTCACTTCTTCCAAACCTACAGAAACCCTAACTTCTACAGACCCCCAAAAAATGGAAGAAAGAGCCAAAGAGAAGCTGAGCGAGGGTGGCTGGTACATACTACCTCCCCATAACACCAGACCAGCGATATCCCAAGACACATAGACTAACCCCCGAGTCCCCCAAAGGTACTACGCCTCCTCAAATGCAGGAATGTCACACACACACCTCGCAAACCGACAAGCCTTCTACCGCCACCGACTTATCCCAAACCAACTAATCGACACCAACAACCGCTCAACAAGAACAACGATCTTCAACCACTCAGTATCTGCCCCAATCGGCTTCGCCCCAATCGGAATAAACAAAATCTACCATCCATCCGGCGAAGCCGCTGTCTCAAAAGTCGCCAACGAGCTCAACCTCCCCTACTGCCTCTCGACAGCGGGCAGCACCTCGATTGAAAAAGTTGCATCGGCAAATGGACCTAAAGGGACAAGGTTCTTCCAACTGTACATGCCACACGACGACGAGCTAACCATCTCACTCCTAAAACGGGCCTGGGAAAACGGGTTCGACGCACTGATTCTCACGACGGATACATGGCAGCTCGGCTGGCGACATGACGACGTCGCGACGTCGAATTATGCATTCTACCGCGGATTCGGCGCTGATCTTGGACTTTCGGACCCTGTTTTCCGGAAGAGATGTGCCGCAGACGGAATTGATCCCGATGTTGATGTTGTTTCTGCGTCGACGAAGTGGATTGATTCTGTTTGGCATGGACGGGCTTGGTCGTGGGAGAAGATTCCTTGGTTGATGGAGACTTGGAGGGGCATTAGTGGAGGACGGCCGTTTGTTATTAAGGGGATTCAGTCTGTTGGTGATGCGAGGAGGTGTGTTGAGCTTGGGGTTGAGGGGATTGTTGTGAGTAATCATGCTGGGAGGCAGGTTGATGGGGCTGTTGCTAGTCTTGATGCGCTTGAGAGGATTGTTGACGCTGTTGGGGAGAGGATTTATGTTATGTTTGATTCTGGGGTTAGGGGGGCGAGTGATGTTGTTAAGGCGTTGGCGTTGGGGGCGAGGTTTGTGTTTATTGGTCGACTTTGGATTTGGGGGTTGAGTATTCAGGGCGAGGATGGGGTTAGACATGTTATGAAGTCGTTGTTGGCGGACTTGGATATTTTGATGAGTGTTGCTGGGTACAATGGGGTTGAAGATTTCAATCGGGATATTCTTGGTCAGTATCGACTCTGTTGTGATGTGAGGATGGATGCTGATTTTGAGATGCAGAGTCGGATCCGAAGAATTATACGCTCATACCGCAGAAGACCTTGTGAATGGAAGATATTTCGGGGTGGATGCTTTGTTTAATTTCATCTACAGTATCCTCTACCTTGTACACAGGGACAGCTTGTTACTCTACAACTACTACGAGACTCCTACATGTATCTGGTGAATACCTAGGTGACTAGCTCTACAATGAACAGGGATGTGATTAAACTTCCCCCCTCCCCCCCCAAATGTATTCCGTGAGACTCGTCAAGTGACTATGGATCCCCAAAAGCTCAGTCACTCGTCAAAGAACTCGCACGAGAAAGCCCTGTTTGATTTGGGTGCGGGACTGCATGGGCCTCAACAACTTGGTGATGTTGATGTCTTCATGCATGGGGCACCCATGTGCTACGGGACCCTCACCCAACACTGTCTCGAGAGATGGTGGTCGAGAGGGATGGGGGGAGAGGAAGAGAAGAAGAGAAGGAAGGGGGGTGGGTGCCTTTTTATACTCTCAACAACACGTACCTTCCTACAGTTTGCACCTGCCTTTCACTCGCCTGACTCGCACCTTCTCTGTTTGTCAATGTCACATGTCACCCTCTCAATTGATATGGGCAGTTCCTATATGAAGGTGTGCATTTATTACACATGGTTACAGTTGGAAGCTTTTTATTAAGAGATTGTGGCATCTTGCCAATAATATTGTAGACTTTTGTCTATCTGAATGAAAATAATAGCAGGTCATGTCCAGTTCAAATGAAGGATACATGTTGGATGTTCAACACGAAACGAGTGATATATGCAGCTAGAAAAAAGCCGAATAGACAAGGTGGCGTCAACATATGCTAGTATGAGTGGGTGATCGTATGTGGACCCGGGTGTATTAACAGAAGTGAAGTGATGTGCGTGTACAATAATCGACAATGTGCACGGAAAAGACGTGGGTGACAAGTGAGTGTACAGTAATACAAAGAGCAGAAATATGATTGCTGCCAAATCAAAAAAAAGCCAAGAAGTGAAAGATGGGCTAAAATGCGGTTCAAATAGCAAATGCGCCAAGCATGACCGCGAACATAGACCAGCTAATGCCGCGGATGAGGTGGGTTGCAGAACTGTCGAAGATTGTGGCCGTTGCTGACGGGGTCGATGATGACGTGGCGTCAGCAGTAGACGCAGCGGTGCCAGTGACTGGCGGTGCAGTGAATGTCCCATTGCCCTGGGACGTGGATGAGGACGAAGAGGATGAGGTTGAAGATGAATTCGAGTTCGACTTTGAGGCCGAGGCCGAGGCCGAGGCAAGCGCGCCGAAACCGATCTGTCCATTGTCGAAATCGAACACAGTGTAAACGTTTTTCAAAAAGACATCGCCGACGAGCCAGTTTGCACCGTTGGATGCATAGCCGACAATGGTCGAAATGCAGTAGTCCGAACCTTCTGACTCGGTGTTTCCGACATAGTCCTTAGGGGAGACGTTATATTTGACACCAGAGAACTCGAACTCTATGGTAGCAGTGGAGTTACATGGGATCAGATAGTTGTTCGGGTTGGAAGGCTGTTGAGATGAATGAGGGACGAGAGCAAACAGGGTTTTGGCGTCCGCAGGAGGGATCAGGAGATATGTGGTTCCAGTGTCGATGGTAGCGGATTTTCCGGAAAATTTGCAACTTTTTCCATTCACATAAGCATCATCCACGGGGATGCTCCAGATTTTGTCGTTGGTCGCAGTGTATGAGATGGTGCCATCGAATTTGGTTGTATCGACACCACCAAAGTTGATTTCCCCATCCTTGTTATTGTCTGCTGAGCGAGAGAGACTGAAACCAACTAGGTTTGACTTGATGAGCTTTTTCTCAGCTACAAGATCCATGAAAGATGGCAAATTCCACCCTTCAGTACGCGACCGACCCAGGCCCAGGATCCCGTCGAATGGGTAACTCTGAAAAGTTTCCGAGGCATTGTTTGCTAAACCGAAAGTTTGCGAGACTTCAAGCCCTCCAATTGAGAGGATGTCTTTCCCCATCTTTCCGGAGACCTGACCACTGCCGTAAAAGAGGCTGAAAGTCGAACCGTCGGTGGTGTAGCTGGTTGATGCAGACTTGTCGAACTTGTGATGACGTGTGCAGACAGGCTCGGTGCATTTCGAGTCGAAAACCCAGGTATTGGGTGCTCCAGTGTCGATTGCCATCCACATTTCTTGCTTTTGAGAACCTACTTGGACGGGAGAGAAGTATGAATAATCCGTTCCGTCCTGGTCCAACGGTGCACTGTTTGCCAATGACGGTTCACGGGACTCGACGATCTTATAGCCATCGTCGCGGCGAACGGGCATTTTTTTCAGGTCAAGGGTCCATGGTTTTGTGTCGGCTGTGTTGGATGTATCGGTGCTGTCGGTACTCTCGTCGGATTTCGGTTCAATCAACGTCCATGGAACAAAGCGACGTTCGACTGTAGTTTCCGTGGAGAGTTTCATCCGCAATTCCCATGGATAAAAGGCGTGCACGCCCGAAATGCCAGCAATGAAGACCAAACATGATGAGAAATGCATGATCCCTGGGGGAGTTTAGGCCAAAAATGTAGAAGTCTGCATTTGATGAACCGATGCTGGATTCAATTGGAGGTCTCTCTATTCAGTATAACCGCTGTTTCGCTGTATGGTGGAGCTCAGGGATTGAGGGCTCGAGAAGTTGAAGGACTGAATTAAGCGATAGACTGAAGTTAAAGAGAAAAACGAACACAAAAGACAGGGAATTAAATAATGAATTGTAAAAGGTCAGGGAGGTTGGAGAGACTCAAAATGTGCCCGTGAAAGATGTGAGGGGGGTGTGGCGGACATGGTCTCCACCGTTAAAAAACCCCCCTGACGAGAAGTAGGCAAGAACACCAGTTGGCTCTAAACTACAATCGGCTTAGTTCCTCACGGCAGGGACTTATCCTCCACTTGTCTAACGCTCATTCTAGAACTGATCGGCTGCTTCAATGAAGCTAGTGGAGTCCAAGCTTAATGTTCTTCTACATCAAGGAATTTGAACGGGTCATCATAGAATATTGATCTTGAATCTGAATCCTTCGACTATTTTTATACCTACTATTGACCGTGATTGCTGCATAAAATCCGGGGGTGTGAATGTATGGATGGTCTAAGAGTAAACCACATATGTAACATGGAACTAAGCACTTAAACAGCTAGACATTAAAGTCCTTCATGGGAACACACAAGGACGAAAATAGAAGTCGAAAAAGATAATTGAAGTAAAATCTTCAAATCCACAAAATGCGACCGTACTTTGCATAAACACTATTCGGGGTATATGTTGTATAAGGTCTAGACTCGCTGGGGTTACGCCTCCACTTGGGTCGAGAACATCTGATCCTGATAGCCCTGACAAACCACTTTTCTTTTGGACACTTATATCTCCTTACAAGTCACCGTTCACTGCGGAGTAAACTATTATTGATTCAAATACGGAGTACACGTACTCCGTATATTTCGACCTGACTCAATTAATTGGAAAGTATAATAATGGGAGACCTAAACCGGACCTATCATGCAGATCACGAGTCAAGTGTGGAGACTGACTCTGAAATTGAATCGAACACATCCAGGACTTTCATAGCTACATCACAAAGCTGTGCAGATGTCGAGGCGAATGGTGGCTCTGTCTTCTCAAACCAGATAGTCCAGATAGTCTATCATGAACCGAGCCCAGTTATCGCAAAGCTAATACTCCACATACCACATGTACATTAACTAGTTAAATAAGTCAAAGTACAGATGTCATCCAAACCCTACAAGTCTAAAAAGCTCTTGCACTTCAATTTTGGAAAGTCACCGCGTTGAACGTTTTAATTCTCTGAACAAAAGCCCACTACAGTAGTCACATGTGTAACAATTATTAGTACCTCGGTATAGATCGAAGTTTGGATATTGTTGGCAATATCTCAATTCGATACAAAGGTCATGATATTAGCTATCCCTCCCTCGAAATTCATATGTTGGGGTGGGTGCATGGTTACTGTATGGATTTGGGTCGGCTAAATAGGCCTGCTGAGAAGGGGACCTACTCGCGACTGGCCATATGTATAGTAAAATAATAGTAAAATAATAAATAAGCCCGAAGAACCCAAAGTCCCTAAAATACGACGACCCAAGGAAGCAGCACATTGTATACCCAAGGCTACCTCGAAGTATATCGACGTCGACATAATTATGCCAAGGCATAGAACCAGTAGATCGATACAAATCCAGCCACAACCCCTTGCAGCTCAAACAACCATAGAGCACCAGCCACATATAGCCGGAACGCTCAAAGGCAAACGAGAGTCATTGAAAATAAAGAGGGACCAATGACGCACACACCTAGCAAAATCCCAAAATCCCAAACTCATCGATTGATAAATCAATCAGATAATAACCCCAGCTCTCCCCGAAATAGCCCGAGCGGGACTCCGACCTTCCCCACGAAACACCCGAACCACATCCATCCCACCGATTCACCGGAAACTGGAAATTACGGGTGAAAATAAAAACATACCTCGGAACCGCAGAGATTTCCCCGCGGTGCTGGAGACACGGAAGAAAGGAGAAAGGAGTGGGCTGATTCGATTCTGCAACATGCTGAATTCGGTATCCTAGCCCCGGTTCTTCAGAACATGAATAGGCCGACGTCATTGTTCCCGAGCGACACAGGACTAGCGCTGTCGGGATCGGAGAATATGCAACGAATATCAATTGGGGTTATTTAGACACCTGTCTCGGCATGGCACATGCGTCCGATGGGCCGTGGTGCATTCGTCGGCGAGAATCGACATAATGACTCACTTGTCTGGAGCTGCAGGTGATCTGGTGACCTGGTGACCTCGGGTTAACGGTGCACTGAGATTAATATTATTAACGGTGGAGAGGAGGAGTTCCGGAAGCCCAGGTGGATCTGCTTTCGTAGATCATGCCTGGTGGGTATCGGATTGAGTGCCTCGGCATAACGAAAATTGCGGTGTTTCGGGGATTTTTCTATCTTTTTCCATTAGTGAGGGCATTGAGTCACCTGTGGGAATGTATTGGTGGCAATTTAGTAGATTGCATAAGGTGTGCATAGAAGTGCTCACTGTGTGTCATGATTTGTTTTCACTTTGTATCTTCTTACTATGTCCCAGTAGTGTATCATAGACAGAAGTGAAACTGATAGAACGAACTTTCTAAAAGACGTTAATGGAAGAAACTGTTTGTTCAAATTGGAATGGATAGTAATGTTCAATTGAATTGGAACAACTCGACAGAGCTGTAGTGGAATAAGATGGATAGAAACCAATAAAAACAAAGCCACTGTTCGGCTGGTTGACACCATGGAGGAAGACATCCACTCCATGGGGAAGTATTACATCAAAACGCTAGTATCTCAAAACAGTAAACCCAAACAAGAAAAAGACAAGATAAAGCCTGAACAATGTGTCAAGCGACAGAAGAATTCGTTTCATCACAGACCCGTCAACGGGACTGAAAACAACAAGAATAGACCAGAGACAGGAATCAAAAAGACTCTACTTCCTCTGAGCGGTCTCCTTGGGTCCCATAACATCATCAAGGAAGCCAGCCCAAAGCTCACGTATGACACCAGGCTCAGAAGAACCATTTGACCTGCGCTGGATCTCCTCACCGACACGTGAGCGGCTGACGGCCTCGGTAAGTGAGAACGGGTCCAGATCGATGGCGTGGTTATCGACGACCTCGCTCATCGCGCTGGCGGGGACGTCAGTGCCGGTGCCGGACACAGCGTAGATCTGGGGCTTCATGGGTGGGGCGGTGGGTGTTTGACTCCATGGGATGGAGGGGAGCTCGGGAAGGACCGGGACTTGGATACCGCGTTGCAGAGGGGCGGCGTCGAGGTCGGCCATGCTAGGCATGTAGACGAAGTCGACGGTTGAGGAGTCGTTCAGGGCTTTGGTGGCGCGGGAGGTGTTGAATTGGCGGGAGGAAGAAGAGCTGGAGGGTGTTAGTTTTGGGTTTCTTTTTTTTTTTGAGGGTTTGAAATAGAGGCTTGGGTGGATGTATAGAATATAATGGAATGGAATGAGTGAGCGGGACATACTCTGAGAATGCATTGCCGTTGATTCTGCGCATGGCGATGCTGAAGGCGCGGGATTGGAGGACATCATGGTTGGAGAGAGTCTTCTCGCCGGTGTTGGCGGGTTGGGCGGACTGGACTCCGGTGATGTGAAGGCTGCGGCGAGCAGAGGGTGCCACGGGCTGTTGGGAGAGAGTGCGCAGAGCGCGGAGAGATGATGAACGGGGAGCAGTCATTGTGATGGTGTGAAGTGTATAAAGCTATAGCTTATTGAGATAGAGCTATGTTGGGAGGGTAGAGGCGGAGGTCTCCAAGTATAGTGGAAAAGGGGAAAGTGAGAAGTAAAGGAGTATGGAAATATGGGAACAGGACGATAGGGAGCTTTATACTCCGTAGAGCTGAGAATGGTTGGGGAGAGCTATGAGGCCACTTCTTGGCGGTCTGGACCCGTTATCGATAGTGTCGAACCAAAAAAAAAGTAGAGTACGTCAACACTGGGTATCAGTGAAAGTCTTCACAGATTGGGAAATTTAAAATGAGATTTCTAAAAGATAAGCTGTGGCAAGATGTATAAATCCCCTCTATATATACCTTTCACTCGTGGATGTGCTATGAATGTGCTGAGTTCAACAATTCTCCCGGACAGAGATCTACGGCGTAAGTACAAGGTACCCAGCGATCGGGACTGTAGGCTACCCCGTACCCACCAGAACAAGTGACAAGATGTATCCTCAGATGTACCCGGTACATCACTTCCCCCAGTACTTTGTACTTTGTACTTCTATCTTGTATATCTCACCCCTCTTCCCTCTTCCACCGACACTCCTGAAACTGGTGATCATTACGTCTTCTTTGGATGATCATCCAATGAAATAATCACCAACATAGATATCGGCCATTATTGGTGGTCTTCCTGCAGAATGGGGTAATCTGTCGAATAGTTACTCCGTAATCATGCTCATACTTTCCAAGGATGTACCACGTAGGACCCCCTCATTCAATTCTCCTAGGGGAAAGTGGAAAAAAACGGGGATCCGGTCGGAGATACCTGAAAAACGGTTCCATTTATGCATATCGACATCTAATCCCTTGATCGTGACTGGTTCCTACAATTCGCTCCCACCTTTCTCTCTCTCAACTGGTGAGTCGGTCTGCACCACACCCCGGAAGCACGCAAGCCATCAAACAAGAATGGACATCCAATTTTGGGAATACCGGGGTTAATCGCCGATCCTCAACTGTTGAGGAATCCCATGACCTGATAGTGGACCTCAATAGATTCTAAGAATAATATGAGTCAAGACGAAGCAAATTAGTGTTGGACTAGTCCTTTAATAAGTGGAGCGGTGAGACTCGGAGTTGCGTCCGCCTTCCGATTGATCTACACATTTTACCTATTCTCTGTGCTACTTTGTACACGGTATACACGATCATTCCATGTATGCATATCCCTGATCATCTAACTCCGTATTTTGTATGGTGCTACGTGTCCGTGTAAACATTGAGATTCATGCTTTTTGCAACCCCGCAATCGCTTATTGTACCCGGAACGTTCGGATCGAAGACATCGTGTTGAGATCAGCAGACCTTGTAGGTGGCTGTGCTTATATTGGTTTTGTGGCCAGGGGCTTCGGGGTATTCGATAGCTGTAAGGACCCGGCCTGGGCAAGCATCAAGAAATCTTGGCAAGAATCTGCTTAAAGTATTCCCCTTCATCCCTACAATGTTTTAGATCAGGTGGTCTTTGTTAGGTTGTACGGAGTACTTGGCAGGTACTAGTATATTGGTCGCTAATTACTGCTTTACCGGGGACAACTGTATAGCAAGCATAATATACATGCTGTACGGAGTATCATAAGCTCTTAAAAAGTTCATAGATCGTCACATCCCCGCACTACGCGATTGGTCGACCGACATTGCAATCCCAGTACAACATATTCATATGTTGTACTCAACTTCGCACGTTCAAAGTTTCGACCCAGGTCGCCGTCCTTTAGCTATGGCCCGAGCGTACGGGTGCTCGTGGGACGCTGGAACCAGGTGGTCGACATCCCCAGTGTGCACGAGATCAGGGGACGCCTCCGCCAGGGATGTGATACCAATATTCCGCATGGATGTTTCCAGTTCATCTTGCATGACTGCGAGAAACTTGAATCAGCAAATTATAAAAGCAGAATGTCAAGCCATCACTTACTGTCAATCAGATGCTCTACTCCTTCCTGGCCATAATTGGTAGCAAAAAGCATGCTCCGGCCCATGCCCACTGCCGTTGCGCCCAGACAAACCGCCTTCAGGATGTCAGTTCCACGCCGAATACCACTGTCCACATACACCTCCATATGATCAAAGACCTCCGGACAGCGCTTGTGAATCTCCAAGAGTGTGATAATCGACGGCGGACTGGTATCTAGGTTGCGACCGCCGTGGTTGCTGAGCAAGATACCATCAAGCCCCGCTTTCATGGCGAGCAGCGCATCATCCGCTGACATCACACCTTTCAAACACACCGGCTTGTGCGTGTGCTGTTTCACCCATTTCAAATCCTCCCACGTCAACCCGGGATCAATGAATCCAGCCATGACGCGACCGAGACCCCCACCTTTCTTGTCGTTATTCGCCTTCGATGGCGACATGGGCACTGACAAGTTCTCGTCTGCTTTGACGCGCTCGTCGGCTTCGCGCTTACCGGGCCACGCGGCATCTACGGTAACAAAAATGGCTTTAATGTTCGGATTGGCTGAACACTGGCGCAGCAGAGCGGCGGACTTTTCTCGGTCCCTGTTGACGTATAATTGGAAGAAGAAGTCGGCCGTGGGTGCTGCCGTACGTAGCTCCTCCATGGTGTAGGATGAGTTGTTTGAAATCTACCCACATCGTAAGCATAGTGATTAAGAATGGCAACACATGATTTAAGCTTACTCCTTGTATGATTCCTTTCTTTGCGCAGGCTCTGGCAATAGCACACTCTCCATCCGGGTGGATGAGCTTTGCCATTGCTGCTGGGCTCACGAATAGCGGGAGATTGTAACTCCCACCGAGAATATTTGTCCGGGCATCTACTGAACGGACGTTTCTCAACACTCGCGGCCGGAACCATATGCGGTCAAAGCATGACTTATTGGCGTTCCGTGTGATTAAATCTGTAGCCGCGCTGGAGTAGAAGGCCCAGGTCTTCTTACTGGCAGTTTTCGAAGCCACGACCTCAAAGTCGTGCGAGTTTATCAGTGTGTCCAACGGGGGTTTCTCATTTTCTAGTACCACCTTGGGACTCTGCCCCGGTGGTGATTTGGCCCACTCGGCGTCAATTGTAGACTCATCGAGGGTGCCCTTAAACTTTTCCGGGTTGAGATTGTTCTTCATTACGTTGGGTGCATGGACTTCTGAATAGGCTTTCGTTGCATCTCTGCCTGCATGTTTTAGGATAACTGTTCGCGACGTAGATTAGATATCGTCCTCGGCTGATGCATTTGTCGGTGACGTACTTGCAGATCCTCCAGGATGCTCTTCCAAAAAGTCGGTCACGTCCCACACCTGCTTGTCGATCACAACCCAGCAGTCTTCGGACGTTTTGTGCTCTGAGATCTGTTGAGCGGATAGAAGCTTTTGGTCTGGCATTGCTGTCACGCGGTATAAGTGGGGGTTCTTGGATTAGCTGGGAAAGAATTGAGGCTGATATTAAGCGACACCGGTCCTGTATGTGGAGCTAGGGAGGAGAATTAATGAGATAGATACGAAATTGAACTAGCCATCCACAGCAAGCTAAATACTCAGCAAGGATCTGGGGCGGGGATGGTCTTCGGCAATGCCCCCGGACTTACTCCGGACTGCGCGAGACAAAGCTTCCCGAGCTTCGTCTGAGCATACAGCTTCTAAGGCCGTTATACGGAAGTGCTGTATATGGAAACCACACTTATATGCGTGATGTGCTGGTCTTAGATAAAGTTGTCAGGAATCACCATCATCATGTTCTAGATTGTCTCATCAATGTTGAGTCTCGCGCAATCAACTCCACACGTGTTTGTCGTACAGAAATGTCAAAAGATGAATGCTGTTTTAAAGATAGCACAAGATGTTGGCTTTCAATCTGAGCTTACACAGACCTAGTCGGGTCTGGTCATCTAAACTCTGAAGTGTCTTGAATCGGCAAAGCACCGACTGGACTACGGATTTCACTCCGAGCGGGTCCCTGGTCCCTGGTCCCTGAGAGTCACTGCCATGATTCTCAGGCATCAGTGGACACCAGCCACAGCAAACGCCTCAGCCCTAGTGTGGCTGGACGTTTTCCGACCGTGAGTCAACACACATTTTGCTTGACAGAGGAAGCATTTCATCAACACAATAACAAGGTTTATTACTCTATTCATCTGATGCAAATCAACTCTGCCGTTGGCTGTGCTTTTAAACTTTTCCGCCGCAACATCAACTCGAGTGTGAGGTCGACAGGCATAGATAGACCTGTCTCGTTAGGTCTGTTTCGCGTCCAAATACGAGCTTATCAACTAGCCCAATAACGCAAAGGCTGGATGGTCCATGGAAAGATTGAGCTGACTCATTTCGTAGGTTTTCATAGGAGTCACAGCTTGGCTGGCCTGTCTTCTGTAAATCCCATAACTGCTGGAAATCCCAGAACAGTCTCCACAACTGGAAGACAACAGACTACATTAAAAATGGCTGAATCTAAACCCCTCCGATATGTTGATGTGGGTCCTATTTTCTTAAAAACACTCACCTTCAAAATGCTAGGCAACTCATAGCTAACTGCGAAATACTAGATTGGTATCAACTTGAGTGATCCCGTTTTCCGCGGTGAATATCACGGAAAGCAAGCACACGAAGACGATCTCGACGACGTTATCCAGCGTGCTCGTGATGTAGGCTGCTCAAAGTTCATGGTAACCGGCTCAGATCTTGTAGAATCGAAGCACGCTGTCCACGTCGCCAGCAAATACCGTAAGTTTCAACCTTGCCAGGACTTGCCCTTTTGTTACTACTAACGAGGCTCTGCAGCGGGCTTTTGTTATGCAACCGTTGGTGTGCATCCATGCCAAGCAAAACTCTTCGACGAATACCCAGAGGGTCCGTCAAAAATGCTGGAGGAGCTTCGCGCTCTAGCAATTGAATCCTCACAATCCGGCCACGCCGTCGCATTTGGCGAAATCGGCCTTGATTATGACCGATTGTTCCTGAGCCCCAAAGAGCCCCAGCTTAAATATTTTGAGGCCCAACTAGACCTGGCTGTTGAGATTCAGCTTCCTTTATTCCTCCACTCCAGAGCTGCAAGCGAGGACTTTGAGAGACTCCTTGCCCCAAGGCTTGCCAAGCTTCCCAAGCGGGGACTTGTGCACAGCTTCACGGGGACAATGGATGAAATGAACCGGATGATTGCGCTGGGTCTTGACGTCGGTGTTAACGGGTGCAGTATGAAGACCGAGGAGAATCTGGAGGTTGTCAAAGCTATTCCACTCGACCGACTTCAAATCGAAACTGATGGGCCATGGGTATGTACTTTGTTCTGAACTCTAGTCAGATCTTCGTGGCTAACTCTCTTCTAGTGTGAAATTCGTCCGTCTCATGCATCTGCAAAACACCTAGGCGGTGCACCGGATCTGCCGAAGGCTGTGAAGAAGGAGAAATGGCAGAAGGGGTGTATGGTGAAGGGCCGGAATGAGCCTGTCGCCATCGCTCGTGTTGCTCATGTTATTGCTAGCGTCAAGGGTATCACTGTAGAGGAAGTTTGTGAAGCGTAAGATGTTGATTCTTCCTGATGCTCGGCTCCATGCTAACTCATTTTTCTCTCCAGTGCTTGGAACAACTCTATTAGAATGTTTGGATTGGGCGAGGAGTCGCCTTGATTTTTTGGTATCGCCGCGGGTCGATGATAAGAACAATGCATGCGTGCTCTGTGGCACGCTATCAAAACATAGTTCAAACCTATCTTTGAATGTGAGCCATATTGGTTGCCCAGGTGCCGTAGAGGTATAAATAACTCGGACTTAACTTCTGTAGTATTTTTCATACGTCATTCCTGGCTGTCATTAGTTCTTTCCTCACTTTGCTCCCTTCACTCGGTCTTTCCTCATTCCTCATTTTACCCTATCGTGCCTTCTCGCCACAGCGTCATCTTCTTCAGGTACAGCCTTCCTTGTCCTTGTTGGATTTGTTATGGTCATTAGAGTTGGGCTTCCGCATCTTTTGAGACTATCTTCCTTCTCCGTTCTTCTAAGTCTATCTATCACAGCAAAGAAGGCCTTAATTTCTCATCCCTCTCATCAATAATGCATCTCACCAGCAGCATCCCTTATCCAAAATATTTCTAAACAACAATGAGAAACTCGGAACGTCGAAACCAGAAGACGAGGTCACCATCTCGAGCGTAGTGCCCTTGCTTGCGCAAGTTTTCTCGGCGTTCTTACATACATCTATACTTTCTCAATATTGTCACTAACATGAGAACACATCAGACTTGTCGATATGATGTCTACTAGATACGAAATGATGCTTATCTGATCATGGTACTAGCACTAGCATGCAGTGGGGCCTGGTCCCGAATATCACGGAGTACAGCAACAGCGAGTTAAGAAGGCACAGCGAATCGCTCTTAAAGGAGGAATATGTCGCTACCACGGTATGGGAAACGGTACCTATCCTAGTAGAGGCTCTTTGCCTACTGAAAAATTTATATAGTGGCAAGACTACGCTTACCCAAAGCCTGCCCCAGATAATCCCTCCTACAGTCACCATATCCGAAGCCATCGACTGCCAGCAGTTAGCCAGCTTTGTTTGGAAGCTTACAACTGCTTCCCTCATGCAGGCCCGGAGGTGTTTGTCTTTGTGCCTTGTATTTTAGGTTGCAACTGGCTATATTAGCAGCCTCACTTCCTCAACAGATCGTGATCCTTCTTCTCTCCCCCACCATTTTTGTAATAATTCGCTCAACACTACATGGAATCTTATATTATACTGTGATTTTGCGAGTCACCTGAAGGACTACAACCTGACTGGTGGCTGGAGCCTCATCCATCTACTTGGCGTTGGTTTGGCTATGATCACTCTTTTTCGCCCGCATCGACTTCTCTTTCTACCGCACTGTTAGCATCGGTTTTTGTAATCATGCCATCAGCTGTGTGTCCATTATGTAATATTTTTACGAGTGCGTCCTGTTTTGATATTCAAGACAACAACTCTCAACTTCCACACTCTTCTACTACATTACACGCAATATTTAACACTACGGGTATAGGACACTGCGAGTATAGGATCCATATCGGCGCCATACTTGACTCCAAATTTTCCAATATACCTGCTCGAGTAAAAGAGACATATATGTACCGTTCAAGTCACCACAATGACACCGGGCGCTGTCGTATAACCCCAAAGAGGCTACCATTGCCGGGTCATGAACTCCATCCAGTCTGCTCTAAAGGGCGCTAAGACTCTCCTATACCCAGCCTGTTCTTCCAATTGTCTGACCCTCCAGGTGTGAACAACTTCGTGGAAGTTGTCCCCAGAATCTCGATCGGGCTCTCCGGACCTAGATCTTCTTCCCTATCCTGCTCTTCCTCTACCATACCTACACATTGTGAGTGAGTTCACGGTTCTGGCTAGATACTGATTAATAACAAATTTTGACATTTATCTCTCCCAAAGCTACTATATCTGACTTGACACGCGCGAATAACTCCGGGGAAGTTGTCCCCGGCGTTTATCGATCAGCATTTCCAATAATGAATCTGCAAACAAACGATCTCAATGAGATCAAAACGGTCACGTACAAAGACTGTCCTTCTGACTGTCTAATACTAGGCTAATATAACCATATAGCAAGCTTGTGGATACCCCCTACAATAGGCCGGAGCGTGAATATATCAAAGCGAATTCAATCAACGTTCATCTGTATCCAGTCTGTTCGTATTGTTACTATAGCGATCTAAAGCCCTCAGCTTACTCAAGTACCACCCCTCCCCTTCCCTTCATCCCTATCCTTCACTTCTTTCACCATACCTACGCATTTCAACAGGGTCAACTGTTCTTTTGCCATTTTCCATCTGTAAGTTCACGGCCTCGGCTAGCTACTGATCAATAACCGGGTTTGACGATTGTTCATCCCATAGTTCGCCATGTCTGATGTTACAAGCGTCAATAAATTTGGAGAGGTCACGACCGGAATTTATAATTTATAAATCCAGCTTCCAAGCCTCAATATGAATGCCGATCATGCACAAAGACTGACCTTCTTACTATGTAATATTCGGCTAACAGAAGCTACGGAATTAATACCAGGATGATATAGTAAAATTTGGTTGGGAAAGTTTCTGAGATGAAGCATATGTATTTGAATTGCACCTACGTGCTTCAAGGGAATCAACTACTCCTTTTCACTATCATATTCTACTTGTCTGCTTCACCTGTGAGTTTATGGTCTCGGCTATCTACCGATCAATAACAAGTCTTGACTTTTATCTATCCCACAGGTACCGTTCAGACCTCACACCTAAAGGTCTGTATTCACGGACATCAATTTACACGCAAGATACAAGATGTGAAGATTATAATGTTCGCAGACTATTTCTTTCACTGTCTGACGTCCGTCTTTAACAGAAGCTATAACATCAATACTAAAATGAAATCTTGTGTCTTGTCCAGGCAAGCATCTATTGGATGAAAGTATAGTATTTTTTTGTGCCATATGTCTATAACAATCTGAAGTCCTCGGTTTGCCCAAGTATTCCCCCTCCTCTTCCCTATCCTTCTGTTCTTCACTTCACCATTAGGATATCCGTTCCATCTATCAGTAAGTTCACGGCCTTAGCTATCTATCAATAACAACTCTTGATGCTAATCTACCACAGATACGATGTCTCAGATAGAGCGTGTGAACAACTTCGGAGAGGTTGTACCGGGGGTTTACAGATCTAGGTCCCCAGACCTGTATATCCTTCCATCCAACCTGATGGATGTCAAGACAATTATGTAGAGACTTTCCTTCCAACTGGCTAATCCGAGGCTAACATAACCGGCATAGTAAGCTCGTTGATACCCCTTACTACAGGGCCGAATGCGAGTACGTTGAAGCAAACTCCATCACTGTTTATCTCTTCCCAATCAAGACGAACAAAGTCTATGAAGCGGATAATGCCTCAAACAAAGACGCCAACCTCGTCATGGAGAAGCTCCTCGATGTGAAAAATCACCCAATCCTCATTCATTGCAACAAAGGAAAAGTAAGTTTTCCCATTTCTAATAATATATGTCTTACGATACTGACTAAATACCCAAATAGCATCGAACTGGCTGTATCATTGGCTGCCTTCGCCGACTCCAGGGATGGGACCTTGTGGATATCATCCAGGAATACCGACTTTATGCCGGTCACAAAGCCAGACCCTTGGATGAGGAGTTCATCAAAAACTACGAGCCCGGAGAGATGAAACAAATTGCTCTCGATGTCAACGTTGCTGCTTGGGGGCGTTAGACGGCTTCAAAGCCCACACTCTCGTGTGCATCTTGGTACGGACACACAATTTTGGGAAAATTTTGGACTACGGAGAAGTTGGTGGATTTGGTGAATTTGGAGGTTCCTTTTGAGTTTTGGATTTTGGACTTGATGACTTGTCGCTTTTGGATTTTGGGGTTTAGCTTTTTGCTTTCAGCGTTTTGTTTACAACAATGCCCCGGCTTGTGACTAAATCAAATTGAAATTTCTCTGGGCATGAGTGCAGGAGCACTGATATGGCCAAGAATAGATTTCCCTGTGCAACATGCATCTTTTAGAAATTACCTAGGCATCGCTAAATTTACTAGAAGAATGATTCAGGGCCTTTGTTGTGGTTCTCTGATTGCGACACCCATGGCAAATAGTGAGGATTTCACGTCTGGGAAGTACTCGTGGACCAATCCACCGTTGGTTAAACTCGTGGAGTCACTAGCAAACATCTAAAACTACTTCTTAACACTCAATCATTTAGAGAGCTATAATCATAATTGATGTGTTATTATATATCAAAGCAAAGATAACATCATATAAAGAATCTAAAGGCCATCAGCTATTATAATGTCCGTATCGAATGCCTCCATGTCTTCTCTAGAATCATAATCCGTCACATAGTTCCCTGCATAATCCACTAATTCACCCTGGTCCGAGAGAAGCATAGTATCGTGACCACCGTATGAAGTATGAGAAGACCCAATTGTTGAGAACAACGTATCAAGGGACGTTTGAGTCGATTCCCCGATGTCTGTGAAGCTTGCCTCGCTGAGATTGTCCAAAAGCTGGCCCTCGGATTCGCTAGTAAATAAATACACGTCGCTTTCTTCATTGTCGTTATGATGTTCTGTTTGGAAGGAGCGACGTAGTCCTAGGTTTCCGTTGTTGGACTGTTGTTGATCCGTAGAAATGAGACGCTCAGGCTCATCTGATCCAGTAATTCCGCTTGATAGACGCTCTGTCAAGAACACTGAAGGACGTCTTTTGATAGGCTTTGTCCTGGGCACATTTTTCTGGAGGACACGCCAAAGTGATGAAAGGAGCGCATTCCTGCAACTTGGAAGTTGAGGCTGTATCGTCAAGTGATCCGTGTGCTGGGAGCGAGTGAGCTCTAACAAGTCTGCTAATTTAGCATTGGTGGATGGATCCTTGTTTCCTGCCAACATTGATGATATGGCTTTCGTAATTATTGGAATTGTCACTCCTCGCTGGTTGATCGCCTAGGTGAAATTAGTACTTCATTTGCATTACTAAGACCAAGAACTCACATCCCGATATCCAGGGTCGAACACTGCAGGATATATATCTGCGAAGCTCTTAGTAGTGTCATGTTGTGAGGCAAGAATCGCGGGATCTTTGATCAAGTTGGAAATGACCAATCTGTGGATTCCAAGGTCGAACAAACAGAAGAGTTCTTCACATGATGGGTCTAATTCATCTCCAGATATGTAAGCCGTCTGTGGTCCAAGAACTTCAGAGGAACCCTTGTTATGCATTGGGTGTAGGAATGCGGATTCTGTTATTCTCTCTAGCACTCCAGGACCGGCGACAACCGATTGAACTTGCCGAAGAAGACCAAGCTCCAACTTGGAACAGTCCTGGGCTTGTGGTACATCGTTTGCCTGAAATCGATACTCCACCTCAATGTCAATTGAAGCCAAGGTAGCAACCGGTACACCGGATGGAGGGCACGCGTCTGGGGGATTGGTCATCGAACTAGGCAAAGCCCGACCCCTTGTGTTTTTCCGTACTCGACACTCTCTATGCAAAGCAAGTTCGAGGCAGTGGAAACCAGTAGTGTCAACGCAATGTTCACGTCTGCCCGTCTTGAGCTCAACGGAGAATCCCAAATCCGACCAGATCTAGACCAAGGAATAGTCAGTTTCCAATTTGGTAAATTCTCTTCCGCACGCACCTCAATATCACAGAGTTTGCTGCTTAGTTTAGAGACGAATATCGCTACTTTATCTCGATCCCAATTTCCTCCGACGAAGAAGCGCAGCTCTAGCTCCGGTGCCTCCGTTATCCACACACTTTCAAGATTTGAGAATTGTGCGAGGTCAATTCGTATTTGGGGAGTTCCATGGCTTGGTGGTTGGGTGAAATGAGCCGATGCGGCCAGATGAAGCTGCAACTTTGAATCTCGGATCCGCAAAGTGGATCGACCCAAATCGAGTGTTTGTGCCATTTTGGAGGGAGTTCATCGCCAAAGCATTATACTGTTCTTTTATAAATTGAGACAATCATTTAAAGGAGCGATTCCAGGGTTAGTGGGGTGTTGAAAGGGGAAAGGAATCGTCGGACCGGATGTGGCTATGACCTACAGTACACCGACGGGGCACATGACTTCCAAGACCCTTTGCCCTAGAAGGCGTGCACCCTATTTTTAAAGAGCAGCTTACTTTCACTGATGATAATATTCAAGACTTTAAGTTTTTGGCGTAAGTTGAGCTGAGAAGCTAGGTTCTTCATATCCATAGATAGATCTTGCTTGGATTGAAGATTGTTGCTCAACCCTGATCATGGCTTGATAGCAACACACCTCAGACTAGCGTAGGTAATCCATTGGCTCCCATCTTCTCTTGTGGTGCCGTAGCGAAGCATTCGGCAGATCTGCTCCATCGCACTGTTCTTCTTCTCCTCGCTATCTAAAATATCCAGCATCTGAGCGCCGATCAGTCTCATAAATCCTTCCAGTCCACCGTTATCAGAGGTGGTCAGCTCCAGCGGTTGTGGATTAAGTTCAATCATCTTAACCTGGAATCCGACGCTCTCAAGGATGCTCTTCATATAGACGTCGGACGGATAAAACCAAGGGCACATAGCCTCCGCTGTCTCAATTGGGACTCCATGGTTGACAAGAGCGAACATAAATGCTGTGACTTTTTCCGGTGCATTTCCATGTCCGCACATCTCGAAGAAGAACGTGCCCCCGGGCTTCATTGATTGAAATATATTTTCCAATGTGGAGATTCGGGTAGATGGGTCTTTCAAGATCCAATGGAATGCAGCATTGGAAGTGCTAAGTTTTATTAGCAAGGTTCCATCAGGAAGTGAAATCACGAATACCAACACTTTATCCCATTTACCATTCATAACTTCTGCATCTTCTTCAAGGTGCCGACAATCAACAACGCGGAAATCCGTGGCCGCTTCACCGTAGTCCAATGTCTTGGCCGTGTTGATCATGGACGGAGAAGAGTCGACGCCCATGACATAATTGACCGACGAAGCAAAGCTGGTGGTAAACTTGCCATCACCACATCCGATATCTAGAACTTTATCCGTCGGATTGAATTCTATGCTTTGGACGAGGGTCTGCAAAATGGGGGACAAAAGAAGCAGCAGCTGCATAGGTCTAAATTTGATCAGCGCATACAATATAAGACAAGAGTTCATGACTACAAACCTCTGTAGACCAATAGTCCTTTACCGGAACTTGTGTCTGTGCCATTTCCAAGGTATCTTCAAAGTTGTATGGATGCTTCGGGCAGGTGGTTAGAATAAAACAAGAGCGCTGAGAGAATGATATACGTTTCATTTATGAATACGTCTATTTCTGATCGACGAATACATGTACCCATGACATGATGTCATGATTCAAATATTCAGCCCATATTCAGCTGTTATCCGGGCCTTGTGTAGATATCTCGCGTAGTTTTACAAGTTCCACTGTGCTGACGTGGTACCCATCGGCAAAAACGGACAAAAATGGATATTTCCAGGGCAGGTTTCAGCTCGCCACAACCCAGTGCCACATAACTCGATGTAGGATGGACCATGGTATTCGTGGATCCCTACTAAGTAATCCAACTAGGCAGATTTTCATATCGACGTAGCAAGCCACATAGAGACATGAATTATACTCTACTATTTGTCTATTTCCATAAGACTCAGAGACAGGGACCATATCTTCGAGGAATGTTCTTGGATTGGCAAGTGGAGGTTCCGCAAACCATAAGAAAGGTTCTAGAATTTCTCTATCTCATGGTAAAATTGCCCACGCTTTATTTAAAGACAAAAGTATGTATGATGTACATATAGATATGTTCCGACATTCGCGTACCTAGCCTACTAGACCCACGACTCACACTCGATAGGTCCCTGCTCGATAACTCTCGGGGATGACTAGCGAGAAGTCCGTGTGGATCGGTAAGTAGCTCCAGTGCTAAATTGCTCTTGATCTGCGAATAGCTTGACATGTCATCCACAAAAGATCTTCAGCTCACGGCGTATTCCGGCTTCGTTCAATCATTATCTCACCGCACTGGCTGCTAGAAGACGCCATGCATAAGCCTAGACACTTTCGGGTCTACTACGTGCATGTTTTTTTCTGAAAATGTACGGAGTCACAGTAGCCAGCCACTCTGTTTGCAGCCCTCGGAAATGACTATGAACCTCCTAGATGACCTGAACTTCGCAACCGCCTGCCGGGTTGCGTTTGCTGGGTTCCTCCGCCTCGGAGAATTCACCTATAAAGCAGACGACCTCGGCACACATTCTATCCTCTTAGCAGCAAAGCTAACGCGCTCTGACGTCATATTCTCGTCCTCGTTACACCATGTGCAACTCACGCTCAAGTGGAGTAAAATGGACCGTCGCCACGAATGGGTGCAAATCATTCTTGCAAAAACAGGAGACGGAGCGTGCCCGGTGAACGCGCCTCAGAAGCTGCTAGAGGACCAGAGGCCCCGTTGTTCTCCTTCCATAGAAAGCCATTCAGTTGCAACAATTTTCTCTCTGCCTTATCTACTAAGCTGAGAGCCCTTGGGTTAAAGGCGAACGGATACCCGCGCCACAGTTTTCGGAAGGGTGCGGCTCAATATGCGCACGATAGTGGGATTCTCGATGACTAGATTCAGGTTCTCGGAAGATGGACCTCAGACGCATTCAGTATGTATTTCACGACGAACGCGTCGGTCTTGTACAAACTCAAACACCAGCTTCAGACAGGCTAGCCGGCTCCACTGTCTCTACTAGTTCCACCACAGTTCCCTCGACCATCCTAGTTTGGCCCGGGTCATTTGGGCTCTATCTGACGCCACGGTCTAATGCGTTTTCGTATAAGACCACAACGACAGGTGACCCGTTACAGCCAAACTACACGCACCTTGTCCCTCCAGACTGCGTGAGGTCACCAGTAAAACATTCCAATTTGTCTAGATCTGAACATAGAGAGTTGGAATAAGGCTTTGGACAACTCGTAATTGGAATTGAAAGCTACTATCTCCAATAAATTCAAACCACAGGAGGCCCGTCCGTTTGTCAATAAGATTTATGGACGGGGCTGATCACTGTATAGAACAGATCAACAATGAAATCCATTCAAACTGACGAAGGCAACGAATTTCACAGCTCGATTATTCTTGTTCTCTCCCCCCTGCTTCACTCTTCTGACTCAAATAGTCAAGAGTTTGATGTCATCTTTAAAATTGCCATCAAACTTCACTTTCACGTCATAGTGAAGCCACACTTCTGTGCTGTATATCAGCAAATTAAATAGATATAAGGGCAGGAAGGGTTATTTAGAATTGACTGTACCGTTTCCATTATCTAGATAAAGACGGATCTCTCCTTCTGCGAGGAAGAGGTCAATCTTTCCCACAACGCCGTCTTTCAAATTGCCATAAAGGTTGAGGATATGTGCCCCAAACACTTCAACCCTAACACCCACTTCCAAACTGCTAACATCGATGTAGCCAATGATCTGAAAAGTCAGTATATGATGGAATTTAGGGAATCTGCAAACTTTCCTTGACCGGCCCGAAGGAGAAATCAATGCTCTGAGTACTTTTGGCGCTAGTAGGAGGAACTACGGGCAGTGAATTGACAGATGGAATTTGCGTGGCGCTGAAGATAGTTGGCTCTCCCTCCCTCTTTTCTTCCTGTGTCACGGAGACAACAAAACCTAGTTGAGTTAGCTAGGATCAATCATAAGGTAGTCATGCATACCGGCGCGGACTTCGTCAACTGGCGGCGACATTGTCTGTTATCAATGGTATTGTAACTGGGTTTTAGAAGTATCGGATGATCTTTGCCCTGGTGATTTCTAGCTATTGAGAAGAATCTTTACCCATATTTATAGTCCGACATAGCCCGTTAGTTATCGGCGAACATAAGCAACGTT
Source organism: Penicillium expansum (assembly GCF_000769745.1). Classification (NCBI taxonomy): domain Eukaryota; kingdom Fungi; phylum Ascomycota; class Eurotiomycetes; order Eurotiales; family Aspergillaceae; genus Penicillium; species Penicillium expansum. The sequence goes on from NW_015971406.1 coordinate 364,220, forward strand.
CAGTAATAAATAACAAGGCGTGACTTTCGAGTCTACGCATAAACCTAACACATATGTCACCTTACTCTAAAAAGCTTAAGCCTTTTATCTAGAATTTGTGATCTAGACCATGACGAGTTCTAGGCCTCGACCATAAAGATGCCGAAAGCAGCTATTATCCCATCCGAATCTACCGTTAACTTATAGAGTCAAATAACAAACTTTAGGATCGGAGAACCATAGTTCATCTCATACCTGGCTTATTAACGTATAGGTTGCATTGTCATTTATGAAGACGTAACTATCGTGATTGACACAAAGCCTGATTCGTTTGCAGGTGACTTGGAAAAACTGGTAGAAGCGGAAAATCTTGTAAACCAACCATTTCTTCTTAGTTGTACCAGTCCCGACGTCTACACCAAAGTCTGGGGGTTTGCAGATTATTTTAATGCACGCTCGGAGGATTCAGCCCCCTCTCAAGCGCGCAATCTAGGAAGAGTTCACTATGCACATGCAGTCATAGACAATTGCGGGTGTAAGAATAATGAGCATACACAAATGGTATTGTCAGAGTCTTCTTTTACGCAGAACAAAGTACCCTGGATTGTACCAAAAACGGTGGAGTTGTTGCTTACCTAGGTACTCTGTGTCATTTTTAAATTTAGTCCCGATCAATAAATCGGTCAAATAGCTAAGACAGATTGACTTTAACTAAGGTTTGTGGCTGCGGCCGAAACCTTAACTTTGCGGGAGCACACTCAAGGGTGCAAAAGATTGACGAGCGTGTGATGACTCTCAAATCGTTTCCTTCCGCTACGCTCACAGTTAGATTTCTTTTTGAAGACAAACACCATTATTTGTGGCTTGCTTGCTACAGAGTAACTAATGATACTAAGACTACTAAAGGTGAGAATAAGCGAATAAGAAACAACAGTGCATCCGATAGCAAACAAAGAACTTATACGGCCTATTTACAGCATAAGAAGAATGAATAAGCAATAGATATGTTGGAAGGGATTTTAGAAGAGACTTACGTCAGAGAATTCAAGACTACGTGGGCACGAGCGTACGATCGGGAACCTTCACTGCGCTTGCAGATATTTCTGTTTGCTAGACAAAGATCTTTTTTTGTAGCTTACTTGCTACAGACTACCGAAAGATTCTGAAATTTACAAAGTATTGAATATATTATAAGAAACAATATCTCAACGCAATTTTCACGATAGCGAACGGAGAACCTAGAGGAGACGGGTCCAGCTTGAATACCTGCCTACAATCTGATAGGCAGTTTATCTGCACCAGACCAGCGTCTCATAGCGGTTTTTCCTTCCGCCCACCCTAATTGGCCGTGGCTATAGTCCCTAATATACAACAAATAATCCATGTTTTCCTCTTCAGGATCCTTCGAAGCCCGACCAAGAACCACCCGCAGGTCTAACAACTTTCCCACATCAGTGGCGCTCCATAATAAGCTGCGTCTTTAGCGAGTCCTGTGCAAGAAACCAATCCTTACTCTGCAAGTATGCGACTAAGTTAGCAAATTAAGTATCTGAGACATCTGTTTTCAGCTAACATCAAGTGATTATACCCTATTTATGAAACAGCCTATGGTTACACAGATATCGAAAAGCGCCGATACTATCGATATCCTGACTGGCCTGAGCTTCGTCCCGCCTGATGGCATTCGGGTAACACTAGAATGCATAACGTCATATAGCATTATAATGCTATAGTGTTACTATGAACTCCACATCATTAGCACCTCGTACCAGTATCGTGTGCTGCTAAGAATTATGCGTACCAAGAGACCTGGTTGTGTCTGGCATAGCTCACGAAATCAAAATAAGCTTTAGTCATTGGCATCTAGGCATTGGGAGTATCTACTTTTGACGACAAACAAAGTTTAGTTTAATTCAACGGCATGGATCTTCCCACGCGGACCCGCTTTTTATCCGCAAACGGTGCCCGCCCGGATAGGGCGAAGCCTAGATCATGGCACCTGTGATGGAATCGAATGCACAACCAGGGAAGAAGACCGTGAATGCTTGGAACTTATCATCACGACCTAAATCGTGATGATCTGGTCTAATCTAGGGGCAAGTTCAAGTGACTTTCTGACCTAATGACTAAATGTGATTAACATCAAATTTTGTTTTATATCTCAAGTATAAACGATTGTATACGTTGATTGTTTTGTGGGTTCCTGTCTACAGGATCTGGAATTTTATCGATCCCGTAATACTATTTAGTCAGTAGTTAGTCAATATTTACCGCAAGCAGGTATAGAAGTTGAAATTCTCATTTCTTTCATCTAGATTATCTTTGTTGTGACTAGCCGGTTGGTAATCAAGTAACCGTGGAGCAGTGTCTGGTGCTACCGATCCTTTACTTGCCCTCTATGCCCCATTCTGTAACATTTAAGTTTTCAATTCCAACCAGGCCTATTCGTTATGCTGGTGGCTAGAAATCTAGGCTGACGATGACATGGTCGAGAACCTAAATGCTATCAGAGGGATCCGGACATCCCCTATATCTATAAATTATTCCTCTTTCGCCCTAGAAATCCGGCATCCCAAGCCCATATTCTAGTATCGAACAAGTTCATAACCCATACAATTATCCAACTAACCTCAATCACCCCTTGAAGAGGCAGTTATGTCTGTTAATACGAAAACCTTTTCCACAGATTTATATGGCGAACATCAAGGCCGACATCCTTCTATGGACGACCTCAAGAATTCACTCTCAGAACGCGTTAAATTGGCCCTTGTGAAGCTTATTTCTGAGCGCCCTGGCACCACTTACGTGGATTATGATGGCCGAACTGCAACTGTGGCGGCACATGGAAAGCTATACGATAGTGTGTCAGCTGAAGAACTCACCTTTGGCCCTGATGGTTCTAATTCTTCAAATGGACGTTGGAAAGGCTGGACTACGGCTCATTTAAAAGCCGATTTTCATTTTGAGGATATTTGGTCTTATTTCAGTCTATCTGTTTGAGATATCCAGAAGCTCTACTTTGGTGGCTTAAAAGCAGGTAACAAACCGCGGAGAAAAGTAGTTTTTTTTACGTAAATAATAAAAACTGGGAACTCTAATGTGATTTATATGCGCGCTATCTACAGTTCTTCCGGAAATTGTTGTTGGGATCAACCGAGAAGCTATGACATTTACGGGATAACAAATGGTGATCAGAAATGTATGGTATTCACCAGGTAAAGTTATATTAAGAAGTGTTATCTATCCCTCTCTTCCTTAAGTCTGAACTCCTCTTTATACCCGCCAAAATGCATTGAAACTAACAAGATCAATAAAGGAGTGATGTAAGAGAGAGACAACAAAATGTCATGTATAGCTGCCAGTATGGATAGATGGATAATTACATTTACCGAGACGCCTTGCAGGAGTTGGATCCCAGATCATGGGTAGCCTGCCAAAATCACACCGAATTGTCATAACAAGATGTTTAAACAGTAGGGGCTGTTGGTATCTAATGTTCGTGGTCAGGAAAAAATAATGAGGGCCATCAGTTGATTGGGGCTGGAAGAACGCGGTCGATTTAGATGGCCGACTTCAAGGCTCTCATTTTTTTTATTAGTTGTCATTCTCACACAACCCTAAATCTAGAGATGAAAATTTAGGGCAAAAATGGCCTCTAATCCGACCTCTTAATCGAGAATCTATCTGTGATCTGGCTGAGAAAATTACTGACTACATTCCCGATAGCTAGCAGCCCGATACAGTTCGCGGTCCATCACCACCCTTCTGCCAGACAAAAGGGAAAATATCAGGCTACGACTATACCTCCACGAGTGTGGTTGGCCTATAAAGCACGAATGCTTAGCGCCCATCATGGCCAGCACGGGAGCGTAAGTATGCCAAGTGCCAAGCCTTCCGCGGAAGCAATGGGGTTGGGATCCGAAAGCCGGTTCACGCAAACAGTTCGCTGGGTCTAAAATCCTTCGGTTATGAGATCATTTTGACTGTCTTAGTCACATGCCAATTTCGCGAAATGTTCGACATATCCGGACGCAATAGCAATCACTGACTCTTTAAGAACTGTTGCTCGCTGCTATCAAATTCCCCCAACTTGAACAGACAATAATTTATAAAGAAATCTCTACGAGGGAAAGCCGTTGATCCCTTAGAACCGCACCACTGCGGTCTGGTCCAGTATTGCGGTCCTACAAACAAGGCAAACGTAGAACACCCCGTGATATGTATATTTTATGCAGATTCCGCCAGTATTTGAGTATTTCACTTTCAACACATAGGTTATAGCCATATGTTTATATATCACTATTTTTTGCTGAAAAGGCTAATTTTTGGACAATTTCTTAATGCGTTAATACTTATGCGTCTAATCTAATTATATAAAAAATCTGCATCTTCTCTTATCCTTTTTGGAACACGCCCTAATGAGCACCTCTGTGTGCTACTTCCCCCTTGTAGGTGGCTGTTATTAGGTAGAGGAATCTCTTCATCATCCAGCCCAATCAGCTGATCCTCAGTAGCTCTTCTTTTTCCCAACACTCGTAAACCATGCCATTGAGCGGTAGGAAGTTCGATCCCGGATAGACCTTCTTCCTCCTCCTCATAATCATCCCTGATAGGATCAAACTCATCCATGGATCCTCTTTGTACCCGTTGACGCGCACGTGGTAAACCGTTGTTATCTCTTATCGTGCCAAATAAATCCTTATCGATAAGCTATCACGTGTGGCCCCCATCCAGGTGGCCTGAAAGTAACTGTAGCACTTTCAACTATCTAAGGTCAGCGATGCCAGGGGATGAGTTGTCAAAGGATCACCTGTATGCCCAGAATGGCCAGGATGAACATGAAGCTCAATCACTCCTGTCTACCTCAAGTGAGGAGCACGATTTAGCTTTCCACCCGGAACCCCTTCCGTCGCCGATCCTCCCGAGTAACGCGACAAATGGCAAATGCCACTCCGCAATCTCTCAACCTACGGCCGATGGAAAGCGCCGCACACCGCGCACCATGAATCGAGTTCGATTTAACCTGGAGGAAGAGCTCGAAGACCCCAATCGCATTTCCATTGAGCGTGCTCTCAGCCCAGACGACAGTCCGGATGACACACTGTGGTTGGAGGATGAGGACTATGAACTTGAAAATGGGGGCCCAGGAACACATCACAGTGGACAATCAATCCCTCTTCTCACAAATATTGAAGCGCCTAGTGTGACACTTGCGACATCAGACGATTTCTTCCCCGAAGACCATCTCGAAGATGCGCGGCCGCGGAGTGGGATGAAAATGGCGTTCATGAACATGGCCAACAGTATTATCGGGGCTGGAATCATTGGGCAACCTTACGCGCTTCGCCAGGCAGGTATGACGGTGGGGATTATGCTGTTGACTGCCTTGACCATCACAGTGGATTGGACCATTCGATTGATTGTGATCAACTCTAAGTTGAGTGGGGCGGATTCTTTCCAGGCGACTATGCAACATTGCTTCGGGAAAAGCGGTCTCATCGCGATCTCGGTTGCGCAGTGGGCATTTGCATTCGGCGGGATGGTCGCATTCTGTATTATTGTTGGTGATACTATTCCACACGTCCTAGGCGCTTTGTTTCCATCTCTTCAGGATATGTCCTTCCTATGGCTCCTCACGGATCGCCGGGCCGTTATCGTTATCTTTGTTTTGGTTGTTTCATACCCATTGTCTTTGTATAGAGACATTGCCAAGGTCAGATCTTTTTTCTCCCATACTAGTTATCAAAGACTAACGGTCAGGTAGCTGGCGAAAGCATCCGCCTTAGCATTGATTAGCATGGTAGTCATTGTCGTCACGGTCATCACCCAAGGCTTCCGGGTCCCGCCTGAATCGCGTGGCGAGATTAAAAGCCACCTCATATTCAACACTGGCTTTTTTCAAGCTGTCGGGGTCATTTCCTTTGGTAAGTTTTAGCTGTCCCTGTCAATAGTTCAAAAAAACCTGCTAACAATTTTCAGCTTTTGTTTGTCGTATGTTCCTTTTTATCCTCCTGATATCACAATCGCTAATTTCCACAGACCACAACAGTCTTCTGATCTACGGCTCATTGAAAAGGCCGACACTCGACCGCTTCACCCGGGTCACACATTACTCGACAGGAATATCTTTAGTGATGTGTCTAGCAATGGGCATCGCAGGGTTCCTGTCCTTCGGGTCTAAAACGCAGGGCAACGTTCTGAACAACTTCCCATCAGACAATATTGTCGTCAACATCGCACGATTGTACACTTTCCCCATTGATTCTGATATTTAGTTTCTTGGCTGACTTGACTAGTTGCTTTGGCTTGAACATGTTGACTACACTACCGCTTGAGGCATTTGTCTGTCGTTCCGTCATGATAACCTACTACTTCCCCGATGAGCCGCACAACACCGTTCGGCATGTTATCTTCACAACGGCGCTGGTGGTGACTTCGATGGTGTTGTCCTTGATAACCTGTGATCTGGGAAGTGTGTTTGAGCTCATTGGCGCGACCAGTGCTGCTGCTCTAGCCTATATATTCCCTCCTCTCTGTTACATCAAACTTAGCAGTGCTACGCGGCGAGAAAAGATCCCGGCGTATCTATGCATCTGCTTTGGGGTGCTTGTGATGGGTGTTAGTCTAGTGCAGGCGGTCATCAAGATCATTCGAAGTAAGTCTACCCCGGGAAATGGCTCTCATTGGACTCAATTGAATGGCTATTTGGTCGCACCCTCAACACAGGCACTAACATTCAAATTTGTCTTTGCAGATGACGGCGAGGCTCATAGTTGCAGTGCACCCTAGACGGGGTTATCGAGGAATTTCCACAGATGGCGGCGGTTTCCACTCCCAGGGTGCCCGAGAAGTCCCTTGGAGCCGTGTTGCTATGTACATATTTACCCACTTTGAACAAATATATGTTGTGTATAATACGCTACAATAATCCCATTCGCAAATTGCTATATGCTGGTGTTTATGTAGGAGTGAATTGCGATGTCTCAGGATAGGTAGCGGGCACTTCAACGGTGACTGTGTGCCTATGTAGGCAGGTAGTGTGTAGATATACCCTGAAGTTAAACCAAGTACGGCGAAGAACACCCTCCTCGTGCCAGCGATTGGCCGCATGCGCTTCCCAACTTCGGCTTCGCGGCCCGTCTGCCTCGTTTCTCGTCTTCTACAACTTGTACAACTCCGCTCACTCTTTACATCCCCAAACTCCACGATTTTTATCAATGGCTCTCTGACATCCACGGGTATATCTATAGGGCTTCACTATCACGTGGACGTTTTCACCTGTCCTAAAATGACTCGCACGTGGACATGTCAGTCCCCAAGGCCAAAATACCTCGATGGAAGGTGCGACGGACAAGTCGCGACCTTGGAAACGCAGTATACAGCATTGCCCCTACCAAATTCCAATTGTTTGCGTATTCACAGACGCGTCACGTCTTTGATCCCAACTGATCCTGATTGTTCATTTATTTATCCTCTTCCCATCTTCTCTCTTTCTTCCTTCTATAACTACTCTCTCTCCCGTTTTTCTCTCTCGCTTAGTCCACTCTGGTTTGAGACGCCATAGTGGTTCTCACAGTCCTTGTATCTGGTAAACCCTCTGCAAGTTGACCATCTCTGTCTCCTTCACTTTCCAGAGTTTCAAGTCCACAGAGTATCCCCCTTTGTCGTCTGTCCCTTTGGGACCTTGCGTGTGCTTTTTAAAGTATCTTTTCATTTGCCCTTCCTTCGAGGGGCCATTACTTCTGAGCTAACCTCCCACCTCCCTCCTCTCACTCCCCCCTCACCCTTCGTGCTTTGGCCAGCCAAAGCAAAGTCCCGACCCGGTGACACGTTGAAAACTACGTGCCAGATAACCGCATCTATTATCCTCATATTACTGTTCTCGGCGCTTCACCCGCCACGGGAAGCGCACCAGCAAGATGAGTGAATCCGCAGAGCAGCTCCGCAAGATGCAGATTCTTCAAATGGTGATATCCAGCCCCACCCACTTCTTCGTGGACCTTTCTAACCAGCGGCATCAACAGGCGGACCTAGGAACCGCTCGGCGTGAAATGATTTCGACCGCCGATATCAAGACTCAGGCTCGCTCACAGCTTGTTGACATTGAATCCAAGCGACTTATGGATCAGAGAGATGAAGCTCAATTGAGCAAATGGGCAAGTAAGTGCCAAATAAGAAAACACTCCTGTGCCCCTTTGACTTTGTACTAACTTGATTTTGTTTCAGACTTGCACACTGAGATTGGAGACACTCACGGCATGGAAGACCTCGACGACATAAATTCTGGCCAGTCCCACCGCGCTACTTTGCATGCCATGTTGCATGCCAATGGAAGTCAGCCACGAACCTATGCCAATCACCCTTACCCACCTCCATCTGCAGGTCGCGGAGGTGGTGTCATGGGAAAGAGAGGACGAGGTGGTTTTGTCCCCCCTCCCCCTATGGGACCTGCTGATCTTCCTCAGGCTTTTGCAAGGTAAGAAGTTGATTTACTCCGACCTTGAAAACATCTTAATTGACGAGAGAGAAATCACAGAGCCACATTTCGTGGAAATGTTGGTCGCCCAGGACGTCTGGGACCGCGCGGTCGCTCGACTACAATGTCGGCCAGCATTCACTTGGACCCTGCGTTAAACTACAACAACAACGAAATCGATCCTCACGAACGAAGGGGACGTGGACGTGGCAAGGGCAGGGGCAGGGGCAGGGGCAACGCCCAGGAGCAGGCCCATGGTACGTTTTGATGACCAGCACAGAAAGAGAGCACAGCTGACAACGTTCTTAGTTCCGTCCACCCCTAGCAGACTCAAGCGGCCGCCTCCAGGGTGGGTGATTATACTTCTTTTGGTGAAGCTTCTATGTTAACTTCTTGACCAGTGTAAACTTCGCAGCAAGAATCTCCGAGCCAGGAGAATTTATGTCCTTATTTCAGTCTCGCCGAGCGACTGAAACATACGAGAAATCTAGCAACACAATTGTCTCTGCTCCAATGCAGAAGGCTGCATCTGCACAGAAGTCTATTCCGTCAATCGAGCAAAATATCAAAATCCCTCTGAGTGGTACACCCAAGAGCAAGACGACGCCATCTCGTGCTGTTGCCACCGCAGCCAAGATTTCCCAGCCCCAAATGGGACCCTATGTAGTGGAAACACCCCTTTCAACTCGTGTTGTTCCTCTTGATCAGACTGCATCTTTCAAACCCCGCAAGGTCCAGCCTGATACACCCAAATCTCCTCAGCCACATAACAACCCCCCTCCAGTAGAAGCAACCCCACCATCATCTCATTCTGTCTCCATACAACGAAGTGCCAAGTCTAAAAGACTGAAAGACATAGCGACAGGCTCCAGGGCTCCTTATCCACCAGTGGTCGCAATCGCCGTGAATGACATTCAATGGAAGGTTTCGCCCGGCGAAGAGCCACGAAAGAAGGGCACGGCTCCTTTGAGCAAATCAGTAGTCTCATCTGAAAGCTACATGCCCCTCGCCGAGTCTAAGAAGTCACCCGTCAGCAAGGTCGGCGGAATCAAAGACAACAAGCAGAATGTTCCTCCTGATAGCCAGAAGGGGAAAACCATGCAGCAAGCCCAGCAGTCTCAAGATCTTCTCGGCGATGATGATTCTCCCGTTAATGCAGCAGCGAAAGCCCCTCACACTTTGAAAGCAGTGGCCATCCAGAGTCCAGGGACTGCCGAATTGGCAGGTCTTAAGTTTGCCGAGAAAGCCAGGGGCTCAGTGCGTGTCAAGAGTATTGACGAAGTCATTGCTCCCAAAACAACGAGCAATGAGGCCCCAGAGGCGCAAGCTCGCCGCGATAATCAGAGTCAAGAACTTGACGGTTTTGGAACCTATGGTCCGCAGATTATTGAAGAGCTTCGCGACATCCGCAGAGACATTCGTTCGCCCCAAGACCTAGCCACTACCCGTGATATCGAACGAATACTTGAATCTAAATTGCTCCAGCTAGTCCCTACGGCATATGCACCGCCGCCTGCAGCACCTATAGCCTCAGATATAGAGAACCGGCTGGGTAATCTGGTGGCACTTGTGGAATACCTTTCAGCATCGCAACATGGGACTAACACTGCTGAAGTTCCCTCGGCTGCCCGGCGCGACCTTACCCCCTTTGAGGGGCACAGATCGCCGCCCCCACCTTCTTCCAGTTCAAACTCACCCCCGTCTGCTGATAAACGCGCGCACAAGGTACGTGTGCCCGGCCTCTCGCCAACCAGGAGTGAGAGTTCCGACATTATTTCGCACTTCGAATCACTTCAGGTCTCAGACAAATTGGTTGCACCCCTCCAGCCGCAACGTGTGATCCCTGTTCCAAAACTTCGTCCGCTGGATATCCCAAAGAAGAGCACTACCTCTGATGCGTCTGTTCAGGTTACTCCCGCCATGGTGTCACGTTCAAAGGAGGAAATGAAAAGGCCACGGACTCTTAACGATTCGATCTTTGCAGGACCTGTAGGCCCTGTCACTTCCAATTCTAACGTTTTTGGGCCTAATGCGGTGCTATCACAGACCACGACTCGGGGGTTGAGCGCGAATCATCCTAACATCCCCAAGCAACAGGATGCTCAGTCAGCCGGTGTTCGTACAATCGGCCCTGCACCATACAAACCCCGTGTTATTGGACCTGCCCCTTCTCCATATGAGCAAACTACATTGCGCGATGTTTCAGCAGCCCACGTTCGTACTGTTTCCGTCCAGCGCGTCAACACTGAGAATCGGCCCTCATTGAATGTTACAAACCGTGCTTCGAGCTCCATGAGTCAATCCAGTGATCCAGCGTCCCACCAAGCTCCGGGTCGACTGTTCTCGATGCCTGACCCTGCAAAAATTCTCCAGCCCAAAGCGAGGACTACTGGTTCATTCCCTTCCAACCCATCTCGCCGCTAGTCAACAGCATACAAGTTCCAGAGTCTGAGTTTCAGTGGATTTCTTCTTCTGCTGGCCTCAGCCAGCTCTAAAAATCTATGGTTTCTACTTCAATGTCGCTTTCATCCATTCTATGGCCTAGTTGAGCTTTGAGATCTTTCACTTTCCCGGGCTCATATTTCAGTTGTTCAATTGTTCAAAAGCGAAACATCAATGATCGTTTAACGGGCTGTGTATGATTAACCAAATACTTGAACCTTCAATCAAGTAATTGTTTTTTTTTTCTTCCTCTTTCACTTCAATGTAGATGTAGGCGGTTTATTCCACAGGGCTAAAGGAAAAGATGGGATTTGGAGTCAGACATGTAGTTGGGAAGATACCGAACAGATGGAGGATTTGGATCTATTGATTCAGGGTCTGACTCGGTCATTCCATTCACAATTCACTTTCTATTCCAAAATATCGAGCAACTTCAATCAGACCCGAGCCTCCAACTCCAACCCAACGATCGACAACCCCTTCTTCTCTGGCTCGTGCAACGTCTCTACTATCCCAAGCTTCTTCCAACTCTCTCTCGAGATAGATTGTTTGAAATCCGCATATCTTAGCCGCTTGCAAGTCCTCAAGATGGGCTGCGACGAGACAACATTGCGAATTCTTGAAACCGAATCTGCGAGCAGCACCATCATAGACCTCTGGCGACGGCTTGTAAGCCCCGAAGTGCTCTGCACTAGTAATGTGCGTGAAAGGCAAAGAATTGTGTCCTTGTAGGTCTTCGAGAAGTTTAACATTCCCATTGGATAATGTAGACGTCGAAAATTTAGTATTCAGCAACGAAAGACCCGGCGCACTGTCAGGGTATGAGTCAAGTCGATGCCAAGCGAGCGTCAAATGTTTGAGATCGTCCTCGTTGAATAAATCCCGGAGACGCCATTTGGTGAGAATATCTTCCAGCGAAATTCGGTTGTACTCATCTACTGACATAAAGGGCTTAGATGTATCGTAGTTGTCTCCAAAATTCATATATGAGCGATGCCACTCCTCGGAGATCTCCTGCCAGCTCGAAGCGGACATATCAGAGACACGTGCTCGCATATCGGGACTCGGAGATCGAGCTTGGTCTTGTAGAACCTTTTGTGCGGCGGCATTCAGTTCGTTCGCAATGCAATATCTCCATTCCACAATTGTCCCCAGGACATCGAAAAATAGCATTGAAGGGGGTTCATCCCGTGACATCTTTGTGGAAGGTTCTTTGAGAGATATCAAATAAGGAAGGCTTTTGTATGAACCATAGATTATACTGTCAGTGATAGAAACAGAACTTGATAGAATAAGCAGATGACTTTACCGCTAGGAACTGATGTAGGCGTTGACAAGATGGTCTCGCAATGAGATCGGGCTTTTTTAAATGTAGCTCTTTTCATCAACCTCGGGATTTGATTGCTTACAGTTGCATGTGATTGGTAGGTGGAAAGTCTTAACAAGGCCCCCGGGTATCGCGGGTTTAGAATATTAGGCGAGGCGCCAAAACTCCATCGGTAGTGTAGTCTCCAGATTTGGGATAAATCGGATCGAGGAATTTTAATCTCGGCTCCACCCATAGAATACCCATAGGCTGTCGATGGACGAGAAATAAGCAAAAATCATAGTAATAGCATCTTGCAAAAGTTATACTTCTACTATGCTAGTTCGTTGTCTCTTCAGAAAGATACTGGAGTTCGTGGGTCGCAAATCAGAAATAGAAGTCATTCTATGGGGTTTAAATTGAACGGTTTGAATTCAGCTCTATAGGTTTCCTCGTTCCTATTCAAAATCGTCATCTCTTCGTTTCGTTCGTTTTCCCCTGCCTGGTGATTGGACGTTTAAAGTTATGGGTGGTGACCTCAAAAGCGGTCCTTTTCAGCGTCAATTTTATAGGTCCTCATATTCTACTTGTAATTTATCGCAACTAATATGGTATATGGGATGGCGATCGAGGCCACTCGGTGGAATATATTGCCCAGTGAGACGATACATTCCCTTTACCTAGGTAGGCTAGACATAGTATGAGGTAAGCACTAAATCTGCTAACTAGTGGACATGGATGATAGCAACGTACCTTGACCTTGTCCTACCCTTCATTCTCTGTATTGACTCCAAAAGCTGGCGCCGTACTTCGTACTTTGTACAAATCCGTGGAACAAATTATTAGGTGAAAGGTGTTGACTTCCCGATCATATAAAAACTAGACGATGGAGGCAATGAAAAAGTCCAAAAATTACCTCGAGCATCGTCGTACGCAGAATCGCTTGGCTCAGCGCAGGTTCCGTCGTAAGTAGCCAAACAGTCGATCTCCCGTCTCATCGGAGGCTTATGTACATGTACTGATCGGTTCTCCAGAACGGCAGAGCCAGCAGAAGGCCAAGGCAGATCAACCACCCCAGCAGACCCTAGAGCCACCCATATCGGCGACCGATAATCCATCTAGCGTTTTCAAGTTCTCGAGTGGAACCTGGCCGACATGCCCGAGCACTATCAAATCCCCGGACGGGCCCATCGGGTTTGGGGTTAACTGCCTACAAGGCGGCGCCAATGGACTGATCGGCATCCAAAATTTCATAAACATGGACGATTTGAAGGATTCAACCCTCTCAAATCTCCTTGCCGGCCCGTCACCGGGCATATCTAACACCGATTCCACTGAGCATACTCTCTCCGGCAGCGATCGAGACTCCAACCCCAGGCATCCAGGTCCTCTAGCAAGCGCAAGCGGAAGCAGCAGCACTCACAGAACTACACCAGACAGTTCCGACACAAAACTCCTATCAAAAGCGCTAATAGATATATCAACGCCCGCTAGTGCTATTAGTGCTAACGCACCCCTTTCCGGGACAACAAGAAGCGACGACGCAGACTCAGGCTGTCTTTCCGCGCTTCATATAGCCGCACAGAAGGGGCACCACCGGATCATGCGCGTGTTACTCAAGCAGGATATTGAGTGCGACGAGCTTGACAGCGATGGGCTCACGCCTCTAATTCATGCGATAATCGGCGGCCACGAAGAAATTGTCGCGTTGCTGCTTATGCACGGGGCGTGTATAGACCAGACTGACCGCCAGGGTCGCTCGGCGCTACATTTTGCGGTTACTCATCGCCGCGAGGCGATATTGAAAATTCTTTTGGATTATTGCGTGGGCCACCAGGGACTCATTGATGCTTATGATAGTGGCGGGCGCACGCCGCTGCATATTGCGGTCGATAGCGGGTTTGAGGAGGGCGTGCAGGCCCTCTTGGACCGTGGAGCTAGTGTACATTATAGGACCAGGAAGACGGGGATTCCGTAGGATGGAATATATATATGGGTATGTCAGGCGCGAGCATCAACGGTAACAGAGCAGTTCCAAATGAAGCAGCAAATCCCTCTCTGTCAATATCCTTATACTGCAATCTTCATAATCTGCTCCACGACATCCAAGCCTGTCAACTTCTTCAGCATTCCATCAAACATCCCAAATGGCAGGACACTAATCAGCCTCACAACCCAAGCCTGCTCTCCCCTCCAAATAACAGGAGGTGGCTTCTTCTTCAGCAAATCACCCACAACCGCCGTTGCCCACTGCAAAGTCGGCATTCCCCCTTCAGCAAAGGAATCCTGACTTAACGCTTTTTCCACCACCTCGCGCGCTGGGTAATAGATCGAATTCTTTGGAAGAGTTGGCGGCTTTGCCTCCTTTTGATTCTTGATCAGATTGGAGCGCACCACCCCAGTCTTCAAGTCGACAACAGTGATCCCTAAAACGCCCAGCTCGAGTCGCAGAGTGTCAGATAACATGGCAATAGCAGCCTTGGATGCTGTGTACACGCCCTGGAATGGCAGTACGGCGACAGAGCCCACGGACGACTGGTTGACGATCAAACCGCCATGAGGACTCTTCAGCAGCAGAGGCAAGAACGCCTGCGTGACCTCGATGTAACTCCAGACGTTCAAATCGAATAAGCGTTTAGCGTCGGCGATGTCCACGTCAGATACGGGCATGACATACTCGGCGCCGGCATTATTGACCAGGATGTCGAGATTCGGAAGCTTGGTAACGACGTTCTTGATCGACTCACTGGACAGTACATCCAGCGTTAGGGTTTCGATGCCGGCGGATGTGACCTGGTCTAGTTTAGAGGGATTGCGGGCCGTGGCGTAGACCTTTAGACCGGCGGCGTGGAAAGCGAGGGCAAGGGAGGCTCCGAGGCCACCATCGGAACAACCGGTGATGAGGACGGTGCGGGCCATTTTGGATTTCGGGGGGCCTCTATAGATAACGGTGATATCGAAGGCACAGTACAGTTCAGATATAAAGGGTTTGCAAGTTTATATATGAATTCATCAGTTTATTTGTTTCTTGGACTTTGGTCCGTTATAGCCCTGAAGATGGTGATGACATAGTACTTTATTTCCCCGGCTCCGATCTTGACCAATCGACAGAGCTGTTGATTATACTATAGATGTTGATTACCCGTGCCAACGCCGATCAACCGGCTCAATGTACCTGATGTATCTTTTGTATGGGATCCACAGCAAAAGAGTACAAAGGTAGACCCGATTTGGGCTAGGCGCGGGTGTCCTGATTACCCGATCGGGTCAGCCTCATAAGAGGCCCCGGGGCCTCGGAGACTTTTTTATTCAATTGTGATGTGGGGAAATCGGCTTCGGAGCTATTATACCATCGGGAGTATTAGTGATAATTGGTAAGTGGTTTCACTATTAACTGAGTGTAGAAGTAAAGAATACAATAAGAACCGCCGAGTCCCATCCGATATCTAACCCTAACTCTCAATAAATAAGTCCCCTTAGCCAGAAATGGCACAATAATTTCGTTACCAGCATTAATATCCCTCTCAGACACGTGTCGCACAACTCCGTGGATCCAAAATTATAACCGAAATTCTTATCCAGAAAATGAAAGCAGTCGCCGAACACATTTGTAATCACCTCGCTGGCATATGCTTTGAAAACAAGGTGCATTTGAAGAATCTTACCTTCGCAGCCGCCTTTTGGGGAGACATGCATAGCCTTGAGATGTGAGGGAAGTGGTTCGGTCATTCCAGGCGACACGCAGGGGAAAGGCTTATCCCAATCGAGTCACAGGCGCCCTTCACTCTTTGATAGTGACGCAGCAAAAAAAGAAAAGAAATAATATGAATAATATCATAGAATATAATATAATACAATATCATGCAATTCAAGGTAAGAGACAAGAAAAGGGGTGTAAATATGATATATCACACTACTCTACCAATCACCGCATAGGCCAAATCTACCACACTACAAAGAAAAAGAAAAGTAAACATGCGTTTCAGGTTATGCATCCGCCTAGACTATTTATTCCAATTCAGCGGAATAAGAAAAGACCTCCTTCCCGGGCATGCTGCATATAAGTTCACCAAATCCAGTATATCCAACCTTCATTATTTGACGGGGAACACGCTTCCCGTTCCGGCCGTTCTAGGACTTTTGTACTCAAATGGACCTGTCAACGTCCTTTTGTTTTTCTCCTTTTTTTCTTTTCTGACTCATGTACCCTCTGGCTGCGGTCTGGCTGCGGCTGCAGCGGTCAGGAACTGTTTCGGGACGTTGAAATTCGGGAACTCGATCGGGGAAAGACGAAGCGACATCCGGCGGAAAGTACAGAACGGTCTGGCCAAAGTACATGACAGTTATATCAATATCGGCATGTGTAAACTTGACGTGGTGTGTGATGTACGCGGTGCTTGCAAAAGTTGAAAATCCCCTTGTCTTGCTGTTTGTGATATGTTGAACTACCGAGTGTGTCTGGAATCCCAGCACGAGACATATCAAAATTTCAAAATTGGCTACTTTGACTAGACTATGCTCGTTGAATCATGCACTTTGGCACATAGATGGTTTTCTGTGAATATCCTAGTTATACCCTGTCACCCTAATCAATCTATTTTTATATGCCATGAATTCCACCGCCACTAGACCAGGTCCGTGTGCCTTGCGTTGAATATTTTTCCATTCACACATCTAAACCAGATTTAATTTAGTCAGACAGACTCTGCTGAGTTGTAAATAAGTGTACTTACCTTCGAAAGCATAGGATTTGCGCCTGTAGGGCTGCTGTACTTCCAGGCCATAGGATCGTTTCCAAGTAGGGATGTTGATCATGTTTCCCTATGGAGGTTAGAAAATACCTTCAAACTATATTGTTTATTCAGGCCTCTCACTTGTGTAATTGTCAAGTCTGTGGCATGCTTGTACCCTTGACAGTTGCTCGAGTATAAAATAACCAAGACCAGAGCAAGGAAGACGAGACTGAGACCGACAACAACAGCATCTGCTGCTGGAGTACAGGACCAGCAAAGACCGATCGAAGAAGACATTTTGTCTCGAATAATGCCTATGAGCAGCGGATTTTGACAATGAAAAGTATTATCATGGCCCTACGAACGTGGATATCCATTCTTCTTTAAACATAAAATTTCTTATAATGATATGTGGCAATCAGCTTCGCCAAAGCAACTCGACCAAAGAAAACCCATGTCTACTTCCCATCTCGGACAGTGCAGAATTACAATATCCTATAGGCACCACGAAAGCGAGAAGCCGGAGAATAAGCGCCGATCGGTCAACTCGTGGCCTCAGCACTTGGTCATCGCCTCTGTGGCCCGGATCCCCTCTCTGGTCGTATGCATCTAACGACATTGGAGGATTCAAAGATGATGCAGTAGCTTGCTTGGGCTTGGGGGCCCGATCCAAAATCCCTGTCCCACTATTTGTAGATCTTTATTGTGTTTATTTAATTTATTAATTTGATTCATTTTTTTGAAAAAAAAATCTTATTTCCGTGATTTTTGATCTTTTTTTTCTAATTCCTATCAATTCATCAATTCAAGTCGGGGAAAGCCCTAAGAGGGGCACTTAACAGGCCCATGGCTTTCTGTCAAAAAAGCCCAGGATATCAGATCCCCAAATTAATTACTATTAGTACACAAGGCAATCGATACTCGGCTTAGGGTTGGCGATATCAGTGAGAGGTAAATAATACCGAACATGAACCTATCAACCCTATAAGCCCTCGGATTAAGTTGCCAGGCACGGAGTACCCAAACACCCGTTAAGAAGACGCGTGGGCCGGGGACAAGGTATAATACAAGCCAGGAAGAATGAAAAAGCCCCATTAACCAAAAAAAAGCAAAAGAACCAGAAAGGACAAATCGCACCGCACCGTACCACACCCTTGAGAAATTCCACTCTCTTTTTTTCCCTACTGTCCTGCGGACACTGATCTAGGCACCAATCCGCCAACCCCGAACCAATTGAGAACTGTTCACTAGGCCATGGACCTTGTTTCTCATGAGGTCATGCATTAATCCGTTAATACTAGCGTACCGACAAGGCGGACGGTGAAGATTGCGACCCGGTGCTGTGGGTTTGCCATGCATATGGGAATCACCCGGGTAAATTTTCTTGTGGATTCATGGCTTTCTTTGGTGCTGGGGTCTGCATGTTTACTGCCTGTTGTCTTTTTCGATTGGTTCTAGATTCACCCTGTACTTTCACGCTAGCTCTCGGGCCCGACGGGAGAGGGGGCAGAAGGGGCAGAAGGGACAGAAGGGACAGAAGATCCGGATAGACTTTCTGCTTGCTTTTTGTTGTACCGGCCTCTTGGGATCAATCTTAGGAGGATCGACTCTTCCAATCCCGGTTCGTACTTTTGTCAATTTTTGGTGGCAGGGACTAGTTGGGTTATTGAGTTTCATTTTTGATATGATTGATATTTCTGAGACATAAGCCCGGGATCTAATCTTGCCATTGTACTCCTGAAGTCCAGAATGCTCCAGGTTCGTTTTAGAATAACAAAAATAAAATATGCCAATGTGAAAAAACGTGTAGATATCCAGCTAACCCATGTGTTTTCCCCCGCTAGGATCCCATGGATCCATTTGCTTTGAGGACTCCGGAACGCCTGCCATATTTCCCCGCCGTGATAACCATATTATGACGCCGTGGGCCAGAGGTGAAGATAAAAAAGAAATTTCGATGAAATAGGAACGCTTGTAGGTGGAAATTGCGCGGTAATGCACCCTCCTCGAGGGCGCAAGAGATAAATCAGATCATGTTCATTACTGGCTTGGTGGGCGAGGCCCAGAAGAAGGCCCAGAGGAGTCAACATCCGAGACCCGCGGCCGTTTTGGGTCGTTTGGACCGGGTGCTGGGACCCCTGGATATGCGCCAGGTGTAGCATCGGCATTGGTGACGTCTACCAATGGAGGTCTTTTCCCGTTGAGATTCTGCTGGGGTGGCACACTGCCTCGATTCATCGCGGCTGAGTTGGAAATGTTCCTTTGGTCAATGTTGGGCCGGGTCAATGGTCGATACGATGAGACAGAAGGACCTCTGCTGACCGGACTGCTAATTCCACCGCCAGGAGCACCGACTCTGCGCTGCAGATCCGTTGCAGGATTGACAAAATCGCGTGTGTTGTTGTTATTGGTGGGTGGTGCTGGAGAGGCGCTCGACAGCATCGGCCTAGCAATAGGGATGCTTTTGGTATGGTCTACACCAGCCGTCTTGCGGATGGAGGGACTCTCTGCGTGTGGATCAAATTGAGGTGCTCCCGGCGGGACGGAGTTTGGGTTTTCACGGAGGAGGTCCACTGCTCTAGCGGAATAGAAACCCGTTGACGGTGTGCCTTGTGGTGGGTTCATGTCCTGATTTCCCTGAAAGCCGCCGGGACCGGTTTCCCTTTTCACCGTAGGCTGGGGGATGTTGTTTTGTTGGGCATTCTGACCCACCGGCTGTTGCGGCGGGACTGATAGTCTGGGGTTTGCGAGATTTTGAGCAGGACCTTGAGCGGCCATTGGTCGACCTTGTACCGGAGCTGGAGATGGGATAGCTGATGCATTCTGTCGCGGATTAAGGGGGTTAGGGCGTCCCGCTTGGCCCGCACTATTCCATCGCTCTGGTTTTGATGGTGTTACAACAGCAGGGTTAAATCCTGCTCGAACAGGTGGTCCTCGCTGAGGCGCTGGACCGTTCGTTGGCACATGGCGCTGCTGTTCTCTATGGGCCTCCGTATCTATTACGATCTCATCAGGATTGCCTATGTCGGTTTCAGCTACTCCAAAGTCGGCTTCATCAAAGAGGTCACCTAAAGACCGTTAGCCAAGATTCAAGATTGTGTATTCTTGACACATACTGCCAAACTCTCCATCCCCCTCGAAAGAAGTATTATTCCCAGGATTATTGCTTCTCGCTTGATGAATAGGACGAGGGAGGGGTAGATCATCCTCTTCGGGTGCACGTTTTGGTGGAGGCAGTTGTTTCTTAGCAGGCGGCGCGAAGTCAGGGTGACGGTGGAGATCTTCAACATCCCATCTTCCCTATTCTGATAGTCAGCATAGCATATGACAAATTGGATGACACCGGGGATCTTACAGGCGCTGCCTTGACTTTGGTCACCTTGGCCACATAATCCTTGTCATAGATACAGTTACCCAGCACGTTGCCAAAGTTTCTCAATGCACGTTTCAAAGCATCTGTTGTGCCTTCTTTCTTGGCCTTCTCAAATGCTGCGGCCTTGCCCTTGCAGTTCTCGATATGCCCGTAGCCAATATCCTAGAAGAGCGTTGCAGTTAATATAACAAATCACCAAAATCCATATCTCGAAGAGATCCCTTTACCTCATGAAAGGTTCCATCCCTCAGGGTAACTCTCATAATGACTGAAAGTCCCAAGCTGATCTTGCCTGTGTTTTGGTTCTCCTCAACCTGATAAGCGTTAGCCAACCCCAAGCAGTTGATAAATCTATGATCAACGCACAAAATCAATCTGAATCGTCTGGATTGAGCTGGACCAGCCATTGAATCCAAATACCTCATTCGCAAGGTTAATGCATTTGTCCGCAGAGAGATAGTGCACTTTCTGCCCCGCAGCACCAGGTCGCGCAGAGATGTATTCGGGTCCCAACTTTTTATCAAGACGGGCTTGTAGTGTTGCAATCTCCTGTGCAGTGTATTCGCTGATGCGGCGTTGGGGTTCCTCGAATGGGTTTGCTGTGGCGGCTCCTGTAGCGTTCGGCATCATTATAGATCCCGCACCACCGCGATGTTGGTCACCAACGCTGAGATTATCACTATCAGTGCTCGGTTCCATGGGATATGACATTTTCCAGGTCCTGGGTATTGGGTCTCACGCTGGCATGTTCTGTTGTGGATGAGTGTCGAGTTCGATATTAGAGATGTAATGACGGCGTGTCGAGCGCGTTGTCAGGCACCAACACGCGGCTCATCGCGACATCACCTGACGATAACGCGATAAGATAAAGATTAGAGCTTCATGAACCAAGCCGATTCAAGTAAACAAAACACATTACTATTTTAAGGATAGTCGGAGATTATTGGGGATTTTCACATATGGAAGCCATTACTCGGGATTTCATCTCATTTCTCATTCGTTGTAAAAGCTATCTATCCTTTGGGATGAAGGAGGGTATGGCATCAATCATTGGATGACGAGACTGGCACTAGGGACCAGTCCTAGTTCCTTCAAAGTCTCTCCGAAGAACTCATTATCAAACACCTTCTTGGGGAAAGTCTGCACGAAGCTCTGAACCTCGATTCCATCCTGTTCCCTCAACGCGGCGGCAACCTCAAACAACGTAGTTTCAACGGGCAGTGTCTTCAGGATGTTACCCTTGGATGACTGGAATCGTAACCGAGTTTCCGTATAGGCGGAGGCAGGTTTAGAAGTAGCGGGACCGGAGGAAGTGGGTGCCGGGGCGGCAGCGGGTTGGGGGGGAGGAGCCAGACCGGCACGCTCAGCTCGCTGCTTCTCTGCTTTCAATCGACGCTCCTCCTTGTCGGCCTCGATCTTTGCCTTGATACGCTTCTTGGCATCGATTTCATCCTGCTTCTCCTTCTTCTTCTTGGCTGCCTCCTTCAACTGTTGCTTCCGCTCGAGGTCCTCCTTCGCATCTTGACTTTCCTTGGTGCTCTTCCTTCGGATTTCCTGATAGGAAAAGTCAGCAAAATACCTCTAGTCACTAAATTGCCAGGACCAAAACCAGGTATACACACCTCATTCTTCTTCTTGTCAATCTTGTCTTGTTCCGAGAGTCCTGCGCGCTTTGCCGCAAGCTTCTCTCGCAGCTCTGCCAGTCTCTGCTTCTTCTGCTCCTCGGTCAACGGAGCAATTTCCTCCGTAGACTCAGCAAAATCAACATGTCCCGACTTTGACGCATGGAACTCAGCCTGTGACTGGCCTCGGAACTTCTTGCCACACTCGTTGCATACTAAGCTGCGTGGTTGTTCGCCTGGTTGAAGTGCGGGGCTCTCTTCGTCTTGTGCCTCTTTCGCCTGTGACTGTATCTCCTCCAATGACTTGTCTTGGTTGTCCTCGAGCCACTGGAGTGCACCTTGCACTATTCACCCAGTCAGAGAATATCCCACTATGAATATCAGGGGAAAGGGCAGAAACTTACAGCCACCAGTTTTCGTCACTGCGAGCTGAGCGCGCTCTTTGTCGAAGCCCATTTCAATGAGCTGGTCTAGGTCCGATGCCATGATGACTGTTGGGGCGTGAAAAAGATAGCTGTAGGAAACACTCGGAAAATGAGCGCAATTCGTCAAGCTTGAAGCAGATAGGTGGTTCAGAAGTGAGTTAGATCGCGAGAACTGAGTGGGTGACGTATCAGAAAGGCGGCGAGCGATAAGGCCCACTTGCCTTCCCCGGGTTTCTATGGCATCAAGTTCTTCTCAATGGCGTGTCCGAGGGAGAACCCGATATTTACACGCCACTGAAAGAGTGACAATGTTAGTTTTCCCTCTCTATGTTTTATTTCACTTGTACTACCCATGCACACCTCTCCTACTTATGTATTTGGGCGGCTGTGTGGCGTGGCTCATAGAGCTGAATAAGCATGCAACTTGAAGGCTGTGGTGTGCAAGATGTATCTAGGGAAGCCTATCAGGTGTCATAGACAATAAAAACACTAGGATGTATATATGCTTATGTAGTATATATACAGGGAGGTACTAGCAATAGTCCACTGCAAAATGTCACTGCAAAAGACAAGATACCTGCCTTGTAGATATCCTAAGCTTTACTGTGTTTAAGCCACCAATGGTTTAGGATGTTGATTAAGATTTATTGGCAAGTTGGATTAACATCCAATATTGAAACCAGCATAACTTGAATGGGGCAGAGGGATATGGTCACATACCTCAATGCCATAGGTCCATGCACTCAAATTGTGGAAATAAAGCATATGCTAGCTTGTTATAGGCATATATGGCCAATAAGCAATCAATAGAACATCCATTGAAATACATACAATTTAACCAGAAGTGGGATGGCCCCACCACAAGCATCACATGCAGGTCAAGGAAGATGTTCATTCGAAGATACGAGGATGACACAGCATGCCGGGGAATGGTAGTGAGGCATGCCAATAATACATACACAGTTTCACAGCCAATATCCCAATACAATAGACAAAAATGAAGTAGGCAAATGTTTCACTTCCTATGTATAGATTGTCAATAGTGACATCACCTGACTGTTTGCTGAGTCAGCCAATTTCCCCAAAGTGCCCAAGTGTACAGTAATCAAACTCCTAAGGCATCACATCGGCTTAGACCTGATAACCCTCCCACACCTTTATTTCCCAATCGGAGCCCAATCGCGTGCAGTCATCTGTCCTCCTATCATCTTTGCTCCCTTTTCCCACCTTTTTCACTCTGACCACGTGCATCATGACTATCCAAATTGAGCCCTCTGAGTTGGGCTTCAAGCGTGCGTGCCACATCCTGAACCTGTATCAGACCTGCCTAGATCAACAGCTCATTTCATGTAATAGGTCCTTTCAATCATGAAGTATGCCAGGTCCTCCGCCTGAGCAACCCGAACGAGGAATCTGTGGTCTTCAAGGTATGTGTGACACCCCCCTCGGCCTTTGTCGCGGGACAAGCAGTACTAACATATGTCCTCGGCGCACTAGGTCAAAACCACCGCTC
The DNA here is from genome assembly GCF_000769745.1 of Penicillium expansum. Taxonomy (NCBI): domain Eukaryota; kingdom Fungi; phylum Ascomycota; class Eurotiomycetes; order Eurotiales; family Aspergillaceae; genus Penicillium; species Penicillium expansum. Next base: position 388,089 of record NW_015971406.1, read on the forward strand.
CTAAGCAGTATGTCCCGACCATGCTCTGCGCAATGCCTACACTCAAGATTTGTTGTCTAACCATATTCCAGTTACTGTGTGCGACCTAACTCCGGCCACATTGAGCCTGGCAAGACCGTCGAAGTCCAAGGTTGGTTGATAAGCGAGTACGCCTGCATTACACCGGGCTAACCATTTTTGGTAGTGTTGCTTCAGGCTATGAAAGAGGACCCTGCCCCGGATGCCAAGTGCAAGGATAAGTTCCTGGTACAGGCCGTCCCAGTCTCCCGTGGTTTGGAGGATGCCAGCGTTGCCCAGATTGTATGCCCACAATGCCGAATCGCGAATATCAAGGCCAGTAACTAATATCTACATTCAGTTCGACCAAACTGCCAAGGCCGACGTTGTTGAGCGCAAGATTCGAGTTGTCTTCCTAGCATCAGATGCCACTCCCAATGAATCGGTATGCTACTCAGCAATCATCTATCCACCTACATGGTCTAACTTTCACCAGGTGCATAATGAGGAACCTCCAGCGTACGCTTCGCCTGGCGGCGCAAACTTCCAGACCCCGGCCCCCAAGAAGATCGACTCCGATGAACCCTCCCCAATCCCTGCTCCCGATTTCTCCGACAAGAAGTCCCAGTCTCCCCAGCACGAGCCCGCATCTGCCATTTCAAATGCCAGATCCGCCGCCGTCGATGCTCTTCCCTCAAACGAGGACCTCAAATCCCAGCTGTCTGAAGCCAACGCCCAGATCCAGCGACTGAAGGACCGACTCGCAGACGAAGGACTGCGGCAGCGCAAGACCGGCGGAGAGGCCACCAGCAAGGCTGTGCCTGCCACCCTGCAGCAGTCACATGCGCCGGCGTCCAGTGGAGTTTCGATCAAGGGTGTAGCATGCCTCTGCTTGGTCAGCTTCTTGATCGCATACTTCTTCTTCTAAGCTCGTCTCCTGTTTGTCGCTTTCTCACGGTCAATCTGGATTCATTGCACCTCCTCTCTGTGAGCTCAATGCCTCCGGTCTAACGTCGCTGACGCCTCTCCCAAATTCCCATCTACTTTTTGTCTCTTGAAGAGCATGCCGTTTTCTATCTGTTCTAGCATCAGCCTTTCTCTGCGTTTGCTTTGAATTTTCCGCCCCAGTATCCATACTCTACTTTCATGTTGTTTCCCTGGGCTCCCAAACTCCCCTTGAAGCCGGACGTCTGTCCGTCTTATCCTCGTTGTCGTCGCTTTCCTTTGTTTTTACCCTTCCTGTCTTGTCTAATATCATTTTATGATGAACGGACTCAGCCTCTCGATCGTTTCTTTTTGTTTCATAAATCATTCTTGAGCTCGGCATAATTCATGTGATTGCTACTAGAGCTAAGTCCATGTCGTACATACTTGGGGACTTTGTCTCCCTTCTTTGGTAATTGGTTGATTGCAGTCATTCGGTTCTGTCCTCGCGCCTTAATGGGTTTTACACGCAAGCACCGGAAATGACAGGCCAATTCTATTGTAAATAAATATATCTACCAAACACAAGAACTCCATCCAATAATTTATGTCACTGAACAGCTAGGATTCAAGACTAGACGTCAAGGCAGAACAAAATCTAACATTGAATCTCGCTCTCCTTCCATCCATCACCCTCTTCACCCGCCGGACCCGCCGACGCAGCCGAGATGCCCTCACCACCACGTCCATTCCACTGCTTAGACGCGGCAGAATCACCACCGCGCTTCGTGCCACCACCAACAATCCGTCCACCCTGCTCGCGCTTCACACGACACCACGGACCAACATCCTTATCCAAGATGAAAGTATAAATGACCCAAACCCAGCTCCGATGGCAAGGCAACGGCTCATAGAACTCCCTCGCAATCTCATGGAGCTTATGCAATCTAGTCCAGGGAATAGCAGGGAAATCGTGGTGCTCGTTATGCAAGCCGACATTGTACGTTAGGATGTTGAGCGGGCCGTAGTACGAGTATGTCTCCGGGGGAGGCAGGGAGTCGAGCGGGTGCGGGGCCTTGGGCTTTTCGTTCTTCTTCAGCTCCGTCAGAGACTCTGTGCCGCCGTTCTTCACGTTTGAGAAGAAGTAGTGCTCTGCGATGAAGTGGCCTGCGCAGGGGTGCAGGGATCCGGCGAGGAATGAGCTCATTATGAAGTATAGCACTGGCTGCATGCTGCCGCATAGTTTGCTTAGGACGTAGTCGAAGCTTATTTGGACGGCGAGGTTCAGGAGGTGGATGTAGGTGAAGGGGGGACTGTAGATGAACATTGGGCGCACGGCGTAGAAGAGGATCTGGAAGGTGCAGAAGAAGGTTTTGCCCAGGAGGGAGTTTAGGAAGAAGGCTTCCACTGCTGTGGGGAGATCGGTGTCGAGGCCTGTTACGCCGAGGGACTTGTGGTGCGTCAGGTGGTAGGGCTATTGATGATTGTTTTGTTAGGTTATGGCTTCTCTTAGAGTCCTTCTAGTTTCTGGGATGTGGAAAAGTATACGTACTCTGAATGCTGCACTGTACGGCAGTCCGATAGGGAGGTTTGCGAAGATGGCGAGCAACCGGTTGGCGAAAGCGGACCGGAACGCCAGGTTGTGTGAGATCTCATGAATGGCGAGGAACAGATTCTGGTTGCAAGTCGCACCGATCACGTATGCTGTGACCAGGAACCGCCAATCGAGCATTGAGGTGTTGCGGAGGAGGTAGGCACAGGTGAGTTGGAGGGACACGACGCCGAGGACGACCCATTTGGTAAGAGGCTCGGGACCACATAGTTTCGTGACCTATAGACACAGAATATCATGAATCAGCATTGCAATTGCATTTGTTGACGCTGTCTGTCGCCTATGAAAGTGGCCAGGTGTATGTCGGAACTCCGCAAAGCTCCGCATGGAGTCTCAGCTAAACCCTCATACCACCATGGGGGCCTTTCAAACAGGGTCACGTACCTCCGGATGGGCCTTAATAATTGCCTGCCGTCTTGAGCGGTGCGGCTCTTCGGTGTATGTCCAGAAGAAATGGTCCTCAACTAAAGCCTCAGGTGCCTGGATTCTGGTGGACTCTGGCTGTGTTTTGTCGGATGCCTTGGCTGCCGACACCCGGAGGTGCGGCGAACTTGTTTCAACAACCGCAGACATGATGGAAATTGGTATGTGTCGAAGTTTAGGCCATGAGAGATAGGAGCCGATTTAAAAAGTCGGAAGACGGTTGTTCCACGTGGGGCGACACGGCATACTTGATGGCTGGAGGCTTGGCAGGATCGGCGCTTTGATGTCAGGGTTTTGACTCTCCAATCTATTTAACACATTACTAATAGGAGATTTCTTGGAAAGATGCTTTTAGTATTTATGAATGTCTATGAAATACATCAGTAGTCGTCGCCGCGACTAATAACCTCCTTCACATTCGGGCGCAACACAATTGTCTAAAAAAACAAGTCAGTAAACAGTCCAAGTGGAGAGATTCCCAAAATAGAAACATACATGTTCATATTGGGCAGTGTATGAGCCCTTGATATCGCAAAGGGGAGGGTAATCCTGCACAATTCCAGAAGAAACCAAGTTGTTCAACTATCTTTGTTAGCTTCAATGTCTCATATATGGACTTCGTCGTTAACTTACGCCCAAAAGGTACTTGTCCTGGCCAAGGCGGTCAATGTACCGGCGACAGAAGGGAAGAGTGCCAAAGTTCTTGTTGATCAGATTCAACAAGTTCTTGGCAGAGGAAAGACGTAGGGGAACGTTAGGAGCGTCGGAGGCGAGAGCGTAGTGCGAAGTTTCCATCTGGGGCTATGTTAGCTTTGGTTTCTCGGCCCAGTAAATACAGTAAACTTACTTCCTCTCGCACGTAACCTTTACCGGTACTACCGAATGTCTCAATGGCAAAAACTTCACCCTCTTCCATCTTAGTCTGGTCGCTGCTCTTGACAATAGGCACACTCTTGCCACCGTGAATGACGTGCTGGTCAATGTTGTGACCGTTCAAGTTGCGGATACACTTGACGGGGTGCATTGTGCCATTGAGTTCAACTTCATAACTCTCCATAGCTTCTTGAATGGCGGCACCAATATCACTCATACGGACATCAATTCCCGCTTCCTAGAGCCCCGTCAGCTCTGCTTGAAACAAAAAATTAGCAGGAAAACTTACCCGGATACCGGTGTTGGTGGCGTCCTTGACAGCGGCAAGAAGAGGGTCGTATACTGGGTCAAAAGTCATGGTGAAAGCACTGTCCACAATGCGGCCATTAAGGTGCGCGCCGAAGTCGACCTTCATCACGTCTCCTTGGTTCAGGACCATCTTGTTGCCCGCGTTCGGAGTATAATGCGCAGCGCAGTGGTTGATGCTCAAACCGCAAGGGAAGCCCATACCACCCTTGATGTTATCACCTTCCTCCAGACCTGAGTGCCCTGTCAGAGCGCGCACTGAATCTTCGATACCCTCCGCGATCTCAGTTAAAGTCTGGCCGGGCTTGATGTTCTTCTGCGCATACTGGCGAACTTGACGGTGAACCTCCGCACCTTGACGGTACTCTTGCAGGAAGTCATTGTTCATACGATCGAGGTATCGTTTCTCTTCGTTGGTGGTACGGTAGGCATTGTCGTTTAGGTATTCGACGATCTCGCCCTCGGGGTATTGGCCGTTGGGGAAGAGGTTAGACACGGGGACACGCGGTGGCTCGCTCTGAACCTTGGCACCACCCTTCTTCTTGCTCTTCTTCTTGGGCTTCTTCTTCTTCTTCTTTTTGTCGGCTAGAGTTGACCCCGCTGTTAGTTCAATCCGGCCGGCTTGTGTGGGGTGGGGTGGGGTTCCGGAGGCGCAGTCACGAAAATAAGCCTCAAAAACTTACCTCCAGCAGCTCCAGCCTCTGCGGCACCTTCGCCTTCTTGGGCGTCGTCTGAGTCCTCCCCCGCCTCAGCGGGAACCTGATCTGCCGTGGGGGCGGCTTGGACGTCCACTGGAATCTGATCAGTCACCCATGGAAAAAGCAAACAGGGAATTTGGGAATCTTACGGTCCAACTGATCCAACTTCTCCGTAGTCTGAGCTGCCATATTGAATGTGGCTAAACAAGTGGTATGTTCAAAGGCAAAAGAGGGGAATGTCGGATGTTGGGGAAAGAATTTTGCTGATAAGATAAGGCGATTTCTTGGAGATTTTCTTGGCAAAAGACCTGTTGTTTACATGCACTACGACAAGTTGCCCTCATAATGACAACCTTGAAGTTTATACATGAGTCATATGTAGACTTCAACGCAGGCTTTTACTATCATACTTACTATCATACAGAGCAGAAGTTATCCAACACCTCTCATCCACATTGTCTATTATCGTCTACTATTAAGATGTCGCTACTTCAAGTCCCCGTTGAACTGCTACTAGAGGTCTTTTCGTATCTAGAATTTGTTTTTGATCTCGGCTCCCTCTATCAGTGTCATCCTCTTTTGTATACATTGTTAAAAGACAGAGTCGACGAACTTCTCAAGACGGAGCAGTCTCTTCAACCTCTGGCGTGGGCCGCCGCGAACGGGAAGGAATTATGTGTTCGCAAGCTGCTAGACGCAGGTGCGTGGTTTAATGATTTGTCCCCGGGAAAATATTCGTTGTCCTGCGGCTGGTATACCTAGCGGGATGATCCTATGACAATGGCTACAAAGTATGGTCATGTTGGTGTTGTCCGAATGTTCCTCGACCATGGAAGAGACCCAACTCCAGCGATCAACGAGGATAGCTTCCAATCCCACCCTGATCTTGATTCCCTTATCTCCTTCGTAAACCCATTGACAGCCGCAGTGCTAGAAGGTCACACTTCAGTTGTCAGTCTCTTAATTGGAAGTGGATTTATCGACCGATGTGTGGAACCACCCCGGAAAAAGGAGTGGTGCAACCTATTATTATCCTTGGCGGTCATGAAGAGGCACATTCCCATCATCAAGCTTCTGCTTGCAGGAGGTTGTGATTCCAATGCTACGTGCCTGTCTGGGGAGGCCCCTTTGCATCATGTTGCCGCAGCTCCTGCTACGAGCACGACTATGGAAATTGTTCGTCTTTTAGTTGATTCCGGAGCTGACCCCGTGAATAGAGAATTCAATTCTCCATTTTCACTTGGCTTGAAAACTGGCAATGAGCCGTTCGTCAATTACATTTTCGAACAGGGCATTGCTTTTGATACTGAAGTCATCCTGAACATGGTTGATGAGATATCCGGACAGCACAAGAGAATGGCGTCTCTCCTCTTGAAGAGGGTTGATTTAAACCACACAATCAAATTCAGCCAAGGTGCACGATGTAAGCTCATATGTGGCGCTATAGCTGGCGGCTTCGAGGATCTGATGGAGAGATTACTATTAGCGGAGCCGTCTATCTTCGCGAACTGGACTTGTATCTTTGGTCATAAAGATATTATGAGTCTCGCTGTTGCGTCTGGTGATATCCGAAACATAGAGTTTTTGCTTGGACTGGGCAGATCTCTTGATCACGCCGTGACTTATCCCGCAATAATTATAGAAAAAGACACAGATGGAAACTGGGACCCCGATGATTGCCCTCCTTCAATGATTCTCGCGCTTAACCGGGGCCGTGATGATGTCGTAAAGTACCTTATTAAAAAGGGCTTTGATGTCGTATTTGCGTCAGAACATGGGAACGATCTTTTTAAAAGAGCACTTTATCTGGGCAAAGTGGAAATCCTTAAAATACTTTTTGGGACTTCTATTCCATCAATTAAAGATATTGCGTTCTCAGATGATGGTCTGTCAATCCAGCTTGCAGTCTTAGGAGGTGAAACCGTCTTCAGATTACTCCTCGAACGTGGAGTACAACTACAACCGAGCTACGTTGGACATTCCCGCGCATTCGCATGTGCTGCTCTGCTAGCTAATGTGCCTATATTGAGGATATTTTTGGATGCGGGTTAGTCTAGATGTGCGGTGCTTAGACCATGGCACACTCGGCCTATTATTTGACTCCGATGAAACTAGAGGTTGCACACTCCTCGGTCTTGTGGCTCAAGCGAAATATCGAAACACCGCAGAAGCTGCGGTTGATCTTTTGCTAGAACGGGGGGCACAGCTCAAACAGCTAACTGGCTCTTGCGGACACACGCCTTTGCCCTGCACAATCTTGGGAGTAGCTGGAAGAAATGTTATCAATGTTGAATCTTTCGTTGGGAGAATAGCCAAGGGAAACACATACGAAGATAGATTCAAACTACAACTATTCGATGGCAAATGTACCGACTGCGATGTACTAGCAACAAAGCTTCTATTGGAGAAAGGGGCCGATCCTCTCTTTGTGAACAGAAATGGGAAGTCCGCCTTGACCGTGGCCGGGAGCGCATGGAAAAATGATATCCGTGTGGTCAAGATGCTGTTAGAATATATTGACCAAAACCTTCCGATCAGTACAATCAAGGCTCATATATTAGCATCGATGGCCCCTTTTGACGCTTCTTGTGGCGCTTGTTGGGACAAGGAGAGACCTTCTTTGACCATACAAAAGACCCTTTGGATTTATTATTGGCGCAAGGTTTACCCACGTTCTAACGAGTAGTTGGATTTAGTACCCAGGTATGTATGTAGATTTTCATCAGAGATTTTGTTTAAGCATTCTCTACTACTATCGAAGAAATAAATATGTTGAATAGGTCACCTAAAAGTGTAAAGCCCACATTAGCTACTAAGTCAAACTATGACGGAACAAAAAGTAAGAAGTCTATAACCTGAAATGGATATGGAAACTAAGGAATTAAATCTATAATTTGATACTATATACAACTTCCATATCACATGGATACCTATAAGTCTTAATTAATAGGTTTCCTTTGTACTCGAGCTATACGAAGCCTCATCAATTGACGGTATTCGGCTGACCCACGACACGTTTCCGGATCAAATGTTGCTCCTTTGCTAAATAGCAGCCTCGCCATTACATCCTTTCCTTTTTCTAGAGCAAACTGTACAGGTCGACAGTCACCGTCGCCACTAGGGTCAGCGCCGTGGTCGAGTAAGAGCTTGACAGCCCTAGGTCGGCCATAGCAGACTGCCAAGCTCAAAGGACACAAATAAATTCCTTTTCGGTTCGCTTTGTGGTCTTCATCTAGGACAGCCGACTCATTCAATATCTTTTCTAACAGATCGTCAAGACGATTGGCAATCGCTCCCCTCAAGAGATAGCAACGTTGAGTATTATTGATCTTCAAAACGTGATCCACATCAATCCAGCTTAGTAGTAATGATCCGATCTCATGGTTCTTCCGTCTCGGTCGAGAGAATTCACGTAAGACTTCGGACCATTCCAATCGCCGCCAACAAAAGTTGTTTGATAAAAGGAGCTTCATAACGGGTAGGTTGTCCGATTTTGCAGCTTTGAGTAACAGACTGTCATCTGTATATAAATCTGTACCAGCCTCTACCAAGAGTTGGGCAATTTCCAGATTTTCAGATGATGATTTAGTAGCGGCAGCTAGGGCAAGAGGCGTCATGCCATCCAGGTCGCATGTATCGAGGTTGCAGTAATTGTGTTCAAGGAAAAGCCTGACAATTGATACATGTCCCATTTCGACCGCTTTGCATAAGGGAATCGCAGCATGTCTGTCATTGTGTTGGGGTTTGAAATCGGCCTTGTGTTCAAGAAGCAGTTTGACTACTGCAACATGCTCTTCTGGGATCGCGACAGTAAGCGCTCTTTTGAATAAATCTCCTTCTTTTCCGGTGTTGTGCTGAATGCAGTGGGGTAGAAATAATTCGACAAGATTGGTGTGTCCATTCAATGCAGCGATCACTATTGGTTCTTGGCCTTTGGAGACGAGGTCGTCTAATATCTTTGAGCCGCACATCTGCAACAGTTTCCGCGCACTAATTTCCTTCCCTTTTTCGGCTGTCCATGCTATGGCTTTCCCAGGTGAGTCTTTAGCGATAGCTCTGTAAAGACCCCTGTTTGACAAAGCATGGAAGTGGCGGCTGGCCCGTGTGAATGCATTGAGGTCTGGATAGTCGAGGTGGCTGGAAATCTCCAGTAGCATCTCATTAGGAAGTTCTGAAAGAGTCGTCATTTCGATGTTGTTCGATTGTTGAGAAAGGGGATGCGTGTTTTAGGGACCAAAAAATGAACCAAATCAGTCTATCGCTTTAGGTTGAGCTGTTTGATTTGAATACCAGGCGGTTATTAGGATCTCAATTTCAGTGACGGGGCATGAGGGAATATATACACTCTCCGGAGATCTGCTTTGTATCGTGTTTTACGTTGAATAAAGCGAGTGTTTCAAGTCGGCGTCTGGTTCTTCGTGCGTAGCTCTTTGATCTGGAGATCAAATTTAGTCTCAAAGGATATAACAATAACACTATATATGAAAGAGTGTTTCATTGTCTATTTATGGGTACTAGCGAGTACAAAGACATAGATACAGGCACAAAGTCCCCAGCTATTTCAAATTATATACTACCAAAGGGGAGCGTCAGCTTCATCTCAGTTTCAGCTCAGATTCAGAGTTGAAATGTGGGGATATCGTTTTGAGTGGGATTCTTTCAAGCGCTCAAGTTGAAACTATTTTGGTGCAACCGGATTTTTGAGAGTAAGAAATTGCTCACAGCCGTGATAATGCAATTTCATCAATAGGTGCCTCAATTTAGGGACTGTTTCAAGACAGAGACTCTTGACATGTTGGGGTTTTCTCACCCAGCGCTTGTAAGCGCTGTTGGAAATTCGACGCGAGTATGAGACCTAAGGATAAGCAAGGGGTTGAGGCACTATCATTGCTTTGAAGAGAAATCCCAGGCACCTACTCGATAGAGTTAGTGTACATTGTCGGGCTACGCCATATATTTGTTGACTTCATCATGACTACCTAAGCGCTTGAGGTATATTTCACATATCCTTGACATCAACACTCATCATCTGGACCATCGAGGGCACCAGCGAACCAAGCCCGAGTCTCTTTCATATCAATCCCACTTTCGTACTACTCATACACATTATCCCTGAGACATCGAGTCCCCATAACCAACCCCGAGACTCCAAGAGCCAATGCCGCAGCACACACTCTCTCATCAACAATTCCACTAGCTGCAATGAGATGTATATCACCGAGTGCAAGCTCATGACGAGCATCCGCAACCTCTGGAAGGAAAGAAATCATAATCTCGCAATATGTGGATCCTTGGGTATCTCAAGCTAGCCAAGGAGTGTTCTCATTGGATCAGTCCACCGGAAGGTTGATGCCCGAAATGGCATAACCTAGGATCTCTTATCTAATCTGATCATCAGCTAGAGAATGCCTATGGGAATTGTAACTGCCCACGTGCCTGGGTCTGGGTGTAAGTGATGATAAATGTTGTATTCGAGGGACAAGAAAGGCCAAATAGACTTATACTACACTATAGAATCTGCCAATAATCAATAGCGATAACGAGGTAGACTTGTAGAGTCGATCGACCTCGAACCGCAGTGACGCCACTCCGATCTTCACCTCCGATCTTCTTCCGCTTCTCCCTCCCTCTCTCTCTTCCTCTTCCACCCCTCCCCCCACCTCCTTCCCAGGCTCTTCTTCCTCTATTTATTTCGATGTCACGCCCTCTAAACACACCACAATGCCTCCATCTCGAGTAAAAGCAATCCTCCTATTTCCACGCGCGGCCCTCTCTCCCTCCCCTTCAACCTACCGGAGCATCTTAACCCAAACCCCTCGACCACAATTACACCCACACCGACAACAACCACAGCAGTTTACAAGACCAAGCATATCCTTTTTCTCAACTAGCAACCCAGCCCGAGCCCGCGAACTAAACTTCTATGAAATCCTCGACGTTCCCATAACCGCATCAGCAGCGGAGATAAAGAAGTACACTCACACTCACACCCAACATCCCTCCCCCACCCCTCAACCCCTCCATATCCGATCCCACATTACATATATATTTCCAATACTTACACAACCTCTAGACAATTCTACGCGCTCTCAATGCGCCACCACCCAGACCGCAACCGCACAGACCCAGACGCAAGCCAACGCTTCGCCCGCATTTCCGCCGCCTACAACGTCCTAGGCAACGTCTCAAAGCGCGCAGTCTACGACCGCGACCACGGCTTCCATGTCGCGCAGCACGCCTCACCAGGCCAAAGCCACAGCCACCAACACCCGATGGGCAGCCACAGCAGCTACGCCGGCTCGCGGCCCGCGAGCGGGCTGAGCAAGCGGCGCTCTGCATTCCATGGTCCACCACCTAGTTTCTACGAGCAAGGCGGGTATGGTGCTACGGGGAGACAGGCGCAGGGATGGGCGCCTAATGGTAGTGGTAGTGGTAGTGCTGGGATGGGATCGGAGTTCGGGGCTGGCGCTGGCGCTGGCGCTGGAGCTGGGACTAAACATGCTGATCCGGAGGATTGGGAGGGGTTTATTCATCGGAATCCTCTGAATCATTTTAATGCTCGGGGTCATTTCCGGACCCAGGAGGCGGAGGATAGGAGGAGGAGAGAGAGGAGGGGGACTAGGAGGATTGATGAGGATCGGGTTGGTCGTGAGCCTGGAGTTGATCAGACGGTTTCAAGATTCTTTCTTTGTTCCGGGTGTTTGATTGTTATGGTTGTTGTCGTGGATTTCTGGCGGTCGGTTCCTAAGGTTGTTGATGGGAGGAAGACGAGGAAGCAGGCATTGTCTTCTTAACGGAGTTATCACATATAGTTTCTTGATATATACATAGTTCAAGTACATTGCTGGCTGATGTACTCCTACTCTTGCATAGCTACAAGGACACCTTGTGGTGCTCTAGATTGTGTGAATCGATCGGATTGATCAACAAAGGAAACAGTTGGATTTGATATACAAAGGGTGACGGAGCAGAAAGATCTACGACACACACATGGTTATTATCTTGGAAACCCCCGCCATAATCATCGTTCTGGTGAATCAGCAAGACAAGTGAACTAATAACTGAAGTTTACAAAAATCTTCCCAAAAGATGGTAGGCCATCTGTCAGGTTCCTGGAAGGCTAAGATCCAGACGTTTAAGCCTCGAAGGTGAAGCTGGCGCCGACCTTGTGGGCAGCCTGGTTCAGGTTCTGGGTATCGAAGGAGGCACCGAGGCCGAGGGTGACACCAGGGCGGAGCAGGACGTTGTAAGCCAGAGCGGCAATACCACGGTCGTTGATCTTAGCCTATATTGCGAGAAAATTGCGCGATTAGTCGTGATTCACAAGGGCTATATAAACATTTTAATTGCGTGAAACGAACCTTGGCGAAGGAAGAGGGGTCCAGGCGGTACTTGCTGGCGACCTCGAGGCCGACAGCGTTGCCGGAGGTGGAGTCCCAAGAAGCCTTAGCACCGGCCTCAACCTGAGCGTTGACGCGGTGGTAGTAGCTGGCGGAGAAGAGGGACAGGTTGTTGCTGGCGGTGATGGCAGCGGAGTACTGAGCAACGCTGTAACCGACGGCGGCGGAGTACTTGGTGATGGCGGCCTTGTTGACGTCGTAACCACCCTCAGCACCGACGAGGAAGCCCTCGTGGCCGAGAACGGCGTCGAAGTTGGCGGAGGGGCCGTTGAGGAGATCGAAGAAGGCACGGGCGTTCAGGTTGGGCTGCTTGAAGTACAGGTTGAGCTTGGCACCCTTGGACTGCTTAGCGGGCTGGTACTGGGTCAGGATCTCAGCCTTGAGGCCCTTGGCGATGTTGTTGTCGAGCTCGAGCTTGGTGTCGAGAGCGTTGGCGGTGGTCCAAGCCTGGGTGAGGGTGAGGCCTGGTCGGAGTGAGCATATTAGCCTAATCCTGTGCACCTTTGCATCCGAAAAAATAAAGAAGTTCACCCGGCGCGCTATTGGAATGCCGCATCCGAACATCAATGGCATTGGACGGGCTTTGTGCGCGCCGGGATCGGGTGGTTTTTTGTGGAGGGGGCCTTTACCAGTGGGCGCATCAACGTATTTGGCCTCGAGCTATAGGCGCACCAGTTAGCAATTTGCGGGGTTACGTAACGGATTGGAGATTATATCGTAACGAACCTGACCAGCAATGGGGCCCTCGTGAGCAGACTTGCCCTTAACGGTGAAGGTGACACCGTTGGGGGCCTTGGACTTAACCTCAAGGTTGGCTAAAAGCTTTTGATCAGCTTTTAAATCTTGAATCAATGGAGTGGATAAACAAACCGGCAGCGCCGTGGTAGAAATCCTTGTTCAGGAGCTATCGGAATGAAGTATTAGCCAAGGTTCTGAGTTTTGTTCCCAACAGTTGTGCGTACATCGTTGGTCGCCTTGGCGATATCGGAGAAAGCAGCGGGGGCAGACATCTTGACGAGAATAGTCTAATTAGAGATGGAGGAGGAAGAAGTGGTTCTATGAAGAGATGAGGAGAGAGGAGGAAAGAAGAGTTGTGATGATGTTGGGGGAACCTAGGGGCTTAGCACGGGTTAGTGGGAGGGCGGTGATTGGCGGTTGCCCGGCTGCCGGGAAAGCCCGCCGGTAATGTTAGGCCAGGGCAGGTCACGTGTTTAAGAAAAAATACATAAGAAAAATATTGAGATCATAACATTATACCGACTATATACCAAAAGGGTATATATACAATCTAATCCGGTACTATATCCCCAAAGAAAATGCTAAATCAGAAAAGTTCACATCCTTTTTGTTTATATGCTCTCTCAGACTTTTTACTCCGACTTGTCATACTTCTGGTTGTGGATGGCGATGGCTCTGCAAATAATGGTTAGAGAAAATGAATCAAATAGGGAATAAGAAAACAATAGCTCACCTTCCACTGGGATCGCTCTGCTTGGACCAGGTAGGGGTCCAGCGCTCGACAGTGCCGGCACAGTAGGGAGGGAAGTGCTCATCGAACATGGTACGGTACCAGTATCTATACCCCATGTTAGTTTTCAACAATACTATAAAATGGAAAAGAAAGTGGGAAACATACGCCTCCTTGGTGTCGGGAACATCAGTACCCCACTCGGGCTTAGGGTTCTTCATCATCTCATCGGTGACCTGGCGCTCGGCCTCATCCTTCAGGCCGTCAATCCAGCTGTAGCCAACGCCATCGCTGAACTGCTCCTTCTGGCGCCAGAGGATCTTGTCGGGCAAGTAGGCAGCGGTCCCGGGCTCGTCGGTGGTGTCGAAGGCCTTGCGCAGCATGTGCTTCTCGATACGCTCGGGGGTGATCATCTTGTCTTGGGGATCGACACCCATGCAGGTCTCAAGGAATTCCTTGTCGAGGAAAGGAACACGGGCCTCAAGGCCCCATGCGGAGGTGGACTTGTTAGCACGGAGGCAGTCAGCCAAGTGCAAGTTCTTGACACGGCGGACGGTCTCCTTGTGGAGCTCCTCCTTGTTGGGAGCAGCGTGGAAGTAGAGGTAACCACCGAAGATCTCGTCGGAACCCTCACCACTCAGAACCATCTTGACACCCATAGCCTTGATCTTGCGGGAGAGCAGGTACATGGGAGTAGAGGCACGGATGGTGGTCACGTCGTAGGTCTCGAGGTGGTAGATCACGTCGGAGAGGGCATCGAGACCGTCCTCAACAGTGAAGGTGAAGGGGTGGTGCTTGGTGCCGAGGAACTTAGCAACCTCAATGGCAGCGGCAGTATCGGGGGCACCGGGGAGACCGATGGAGAATGAGTGCAGCTGCTGGAAGGTGGTGACGGTCGACAGCTCGTTGTCATCGTCAATGCCAACCAACTCACCGTCCGCGTTCACATTCTGGGGCGCGTTGCGGGCAGCTTCGGCCATACGGAGGGTCTCACGCTGGGCGATAGACGCGACCAAGCTGGAGTCCAGACCACCAGACAGCAGAACACCGTAGGGCACCTCAGCCATCAGACGCTTACGGACGGCCTTCTCGAGGCTGTGGCGGATCACCTTGTAGTCAACAGGGGTCGATGGGACGTTGGTGGGGTCCCACCACTTGGGCTCGAAGTAGCGGGTCAGAGTGTCGGTCTTGGAATCATAAATGTGGCCGGGGGGGAAGGCAATGATGTCGTCACAGACGGGGTGCAGGCACTTGAGCTCAGAGGCAAAGTAGACGGCGCCGGGAGTCGACGAGGACCGGCCAAGGTAGAAGCTGGTGATACCAATGGGGTCACGAGCAGCAACAACGCGGTCCTGCTTCTTATCCCAAAGAACCCAAGAGAACATGCCATCGAGGTGCTTGGGGGCATCAAGGCCGTACTCCTCATACTAGTATATATCAGCATTTCGACTCTAGCTCCGATTCTGTTATATCTGGCCTGACGTACCAAGGGGATGATAACTTCGCAATCAGAGTGCGTCTTGAAGTTGTACTTGTGGTGAAGGTTCTTGCGAATGAGGCGGTGGTTGTAGATCTCACCGTTGACGGCGAGGGCGAGGGTGCTATCATCGTTGACGAGGGGCTGGGCACCGGAGTCTAAAACGATATTGTTAATGAATAGATCTTCAGACTGTTGATCGTTCAAAAGGGTATCATACCAACACCGACAATGCTCAGACGCTCGTGCGCCAAGACTATGAATCACGCATTAGCATACCACGCCGACACCGAAGTAATTGCGTTTTAACTCACTAGTGCTCTGGGCACAGAAGTTTCCACCTGTTGGAGAACTTTTGTTAACCCTATGATCCCCACATATACCGCGCAATGTTGTAACTCGGGCTGTGACTCACTCCAATCGGGACCGCGATGGCGCACACTATGATCAGGATACAAATCAGTGAGAATTCTATAGATTGCGAATTGCAGATTGCAGATTGCAGCAATTGAAAAGGGAATGGGGATACTCACGCCTTGGCCATGCGCAAAGCGGTAGGCTTGAACTTTTGCACATCGGGATGACTATAGGACTCGACTTAGTATTCCGCAAATTGGTATCCCACCAGACGCGGGGAGTTAGGGCAGGACATGACGCACTGGTGGCACGCGAAAATTCCACACATGATGGGCAATTGAGAAGTGTGGTTAGAGATGAAGATCAATTGGGAGAGAGAGAAGAAGGGTACGGAGTAGAATTGGCTAATCGTCCGGTTATATGGGGAACCATAGAACGGCGATTTTTTTCAAATTTGCCCCGGTGCCCTCCCGGCGGGGCGAGGGGCGATGTCGGCCAAGTCTTTGAGTCACCGATAAGAGATAACAGCCCCTGGACAATTGGCCCAATTACGCTCTACGGAGTACAGGTTAAGGATTTTCCTACTGTGGTTAGATTTGTGACTATATTAGCGGGTTCCTTTTGTCGGGTCATACTACTCCGTACTATTATAGTCTATCTCAGTCTGACAGGGGATCCCTGAAGAGTGAGTTGATCCAATGTCACGTGATAATAATCCCCCCCACCATGAACTATAGCCCTAGCCAAGCCTCTCCTTGACAAAGTGTACTTTCCTTTCCGTCTAAGGGAACTCATAATAAATATTAAATGTGGGATGTGTAGCCAAGAATATCAGTACCCTACTGTGTTGATCACTGGCTTGCTTCACCACAAGCATGTCTATCTATTGCTTCTAAAAGCACGGTTGGAGACCATTAAAACGAGTCCGTAGTCACATTCGGGAAAAACATATTCCTCGTATGGCTTCCCTACCATCAATATGAAATCTCTACGGAGGAAATAGTTTTCCTTTATGAAGACGGCTAGGAAAGTCGGCTCTAGGGAGAAAGTACGGAGTCACTAAAGGCGATATCGCACCTATTTCGATATTATTAAGACCATGACGATCTATGTGAGACCTATTAGAATTATATCAGTATAAGTGACTCATATATCTCTTCTGGCTTCTTATTTTGGGTCTCGGAAACAGAATGGGATCATGCCATCTTCAGTTTTTTACATTCAATGCTGACATGATGCATGCCGAGTTCCGCTTTTCTAAGTCTAGATTGTCCCGACCTCGGGAGGTCCCAAGATCGAATATAACTATGTAGTCGATGGTGATACTTAGACTGCATAGCTCTAGCTGAATTGGTAGATGACACAGTGTTTAGCACACGATCCTATAATTTTGAGATTTCAAATGAAGAAAGATTTACCAATTTGGGTTTGGTTCATCAAGTAAATACATTGGTGTCTGGATAATTGAAGATGCAAGTTAATGCAGCTTTGCAACACACCCACTATAGGCTCATCCTATCAGCGCAGAGATGCATGGATGTTGGGTTGGCTGCCCAGGTGATTTTACCCATGCAGAGAAGCAAATGAGCCCTGGAGTACGATATCGAATTTCTTCTGCGAGAGTCATCCTGTACTCAATACATGGCAAGCCTAAGCATCCCAAAAAGGAGCATGTATGTGGTATCATTGTTTCTGAATGACCCTAATCCCAGAAAACGCCATCCATTGGGATATGTAGAAACGCCATGCTCGCGATAGAAAAGCAAAACTTGCTCCCTTCATTAAACAATAAATGCATAATCTTCCCTCAATCTCCCCGGTGTCCCATGCTGAAAGAGAAGAAAAAAAGTAAATGACCCATGCAGCGTCATCGCTGTTTACGCTTGGGTAACTTAAAAGCCTGGTTGGGCTGGTTTCCTAGTTTGGCTGGTTTTCCTTGACAACCATGCGGACCCTGCGTTCGTATTGGGGACGGTCCTTCTTGAAGAGGTTGTAGGCCTCAGCCTGCGCAGGTGACTCGGGGTTTGGGTCATCCAGGAGATCTTGGATGCCAAGCAAGAGCTGCTTAATAGTAATGGCAGGTCGCCAACCCTCCTCTTCATTCAAAATGGACAGGCAAACCGTTCCGGAAGGGTAAACATTAGGGTGGAAAAGTGCCGGTGTGAATTTACCTAAAGGGTTCTTGTATTAGTATTTTGTTGTCACAAAATATCATAGTGATAGCTCCCAGCAGAAGCTCTCTTCCGGCGAGCTGGCACAGGAGTATATTGCACAAGAGATACGTACATTTGGGAGGCTTCGTAGGATATTCTAGAAGCGTGAAAGTATCTAGATTAGTATAATGATCTTCAGTGGTCAGGAATGTATTGCGCTGCTCACCATCGGGGAAAATCAAGTCGATTTTGAAAAGTCCGCCTTCCCAGAGGGTGTTAGCCTTCCCTGGAATAGCACATTCCCAGTTCTTCAGGTCTAGGCCACCCTGCGGGGCACGTTTCGGCTTTGCGACAAAGCCAAATGGGTGGTCGCGACGCCATTGCTTTCTAGGGAATCCATCGAAGTTAGTACGGGGCAAGGGCATGGCGCAAGTAATGCGCAGAATCGCGGAATCCGCTGGATAGGAAATATGCTTACCGCTCTTCTTGGAGACGGTTCTGGCACAACGACATCCTGGGTGGTGTTCAGCGGGCAAGTAGCTGAAATAGGTTAACTCGCGGTGAAAGAAGATCAAGCAGCAGAAAGATGCAACTTGGTTTCAAATAAGGTGCAGAGCACGATAAGTTGTTGAGTTATGGGTATTGAGAGAGGGAGAAAGAGGTGAGGTGATGAGTGGAAGATTTTAAAGGTGGCAATCGTCAAAGCCGGGGAGGTGATAGCAATTGACCTCCCCACGCGAACAATGAGTTTGCTTATGTAATACATACAGGGGACTGGCCCGGCCTTGTCCAGGAACCTCCCAAGAAGCCTCACTGCTATGGTTAGGCATAAATAGCAATTACAACTGGCTCTGTGGAGTGTTCATTTTCACTGTAATTCAAGTGACTATATATTTATCCATTTTGTCTGGTGGTCCCAATAATGAGGGCAGTACTAGGCATGCAGGGCTATACACTTGCACTTAGCGACTTGATTATTATAAACTATTGTTACTCATACGAGCTCAGTCAATCAAAAAATTGAAACGGCCACTTAATTACAGCTCCTGTTATGTATCATGGGCTGCATAGACAAGATTGAGGGTGTACAGCGTAGGCCTCGACAAGTGCTACAGAACTATAAGGATTTTGGTCACCTTCCCGCTAAGTGGGCCGCTTGGACGATTGGGCCCTGCCTCGTTCCAGGCGTAGCCGTTCGCCCTAGCCGGGATTTTCGGCGTTTCTGTTTAGAGTACTTGTTTGAAAGTGCTCTTTCTCCTGCAACATACAGAAACATATGGCGACACCATCTCACTGGCCGGGCGGCATTCCTCGAGAAATCAAACGTCACGCAACCGACGTGTCTCGTGATGAGATTGAAGAACAGGTGAAAGGGTGGCTAATTTTTGTCCGAGAAAGCTGGCTTCCACGACCAAGCGACCTTGATGCAGATAAAGAATACGAATTGCGCCAACGCCGCGCCTTGGTACAACAATGGGCTTCTGCTTCTCAGGAATTCCGTGACGTATTACTCTCCGGACAATCTTGAATATTCCCTAACTAATTGTACGTCAGTCATATCACAATCGTGCTATAAGCGAGGGAAATCAGTTTCCTTCTTATCCTCGCGAGGCATTAGAGCGGGTTTATGCATTCATGCCTTGTGAGCCGAACCATGCCATCTGTATGGCACCTGTTGAAGATCCTTTAAACAAGGCCCGGTGGGTTAAGCTCGCGATTCTCTTTTATCGTTACGATTACGAAGCAGGACATTGCCTACCTATCATGAACCCTATCCCCAATATGGCTGTTCCCAACCCTGCCACTCCTAACACCCACTCTGTGCCGGATTTCCTTCCCTGGTATTATCTTGAAAGTGCTTGTTTTGGCGATATCTACCTTACTAAGATGGGGAGTGTTCTGTATGAGGAAAATACGAGGCATTTCATGATAGTAGATGAGGAAGGGTTAAAAACAGCCCGTTTGACGTTGGTTGAATTTGCTTTGAATGGAGATATCAGGCACTCAACCTTGATCCGTCCTTTTAATATGTTTCCTCTTTCCTAAGACCTTTTCGTGAATGGAAGGGTTGGCGTGCTAGAAGCAAAAGAGCGTTCAGGCGGTCGTGCCTATCAGAACACACCGTGAGCTATCTTCCCGTTCCTCGGTATATCTACGGCTAACGCAGATTACATAAACAGATTGGATATGGACCTACAATTCTTGATCTTCTAGAATCAGTAGGTGGTATGACTCCTCCAGGTGTGGACTATCGCAAGCAGTGGGAAGAGGATGTCGAATTATATGCACCCGGCTATCTGGCGCTCGAGGCTGTTGGGCAGGGGGGAGAATATGATCTTAGGAATCTTACCGCTCCGATTGAGATCCCAAATGGCCTAAAGGCAGTGTATCAAAAAATTTTGAAATCCGGGTCTCATTAACGGACCATTTAGATAGTGTACAAAGACTTATAGGACTCAGGGTTCAAAAGTACTCCTGATCCGTCAATTAAAAAACAAGAAAGAAAGAAAGAAAAAAGAGCAATTCAAACTACTCATCATCAATGTCATCAATGTCTGGATCCTCGTCGCGAAAAAGGTCCTCTGATAGTGACTTTCGCCGCGCCTTCGTTTGGTTTGCAGCTAATTCAAGCAACATATCAGAATCAGCAGACGTACTTGACGCTGCACCCTTCAGAAGTGGTTCGTACTCATGGCCTAGCTCTTCCACCAAAGCTAGCAGCATATTCCGAGGAAGATAGCGGCCAGGGGTCCCCCAGAACAATTTGCCATTTGTGCCATGTAAAACGTTCACCGCATGGTCCTTGGCTGCCTCAGTCTTATCCGTATCTTTGGTGTATTGCCATGCCCTTCTGAGAACTTGCACGCAATAGTGAAAATAAAGATATCTGGCAGCGGGTCGAAAGTCTGATATAAACTTCAGAGAGCGATTATCAAGGTTTCTATAGGTCAATCCGGACTTGTCGTCAACCATGTTGTCGAGGTGATTCCAATCCTGGTCCAAGATCTTGATCTTAAACTCTCTTGGTTTGCGATTCAGCCAATTCAGCATCTCTGAGATCCCGGCGTCTTCTCCAATGTCTGGGACAATGACTATCTTCCCGCTGTCGAAGTAGCGCTCGAACTCAAGACTGACCAGGAGGCCATTACGCGGAGAAAAGATGCCTCTTCCTTTCCCAAAAATGGCATCCATGGTTGCTTGTCCATGCATATAGCCAAATAAATGTGCAGCAACCACACTATGGGATGCTCTCCATTGGTGTGTTATTGGGCACCACAGCCAGTTTTGATCCGGGTGCTTCGCATTGTATGCATCAATCATCGTGCGCTTCCACTCACTCTGATCACTTCTTTTGCGCTTGCCAGCACCAGTCCAGGAGATGTTTATACCCATTTTGGATGTGGTAAACAACCGCATGAATGAGGCTCTTAGCGTCCTTTGCGGTTTGTCTTCACCAAGCCTTGTGGCTCTGGCGTCGCAAATCTTCTCAGCCTGTCTATGGGCATTGATCCTTTCGAGTATGCTTTTAGCCTCCTCTGTCGCCTTCCAGTAGATCTCTTCACCAGAGAAGCTGCCTTGCGAGATCTTGCGATCTATAATCTCTCGTTGTACTGACAACCTCTCGACCTCTACGGCTTGAGACCAGTAGTTCTGGTCAAACAGACCTAAAGTTTTCCATTCTTTGCGGGCATAAAGAATGTCGCGCTCAACCTCCACTTTTCTTTTCTTTAACGCCTTGATCGTAGACTCAGAGTCGGAGGCTTGGGGTGACTCTATGGAGTCGCAGGGGTCTTCAACTGGTGCGTGCGAAGCCATTTTGATGAGTGTATAAGAGGGCTTGGTGGATGGATGGATGGCTAAAGAATGAACACGATAATTGTTTTTACATTGACTAGTACATCTAACTTTGGGAAGGTGCTGGAACTAAACCAAAGATGGAGTAGATCCCGTCATTATTATCCAATTGAGATCAGCTGCCACCCGTAAACCCATGGACCCGTGGAAGCTTATTCACCAGGCATACGCTTCTTCCAAGTCGCTAGCACACCTACATACAGTTATGTGCATGTATGTATTTAAGTTCTCACCATGGACAACCCGATTTACTCACATTTCTTCGTTATTCTATTCTAGGCTATTTGATAGTAGCAAGTAAAGTAGGCGGGAAATGGTAGGTGGCTAATCCTGATTTAGGGGAGTATATATCTCGCCTCGATATAGTGATATGGTTTATCGCACTTAATATTTATATCTAGATTTGAGTGATCTTGATCAGAATACAATCAGTTAAAGGTATAGACAGCTATTTGGTTGATGCTATCCATCGGGGCATTCATTTAGAGCAGCACGCTATGGACTTCAGGTCAACCCTACCTGATACAAGTATCCATTCCCATTACAACTTCAAATGCAATTTTTTGAGTCACTGTCACTAGCTAGGAACATTCCACTTCTGATCTTTACCTACAAAATCATGAAACAAAGACATTCAAATGTTCTCCAAGGTAACAAAGAGGGTCTATAATGCCTTCTATCATGGACAATAGCTATCCCAAGTCTTTGCAAAGAAGGGATCCAAGGCGGAAATGTTTCTTTATTCGAACCCCGGATCAATCCTCGACAAAGGCTTTGCCTAATAACAAAACTTTGTCGGCATCTGCCGACTCCGGTCTGAGGAGTATAAAGGAAGATCTACCCATTTCATCTCACATACTCATCCCATCCACATTGACCAACCCTCCGGCAAACTCTAATCAGCAATATTTACAAAAGATAACCCAAAACTACATACTATCATCTGTCATCATGTGTCATTCAATTATCTGGTACTATGCCCTGTGCCAGCACCAAGACCAGGATGCAAGCTACCAAATCGCATGCCACAAAGTCTACATAACGAACAACGAGTGCACCGAAGAGCAGCACAGTACATTATATTTCTCGCTTATAGGAAAATGTCTGGAATGCAAGCTTGAGCAGCTGGTCTTGCGCCAGTCTGTCTTCCGCGAATGGCGCAGAGAAGACCTTTTGGCTGCACTAAACGATGCATTTCGATATAGCAACGAAGATGGCTGGACTATCGATGACAGTGACGCTGAGGAACTTGATATGGAAACGTGGGTCTCCCAGTCTCCTGGGTCTTTCGCTGACCGGGTTGAGAACCGGGAGACCCGTGCATCCTTCCACAAGGGTCCAGCACGTATGCCGAGCGTAGTGCAACAAGCGTCGATTCACGTATCTTCTGTCGCTTTGGTTGGTTATACTGATGATTACGCAGATGATGAAGAGTATGTCTACGAGCCTTCGCAGGAACCTCGGCCGCAGATGCGCCGGCGCTGGCGCTCTTGGATTCCGCTTCCTACTAGGTTGGTGCGCAACCAGCAGACTCCTGCATATCGGGCGTTTATCACTGATGACGATATGTCGGATACAGAGTCCTTGCTCGGCACTTCTAAGGCGAAGGAAGACCGTCGGACTTGGCGTTCCTGGATTCCCCTTCCCGTTAAGAAGGTGTCGGAGCAATAGGTTGATGATGAGAGTGGTGGGATGGAAGACTTTGATTGGAGTTTTTGAGATTTCATAAGAGTCTGGATGATTAATGTTGAGATACTCCATAGTCTGCGTTTTGTTTTGTTTTGTTTTGAGGTAGAGCGACAATCGACATCAAATGAATCGAACATTATCATTAACATAGTTAAGTACACAAAAGGGTATGAACATAAGCAATTCGTTATGTAAGACCCCCGCTCAAACTCCTCAGTCGAAGAAAACTGTGCTATGATTTTGTTGCCATCGAGTACTTGGCCATCAGCCACATTCACGGCCTATTGTATGTGCAATAGTCGAGAATGCACAAATTAAGAAATGTGTGTCATAGCGTACATAAAAGGGAATGAACACGAGCAATTATTCCGTGTAAATCTCCTGGTTGAACTTCTCGAGGTCATAAAATCGTGCAACGATTGTGTTGCCATTGAAAACCCGGCCTTCGAGCGCGTTCACAGCCTATGGAATAGTCAGTAATGCACAAACTCACATTTGAATCAAGATGTAGATCTCAAAAAGCTTACCCGTAGACCAGACAAGGGATGGTTAAATTTGATAAAGACCGGGACTGGGGTTCCGACATCACGAGCGATGAACACTCGCTCCACGGGTCCATACTACGAGCCCTCCAAGTTAGTGAAAGCCCCAAGCCCATTAAGGAAAGGTAACGTACCTTGTCGCCACACTCCTGTCCAATCTCCTGCATCAACCCACCATTTTCACCCCTCTCCATCTCAACATCCAGGTCCATACCGTCTAGCATGCCCTGTAGTTTGACCACTTCGCTCATAGGACCAAACTTGCTGGTTTCATATTCACCCTTCTTGTTGCTTCCAATGATCTTGCCTCGTCCAGCAGGTGTGACAAAACCACCACCCTCTGAGTCCGGTCGCTTCTTTCGCTTCTCAAGCTTGACTTGCAGCGGTTTCACTATACCAGAACCAGTAGCGCCAAGTCCAGATCCCTCTTCCCAGCCCCACTTGGTAAGCATTCGTGATCCGAAGGCTGCTTTGACATCCGCCGGTTTTTGGGCCAATACAGCTTCGAATTCGGCTTTGGAGGCTGGGATGTCTTCTGGGGGTGGCGGAAGAGCGTATCGAACTGGAGCACGGGAGATTGTTGCGGAGCTAGGTTGGAAGGTGTCAAGGGGGCGTGGTGGTGGAGGAGGCGGTATGACTTGTCCCGATGATGGGTTCTCGGCTCTCTGGAAGCGGCGCATATATGCGTCTTCGCCAGTCGGATCGTCGGGAATTCGGGTGGGATGTTCAGTGCGAGACGGAGGTGAGGTTGGAAGTTGGGTCTGAACGGCAATGGAACCGTTGTCGAAGCGTTGTCCTAATGCTGCACGGCGAGCAAATGCATCGTCACCGGATGGGTCATTGGGGATAGAAGCTGGCGGTGGCACATCATTAAGATTTGGCGGCGGCGCAAAGTTACTCGGAGGCGCAAATTGTCCTGGTGGTTTTATTTTAGTCTGGACATCCTCACTAATCGTAAAAGACCCGAACATACGCTTCTTTGGCCGATCATCCTCGCTATCAGAATATCTGCTCGGTGAGCGCTTTTTGACATGCGCATACAAAGCATCCTTCCACTCGCGGATTTCTCCGATCGTCTCGTCACTATTACGGTATTCCGCGAAATTGGTAGGTCGAGAAGGGTCGTAGATGTCTTCCCAGTTCTGGACAGCATGTGTTTCAAAGTTCTTCTTGCGCTTCTTTCTTCCACCGCGCTGTCGCTTCTCGCGGGCATACTCATAATCATCATCTTCCACAGCGGTCCAATCAGCCAAAGTGTTCTTTGTCGGTACCGAAGGATTAGCTGAGGGCTGCGGTTGTGGCACTGCCTTGGGTAAAGTATGTTTCGGTTTTGGCTTCTGCGCTGAAAGCTGTGGCCTTTTGGGGGGTTGGAACCGAAGAGAAGCTGTGGGGAAAAAAATTTCAGCATGTGACGCTCTATTTATTCAACAAGTCAAGCGTAGATACCAGGATTCAGTTGTTGCTTCTTAGCCGCCGCGTCATCGGGTTGAGGTTCAGTCTCCGGCTGTTTAAAGACAACAGGGGCACGGGAGATGCTGCCAGGCGTATCTGCAGAAGCATTAAGTAAGTTGGCATACAGTGACATGCCCCCTTTCGGAGGGGTGGGATCAGAAGCCATGACTATCGCGGCGGTAAGAGAGTCCACGGGTGTGTCGACGGCCTGAGAACGTCGGCACCGATTAAACGCGATAAGGCTACCTTTATCAGCACTCTGCCTAACTCCGCTCAACTCTCCGCCTCCATCATTACATCTTTCGCATATGGAGGGGTTTTTGTTTCCTTTCAATTTTCTCAATTTTGCTCTATTGTGTCTATTTTGAGGAATTTCCGCCTCTTTTTAAACAAGTTCGGCTGGCAAAAGTGAGGCTAAGGACAGCTCAAGCCTACCTACATCAAAAATCAGATACAACTACCCGTTGACGCGATGGCCCAACAAAGAGAACCCCCCAAAGCACTAGGCAAGCCAAAAGGGGTATGTACATTGCATTACAATGCCCAACCTAAACCCTATCAGCCCACTTAATTTCTTAGCCAAACTCTCCAATTTTCTGTCTGTTTACATATCAAATGGGTTCTCCAGTACTGATCTTGATCTAGTCTCTCAATGCCCCTATTGCAGCTTTTACAATGGCTGTGATCCTTTGTTCATACTGTTTTAGCTCTATCCGCACTGCGCGGCGAGATGCCCAAACCCAAGCTCCCGGGTCTGGCTCTCTTCAGCGATCTACGCCATTGGAGAGAAAAGACGAGTCCTGGGTTCAACAAGCACTTGATGAGAGTCGAGCGCAGAATGCTGGGAAGGGACGAACTTGATGTGCGCCTACATAAATGTACATATGTATGTTGAAAGGGCGCTTTTGTATATGTATGATATAGAATTAATCCACTACAACAGTGTTTGATAAAGAATTTGTGATACCAGTATGTGGAAATCTTTGTTCATTGAGGTCCTTTGTTGCTAGATAGGTGAAAATAAAGCAGAATCAACTGGAAGTAACATCTGCATCTTCATATTCAATCAGAATTTTCAGTGTATGAATGATCATGCACCGGGAGTCTAAGTGTATTGACAACCCAGTTCAATCTTGAAATTGTTCATCATGCGAATAGTGAAGGAAAAATGTGTGCTTTGGCCAAAGGAATTGCAAAGTGCATTGTGAAAGTAAACAGGGGGTGGTATGAAACTATCCAGGCACATCTAAATGCCTTTGCAATAGATGAAATGCGCACAAAGCCAATGGCATTATTGGTTTGATGCAAGTCAGGTTAGTAAGTAAACCTGATCAAAATCAACATCTGGTTGATCCTTAAGTGCTGGCATTAAACACTTGAGAAACAAGTACAGATTGAGGGTTGTCAAAGAAAAACTTGTGAAGGGAGAAGTTGAAGAAAAGAGGGAAAAAAATAATTGCGGCAAATTTAAATAGTGTGTCACGTGGTTGCCCCATATGTTTGCACATCCACTCCTCTATCTACTATCAGCCTGGGATACATTTTATACAACACATAACAGCATCAAGTGGAAGACTGGAATTCAAAGGCCACCGCTTTAACCTAGCATATAAGTTGTGTTTTCCATTCAAACTATTTAATATAGTTATCGTGTCATTTTTTACATGGCTACAATTATGGTCTCTATGCGAACATTGCTTCAACTAGATTTGAAGCAATACAGATCGACTCATGTTGACTTTCACACAAAACTAGAGCACACATACAGACTAAGTTGCTAATTCAAATGCCTGAACTTTCTCGTTGTTTTGTTCTCCCAATTCCTACTCAAGTACCTCTCTTCCCATTTGTCTCTCCTCAACCGCATCTCTCTTATGTTTCAATATGGCATCAGCTAGGAACTCCTCCTTGTTTTGCCAGGCACTAGGTGGTATTCTTATGGAGGATCGTTTCTCGGATGTGACCATTGTCTGCCAGGACGTGACTTTCAAGGCCCATTGCTCCATCATCTGCACACAGTCTCACTTTTTCGATGCCGCCCTTAAACATAACTTTCAGGTAAGATGCTCAGTACCCGATGTCTAGGTAATTTTACTTGCTCGCATGTTCTTTTCAAGGAATCCATCAGCAGGACCTTCAACCTACCTGAGGACGACCCGGAGACCATCAGACGAGTCCTCTGCTTCCTCTACCAGCAGACTTACGATGGTAATGACCAAGAGGGAGAGCCAAAATGCAACATTTCAGGCAACTATGAGAACCTATTAAGCGGGCTTGAACACAGAAGGGCTGCCAGTGCTTGCAACAACCTCTCTGTCTACCTTGCGGCCGACAAATTTGGCATCTTTCTTCTCAAGGAGTTTGCTTTGTACAAGCTTTCTGCGTGGCTCGAAAGATACTACATGTCATCATCGTTCCCGAGAATTGTTCTCCAAATCATGGTATCAATGCTTCCTCATGACTCCAGTCTTCTCAATGTACTCGTGGACGTCATTTCGGGCAACTTCTATGAACTTAGCTGCAACAAGGAGATCCTGGATATTATCCGAGATCACGGTGAACTCGCATCTCTCATTATTGCGAGAGTCGTAGAGAAAAAATCCCAAGACTGCCCATTGACAAGGATATGAAGTAATCTTCAATGCGACCATGGAGACGGAAAAGTTTCCTCACATGGACTTTTTCTGCTGTGACAACGGTCAGGCTCAACATGAAGGTTGACATCAATCTGCCATTTTCGAAAGCATTCTCGCTACTTTCAAAATATACCAAAGTTACAACCACCGAAATTCGGATACAACACTGATACAAAGGATGTAGAACCCAAATAGGTACGGTGCTCTGGAGGTCTCGTGCGATTCATACCAGAGGCTTTGCAATAGTCGAGTTAAGTTCTTATCTGCCATTTCCTATTAGGTAGTTTCAATTGCAATGTGTCCTTTATCTTTCAAAGTAAAATAAGAGAGCTATTTCTTTGTTCAAGTATGTGTATTCACGAGAATCGGTGAGCATGTAGAACAGGTGATGTATATACAGAAAAGACATGCAAAATCCAGGAAGATGGTAGACAAGTTTAAAAAGCAACAAGAAAGGAAAAAAAGGCCATGCTTTGAGGCACAGTAATCTTTCAGCTAAGATGCAGTGAGCATGTGAAGACATGTGAAAGCTGTTTCACATGTCAGAGCCTTAAAGTCTGGAGAGAGACTGTCATCTATCCCGAGACCTGGTATGTTTTCAGAATGCAGTAGCC
Organism: Penicillium expansum; assembly: GCF_000769745.1. NCBI lineage: Eukaryota > Fungi > Ascomycota > Eurotiomycetes > Eurotiales > Aspergillaceae > Penicillium > Penicillium expansum. The sequence goes on from NW_015971406.1 coordinate 416,565, forward strand.
AAAATTTACTCGCTAAATATTGATCTGCAAATATCGAGCAACAGACCACCCCTTTCAGGTCTATACAGGTTGTGACGAAAGGAAAAAGAAGGGCTTGGCCATCAGAAGCGGTGGGGGTGCAATGTTATAGAATCGGACATGAAGAGAGGAGTCTGGAGGTTGGAGATTGTAGGTAATCTCTTGTGTTTTGATATATCGTGGGTATCAAATAGATCGCTGAGCTTCTTCTTCCATTTGGATCCTCAGCGCGCCCTCATGCTGCAAGGTACTGATCTGCTTCCGCAGGTATTCGTAGGTGAGCATAGTAGTCATGGCAGCCGGGACGGCCCGGAACAGGTTGACGCCGATCCCGGAATAAAACGCACGCCATCCTTCTTCCTTGAGGATTGTCTGGAATGTGCGCACCATGCCATTATAGCGTGGGCGACTGAGCATTCCATCTGACGAGGATATGCCGCCCGCCCGACCGCGGTCATGCGGATGTTTCAATCCGCCGCGGAACGCAACCTCTTCGTGAGATTGCGCCGGAATAGTCCGCTGCTGTGTTTGGAGTCGGGTTCGCAAGACCTCATGCGGGTATGTGACTGTGCTTGCACAGATCTTGCTGAGGAAAGTGGCGACGGATATTCCCACCCAGTGTGAACTACCGGTATCAGGATGTTCACCGATACCATAGCCTGTCAATGCCATCTTTAGATATTCGTAGAGGGGGAATTGAATGGCCACATGGGTCAGTCCCAGCAGAGCCGGGGTAAGGCCAGAGTAAAAGGAGCGAAGGCCCTCGATTTGATACATCTTGCGAGCAGCATCCCATGTGCCTGAGTACTGCCACGGGGCTCGCACTCCTTCACTGTTTTGTTTGAGGCTTTGTGACATGAGCCTGGTCTTGATTACCCAAATGGGGTTCGTCACAACCGTTGAGCATGCACCGGCTGTGATTGAAGCATAGCCGCGGGATAACCACCAGCTTCCTGTAATTTGGTCAGTACTTACGAATGACCGAATCCTCCATTCTGGAGGTACCTACCTGTCTGGTCATAGAAATATTCACGAGTCCGGTCATAGACTGCTAGATAAACAGCCCAGGTGGGAAGATATCCCAGCAACATTGGACCTAGTCCCTGATAGAGACCGCGAACGCCATCTTCTCGCCAAATCCTCCTTCCACTTCCGAGCATGCCACGATACAACACCCCCGAGGCAACTTCCTTTGCTCCTCCCCGCCGAAACCCACCCTGGGCTTGGAGCTTTGTTTTGATTACATCAAGAGGACATGTGACAATACCAGAGGCCACGCCAGCGCTGGCTCCACAGAAAGGTGCTATGTAAAAATTGGGTATCTTGGTGGAAAAGATCTCGAGGCGGGCTTTGAAATCAGAGCTCGGTGCGGCGGGCACATTGGAAGTATTGTCGACATGGATTGACCGAGTTTGGCTTGGGGAGCTGTTCGGAGCGCTTCGGCCGTTTGTAGTCATTTTGGTGGCCGGCGCTCACGCAGCTTATCGAACCGTACTGAATCAACGAGGGCTCCCGGACACGAGCATATCGGGTGCTCGATCCGGAACCCAAGAACCCTATTTCAAACCGAGCTGGGAAAGAAATGTAGAATATCCAAAGTCCAAAGTCCGTAAATGGTGTAAAGAAGAAGGTGTGAGTAATGACGGAGGATTGAGAGAGTTTTCGGGGCCGATGCTTGCCGAACCCGGTGCGATTGCGTTGAATGCGCAATGTTCTAATATCTTGCAGCACGGACGTGGGCGGGGTTCTCAAGACAAACAAGCTTCTTAATGTAAGCAGGGATCAGTTGTTGCTTTGATGCTTAACAGATCCCATTCCTGTCAAAGCAAGCGATAAGGTTGAAAAGGGGATATGACATAGGAAACCCATCCGCTAGGTGGAGTGCCCCGATTGACATTCCCAGTTTCTTCACCGCCTGAGGCATCTATAGATCATGTGATTTTGGCCTCAGGTGTAGAAATGCCGTTTCAGGACTAGCCGCCCGAGCTCCGTTTTGCACAACCTCGCAACATCGGGTCATCTCGTGTTCCAGTCGGATAGCCTTTCCAACCCTTCACCACACCCACGTCAATTGGGATACCCGGGATTCAAAATGTCTGCCCCTTCGCTCGCCAGTTACATCGTCAAGCGCCCATGGCTCAAGAGCTGGCTCACCCCTCTCTCCCACTGGTACACCGATGCCGCCGGCTACAGGAGACTCGGACTCAAGTAATTCTTGCCCTCCCACACCGACAACCCCTCGACCACGAACGATTAAGACAAGGATTTGGAATTGGCTGGTCGAATTCGTCGCGCACCGGTGGCATATCTTTTGAATGCAATCGCAGTTGTGTCGAATTTGCCCGGAGGCCCGGTCTTTCGGATATCGTTCGCGGCAGGGTTGGACCGAAACACTTGCTAACCGCTAACTAGGTTCGATGACCTGATTCCTGAGGAGAGCGAGAACGTCCAGAAGGCCATCAAGCGTCTTCCCGCCAAGGAGGCCTACGACCGTGTCTTCCGCATCCGCCGTGCTTTCCAGGTTCGACCGACCCCCCTTCCTGTATAATCCGACTGGCGCAGAACCTAACAAATGTGTCAATTGCAGTGCTCCATCTCCCACACTCTCCTTCCCGCCCATGAGCAGATCAAGCCCGAGGAGGTGAGTCCCCAACATCCAAATTTCGTCCTCCCCGCATTAGTCCCCATATCGGCCAATCCTGTTGCACGGATTTGTCACATCCTCACATCCACCCTGACTCTGTTTTGAAACATATATTCACCACAACGATCACAATGCTAATGATGCGAATCAAATAGGACGTCGAGTACCTTAGCCCCATCATCCGCGAGATCGAGAAGGAGGTTCAGGAGCGTGCCGACCTTGACAACCTTGTTGTCCGCAAGTAAGCCATTGCTGCTTGGTTCAATGGAATATGAAAACAGGGGGTTGGGGTAGCATTGTTGTTGGCATTGAATAAACGCCTGGTGTGCTTTCTTTGTAATGGAATGGGCGTCGTCGGCGGCCCATGGCTTGGTTACGCAGCCTGAGTGTACTGATACTGTACAAATCGATTTTCTTCGCGCGCTTATATCTTTGGTCAATCTTGTAATCGACAAGCGGACCTTGCACCTCTTGACGTATTGATAATCTTTAGTAATGACTAGGGCAGTTCGAGATACTATGCGGGTTGTGGTAGCTGGTCAAATTGGGGCGGTAGGCACCCAACACTGCATATGCATAACATCTTGAATCATGCCTCTTTGCTCATAACCACGAAATCAGAGCCACAAGTCCCTCCCAATGGTCGACTCTATACACTATGGCAATATTCATTATGCAGCACCATGTCAAACGCTCAACATCCAGTAAATACCACGGTATCAAGACAGCCTAACTCGCAGAGGTAGTACTTCTAAGTCTCTTAACCACCAAGAACTGCCACATCAACGTCCTCAATCCGCCACATATACCACATAAACAGACTCCTGGATCAACTAAGTAAGCACATTTTCTACACCATGAACAGAGCCACACATACCTATATGGTGCAAATTTGGCAGCAAGTTCAAGCATATCCTTTTCAGCCATATATTTGAACTTACCACCACCCTTGCCCTTGAGTTTGCTCACATCACGACCCACAAAGGCAGCACAGCCTCGTCTACTGAGGTGTCAATAACTCCTCCACTGAACTGCAACACAAACATCTCCCGGTCAAGAAACCAAGAATTTGCATAGGACAAAAGCAAGAAATGAACTTACTGTACTCCCAGATCTCCAGTAGAAAACACATCAGTGCGCTTGAGCGCAAACATAGCAAACATCTCAACTGACCACTTCCCCAATCCACGAACAGCAATAAGCTTCTCAAAAAGCTCCTCATCAGTAGCACGCGCCAACATCCTCGCCCCAAGCTCTCCACTGGCGAACTTTTCCGCAAGTCCCTGGATATACTCCGCCTTGCGCTGTGACAGCCCCGCTGTGCGCAGGGTAGGGATATCACACTTGGCGACCTGATCCGGTGTCGGGAACTTTGCATGTCTATGTCCATCAGGTGCAACAGTATCAGGTAAATCGAACAGTGTCAGAAATTTGTTCCTGATAGACTTTGCTGCCGCGCCGGAGACTTGCTGGCCGATGATGCTGCTGGTCAGGCTATTGAAGGGGTCGATTTCCTCTGCTAAGCCGGCAGGCGAGAAGAGCGGACATGGATGCTGTTCGATCACTGTTGCAATACGTGGATCTGTCGCTATGAGATGTGCGGTGGCTGTCTCGAGTAGTGTCCCGGTTGTGGCCGTTGGCCGTGGGAGGCCGGTTTTAGAGGGCGAGGCATCTTCTGCATGCGCTGGATAGGCGTTTACTGTTGAGCCGTGGGGCGTGATGAGAGTTGCATTTGTTCGGTGCGGGTCGACAGGGCGGTCGAGGGGAGGCGGGGTCTGAGGTCTGAATATCGTGGGGTTAGTGGTTGAGGGCTGGTTGTCTGTTTCTTGTTTCTCTGTGACTGCTGGCTCAGGGGACCAATAGGAGGTTCCTGTTTTTGGTTTCGTCTTTGTGAGTTTTATATCTGATTTGTTTGACTTTGTGTATGCCTTGCGAGGTTTTGTCACTGCGCTGCGTTGAACTCGTGTTGCTTCGCTCGGAGCTGAGCTTTGTAGTAGTGGTGTCTTGATGGTTGGTATGGAACCCAGTCGGGCTGAGCGTCTGAGTGACATTATAGGATGATATATGAGATAACCCGTTTTCAATGGCCTATGTACTCCGTACTGGATCTGAGGAAGTCTCGAGGGGGTTATAGGGGAAGCCGGGGTTTGCGGAGGTGCGGAGTTGGAGGTTTGCCGCGCTACCCCACGAGTGCCAAGCATAATGGCGCTCTTCAACAGCACCTGGGAGACACGCAGGCTTCTATCATTGAGCATTGATTCTCGATATGATAATTGATTTCATTGTTCTCGTACATGCTTGTAGAGATACCACTTTTCTTACATGACACATATTCAATTACATCTAACTTCCGATATTTCTCCCCTCACCAAATCCATATGTATATATATATACATGTTCCTTACTCAACGAGCCCAAAAATATTATTTTTACACTTCCACACAGGATACGAGATAGAATATATCACTGTATATTTGTTATTACTTTTTTTTTTAACCCGAGACTGTCCGCCATGGCTTATACCTATGAGTTATATTGAAATATACAGGACTAGGATCTGAAATTGAATTGCAATTCACTTACCCTGTCTTGCCTAATGGTAGAGGCAGACTCAAGCACCTCCTCAACATCCGATTATTCGGTTCGAACTAGCGTAGGCATCGTGGATCGTCTGCAGCATACATCGGCGCTCGCCTTTGCTGTGACTGTCTCTGTGCTGCCGTGACAAGCGTCGGCTACCGTCGCACCTGTTGCAGTCACTCATTCCCAGTGACTTTGAAGGTTTCGTTTGAGCATCGCATGGAAGCAAAATTTGGCACCGAGAGAGAGTATATAAAGCTTTCCATGGTAGACTCGCGGCTCGAACTTCTTGAAAATTAGAATTCTGCCAACGAGAGTGATGTTCTCAATATAGCTTAGCTTGGCATATGAGCACCGGAGAAGATAATTGAATGCGTGGATTTATTATGTTTAAGATTCCAGTTCTGTATTGTAAGCACTGTTATGATTTACATTGACGAAAGACCGAGAAAAGTCTTCATCTACATACGTGTACACATAGATAGAATCGAATTCAAGCTATTTATATCAAGGAAATGCTGGCATGTCTTTAATAAAGTAAACCGTCGCTATAAATACCCCAAGCTAGATCCACTCCATGGCAACAGCCAGAGAACCAAGATTGGAAGACGTAGACAGAAAAGTGTGAAGAGGATTGTACCTCGGATTTAAACGGCAAAGTCACGCGATTGGATGCAGTATACTCCGCTGTAGCACAGTTCCAAGGAACTACAACATATCCTAAGAACACCCCGTGGACCGAAATTGAAGATCCATGGTAGATCCGTAATACAATACAATAGCCTTTAGATGAAATCTAGACCAACTTGACGGATCAAGCATAGATATACGGAGTACCCCGTACATAGTTAGTGATATATCGGAATGATTCTATATTAGAAGAATTGTTTAGCCAGGTACTCCGTACTCCGTACTCCGTAGACATTACATGAGCCTTGGACAGATTCAGGTGCTCATGTCATCGCCTATAATTATTGACCCACTCGCCGACTAATTATACACGGGAGGAAAAATAGAGGAAAAAAATGAAAAAGTGGAAATGAACCGAACTTTCATCTATTTCATGCTATTAAAGATTGACCAGTAAAAATAGAGATTAGTATTTAGGCCGAAGCGTTAAACCGAGTCAAGAAGACGTTGGTGCATCAGTTCGAAACAAGAATAGATCCTTGTCTGTGAGACCCTTGGTCATAAAAGCCAACAGACAACGAGAATCACAACGCAGAAAAGTTTCGCATTGCAGCCTCAGTCTGCAAGACCAGGATAACCCGGATTAGGGTATAAACACATACCCCAGAGTGGCCGGGCGAGCGAATTGTACATGTTTACTTTTCGATCCCGGTCTCTTGTTTTAGAGAATGTGGTCATTCGTGACCCCTAGATAGGTACACGCCCGTTGCTGAGCGTTCCACGCATTCCGGTACGTGGCCAGTCTCTCGGTCTTCTAGGGCCGACAGGACGGGAATGTGAGTTGAATGCCATGAGACAGAAATCACCATACGGAGTACACATGTGTCTTGTACTGTGACAAGTGGCAGTTTAGCACGGCCAGCACAGAGCTGGGCCTAATTTAATGTTTCAAGGTATCCATATTTGTGGCGTAACAAGCATGGGCAGGTATTAATGTCCGCGATTGTCAAGTATTTTGCAATTTTGCAGACTTGGGTTTTGCTACATGACGACGCGGCCATTATCCATAGTTGAAGAGGTTGAACATACATCATGAACCAAGTTTTCTCATAGGATTCTAAGCGATCGAAAAAAAAAACATATCACCTAGTGGAGCGGTGCAAGGTGGGGTGAGACGTATCAAGTAACTTAGCTCTGTTCTGAAACATTTCCCGACCTTACACTGTAACATCTCCGACAATAATATAATGACTTTGTTGCCACCCGAAAGGGAATATTTGTGTCAGTTGGGTAGATATTGAATGGTCAATACAGCAAATTCCATTGAATATTGAAAATAAGATGCGACGGAATCTCTGTAGAAGATTTGCTGGGCTGATGAAGTTCTAGACATGGCTTGATGGTTGTGTTTTACTTATGGATCAAGCTCGACGGGGCCAAAGTTATAGCCGGGGTACTGCATTACGAGAAGCGCACAGATGTTGAAATTTTCATTTCCCAGTACGCTGTACATTGAAAATTTCCAGATTAATGTGTCGTTGGGATCGTCTTGGAGCTGCATCATTGTGATTTAAAGCTGTACATCGTACAATATAGGCAAGGCAGGTGCATGTATACCCGTCTAGCGAAAGTACCTAGTTGGGTACAAATAGAAACTGTGGCGAAGTTTCACAAAATCAGTTGTGATCAACTTGCGATCTCCGATAGTTAAATTACCTCTTATACCAACTCCTGTGCGCATAGCGCATAAAATATGGGACAGGGGATCGGGCTGCATAATTTGACGTTGAAGCGCAGGTTTCCTGTGGCATCATTTTGCATATCATACTCGCGAGGGGGTGATCATTTGGCCTCATGTATGTTGTAGAGCTGTATTTTCGGGAAACAGCGAGGATTGACTGTGATCCAGGGCGAGTCATTCCAACGTGCCAATCAGAAGTCGCGCATACCGGGAAATCGACGATAGCGGCAGGGGGCAGGTCCATAGAAGGCTCGGGTTCCGCAAATTTAGATCGGCCACTATCAAAGTGAAAAGCTTCGAAACCAAGTTTTTAGATTGCGTGGCTAGTGTTTCGGGTGGGAGAATGGTTGTTGATATGTTCCGTACGGAGTGTTAGAGGGATTCAGGGATTGACAAGTGTATTGCATGATGATAGCTATCGGGGTTGGATATTGTCTCATATAAATGCGATAATATCCATTAAGGAACGAAGTTATAGCACAAGACATTTGAAGATCTACAGGGGAGTCTCGAGCGAGCCTGGTCGCATGGATGACGACAGCAAGAGATAGATAGGATGGGATGGGGCCGTTGATAAATTGGCTAGCGAACTTCTGATTGACCCATTGTCGTCAAGTGCTGTAGGATTGGGTGTTCGGTATAAGCTAGTATTTATGCGTTATTATTAGACCGTCTACTCCGTAGTATTAACGCTGTATCCTCATAAATTTGCATGGGACTTTTTTTGTCCTCATGTCCAAGATACCGAGGATAGTCATTTAGGTGGGGAATGCTCCGTACGGAGTACGGAGTACTTTTGATAGGGCTAAGCGAAGCTATAGAACAGTGTACAAATGATGGTTGTGTACTCCGTAGAACGTACCGTGGCAACTATCATTCATACCAGGCCGAGGCCTGATCACCTAGTCCCCAAGTTGTACAGATTGTACGGGAGCACATAGTACCTTGCTGAATGCATGGCCCAATTTGAAAACAAAAACATCTACGGAGTATATCATTACTACTCCGTATGTAAACAATGAATAGCTACAGATGAACTCCAATGATATTCTATATCCATGAAAACATCGAATCAATGAATCATCTACGGAGTACGGAGTACAACATAAACCAAAATACCCAACCAAATGGAGAAAGGGGGGCGAATGGGGGTGGTACCAAGAGCGAACTAGCGTGCAAAAGCAGGAATTGGTCTGGAATTATTTAAGAATTGAGTTTTTTATTTTTATTTAATTTGTGATAATTTAGTAATTGGGTAATTTGAAGTAATTTGGAGTAATTTTCAATTTGATAGTGGTAATTTTGGTACCTTTGGTAACCGTGGTAAAAAGTCAGGCTAATCAGTGAGGTCGAAACCGGCGATAAAATACCTGGCACTGCCCTGGCACGGTCCTGACATGCCGGATGCGGTACTGTGTGTGTTTTTCTTTTCCCCCTTGGTACCCTTGGTATCGATAACCCATATAAGTAAAAAAGTGGCACCTGGTAAGATTAGAATACAAACAATCTCCACCTCCCCTTTCCTCGCCCCAAGGCTCCTTCTTCTTCTTCTTCTTCAATTTCTCCTCCAACCTTCGTCCATTCGTTCTTACCACATTTGAGAGTTCCTGCCCTATCCCCCTTGGCAGTATTTCCGCTTCCCTCTCGTTTGAAGCGCTTCTTCTCTAATCACTCATTGCGAATTTTCCTGCTCTAACATTCCCATATCTCTAATCGGTACGTACAGCCCAATTCCCCCTGATCGGAAAATCCCGATCCAAAATTCATCACTGACATCAGATTTAGAATCTATCATGTCTCTCAAGTACATTCTCCCCGCGCTGGCCGCCAGCCAGGCTGTTTTCGCTGCCTGTGAGTATTCTCTTCCTGGCATTAGCATGAACCCACTAACATTAGCATCACATAGCCTGCGGCGATACCAAGATCCAGACCCAGAGTGATGCTGATGGAATCAACACCTGCACCACCATCAAGGGTGATATCACCATCGACAAGTCCTACAGCGGCGACCTCGCGCTTAACAACATCGAGAAGATCACCGGTGGTCTGATCTGCAACGGTGGTCAGAATGTCACCTCCATCACCGCCGGCTCTCTTGCCTCGATCGGCAAGTCCTTCGACTTGGAGGGACTCACCACCCTGACCCTGCTCGACTTCGGTCTGCTCGACTCCGTTGGTTCCATCAACTGGGAGGCTCTCCCTAAGCTCCAGTCGCTGTCCTTCGCCAAGGGTGTCACCCAGGCTGGCGATGTCAGCATCGCCAACACCGGTCTCACTGACCTGAACGGTATCACCCTCAAGACCGTCGGTACCTTCAGCATCCAGAACAACCGTGACCTGAAGACCATCAACATCAACAACCTGATGAACGCTACCGATCTGATCAGCTTCTCGGGTAACTACGATACCCTCTCGGTCGATCTCCCCAACCTGGGCACCGGTACCAACATGACCTTCCAGAACATCTCTTCTGTTTCCCTGCCTTCCCTCGAGAAGCTTACCGGTCAGCTTGGCTTCTGGGGTACCAAGTTCGAGACCTTCTCCGCTCCCAACCTCACCCAGACCGGTGATCTGATCTTCAAGGACAACTCCAAGCTGTCCAACATCAGCATGCCCGTCCTGAAGACTGTTGACGGTGGATTCACCATTGCCCGTGATGACAAGCTCTCCACCATCAGCCTGCCCTCCCTGAAGCGTGTCAACGGTGCCATTGACTTCAGCGGTACCTTCAACAAGTGAGTGATCTTGCTCCCATGGCTTTCTCTACGCATAAATACTAACAGCGAATAGGCTTGCTCTTGGTGCTCTCACGGACGTCGAGGGTAGCTTCAACATGCAGAGCACCCGCGGTAACTTCAGCTGTGACGATCTCCGCAAGCTGAAGAGCGACAATGTTATCAAGGGTAGCTTCAAGTGTGATGCCACCAACGCCAACCCCACCACTGCCAACGGCGGCTCCGGTACCACCTCCTCCAGCTCCGGCACCACCAGCAGCTCTGCCAGCACCAGCTCCGGTGCTGCCTTCATGACCGGCGCCAACGTCCCCGTCGTCGGCATCGCCGCTCTCTTCGGTGCCCTTGCCCAGCTTCTGTAAAGGGTTGATTAGTGGAGGATTCAAATGACCTTGGGGACTTTTGTACAAAAGTCTACCAAGCAACGATCTCAATATTCGTTCCCCATTGCAGTTGTTACGATAATAATTCGGTCTTTCGTGGAGAAAATTCGCAATGTGGATTCTGACCTCGAGAGATGCTTCCCCGGAAGGAGTTTTTCTTATCCTTTGTGTTGATTGTCTTGCTATGTTCCAAGGTTCGCTCATCGCGTCCTAATGTATTTGGTTGCACTTTGTAACCTGCTTGTTCCCTGTTGATATACCGAGAGGGGAGGCTGCTTCGGGCCTATGAGTGTGATCTCGGTTCTCGTTGTACTTCTTGTGTAAACATTCCTTGAGCTTTTTTTTAATGCCGTAATATTCCCTTTTATCCTAGTCGCGTGCAAGCTAATGATTGTAATTGTACCGCTTTTTACCCCCAACGCTCGTTCTCCAGAAACGTAGCTCTCTTCAATACATACGTATCTATCGCACTAGTAGTCTTGAAGAGCTAGCGACCCAAAGTCCGTTTGACCTCGGCATCCCCCTTGGACATTATGCTTTCGCAGACTTAGCTGCCGTTCGTCCGTATGATCTACGCACATGGATCGATCTGTCGCCCGATTTTCTATATTCACCAAATCCCGAAGCGTCAAACACCTTCCAGCTTTGGCTGTTCCAAGCAAGAGATATATCCACCCATCACGAATACTATCCCATAATCACGGCATATATCCAGCCCTCAAGCATTAAATCTACCGTTCAGCCTACTGAGACACAGACTAGCTTCCACCAGATCCCTGAAGTCAAATCTCCGCACTCTTGAATCTAGCCTCCTTCATTTCCAAATCCCGCACCGCAAAGTCGAACACAACAAGCATCCACATCCACATCCCGTCCACAGCCCACACAACAAGATCCCAGTGAATCAACTCCAACACATTACCTAGATTGTGTCTAGCTACAAACCTACTACTATATTGAGCCCACCCCTACGCCCCCGTCTTATGCCGAGGTCATACCGATCAGCATCACAATGACAGTGGATCATGGTGGGTACGCACTAACCGCTAGACGCTGGGCACTGGATATTGGTAGAATAGAACATATCCATGTGGATGGAGTGTGTGCGTTGTTCTTTTTCTTTTTTGGCCCGGGCTAGCTACTAGGTGCCTTGGTAGCGGGATGGGCCATGGATCATGGAACAAGGAACACGGATCGGGGAATCGATCAGACAGAGGGGCTAGAAACGGGAGGGAGATAGGAAGTCTTCCCCGGGACTCTCTTGTCCTGTCGATCGCTGTTGGGTTTACTCTTTGTCGGGATTCATGAGGTGGCAATGCTGGATTTGCGGAGTGGTTGTTCTCCGGTTATGGGTTGGTTCGGGAGAGAATTAGATAGGATTAGTTATGTTACATAGTGTATAGACAAGAAGATGAAGATGATAAGGTATAATTTTATGCTAGCAAATATCCACTCATCAGTAGGTAGGTCTAAATGCTATTATGCTGTACCTGTCAAAAGATAATAGACATTGTATATGCCAGGGATATAATGATAGCACAATATAGGGTTATGTCCGTATTCGTACCAAAACTACCATGTGCGTCTCAGGGATCATCCTGTGACTCGCATCAAAGTCTCGAAACAGTAAAAAATGGAGGCGCCAAGACCAATCTAGCTGATCGGGAAAAACTCGATCAGTCGAATCCACAGCGCCGGGCCGAGTCGCTCGATCCGATTCGAAGACCCCTCCTGGACGGGCGAGAAAAGATTAGGATCGCAGCTAACTCGAAATGGATAACAGACATCAACAAAACGTAGTGTGATTGGTGGGCTGCTTTCTCCGCATGGATATGGGGTTGAAGGAAGGCTGGGATGTTGAGCGTTTTGATAGACTGGGATGACCAATCATGGAGATAAGGACTATGTTGGCTATTGTTATATGGATACTATTTATTCCATACTTTATGCACATATTGAGCTATTGTTTTACGATAGTGTGCTCATAAGATAATTGTTAGAGTAGTATCCAGTTAGTTGCAACTAAGTACGCAGAGTGCCATCCCGGTGGCTGGGAAGAGGGGAATCGGCGATCTTTACGATCTGAAGAACATTGTGCATTAGTCTTACGGTCGCCGGAATCTTATCGTGAGTAACGAACTCCCAATCGTGAAACGGGGAAGTGTCAACCGCGCGATTTAGACCAAGGAGCGCTATATCGTGTAGAGTAGTGGTGGATTGGATGACGACCATGGAGGGGTGTTCGATGTGTGCTTGCATATCAAAATTGCCGCATGTGTCGACCTACATAGGCTCCAGACCGTGCCTGCACGGCTGAAACGCACAAGACAGAAAAAAGCCATTATTATGTAGAAACTAGAAGATAAAGACGGATGGAAACTGGGGACGGCAGGCCACTACGCTGCAATGATCCGTTTATGGTTTGTTTTAACCTTTTGGTTTATATAATTCTGTTCTTTTTGTTGCTCTGAGTTTCGGATCCCTCGTTTGAATCGTTTGAGACGTGCTAGCAGATATTCTGATCTCTCAGTGTCAAGATCCTGGATCTACAAAAAGCAAAATATACTTGCAAAACATACTTTGATGGGATCTGCCATGATTGCGAGCTGAACAACACCGATTATGATTTGATTGGCCAGAAATCTCGACGTCTATAACGTGGTATATTGTACGTACTTTGTACTTTGGGTAGCTTTCTTAGTGCCCCCGATCTACATTGCCATTGACGTGAACAGGGAACTGCTAAGTTAAACTCTTCGTGGGGGTTGGCAGCGCCGAGAGTGGAAATTGACCCTCTTTTTTCCTTCAGAAAAGGAGAAAATGGATCAGAATACGAGGAAACGCCCTCGCAGTATGTAGGTAATGTTATCCTCTTGCCTACAGGGACTCAGCACGTAAGAACAAAAAGTGGAGAGGAGTGCAAGACATGAGCTGGCATTCGAGATTATGGAGTACTCCAGCGTAATATCAAGGTGGCAAGGAGTTATTCCAAACGGAGCTCCGCTTTCGTACTTTGTCATCTCATACTCAAATCTCGTACGAATATGATGCATGCCGTCCGAAGCGGAAAAAAAAAAGAAAAATTCAAAACAAGGGTACCTGAATAAAGATGCACATCTTTAGGTCTGGCCGACCAGGGTATACATCCGCCTTGCATTGGAGGCAACCAGCGATCCAGGTAATGGGAAATGGTGGAGGCCCCGAGCGCACCATAGTGCGAATCGGTACGGCAATGCATGCTGTAGGAACTAGATCCAGACGATCACTACGGAGTAGAACGAGAGAGAAAAGGTGACTCCACAAAGTATCTATGTTGCCTCGATCGCGAACTCCACGGGGGAGTATCAATGCTGTATGTGTGTGCATGCATGCACCATGCAGCCTCGGGAAAGTCCCTCGAGTGTGACCTCTCAGATGCGGCGAATTTGAGTTCCAGGAGTAGTCCATACAACATACGTATGTACTATGCACCGCGAGCGTCTACTAGATCTGTATACTAGGAAGTTGTCCTTGCAGGAGCCGGTGGCGAATAACGGAGTACATCAGTCGGGGAATAAATTGCTGCCCACAGGAACTAGAGAGTTCCTGCATGCTCGTTCTTGGGGTTGGGGGAGTTCAAGAATTGTGGGCTTTTGGTGTGGTTTTGAGATCCTTTTCCCTAACGTACTTTTGAACGATAGACGCTCGCTGCCTATTCGGGTAATCCGTAGTGAACCTTACACCCAAGATTATATTGTACTTGTGCAAAGTGGGCAGTTAGGTGGTGAGATCCACATGGCTTTTTGACTAACAGTTATGATTGTCTGCCCTTGCTGCTCATGCCGCCGTCCATATTAGACATGATCATGTATGAGGATAACAATTATTGTCTACCAACGCTCTTAGGCGGGGAGAGTACTTTGTTTGGTGCCCAACAATTCGTGCAGATGACTTCTTCTATCGAATAGACTAAAAGGATACATAGCCCCTTCCGTCTTGGGATCAATCTGACACGAGCCTGCATTTTCATGCTTGCCACTCAATAGAACGAGGGGGTAAATTATAGGCGTCCGAGTGGAGAGACAACACGCACAGTAGTTCACTGTATGTACAATCTTTGAGAGGGGCTATTTAAAGTGGAAACAGGGAAGATGACAGTCACAATTGAAATTTATATTAAAAAAAGCAGAGAGGTCAATATCGCACTTGAGGAAACCGATCGTATCACGTACCATGGACTAAAGATGCGGGTGGGTACAATCATTTCACAGGGGGTTGTAACAAATTCCCTAATCCTAGTCGCCATGCTACTCCGTTTTTAGCAAGTATAAACAGGGAAGAGGGCCCTATATCGTGCATGAGGCGCTTTTAAGCGCTTGGCGAGGATTTAGCCCCGACGATTATTTCAGTTGAATTGAAACATCTCAAATCATCAAATAGTCAAGTGACTTACATCTATTCCATACATTAATCTATAGTATGAAAATAAGATTTCAACTAATTATACTGTCCCCGCCATGTCATTGACAGTTGAAACTTGACAGGTCAAGAGGCGGTACGAGAAGGCGACTATTGGGAATGATTTAGTAGGAAGAGGGCATCGGAGGTGCTCATTGGCGCCGGGGGTACGGTAAGCTTTACGCTGACAGCGTGGAGGCAAAGAGGACCTTGGAAAATGGGTGCTAAATTTGTGTAGTGTGGCTTGTTCCTTACACATGAGAGCCGCACGGGACGGGGATCATGTCCGAGCTTGTAGCGAACGCTGTGTAATATCGAAAGAGGGGCTACAAAACTATAATAATCGGATCCTCTACAGCCACCCTGAGAATACGTAGAGGAAGGCGTTCATCTTATGCGAGGTACGATCGACCTCGTAACCTACGGCGCAGATGTCTACATCCGCGATAACACGCACACCCATGCGGATAGGGCCCATGATGAAACAAAAGTCTCAAAATCGGCCCCAGAGATATGGATCAAAGTCTATTTTTTGATCCGCGAAACTCAAATATTTCGATTTGGTATTGAGCAGATCTGAAGAGGGGATCATAAATGCACGTCACTTAAAATAGTAAGGGAGGGAACAAAAAGGACAAGCGGGAAGATCCCTGGGGCCCAGATTGGTCCGGGGAACTCTCGGAAAAAATAATTTAGAGAGTTTGACCGAACTTGAATGGTTCGTGTGAGAGTTTTCCCCTCGATTTAGTTGTTGGTACGTGCCGTCTGCATATGGGAGGCGTGCGAAACTTAGTGTGAGCCACCGATTGGGTGCATATGTTGTAAACAGGGAACAGGGAACAGGGAACAGGGAACTACAACATACGTGAACTAGGGGAACTGGGTTTCAGATTGAAGTCTGCAAAGCACGGAAGATACGACATTCAGGTGAGATTATCTCTCCCGGTGTGGAGTTTGCCTAATGTATGGAGTAGAATGCATACAGCATAGAATTGCAAGTCGATAATTGTGGATTTTTATCACGGTCGTTAAATGATAAAATAACAGAATAATAGGGATTGTGAACATGAACGGCCAGAACGTGGGGACTAGTGTGCTGGATGGAGACGCCATGAGGCAAGCTGATTGACTGTAGGGTGAGACGGGAAGGGGAGAATATGACAGCTCTATTTTCACAACCCACCATTGGATCTTGTAGCGAAGACAGGCGACAAAGATTCAGGGATGAGTATTAGATTAAATGTATGGTGTAGGTTATTTGATATTTTGGAGATTAAAGATTCAAATAAAAAAATAAAATAAAAAAGGAAATTAAGATGATAATATGATAATATGATGACTGAACGTAGGGCTCTCTCCACTTGGGGGGAACGTGTCCATCTATTTAGGGTTTTTTTTAGGGCTTCACCAGAAATAAATCAATAAACTTAACTTAACACATTACGAACTAGATATTATTTAATCTGACTTGTCATTTCTCTAACGTCTGTGTGTCAAACAATTCCAAATCCTCTTAATTCCAATGATTGGCTGTCTGACAGCAAAGGTAACCTGGTCTTTGGGTCTCGTCCGTCCCAACTCGCTGGTTTCCTCGATCATGTCGTTTCGGACCTATTCTGGGGATTCGCTTACCTGACGATACTGATTGATTGATTTTTGTTAATCCTAACGCTGAAACCGTCAATGGCGCTTATAGCTTCCTGCTTGTAGACCCAATTATTCCCAACTCCATTATATAGAGCTATGATCCTTATTCTTGTTGATGCCTAACTCCTCGCATGTATCACCGATGACACTCCCGCAGTCCTTGCTTAATTCCATTTATCTGAGGGGCAATTTAAATTTGCTAGAAGCGCCTCGAGGGGTATTGGCTCGTTGATAATGGGTAACCCCTTGATACTGTAGCACGATCATAGAAGTTTCTCCTGACTATCGATGCAGGATATCAAGATGCATGTTAAGATTGTGTTACATTAAGCGTTTCATCATCTATCGAGATATCAGCGGGGATCTGATGGCGAATACGGACATGGCCGCGCATTCACGTAGATGACTGTGGAGTATGCGCAAGTAAACCTTAGTTTTAATTGTTCACTGTTTTTCAAATTACTTTTTTTCTATCTCGAGACTTCATTAGCACCAACAATTTACATCCGTATGCGTTCTCCGGAGGTTTTGATAGGGAACATCCAACGTCATTAATTGGGATAACTATTGATGCAAGGGCCATAATGCCTCTATTTTATCTTTTAAAAAAAAGAATAAAATCTTCCCCGTGTCGATCGCAACACCCAACAGTTCGGTGACAAATTAGGGGTCCTGGATCATCATGAACCTTTCTCTCGGGCTCCATCGTCTTCCCCTCATTCGTGGATCTAATAGATTAGTATGTGAGGTTCGGTCTGTGCATGATGTGACAGATACCTCTGTGATACCGAATATAATTATTTTCTTCTCTGGCGCTTCCTCCCGGCCCAAGCGGGCACTAGCAAGTGGCCCAGAGCACCCACCCGGGATGCTCATCTTGCTTCCCCGTCGTGATGAAGCTGTGGGGCAAAGAAATGCAACTTCTGTCTGTATGACATCCGAAATTCCGCGCTTCATGTCTGTCGAGGATCGGCCTTGGTTCACGGTTCCCCTCGCCTGGGTCTGGAGAGGCCCTAAGATCTGGGAATGGGGAACAAAGTACTACCCCAATCTACATATAAACATGCTTCCCAGCCCGCATGGTATCCCTTTCTATCCATTGTCTCATTGTATACACCCGCCTCGTGTAGCTTCTGATCTTGCTTCTTCTTTATTCTGTCTATAGCCCTGTCCCCCTTTCTCCATTGCTGTGCATATACAACTTTGTTTTATCTGCACTCTCGCCATTCAATCTACGACCTCATCGACCCGACTCTACACAAGAACACGAATCACCCGTGATCTTTCAGTATATATCTCGTCCGCATACTTTGAACCACTTCGACACTCTCGTCACTGCACATATCACGCATTTCTCGACGACCAACTACGATGTATGAAGAAATGGGTTCTATTACTGAAGATATCCCTCGCCGCTGCTCTCTGCCGTGAGTTATCTCACTGTCTCGGTATCAGCTCTCATATCCTAACCTATTTTCAAGTTCTTTCAAATCTAGCACCAGTATGGCCACCTCTGATGTGGGTGAGGAGCGCCGACTGCCTCCTCTTCCTCAGATTTTGCCTCTGCCACCCCGTGGTCCTTTTAGTCCCTTCAACGTGAAGGATGCTCTTGTTCCTACCACCCCAGGGCCCCAGGACACTTTCCAATTCAAGTCGCCTTGGGCAGCTGCTGAGCACATCGTCACACCTCCCTCACCGGCCAACTCCGCCGAGAGCTCTTGGCAAGAGTCATTTGCTATGCAAAAGTCCACCTCGGTCGATTGGCCCAATGATCTCTCCCAGAGCGAGATCATGGCTTTGGTGGCCCCACAGAACCTCAACCGCAAGGCTCCTCTACAGCAGCTTTGTGGCCGTAAGCGCAAGGGCAGTGCCCAATCCACTGAAGATGACCAGCGCGAGAAGCACCGCATCGCCGAGGGCAACCGCCGCAGCAATCTCAGCGAGCTGCACCGCCAGTTGGATAGCCGCATTCACGATTTCTTCCTTGAGCGTGCAGGCTGGAATCCTTCCAAGAGCCTTACTCAATCTAAGGAGCACATCGTGCAAGGAGCCATCTACCTAGTCGACTTCATGCTTGCCATTATCGTCCACCTTATCCGCCAGGAACAGGTCACACCGCAGCTCTCGGAGAAGCTGCAGCCCCAGGTCCGCTGCATGCAGCTGCAGCAACTAGTCAGCTCCCTACAGCAACAAAACCAGACGGCCCAGCAACAGCTCAAGGCCACCAAGGCCGAGAACGAGATCCTCGCTGACCGTAACCGCGCCCTTGAGTTCCAGCTCAAGTCCTACGAGCAGATGTTCCGCTCCCCCAAGTCCGAGAGTACCTCCCCCGGCCCCGTCCTCGAGTTCCCCGAACACAAACGCCAGAAGAAGAACGGCCTGCCTGGCATGCGCGTGCTCTGCGACGAGATCGCTGCCAGCATGCCCTCCGAGCCTTCCTACGCCGCCCCCTACTATGACTCCATGCCTAGCTCGACCTCGCAGTCCTTTGGCAGCTCCTATCTCACTGCCACCCCGCCTATGACTGGTCCTTCTTCTCCTGCCTTCCCTCCTTCTCAGTCTTCGTCTTTCTCATTCCCCGCGCCATCACGTCGCCACTCTCTCATTGCGTCTCCATAAATCCGCAGTGAAGATTGATGATGCACGCCCGATATTGAACACTGTCCCTGTTCACTGATGATATCATGATTCCTTCTCTACCTTTCTCTCTCTGTGCCGCATCCTCATTCGCACATGAGACCCTTGCAGCAGCTGCTGCTCTCCCTTACTCTCGGGTCCGTTAGGCTTAGTCCTTCCGTTGTCTTCCCGCTCCATGTGCATTTAGCGCCTGCATTGTGTAACAATATTTTCTTTGATCTCGGGGATGAACAAGAGGTTCCCAATTTGCTTGAATGCTTTTCCTTTGTTGACTGATTTCCTTACCTCGGGGTTTCCTTTTGTTTTTTTTTCTTCTCTTGGACAAAACGGTGGTTTTTTCTCATTTTTCTTCTTTTTGTCTCTTGTCCTTTGGCGTTGTTTTTTATATGGATATATGTTCGGGCGGATATTTTGGCTTTTGTTCATTTCTTTATTTCTTTATTTCTTTTGTCACTTTCTTCTCTTTTTCTATGTCTATAACTATGACTCAATGGATCATCTTCGATGAAAATCATGTTCTTCTGTAAGATTATGGTAGTTGTGCTACTAGACTGTAACACGCGTTGAGCGTCGCCATATGAAGCCCTCCTATTAGCCTTGGAGTGAGCCGAAGTACATTGGGCACGATTTGTGTCTCTCCTGCTATTTCTCATGTAATCGTGATATGTCAATGACGCGTATGCCAATCCTATCTCTTGTATGATGTACTGGCTATATTGCTATGCTTTCCTAGAGCTAGCGCGACTTTGATTCGAGAAGTGATCTCCGATGTATTCAGTCAACTATAATACAGCCATGCAGCAAGTGATGGATTCCAGGTTCATATTCTGGAAACTGTAGATGTAATATAATTCCTCGGTCTATGTAGAATGCGACGTAGCTCGTTGTTTAGGTTGACCAAGTATTTATGTGGCTACTTTGCCCCTTTTCAGTACATAGTATAAACATACAGTCATTTACGACACATTCCTTGAATACTGGGCCTACGACATAAGAATGCAAATAATGTTCCAACTGACACCTGTGAAGATTTCTTCTTCTCGGGGACGAATCAGCTGTCGATCATTGGAGAGCTGTCTTAGGCATCAGCCGGTGGAGACCAGTGCAGACTTGAAATGGACAAGTGTTCTGGGAGGCGTTTTGGATTTTGAGAGATGGGAGATTGAATTGCTTTTTTTTTTAAAATGAGAAGAACAATTCAAAATTATACTGGCTGCTTAAAATCTAGAAATATAGAGGTGCCTACTCCGTACAACATACTCCGTATATGTTGTGGTATAAAATATGGGTTGGGCCCAGGCCGTGTCTCACTTTAACCTCGTGCTGAAGATCCCACTTGTCATTTCCGGTTGTTTTCTTTTTGTATGTTGTACTTTGTGGTAATTAATTTGAAATGATTAGAATTTTAGGGGGAAAAAAAGAAAAGAAAAATAGCATTACCATTTTCCGTATTAGAAATAACAAAAAGATTCAAATTTAAGAAATTCGATAGTAAAAGTAGGGTTAAATGTGTACACGCAATCCCTGCAGAAAAAAAAGTGCCTACAAAATAGGGGGGACAGAGTACGGAATACGATGTACAGCACATTGTACCCTGGACCTGCGTGGCAACAGAATAGGATGAGACTGTGATATCCCCCATGTCGTAGGATTCAATAACCCCTAAAGTGCACAGAGTTCTAGATGATCAAAGCTATTAATAAAAAAAAAATAAAAGGGTCTGTCTCAGCTGTCAAGTGTGTTGAGGGGATCCAAAGGAATAACTTGGTATGCTTATTTGATTAAGTAGAGTAGTAGAATAGTAGAACAGTAAAATAGATCTAATAACTATATAGATACTTATAATTATGCTCTTAACTACGGAGTAGATCTTATAGAATATGTAGAAAGAAATGTAGTGGTTGTCTTACTGATCTCAGCCGTTCTTGGCAGGCAATCGCATTTCCCCCGATTCCCGATTCTGTTTTCTCCCTATCAACCATTCGCCTCACCATTCCTCTCCTCCTCTCTTCTCCACATTCGTTCGGGGGGTTTTACGACGAGTGTTCGAGACGGGATCGCCCCTGAATTTCTACACAACCTCATACCTCGTTATCTCTCATCATGTTGTTGCCAAAGGGCGGTGTTAATTGGAAGTCGGCCAAGGCCAGATTGCCCCCATGGAGGGCAATCATCGTTTTATTAACACGGACGCGCTTCTTGGTCTCCATAGCCTTGACCGGTCTGTTGATCCTCATGTGGCGCGGTGTCAGCAGGTCTGCATCAGAGATGCAAAGGTGAGAGAACATGCAACCCATCATCCATCATCCATCATCCATCACCCATCCGGAAACTATTCATACTGACCCGACTGGCGCCGACAGCTTCTACTGCTATGGTTCCAGCAAGTCACCCATGGAGATGTCCATTAATGAGATGGTCGAATGGAGTGCGCACGCCCAGACCCCCGTCCTCTTCAACCGCCACGAACCCTACGAAGTCAACTCCACCTCCATCACCGATCTCGACCTGAACCCCATCAAGTCTACCTCCAAGGCCGCTCTCAACCGTGAACGTGTACTCATCCTGACCCCTCTTCGTGATGCCGCCCCTTACCTGGCCAAATACTTCGACCTCCTTTACAAACTGTCTTACCCACACGAGTTGATCGATTTGGCCTTCCTTGTTGGTGACTGCAAAGACGACACCCTCGCAAACCTTGCCTCCGAACTCGACCGCATCCAGAACCACGCCGAGGAGAAAGTTCGTTTCCGCAGCGCAACCGTTATTCAGAAGGATTTCGGTGCCGATGTAGAGATGACTGTGGCAGAGCGTCACTCGTTCGCCGCACAGGGTCCCCGACGCAAGGCTATCGCCCGTGCCCGGAATTACCTGCTCTACTCTGCTTTGAAGGCCGATCACTCCTGGGTCTACTGGCGTGATGTGGACATTACCGACTGTCCCGAGCGTATCCTGGAGGATTTCATGGCTCACGATAAGGACATTCTCGTGCCAAGTATGTGATTTTGGTGAATTTGGATCGGAGGTTGGACAGCTGGCTGACAGTGATTTTTCTCTTAGACATTTGGTTCCACCGCTACAACCAGGATGGTCATGATATCGAGGGTCGCTGTATGTATATTCGTGACGCTCTGTGCTGTGCAGATTGCTGACATCTTCATTCCTAGTTGACTACAACTCATGGATCGAATCCGACAAGGGCCGTCGTCTGCGCGCGAGTCTGCCTACCGACACTATTTTGGCCGAAGGCTACAAAGAGTACGACACTGGCCGCACCTACTTGGTGGGCATGGGCGACTGGCGAAACAACAAGGATGATGAGGTGGAGCTTGACGGAATTGGCGGTGTCAACATCCTCGTCAAAGCCGATGTGCACCGCTCCGGCGTTAACTTCCCCGCATACGCTTTCGAGAACCAAGCCGAGACCGAAGGTTTCGCCCGCATGGCCAAGCGAGCTGGCTACCAGGTGGTTGGACTGCCCAACTACGTGGTCTGGCACATTGATACCGACGAGAAGCCCGGTAACCTTGGAGACCGCAAAGCGTTCTAGTTTCTACCTGCATTCCGTCCGCCGGAAATCTCGCTTAGGATCAAGTTGATCTTTGATCCCACCCCGTCGTCGAACATCCACCATTATCCATTGCCCGTGTGTTGTCTTCCCGGTGATTACCATCGGGGAAAGCTTTTGGCCACGGCGTGTTTCACTTCCTTTCCTTCTGACCTATTTTATTTCCCTTTTTCTTCCTCTTTTTGGATGGATGTTTCGCGACGGAAAGCCTAATGACTTCCCTAATACAGTATCTTCGTGCCGCGTTCTAGGGAGTGTGTGTATTTGTTACCTTGGCGCTACGGGGGAAAATGTTGTTTGGCGGGTTCGCAGGTCTATAAAGTTCGTTCTCCAGGCCTCTTTCCTTGACATACCGAATTTGTGTCTCTTGGGACACACGCATCCCGAGTTATGGGGATGTGTGTATATCCGGGCATGTACACTCGAGTGATTCAATCTCGATCATCTGTTCTTCTTACGCAAAACCTACATTAGGGACCGAGAACCGGACTGTCTACTGTCATGTGTCGCTTTCTTGTTTCCAAGTCTATTTGATTCTGATTCTGCTATGCAGGTCACCTCCAAATTGCCCTTTCTATTTCATCTTTTTTTCGTTTTGTCATATGCTGAGCTGGCGTCCTTGACTGTGTTTTTTTGAGATGAGGGGCAGGATATCAGACCAACTCAGTTGAAATCCAGATGCTGTGTGATGAGTCTAGATTTCTTGCGGATGAAGCAAGGCAGATATCCGCGCTGCACTGCCCTATCTGCTGAGTTTCATGTATATAATAAATCGCACGATTTCATTCCCTGCAAATATCACGAGGCGTATTACCGCAAGTAGTTTAATTGAAGATTTCCTAGCACAGACCTCGACAGCGGAATATCAGATCTCGGCGCAAACCGATGGGCTGTTAGGCTAGTCGAAGCTTATTTTTCTTTTTCTGGCAACATTCATTTAGAAATTCAAGTCCTCTCTCATTCAACTCTAGATACTTGGCCAATGTAAAGAAATCAATCCCAAAATCGCAAGCTATAAACTTACCAACCAGGAAAAAGCCCGAAGATTCCTAGTCTATACTCTCTAATTGGTTACCACTCTCGACAATGATATGGGCTGTAGTTGGTATTCGCTGACGCAATCAAAGAATTTGCTTTAGAACTTCGGTGAGGGCTAACGATATCCTCAGGCCATAGTTTATCGTCTGGTGAAAAGTACAGCCATTTGGAAAAGAAAGGCTGAGTAGAGTGCTTGCCCGCCGACACTTTCTATTCGGTCTAAGTGAAGCTCGTGAAGCTGCCTCAAATATTCAACGAGTTCTTTATGGGTCGATGGCAATGGCATCTTGGCTAGAGTCTATTCAATGCTTGGCCTTGAATGCGTTTGGTAAGAAGAAAACATGCTCCGCCATCTTGCTACCATTCTTCGACCATTTGGGGTATAGATATTGAGGTTGATGCTAAAGACCCGATATTAAGGACTTCAAAGCTGGGTGGATCGCTAGACCGCTCTTTTAAAATCACGTTCGACCCTAAAGACCATACACTACTAACACTGTAGAAAAGCTTCACGTGGCTCTGGTAGCAGCATGCATCTTAACGGGTTGGTGACCAGCTATACGCTGAACGGGTATTATCGGCTATTTGGTATAATTCCTTTTTTGAAGGGATGTAAGGCTGAGGTCAGCATGATTCAAAGCATTTATAAATAATAGGAGGGGTCAAACGCACGATGTAATTTCTCAGGGGACCTGAGGTCTCAACTATTGGGCCAAGCTTGGAACCTTTGGGTACCCTTTTTAATCCTGCCGCATCTACTTACATAGATAGGTATATTAAGGGCTTGGATAATCCTTTATGCAAAACAACTTAGCTGAAAACCGACCCTTCAAGATATGGGGCTAAAACGTACAAGTGCCTAACGGTGAAGCTAAGAGGTAACGTAATCATTCAACCCCCCAACAGATATATGCTGCCTATCTCGAGCAAAGATTGAAATAATCTCAAAAGATGAAAGGAAATAATCACTACTAACCCACTTTGTTTGAAGGCGCCTCCCATCCGCCTAGTACTGCCTTTATCTTTTCTTACCTCGACGGAGATGCATCATTAGAGCCAAGCTTTGTTACTCCAGCATGGGATCTGCAGGATCGCCACTATAATAGGCCCCAGTTTCGCTCGGATGAAGCAACACGATGCCTCCCGTATCCAAGACGTGCCAGGGTTGCGCGGATTCAAAGGTGCGATGTGTCCGGGATACCGATATCGCATGTAATCGGTAGGAATCAGAACAACCTCCCTCAGAACTCCGTGGAAGAAAACTGGGGCTTATCTAAACAACACAGATGCCTTCGTTTGGGAAAAGAATGTCAATATCGTCGGACTGGTCGTCGATTTAAGGGCTTCCACAAGGACCGGTGGGCAGACTTTCCGTCATGATAATATCGTTTATGATTTAACACATAACTCAGTAAGATCGCGGCTCTGGAGTTGAAGATCAATGAACTCAAGGCCGATCGGGGCGGTCTAGAAGGAAATGACACCAACACAAGCACGCGCAGCACATCATCAATTGACGGTGATGCTCCGCTTGAAGACATCATCAGCCGAGACTTTCTTGACACAGAGACGGCCGAAAGATATCTAACGATATTTAAGACCAAACTGACCCCACATTTCCCATTTGTGGTTGTGTCCCTCGATGTATCTGTCCAGCAGCTCCGCAAGGAGAAGCCGTTCCTATGCTTAGCGATCCTTGCATCTGCTTCGTATGAGAACATGCCACTGCAACGCGCGTTGGGGAACGAAGTTAAGAAAGTCGTTGCATCACGCATGGTCATCGGTGGGGAAATCTCCTTTGAGTTGTTGCAAGGGCTGTTGGTGTTTCTCGCATGGTAAATCCCAACCTATCAATACTTTGATATCATAATTGCATCTGACAACATATGGCAGGTCGCATTATCACTCACGGCCACACCGTTATACTCAATTCCTTCAACTGGCCATAGGCCTCATGATAGATTTGCGGTTGGATCGTCCACCACAGACGCGGACGTGGAAGACAGAGCTGCGCTTTGGGCTTCAATATAATCTGCAGAATCAGACGTTTAATCGAGCTTCTTGGGGGAGCAACGAGCAGAGGGCTGTCTTGGGTTGTTACTATTTGTCGTCATCGTGAGTTCCTGTGCATTTGGACCTTATTGGACATTGGTTGATAGTGATTTACCTTTAGGATTGCGATGCTTGTGCAAAAGAAATCTACCATTCTGCGTCTCCCGTACCAGGAAGAGTGTTGCAAGGCTCTCCATGAAGCCAACGAGTATCCTCACGACAAATACATCAGCTATGTGATACAGCTCCAATTTATTGCAGAGAAAGTCGACAATCTATCTGCAAAGCATGGAATTGACTTGGAAACACCTGGATCAGGGTCAGAGCTCTATATCGCCAATCTGAAGTCGGATCTGGAAGCGTTCTACCGGCATCTGCCCTTCGATATCAACGAGAGCTGTAAGTCTCAACAGAACACCATGCTCATTTTAAAAGAAAGAGTTGAAGCTAACTTGAGCTCTGAATAAAGTTCTTCTTGCTATACAATACCACGCGACAGGGCTTTGCCTATATCAACTAGCTCTCAACATCACCAACCAAGAGTCTCAATCACCATTTGACTCCAACTCCTGGAGAGATGAAATGGCGTTCTCGGCATTTATCTCAGCCAATTCGATCCTCAACCTGTATATTCAACTTCCATCCAACGACGAAGTCGGATTCAACAATACGCAATGGGTACAGATAGCGTTTGCATTGCTAGTTGCCTATCGGCACACCGTAGCAGCCTACAAACCAGATCAGGCTGCTGCCTTCCTAGAAACTCTGTCGAAGTTGCGATCGAGGGTTGGGGCGTTGTCTACTTCAGATGTAGACATGAACGGCGCTCGGGATGCTTTCTTCGACTTTGGAAACCGTATAGCTCGAATTGAGAACTGGCTCGGGGAACATGGTAGACAGGAAGACAACTCTCAAAGTGATGAGAGCTTTGATGAATATCGGTATACGTTATGCTTGGAGCCGACAAACTTTGACGGGCTTATTGGGGCTGCGGAGCATCTCGATGTCCCTTTTGGGAATGAGTTTTCATCTTCGGCAGATGACTTGCAAATTCCCCAGGATTCTTTCTTCGCATCTTCGTTTGAGCAGATTATGGGTGAATGGGTGTGATTGTCGATTCAATATTTCATTTTATGATACTTCCTTATAGATCTCTTTTGTCAACATCTTTCAACTGTTCGTATCATTGCAAAACTGAATCCTGAAGAAGACGTGAAAAAGAACCCCAACGTGAGATAATCAATTGAATAGGCAGCAGTGCTAGGAGTTGGAATTTCGAAATTGCGATCAAATGCTCCTTCGTATCGCCGAGCCGATGTATACAAACCGCCAAGACCTTCAGTATCACCGACCCGACGATGTTGGATATAAAAGAGAGATACGGAGACAGCAAGAATCTAAATCCAAATCAATTTCCATTCTTCCAGGATGCTCTCAATTCTTCACGCTTCGGCATTCTTCTTGCTCTTCTCTTCGGCCCTCTCTTTCACCCCATGTCCACTCCTCGGCCCTGCATTCCCTCCATTCTCCCTCAACGGAGATGACAAGACCATTGCAAGCGCTCTGAAAGAACTTACTAAGAAGTTCGACACACTAGTCGCAACAGACACTGGTACTCATGGGGATGTCTCGCCAAACACCACTTTCAGCATCGCCTTGTTCTCGTCGGACAGTGGGGATGCCGAAAACGAGCCCTTCTTCTGGCAATATCATCACACAGCCCCTACATTGAACAAGTCTGCAGTAGGATCTTATGCTGCGGACACAGACAGCATTTATGGCATTGGTGGTCTCACTGAGGTCTTCACTGTGTGGAGTCTGCTTCTCACGGGAGATGGAGACCAGATCTTTGATGATCCTGTTACCAAGTACCTCCCTGAGCTGGGTGATAATACAAGGGAACAAGATATGATTGAAAAGGTAAGGTGGAATGATGTTACTGTTGGTCAACTTTCGAGTCATATGTCTGGAATTGGGAGAGACTGTAAGTAGAACACTGAACAAGAATATGGTTGGTGATCAGAACTAATTCATGAACAGATTGCTCGAAGGATGTGACTTTACAAATAAGTTCTTCTGAGGCGGGATTACCTTCACACCAGGCTATCCTCATGCCTTGCTGTGATGATGGTTCCAAGTGTGATAGCAACGGTATGAAATTCAAATCCGTGCTTACTATCTCTATATGCTAATCTCTCCATAGATTTTATTCGATACCTCGCTAACCAAACTCGCGTGGCTCCAGCGGGGGGAACCCCTAGCTATTCCAACATGGCATTCCAGCTTTTAGGCTACATAGTAGAAAAGCGCACAGGAAAGCCATTCAGCAAAGTCCTTCAACACGACATCTTTGACGTCCTAGGCATGACCGAGACCTCAATCTTTGCGCCAGACAAAACCACTGCAGGAATTATTCCCGTTAGCAAAGAAGCCAGTGGTTGGTTAACACACCACAAAAGAGACGAAGCGTAAGACCATATTCTCTCCACACATCCCAGCCACCAATTAACACTGCCTCAATTCCAGATCAAAGTCTCTTTTCTCTAGTATCAAAGATCTCGCAATAGCCGGCCAGGCAATCCTAAACTCAACCCTCCTCAGCAAACCCCAAACAAATCGCTGGTTCAAACCAGTCTCTCACACCTCCAACCCAGCCAACTCCATCGGATCTCCATGGGTCATATACAGCGCCGGCTCATACCCCAACACATCCATGGTGGATATCTACACAGTTCTCAGCAACGAAGGCAATAACGAGAGCCTCTACAGCTCATACCTCGGCCTAGTCCCTGACTTCGGCGTCGGCTTTGCCATTCTCGCGGCTGATACAGAAGCCCCGGCTGATCTTAACGCGCACGCGGATATAATCGGTGATGTCGTGCTAGAAGCGTTGATGAAAACGGCTATTGAGCAGGCTGCCGAGAATTTCGGTGGCGCATACAAGGCTTCCAATATCAATTCATCTATTTCTGTTGGATACGACAGCTTGCCTGGTTTGTATATCCAGGAGTTTGTCAGTAATGGCACTGACTTCCGTGCCACACTCGCTGGAATTGTGGGCGTCGAGAAGCAGGCGGATCTGAGTATTCGGTTGTATCCTACACAGCTGGTTGAAGATTCTGGCTCGGGCTCCAGGCAGGCTTTTAGAGCTGTCTTTCAGGATATAACTGAGCTGGCGGATAATGACACTCCAACTTGTGTGTCCTGGCTAAATCTCGATAAGCTTCAATATGGAGGCCGTGGCCTGGATGAGTTCATCTTTTCTCTGGATCCGAGTGGTCAAGCCGTCAGTGTTGAGATTCCAGCTTTGCGGGTCTCGCTGGGGAAGAACTAGCAACAGAAGGGCTGACCACAGTCATCTTCTTGCTTATACTTTTTTTTTCTGTGTGACATCACTTTTGGACTGTGTTTCGCGTCCTTCGTTATAGGTAGAGCTGTATCACCGAGCACCAAATCTTCACTCCTTCGACCTCCTTTCTACCTAGTAAAAACCAAAACATCATTCTCTCTTCATCCCTCAGCAAAGTAACCCAAATTGGGCCAAATATAAATATGCACGTGACTCATCACGCCCGTGCTGAAAAAGCGGCTCAAATAGGAAACCCCTAGGGAAAACCCGGTATATAAAATACATACATCCATGTAGTTGCAGACTTCGTACAGAAACCGCCAATCGACAATCCAATACATTCCATTCCATTCCCTTTACCATGTCACTTCGTGTCACCCGTGTCTTTCAAAGCAAAGCCCCCGCTTTCCCCCACGCGCGGATACCGCTCCTCCGCGTCCCGCCATCACATTTATTCTCCTCCTGCCCCTCAGCCTCGATTAAAATATCTCAAAAAATACCCAGAAAATCAATCCTAACCTTCCAATCCCGCAATATGTCTTCCGCCCCTGCCAAGAGAGAGTTCCTCTGCATCCTGCCCGATAAGCCTGGCGCGCAGGCGAAGCGTCTCGAGGTTCGCCCGTGAGTCTTTCCCCAGCATCTGGATTCCAGCATGGGATGTGTGTCGTGGGAGGATGAGTCTTGCTAATTATGTCTTCAGTAAGCACCTCGAGGGTGTTAAGCCGCTCGTTGCGTCTGGTGCTATTGTTGCCGGTGGTATGTGACTCTCTTTATTTTCGTGTTCTTTTATCTAGATCGCGTCATGGAAAGCTCGCAAACATATGTACATATACTAACATTGAGTGTTTCTTATCCAGGCGCAATGCTCAATGCCCACCCCGCTGATGGCGAGACCCCCTCCTTCAAGGGAAGCATGATGCTTGCTGTTGCGGAGAATGAGGCTCAGGTGCTTGAGCTGCTTAACAAGGATATCTATGTCAGTTCTGGTGTGTGGGATATGGAGAACGCGCAGATTATTCCGGTACGTTACGCAGAAAGAGAGCTAGCTGGTTTCTTTCCTGCTCATTGCTAACTTGCTTTTCTGGTTTAGTACAAGTCTGCTGTTCGAGAGGCTTTGTAGTTGCATATCTAGTTGTTAGCTTTGCATTGGGTCTGGGACTTGAGATTTGTCGTTTGATATATTGAATGACAACGACTCATCATTGATATTGCGCTGCATCTAGATGCCTTTTGGGTTCTCCAAATAGTTCTGTTATGCTTGTAGGATGGAAGAAGGAAGACTTTGAAACTATATCACACTAGTAAATTGGCTAATGAGTGAGCAATGCCGAAAAGGATACATACGGTTAGCCTGGTACTTCTTTTCTCCTTTGGGTATGCATATCCCGATTGGAACGATTAGAATAAGCCGAGGAAGTGGAACTATACTCCGACTTGGTCTCCGAATGTAACTCCGCGGGAATAAGATCTGTCCAGTCCAGATGCAAGAACGTAGTAATAGCTCGATAAACGTATATTGTATTTGAATCGCCAAAGAACATACAACATAGAACATCGAATCGATAATTGATCGCCAGGGTTGAATTTACGCCTATCACTTCACTCCACTATTTGATATCATCGCCCAACAATTGGCTCAAGGAGAGGCGGAAAACAAGAGGTTGACCGGGCGAGTCCACCGCGGAGAACTTGAGTGGTGCAGAAAGGTCGCCACCTCTGGGAACTGATATCACCAGGAGGCACTCTCACTGGCACAGAGAGATAATCCCCCAACTTTTCCCATCTAGCGCATCATTTAAAAATCACAATCGTAGACCGAGGAAGCGATAAAGCCGAACGTCATCTTTGTCATGTCCGACGACCGGCGGATCCGGCCAAAGAGACTACTCCATTAGGACTAGCGTGCTTATCTAAGGCTCGATCAGATTATTTATGAATTCATCACTTTCTCCCTATCAGATCCATCTTTTTTTCGCCTTCAACTCTCACCTGTGAAAACAAATACCTCCATCAAATATACCCATCATAATAAATCCACACAATGTTCAAGCGCCTAGTCACCGTCACTCCCCGTGTCGGCTCTATCGCCACTCGCAGTGCCCTTTCTCCCCTCACTGGCCTGCAATCCGCTCAACCCGCCATTCGCCGCGCTGCTCCCGCCCCAGCTCAGCAGCGCAGAGGATACCACGAGAAGGTCCTTGATCACTACAACAACCCCCGAAATGTCGGCTCCATGCAGAAGGGTGACCAGGACGTCGGTACCGGTCTCGTCGGTGCACCCGCCTGTGGCGATGTCATGAAGCTGCAGATCCGCGTCAACAAGGAGTCCGGCCGTATCGATGACGTTGTCTTCAAGACTTTCGGCTGTGGTAGTGCTATCGCTTCGTCCAGTTATCTTACCGAGCTCGTGCGCGGTATGACCCTCGATGAGGCTGGAAGGGTTAAGAATACCGATGTGGCGAAGGAGTTGTGTCTGCCTCCTGTCAAGCGTATGTCTTTCTTTTTTTGATGGATGATGACTTTGGTCGGCTCTGATGCTAATTCATACAAAATAGTGCACTGCTCCATGCTTGCCGAGGACGCTATCAAGTCTGCCATTGCCAACTACTACACCAAAAACCCCAACACCCGTGCCACAGATCTGTCCGGGACGGGCGGTGTCATTCCTGATGTTAAGGTCGAGTCTGCCGGCAGCCCTGCTGCTTCCATTTAAATTCGTTTCTCTTTGCTTTAACGGGTTGAGCTTATCGGATGGATTCTCCATTTGAATGACGCAACCCAGTCGTTTCGTTACACGAACTTTGCGATTTTATTCCGAGGTTGTCTTAATACACAATCATTTGATCGAGGATGCTCGTTTTTTTGTCGGAGAAAATCCACAAGATCGGGTACTTTGGGATTCGTTGTACTTGTTGCCACTGAAAATGTGCGCCAAGAGATGACGATGGATGAGATGAAAACGAACAAATTGCCCCATTTGTTTGATGTACATATTTCCCTTTTTCTTCATACGTTCTGATACGTTTTTCTTTTCTTTTTTTTCTGCGATGGCGCCTCGGTATCTGGGATCCTTGATCGATATCTCATCTCAATTTTCTGAAAAGCAGCGCCTTGATAGTTTCCAATGAAACAACGAAACCAGATCAGTTATCCTTCGTAAAATTTAGACTCGGAAGTAATATTAGAAGCAGTCTATGATTTTTAATTTATCCACAATCTATCTATTTATACAAAAGACCACACCGGATCCTTGCGTTCAACATAGCAGAACGACACCCGGAAACATAGAACAATCCAGTCAAGAGATGAAGAGGCCATATGCGAAAAGAAATATAGAACGCCATCGCTGATGCACAGAGAGACCACTCAAGACAATCCGTGCCAATGAACCAACCAAAAACAAGGGATATAATGGAAAAACAGAACAAACGAAGAAAAAGCCCTAAGCGCAAGCCATCGGCAACAAGTACACCACACTGTCTAACCGCTCCGGAGGCCGAAGCGAGTCTTCAAGGACAGGAGAGTCTCGTAAACAGACAATTTGACCTCAACACGAAGGTAGCTCGCGTAGGCATACAAGAAGCGGAAGAAGTTGCGGAAGATACCACCAGACTCCTTGATGATCTCTAACTGCTCCTCAAAGACAGTGCGTGTGGCATACCGCGCGAGGATAAGAAAAGAGCGCATTGGGCCCTGGCGTGTGTGTAGGTTTTCGTCTAGGCTGCGAGCTGGGAGGGAGTTAGTCCATAACGCCCAACAGAATTCAGCGCCAAAAGTGAGATACATACTGAGATCATTGGTCTTCAAGATGAGAAGAATAATCCGCGGAACCTGGCCCAGCAAGACAACCAGTTGTTGTAGCATGCCTTCACCCAATGCACCGGAGATATCATCTTTCTCTTTAGCCGTCCGCGCAGAAACGACGCTCTCCTTGGTGAGAACGCTGTAGTCTCTACCGGTAATGGCACTGGCAAAGAGCGGGAACTGCTTGTCCGTGACGCCGGCGACCTTGAAGGCATACTCGCGCATCCGCGGCACATCCGCGTCGATAACGGCTAGCCACAGCTTGGCGTAGTTGCGGCGGAGGTCGCGGTCGATATTGCGGTAGAGTCCGTGGTCGTAGAGGACGATGTCGAAGTTGGGGTATGAGCGGGTGTGGTTCGGGCGGATGGCGATGTTGCCGCCGTGGGGATCGCAGTGGAGTGGCGCGTTGTCGCCGAAGATCATCTCGTTGAAAATGTGTGCGAGAGCGGCGGAGACTTCGTCGCGGTCGATGTTGTTGGCGTCAAGGTACTCCAGGTCGTCGGGACGGTGGCCTGCGATGTACTCCATGACCAGGATACGTTTTTGGGACCACATCACTGGGATCTAGTTAGCTTCAAGTTATGCATACAAAGTTAGGGTTGGCAGCATTATGAACCTTCGGGAATGACCAATGGGGCATCGGAGTGCTTCTTGAAGTACTCGCTGGCATGAGTAGCATTCTGGGCTTCCATACGGAAGTCCAGCTCTTGCGGCAGCGAGAAATCCATTTCCTTGGACAGCCATTCCAGGTCATATTCAGGGAAGAAGCGCTTAAGCATGGAGAAAGTGAATCGAGTCAAAGCCAAGTCCAACGGCACCCATTCGTCAAGCGCGGGATGCTGAACTTTAACAGCGACCTTCTGTCCGGTTTCCTTCAACGTAGCAATGTGCACCTGTGCCAGGGAGGCAGCGCCGATGGGTGTCGATTCAAAAGAGGCGAATAACTCATTCATATCCTGACCTGTGTCCTTGCGGAAGAGCTCGCCAATTGACTCAATTGACGAGACGGGGCATCTGTCCTGGAGCGGGATGAAGGTCGAGGTCCATTCGATGGGAAGCAGGTAGCCCATGCTGCTGAGATGCTGGCCCAATTTAATGAAAACTGATCCATTCTTTTCTAGGACTCGGAGTGTACGCTCGGCGCATCGCTTGTGGCAGGCACGAATCAGTGCGTTATGTTCTTCGGGGGACGAGGCGTCTTGTTTCAGGGTAACACGGTAGCTGTGAAGATTCGAGGTTATGTTAGCGATCTCGTCAGGGCGCAACATAGCAACGGTTTATAGAGTCAAATTATTTCACGTACTCATTGATACACACAGCCAGTGTGCCAACAACGCGCCCACTGCGTTTCGCTGCCTGGAAGGCATGCTCCGCTTGGTCGGAGAACGTCACTGCGCCCAGACCAAGTATACTTCCAATGAGAAACCATCTGATAACACTCCGCTGTGATGCACTCATATTGGGCCCATTTTCAGACTTGTGCTGGCTCTTAGTCTCCGCAGACAAGAGAGGCGAAGCCTTCACAGAAAAAGAACGGCGTGAAGCGGCGAGGGTCGAGCCCTGGGAAGACACTGAACGACCCCATGATGAACCGTTGATTGTACCGTAAGAGGGCGACTGTCGTAGCGACGAGTTCGAGGTCAGAGAAATCGAGGATCCAGATGGCAAGGGTTTGGGTGTTTTCCCGATCACCGTTGCGGGATCAATCTTGAATGCCCGCAACGGCACGCGAATCGCTGCGCTCATTCCAGAGGCAGAGGCCAACGGCCAGAAAAAAACCAAAAGAAAAGGGGAAAGGACTGATAGTGCTTGTAGGCGTTTCTGGGCTCAATACATCGTATGATTCTTTGTCGGCTCAGCGGGATTTTTCACGGTTCTCGCCGCCAATCGGCTTCGACGCTGCACGTGATCCCGATCTATAGATCGGCCCATAACAGACGTCATAGCTAATTTGGTCCGATGATGGGATTGATCATTAGATCTGAGAACAAAGCAAAGGCAGGAAAGAAGCGTACATTCATACCATAAGAGAGAAAGAGAGGGAAGGGGATGGGAACTAAGGGCCCTCAAGCTGTCAACAAATACAATATCCCGAGATGTCTATTAGTTATATTACACTACATTGTACAACTTGAACTGTTTACTTATAAGCTCATATCAAGAATACCTATGTAAATTAGAAGAAATTATTGATTCAAACAAAAAAAAAGAACCATAGACTCTATGTGCAACAACCAGTGCTCACATAATAACAAAAGGGCTTTTACAAAGGAGTAAAACCATGCACCATCACTCCAAAGTCCATTGAGAGTTGACAACGCCGTTGCCTGTGTATGTAACAGGGCAGTATGAGCTAGATAAATCGGAAACGCAATAACACAAACATAGAACTTCGCAGTAGACCCTTTTGGACGTCAAATTACGTCCACTCAGAGTCTGCGAGTGTTGGGCGGCGGCGACGAGGGATGATTGAAGGTCGCCGACTCAGCGAGTTTGGAGTCTTGTTGTCTTCCTCACGAAGCAGTTCAACGTGAGTCATTCTGCTAGAGAGGGGTCGGGCAGACCTGGGCCGGGCAGCGGCCGCATTGCTTCCATTGGCGGTAGATCCAAGAACTGGGTTGTTACCATCCCGACTGCCAGGTCTCATAGCCAGAGACGAAACACTGAGAGAGTTTCGCGGGTGTCGGGGAGTTTCCCGACCTTCCAGATATCCCCGTGACTGGCCGTTGCGGCTAGATGAGGGCGTGGATGGGGTAGAGGATGCCGAGAATAAGATTGGAGGGGTAGTGCATGTGCTTTGTCGTCGGGCTGTCGGTCTGCGCTTGCTGACGCCATATGCCTCGCTGGATCGAACCAGCTTGCCTGCCATATCTCTGACAAGGATTGCGGGGTCATTCTCCATGTTTCGAATAGCGTCGAGAAGACCATAGGTTGCGAGTAGCCCGCCTTGCTCTTCGTTTGAATCACAAATACTGGCTATTATACGCAGAAGATTGAGTCGGACGGCGGCTTTGGTGTGGTGCAACTTCTGCCTCAGTCTCTGGAAGATATCGGGCCGCGCAAAGGTGGATGCAACGTGAGGGCTGAGTCGGAGAAGCTTTTGAAGAGGTTCGAGCGTGTTTTCGAATGCGTTAGCTTTGGAAAGCTTCAAACATTCTGCAATGGCACCAGTGAATGTGATGGGGCCCTCGAATGTATCACTCTCAAAAATACCATCCAAGAGATGTTCTTCAACCTTGGCGGTTTCTTCTTGAAGCCTAATTGTTATTCATTGTCAGCTTTGCGACCAGCTACGCTTTCGGAACGGGAGACAAACCATGTAAAAATAGCATCCAAGGCAGTGACTTGCCAATATGGATCCAAGAGCAAAGATATGTAAAAGCCCAGGCCCTTGTTGCGCCACAGCTCCCTACGGCCAACTTTTCCAGACTGTGCCATGTCGCAGAGAATTGGGAGGGCAAACTCTTTCAGCGGGCGCTCTGTGAGTACGATCTTTTGCAGAAGCGGTACAATGCCGTTCAGTGCAGCATCTTCTTGCCGAGACTTGTTTAGACGGCACATATTGTAGATGGTGTTGAGGATCTGGTTCGAGAGCTCGCGGAAATGTGCTTTTCTCAAGTTTGATCGAAGTAGATCGGTCAAGACATCGATGGCGTTCGAATTCTGGAGCGAATCTAGAGTAGTTGAAAGCATCGACAGATTTTTGATAAATTTCAACATCGTAATTTGATGGACTGGGCTCATTCGCCTCAGTTCTTTCAAGACCCCTTGAATCAATTGTTAGCATAGAACATTGTTAATGTTCCTAGGAGGTAGTCATCCTTACTGTGCAAGACTGTTCGTTCAGAAACCATCTCCTTGACATGATTCTCGGCCTGCGAGAATATGAAGAAGATATTAGCAATACGACCCTCGATGACTTCTGTCAACTCCCCATCTTCATCCAGAGCACGGCTTAGAACGAGAGATAAGGGATCAAGAACGGAGTTGCGGGACAATATTCTGCAGAAATCGTTCTTGGGGGTGGAGCCCTACAGAAAAAGGTTAGAGCCGAGAAGATGCAGTGAAATGAAGGCGAAATACTTACTTGCAACTCAAAGACACTCCAGATTCCGTTCACGCCAATCAAGACCAGCTCGCGTTCATCTTCGTAATCGTCCTCTAGGAACTCGACTAGGACATTCAAGCCTCCAGCACTGACAAACATCTGGAGAGTTAGGGTGGAAGTCTGGTACATCTGCTGCACGAAAACCGCAGCTTCAAGTCGAATTTCGCGGGGGTACTTCTTGGATGCAAACTCATTGATGATAGGGATTCCGCCGACGAAGCAAAGGTTTTCCTGGACCTCATAGTCATCGTAGATGATTGCGTTGACAACTCTCAACAGACAGAACACAATATCACGCCGGCGAGTAGTGTCCAGAATCTCGAGAATTGGCAGCATGCCATGAGCACTGATGATGATGTTTTTGGTCTCTGGGAGATCATAGAAAATCGTGAACAATTGTTCAGAAATCTCCGCAAGAACTTCTTCGTCTTGGGATGTCTTGAGAGAGTCCACAAGACCCTCAACTTGGTTGCGAAGACGTGCGTATTTGTCACGTGCGATATTCTCTTCTAGATCCACCTCATCAAAGCCTTCTTCCAGTTGCGCAAAGGGGTCATCCTCGTCTTCCTGGTCCCCCAGCCATGAGTTAGACAGCTTCGAGTTTAGCATCAATGTACTTTGATCCGAGCCATCGTCGCTCTCTACCTGATCTAGAGCAGCTTGGTCGGCTCCAAGAATATCAGAAAAGTCCTCATCATTTTCATTCTCAGCAAATCTTTGGATCTCAATGGTAGAGCGGTCGCGCTTCACAGAAAGCTGTTTGCGCAGCTGGGGATGCGGGCCACCAAGGTCGTCATCTACTTGGTTGTATCCTATGTTTTCATGAATAGGCGATGACGGATCATCCTCAAAGTCCTGGAAAATGTTAGAATCATACAGGGAACTTGAAGTCTTATGGGAGACTGTACCTGATAGCCACCCAGTTTTTGATCTAGTATATCTTCATTCGCCATAATGAGATCTGAATAATCATCGACAGAGTTCTCTTTAAAGACATTGGTCGGACGAGGAGCTGGACGAGTACGTCTCGGCATGGGATTTTGGGCGAGGATTGGGACATTTTGCATTGCAGAAACGGGGGTATTAGATCCAGGCGGGGAGATCGCAGGGCTTTGAGGTTTCGAAGGCTCTGCTACAGAAGGTTTGATGGGATATGGTCGAATGGTCTGCAGATCGTCGTCCGAGAAGCCTGAGTTATCCTCAAAGGGATCAGAACTGTCATCCGATTTGAGTATTGTCCCATCAAGTGATGCAAAAGCTTTAAGTCTCTCAGAAGACAGCATGCCCCCGAAGTTATCATGTGGTCGTAGATGCGGCAACTTGAGTGCGCTAGGAGAGATTGCAGTAGCAAAGTCATCATCCCAGTTGTCATCCCCCGCTAACACAGGTGAGCGAAAGCGATCCGTAGGTTTGATAGAGGTAGGTGATGGCAAGCTATCGACCAATGGGTTATTTCGGGTAGATGGCATGCCTGAAGTACTGGGGTGGTCTGGCCTCTGCTTTTTCTTTGAAGTCCCCGTCTCGGGTGACCGCAAAGCCTCGTTCCATTCTTGGACACTCCTGACGGCTTCTTCATACTCTGTAGACTTCTTGGGGATTACAGATTCGGTTCGGCGCGCATTGACGATCCATGGATGTTTAAGCAATTTTCTTGCCGAGACTCGAAGGTTGGGGTCTTTTTGGAAGCATTGCATGAGGAAGTCTTTCACGGCCTAGATAGAGTCAGTATTGCATAAATATGCCTGACCAATCGGTAAAGACATACCGGCGAGGCACCCTGCGAAAATGGAGGGTGATCATCGTTTACAATACGAAATAGTGCTGGCATGGGCTGCATGTTATGATAAGGAGGTTTCCCCTCGAGTAGCTCGATGACAGTGCATCCTAAGCTCCAGATATCGGAAGCGGTAGTTGCGCCTGAAAGCTCGATTACTTCGGGGGCCATCCAGTACGGCGTACCAACCACGCTTGATTCGCTCAAGCCCGTGGTCCGACTCGCCACACCAAAATCTGCAAGCTTGACAAGTCCTTCCTTTGTGGTTAGAATGTTTGCACCCTTGATATCTCGGTGAATAACGCCCTGTTCATGCAAGTAAAGTAGACCATGAAGAACCTGGGACATATAAAGTCCCACAAGGTTCTCAGGGAAACGACCAAAGTTCTTCGCAATGGAATGCAACGAGCCATTTTCGCAATATCTATAAACCATCAGTTTCATTCTCCATTGAACTTGAGCTAGGAGAGACATACTCGAGAATGATGTTCAAAGTTTCAACAGATTTCACAAATCCGTGGTACTTGACAATGTTGGGGTGCTGTAAGGATCTATATTAGTACTGACCTTGTTGATGTATTTTGACGGGGTGTGTCTCACATCGAGATTTTTGAGAAGGTCAATTTCAAGCTGTTGCGTCGAGTGTTAGCATATCAGGCGAACGCCGAGAACGATTCGATCCCATACCATGATAACGCGCAATTCACTCTTGGGAAGATCCGTCAACTTGATTTGCTTGACGGCGACAGTCTCCCCAGTATTCCAATTCAACGCGCGGTACACGGAACCGAAAGCTCCTTTACCCAGACAGTCTCCCAATTGCTAACATCAACACCCAAAGTCAGCATCTGCCCAATCCATGTTTTGCGGGGAAACAGGACACCATATCCATACATAGTCCTTAAGCTCTGCAACATCCTTGGCTGACGATTTCAAAACTTTGTCTTCCTTCGGTTTCTCTTCTCGCTTTGTCGGACTCGTTCCGACTCGTGTCAATCGCGGCTTTATCGGGGTTCCGGGGGTTCTCGAGGAGGGGGTGAGAGGGCGAGGCTGCCCTTCGGTCCCTTCGCCGGGCCGAGCGACCATGATGGCAGTGAACTAGGATAGACTGTATCCTAGCACGTGTTCGAGTTGGCTGTCGGTCTCACGATGTGGTTTGAGGTAGAGGGGGGGTGGGGTGAAAGCCGAGGAAGGAGGCAACCTTGAAAGAGCTGATAGCAACGGTCTGAGAGGTCATGTCCATAGGTTCTGATAATCATAATTGTCAATTAATCCGAGTCTATCAAGGCACAAACAAGCATCACGAATGACCGTTCGCGTGCGGACATTGTGGGGAGGGTCTCACCAAGCGGACATTACAGCAGTTCAGCTCTCACGCCCTAGAGAGCTGTTTCCACGACAAGTCGAGGTGCATGTAAGATCTTCAGATGGATGGAATTACCATGCAGTATTCTGAAGAATATAGATCCAGTAGAGGCGACAATAAAGCGCGAAGGGGGTTTGTTCGCAAAGAAATCGTGATTGTTTTGAACTTTCGTGCTCCACCCGCCGTATCATGCAGGCTGTGCTGGACAATCGCCGATCAGCCCTACAGTACCTAGTTTGATGGAGTTTTTGTATTTAACCAAAAAGAATATGATTATTTAATATATAATTATAGTTTACTGGGGGGAGCTAGAGGTTGAAAAAGAAATAAAAGGCTTGTTGTTGCCGCTAGGGGTTCTATTATTTACTGATATAGATCGGGGAAATCCAATCGATCTATACAGGGTATCATTTTTGAGCACGGAGAAGGCGCAACACATCGGAGACAAGGTACAAGCTACCAGCAATGACAAGAGGACCCCCTTGAGAGTGCTCACTAGCCCACTGAAGGGCGGGGAGTAAATCTCCTTCAAAGCTCTGGACCTGGCCAATGTTTTGTATAGCTTGAATAGAAGAGGCGAGCTCTTGGGCATTAGTTGGTTGGACCCAGGGCATTCCGTCCACGGGACCAAACTCGGCGGTGGCAACTCGGTCTCCGGGCCGGATAATCGAACCAAACACCCCAGCCAGATCTTTTCCACTTGATGCCGCAACAACCCAAGTCACCGGTTGGCCTTGAATACGCATTTTGCGATCCACGTACTTGCCGAGAACTTCGGCAGATTGCGCGTTGTGAGCACCATCAAGCAAGATAGGCTCTGCACGAGGAATCAAAGGTTGGAGGTCAATTTTTTGCAAACGGCCCGGCCATGTTACATCGGCCAGATATGGAAGCAACGAGAATGCATCTATCTCAGGTCGTAGCTGAGAAAGGGCAAGACGAAGCGCAGATACTGCACAGCACATGTTTTCTTGTTGGTGAGGCTCTAGATCAAGCTTCTGGAAATAGGGTGCAAGTGCCGGAATCTGTTCGGAGACTGTCGCGGGAGAGACAAACAAGGAATCAATACTCAGTTCTTGAATGTGAGCCTTGACAGTTTCAATCACTTCCGAACTGTTCGTATTGTCTACCACACAAGGCACTCCAGGTTTGAGGATGCCCGCCTTCTCACGAGCAATCTCTCCAAGTGTTGACCCGAGGAAAGCCTGGTGATCCATCCCTATCTTTGTAATGACCGAGACAATAACATTATTCAGGATATTTGTTGCATCTAGACGGCCACCCATGCCCACCTCGACCACACCAACTTCGACCTGTTCATGGTTGAATATCTCGAACGCTGTTGCGGTCAACAACTCGAATTCGGAGGCACCGATGCCTAGGGTTTGATCTCGTAGTTTGACTTGGTCTTCGATCTGTCGGAAAAGGGATTCTTGGACCACTTTTTCTCCAATTGTAATACAGTCCCACCGATCAATTAAATGCGGGGAAGTGAAGCGACCGCAACGCACTCCGCCGGTGGACAGCAGATGAGAAAGGTAGGCACTGATAGATCCTTTACCGTTGGTTCCAGCAATGTGAATGGACTTCCACGAGAGCGGAGTCTGCTGAAGCAGACTCGCGACCCGACTCAATCCTAACTCAATCATTCCTCTGAGTGTAGCGTGATGAGAATTTCAAGGTCAATTGTCATTATCGACCCAATGATCGAGTAATGACAGGCGTCTTCGGTGCTTCAAAGCTCCATTGTCAGCAAGAAAAACAAAGCTAGGATGAGCGCGCTACGGCAGTCCACCATCAGAGGTGCGAGCTTACCGTGATCGGAGGAACAGGCCCCACGTGATGTTCTATATATTCATACCTCAGGCAGCAGGACTTTCGTTGATCACTACAACATATGATAGGTGTTTTATAGAATCTAGCTATGGACCAGTTAGTTAAATCACGGAGCTCAACGAAGAAATCCTCTATGTTTATTTCCCTTAAAGACCTTGCACAAACATGTTATTGGAAGATACACACGTGACCCAGCCACTCTAGCCACCTTCAGCCTCAGGCATTAATTTCTCTAAAATCCCAATCTATCTCCCCAGTGTCCATCAACCATCTCCACCGTTATCGCAAGTCGCATTCTACTCCGTACTAGTTCCGTAATTGCCCTTTTGGTTGTTTGTCCTTCTTTATTGAACTCTTTTTGTTTTTTTCTTCTTCTTTTCAGTTCAAAAGACAAAATGGGTATCCCGTAAGTCATTCCATCCTTATGTTGGCACGCGACATGCGCCACTACTTCGCCGCACGCTGTTGACTCCAATCTACAGTATGTGGCGTGAGCCTTCCAAGGCCGAAGCATCGAAGTCTGCTTCGGAAAAGGACTCATCTTCTACTGCACGCTCGTCAATTCGCCGAGGACCGTCACGGCACAGTAGCTCCCGCGTGCGTCGCGCCGATATTCTCGCTTCATTTCATTCGCAGATCATTGATGAGCTTCGACGCGGCACCGTGGAACCCAGACGCGTGCCGCGCTTTTCTTTCATACCACCAAATGGGGCTATTGAGAATGCGGTGGCTCTGGAACAGGCCGAACGTGATGCCCTCGTCTGGGCCCAGGCGCGCGCCGCGAGTGCACCCCGACAGACAGAGACCGCAAACCAGCGATTTAGGAGTCATCGCGATCAAGCCCTGACCGATCTCATCGGTCGCATAGACGGTCAGCCCAGAAATACCAATGCTAGCCCTTCCTTGACTCCCAACTTCGCTCCCGCTCTCGCATACCACACCAGCGCTTCTTCGACTCCTTCGGACAGCGGCGTTCGTCTTCCCCCTATGCGTGAGAGATATAACAGTGATCGCGCCTCGAACACCTCATTCCAGCCAGATATACCTGAATCCCGGTCTCACAACACACAAACCCGGCCAACCCGAGACCCCGTCGTAGACGGGCTTGGAGATCGCCAGCGCAGTCCTAGTCCAGACGCAGAGCGGGAAACCGATGCCTGGGAGACTTTGCTCTCAACCATTACACCCGATGCGACTCTACCATCGGCTAATACTTCTTTCACCTCAACTTCTGCCGCTGCTCCAGATATTTCGCGCAATGCTCGTCCTCGGAGCTCTGTTAACTTGACGCAGATGACTGCGGAAGCTGCCCGTGCTCACTTTGCACTTGATCCCTATCCTGACCAACTCAACCCATGTGACTTCTCTTCCTCCGATGACGAGGATGCTCCCTCTACTTTCCATGAATTCATGGGACGGGCAGGCCGTTATCCCGATCAGAATTCGACCATGAGCAACCACCCTCCCGTTCCTATCCCTACAATAATTCCTGCAAGCGTTCTTGCTCTCTCTGACGGTCGCCGCCAGAATCCCTCCCTCTCCGACCGTCACCACCAAAATGATGATCTCCACCATATGCAGGTCATCTTAGATCGGCTTGCCCGCCGTGAGGATATTCCCGACGACTGGTGGGCCGCGGCCGGTCTTGCACGCACCCTCGATCGTGGTCTCAGTGCGAGCATGGACTCCCCCAACACTGAGGGCGCTTCTCGGACCACCCGCGACAATTGAATACAGCTGCCCATGTGGTGATATACTGAATGACATATTTGATATTAGAGATATTGGCGATATTGGAAACGGTGTTTTTGGGGGCGTTTCTTTATAGCAAATTTTACATTGTTTTTTTTTTAGTTTGATTTTGGAACAGCGTTGACAGGGCCTTTTGAGGCAGTCGTGTGATCTTAACATTCTTGTCTCCATATTTTGTCAGGTTTACGTATTGTCGATTATCATTGGACAAACGGACACGAACGGCCTCTAGGTCTTTTCAGGCTTTTATTTCGTTAATTTTGACCTTTTGGACATTTTTGAATTTCCAGGTATTTTGATTCCATGATATAGAGGATGAAGAACATAAAAACACGTCAATTGTAGATATTTACTCTGT
The DNA here is from genome assembly GCF_000769745.1 of Penicillium expansum. NCBI lineage: Eukaryota > Fungi > Ascomycota > Eurotiomycetes > Eurotiales > Aspergillaceae > Penicillium > Penicillium expansum. The sequence goes on from NW_015971406.1 coordinate 461,019, forward strand.
ACCTGCCAAGTTCCGTGACGTATGTCTCGGAGTACAGCAGTCCCCACTTGAAGAGCCCCCCGCCAATATGTCGAAGAAGTTATGCTTAGTCCAACATCTCAAAGCAAATAACAACCATACAAAGTAGTTAGATCCTATGTGGAACATTGACTTATACGCCGATCTCCAACAATCAAGCGTATCACAACACGTCGCGCAATCCCACCAACCCAGGGCCCTTTCTTTTCAGATATTTCCATCATACACATTTGATCCCAGCGTGACCTCACTGGCCAACCATGGATCAGCAAGTAGACCGACTGGTCAACAAGACCTGGGGTAAGTAGCCCCCTCATCTACCAAAGAAGAACAAGCACAAGCTTGAAATACGCCCTCTGCCACACCCCCCACGCCCTCTCAAACCCCATCACCAATGCCCATAACCACGACCAAAACACTAATAAACCGCCTTTAGCAAAATTCTGCTCAACAGCAGACGATGCGCGTCTAATGATCGCAATCAGCGGGATCCCAGGCTCGGGCAAGACTGGCCTAGCAACGATGATGGCAGCTCGGATTAACAAAATCTACGCCTCGGAGAACCCAACAACACCAACACCGATAGCAATCTCCCTCCCAATGGACGGGTACCACCTGACGCGAGCACAGTTAGCCGCCATGCCGGACCCGGTGCACGCTGCGGCCCGAAGAGGCGCGGAGTTCACTTTCGACGGCGAGAAGTTCCTCGAGCTTGTGCGTTCTCTGCGAGAGCCGCTTACAGCTCGGACGGGCACTCTCTACGCGCCGAGCTTTGACCATGCTATTAAGGATCCTGTTGATGGTGATCTTCCCATTCCGGCAAGTTGTCGCGTGCTGTTCTTTGAAGGGAATTATCTTAGCTTGGATCGGGAGCCGTGGAAGACAGCTGCTGGGTTGATGGATGAGCTTTGGTTTGTCGATGTTGATTTCGAGGTTGCGAGGAAGAGGTTGGTGGTTAGGCATGTGAAGGCGGGGATTGCGAGGGATGAGGTTGAGGCGGATAAGAGGGCTAGAGAGAATGATTTGGTTAATGGGAGGGAGATTGTGGATCAAAGGTTGCCGGTGCAGGAGGTTGTTTCTAGTATTTTTGATCCTGTTTGGCAGAAGTTATGACGATTGGGCAATTTGGTGATATTGACGAAGGTCTATGATGTACAGAGTTAATACTATGTTGATATGAGTATCCCAACTTTGTTCTGTGTGAGAATAGTCTCCATACAATAAGGCTCTAATCGAGAGCTGCCCTTCCAACGGTGCATACGGTGCATACACACATACCTAGGTAGATATATAGCTACGACTTGATATAGAAGTTGATTGGTTCGATCCATACATGCATACATCTATATGCACCTATATACATGATTAGAGCAGCTATCAACTCTTTTACTATTATAGTAGATCAAGAAGACATTCAAAAAGATCAAGTAAAAAAAGACATCTCGAAAGACCAGCTAGAAAGACATACCATAAAGACATCACAAGGCCACAAACGCGGCCGACTATTCTTGTTTATTATCAGTTAATAGAGCAGGTATAGGTAAGTGACTTAAGTAGGTGAGCATGGTGAATAAGCCTATAGGTAAATCAGGTATAATATTAAATTCAGAATGAGACTTCGCAGAATACGCTTAATGTCTCTAGTTAGCTTCGGCATCTCCGTAATACGCAGCCAACATACTATGAATCATCTGGGCTGGAACCCAAGGATCTCAAAAAATTGGCCCAACTCTGCCTTGCAATTTTACATATTCAGACTCATCCCCCACCAATTGGGCGTGTCATGGTATTTCTCTGCAGCTTTCAATGCATTTGCAAAAGAGCCATCTTGCGAAGGTAGATTCAATATAGCACCCTCCGAGATCAAGAACGCGACGGTGTCCTTTCTTCCAAAGTAGGCAGGAGTAACTAGCGCACTTCTACAACCACCAATAAGTAAGGGCATGTTGACATCTGCCTTGGCCATTTTGACAATATACCTGACACATCGGATGTTGTCAGCAGCAAGAACGCTGCCGTACCGTCCAATCTAAAGGGCTATACTGAGAAATTCAGCGGATCTTTTGGCGAGATAAAGCATGATTTCCACACATTTGTTTTGGGAATACTCGTTGAGCTTTCTGGGGCTCCTAATTTCTTCTTCGCCTCCCTGAAACGCCCTGAAACCTGTGAATACTGCTGCTGCGGCGAGAGCACTCTCAAAATGCCCATCGCGTAGGTGCATCTCAACGACGTCTGCTCCAAGCCCCAGTAGCAAAAACTCTACAACATCAAGATGCCCCCGGTAGACAGCAATCTCAAGGGAACTGGGATCCTATGCACCTTCAAGGAACTTAGCCTTGTCTAACCCAGATTCTAGTATTGGAAATCTGAAAATCTTAATAGACCCCGCATATGAGGCCTCATACAAAACCTCCCTCAAAAGCCTGCTTTCCAGATGTCATTTGAGATCTGGTGTAACATCCAGTGTCAGGCATTTGAAAACCTCGGGACGGCCATACCACGCAGCCTCTTCTAGAGGCGTGGTCAGGAAATCCAAATCTGCATCGCTATTGCCAGTAGGTCGAAAAGTTCAAGGTGGTCTTCTCTAATAGCTTCCTTCAAGGCAGTTTTATAAACATTTGTCTTGGCAATCATAGGGACCTGCTCCTAGATCTTTACCAGTGTCTCACATATGGGATGCTAGCCCATTTCTAAGGCAACACTCAGCGGGAAATAACCATTTTCGGGGTGCACACTAGGATCGATATGCAGTTCTTGCCACCAATAATTAACGCATAGGAAAAGCCCCAAATCGCAGGCCCCAAAAATGAACATTTCCGTTGAGGTGAGGAGCCCGTCTGACCTCGCTAGCTAAAATATCGCTCACACCATTCCCAATGCCTTATACTGCTGGCACCTGGTCCACCAAAAAATGTGCTCAAAAGCTCATTCAGATGCGACAAAGTGCTGGGATCTCCTTGCTCTGAGGCTTTGACATGGTCGGGCCAGAATAAATCGACATACTTTCCAAAAGGATGGACGTCAATTTCGATCTGATCCGAACATTGTAGCGTATTTGGCATCTCGTCGCTCCCTGGGGTTTCTTTTTGTCGGTCCAATGGCTCGAGAAGAAAAGCCACACAGGTGGTGGCGGCGTATATGTGCGCGTCTATGATTTTCCAATGGAAGCTCTCCAAGTAATCCACTACCGATGCGTGGGAGGGACGCCACTTGTTGGTCTGGGAGTCAATGACCAGAAGATTTCGGCATAGAGATAATAAGGAGTCTTCGCTGATGCAGCTGGACAGATGTAATCCGTTTTGTTGTGGAATCATTCGAATGGCACACAATAATTCCTCACTGGACAATGGCGTGTAGGCGCACGTCACCCACATCATGGCGCGCCGGACCAGATGATAGTCTGACTCTTCCAGATCCTGAATCTCCTGAAAAATGTCATCATAAGTGCTTCTTAAGCCTTTGGGGAGTTTTTGCACATGATTCAAGCGACCGGAAACCGCCTCTTCGGTTTTACAATTTCTCAGTTGCTCGAGGTGTAGGTATACCCACTGAAACCTGTGAAATAGCCATATTAGTGATGGTCCCGAGTTGGACAAGGATGCAGTCTTACATTCCATCACAATGCTCTAAAAGTCTTGCGGTAATCTGGTTCTTCCAAGCTAGGAGGGCCTTATTGGATTGGGCCAGCTCCAATATTCTTGCATTGAGGTACAACTCAATATCGGCATGGTTGTCATTTGCTTGGATCTCGATGTTAGGTCGGGTCAAAAATTGATTGCGAATATCTTCATCTGGGCGGCTGACAACAAAGACTTTGACTGGGTTTTTAGCAGCACTCAAGAGACCATCAAGGAAGGTGATGAGTACACCGCGGGTTGCTGAGTCACATTCATCGAGTGCATCAAGCACCATAGTCGTTTTTGGGAAAAGATTGAGGGATTCTAGAAGAATCCGCTTGCAACTAGCCATATCCAGTTTGGCTCCTACCAACTGACGTGACTCACATGTCTCTCGAAGGCTTTTTTGGATATTATAGGGGTCGTTCGATGTGGTAGAAAGCTGTCGGACAAAACTACTCAGAACCGAAAGGGGGTCTCTGCGACGGCCGTCGTTTCGGCTGCAGTAATAAAAGGCAAACCCTTCGTGGTTCTTCCCTTGTGAAAGGGTATCCTTGACATGATCAATTACCTTTGAAGCCAAACAGGTCTTGCCAACACCGGCTGCCAAAGTCAGTCTTGTTGTAGACATTAAGAGAAAAAAAAGAAAGATGGGGGCAGCCAGAACCTACCCAAACCTCGAAGCCATAATACGGCGGATGAACTGCTATCTTCCCATTCGCGAAAGTCCTGATGACGTAGCAACCACTCTCCGGTATTGTCTGTCCGTCTTTCCTTTACTGATTCGTGGTATGTGGTGTAAGGCTCATTTGAAATCCACTCTAGAAGTGCCAGCGAGTCCCTCTTGTCCATTTTCTGAAAGCAAGCCTCAATGCGAAAATCGATGCGTGCTACTGGAGCCTGGATGGCATGCAGTTCCCTGAGCAACGTCCCATCAACATCTGCACTTCGTCGGATTTCGCACGACTGCACTGTCTCCCGGAGCTTAGCTTCTTGACTTGATACGCTGGAGAAGAGCCCATCACTCGGGCTCACGATTGACCGCATAAACTGCTTAAATGTTGACTGCGATAGTAAATCCTTTGTATGCAATAGAAGCTCCAGTAAAGTCTTGTAGACTGCGATCAGAGCATCATGCAATGCCTGCAGCATATCCTCTGGAAGCTGATCACGATGGTAGACTGACTCGTATACCTGGCAGTGGAAAATCACTTGGACAACCTTCTCTGTCGTTGCCAGGACGGCAAACATTTGCTCATTGGCATTGATTGGGATCTAATGACTAAATATCAGAAAGTTTTTAGATGTCCAGACTCTGCCGGAGGCCAAACCTGTAAAATAGCCTTGACTAAACCCCACGGAGGTGATGCCTGTGGCGGTGCAAATGGGATAACTATATCGCCGATCTTTTGTAGCCAAGTCGCGGCCTTGACAGCATAATCTCCTATGATGATCTCATGTCCAGCAAAGGTCACCTTCCATTTCTTTTGTTTGCACATGTCTTCTTTCTCTTGTACAACTCCGATCAGGTCTTTCACACGATGTTCGTTGGTAGTCTGAGTCTGCTCAGTAAATCCTAGCGCTGTCAACCTCTGTCTGGCGTCATCGGGCAGTTGTTGGGATGCTCTTTGCCAGAGATCCTTGGAGGAAGATGATGTGAGGGTAAGGAGTTCTGTCATTGGAAGTTCATGGCATAAATCCTCCGGCTGCAATGTTCTCTGTGAAGCCGGTGACACACCGCGGCGAGGCCCTGAAGAATTGACCCTGGTGGCAATTTCGCCATATTGAACATTTGTGCCCTTCGACAAGCGGTTCTTTTCGGAGTTTGGGGTCGCCGACAGGGATCTGGGGCTGTGCCAGTGCAATTTGGTGCTGAGCCGTTCCCATTTAGAACTACGGCTAGGGAGAGGCATGTGTGGCTTGACTCAATCCGATTTCTAAGGGCGCTCGTTATGTACACGAACGAAGCAGAAATGTTGATCGCGAATGACAGGTGCTAATAATGCTAAAAGATGCCTCTGCTTGAGGGGAAAGGAAAAGTTGGGTGGCTTAAGATATAGATGGGAAGGAGAATGAGTAGCTGCTCATACCAAAGTAGATTAATCGATTAGCGTGGGGAGCAAGGCTCATTATTCAATATCCCGGTGGAATAGACCTGGCATTTCATTGATAGGTATGCGTACCCGATGGGGCAGAGTGAGCCGACTTTGTCCAATACCAGAGCCGAACGTCTGATTTCAGATGCATGCGTGCTTACCTTTGTGGGGCCATGCCACGTTCATTAGCAAATGAAGTAGCGGGTGTGTTGGAAATGGAGAGTTGATTAGCTATTCTATTTGATCTCAAGAGTAGTGGGTATTGACCTTACATAAACCTGTTTATCAGAATTCGCCAACAGAATATGATAGCGCAACAAATTTGGACGGTCATTCCTCACCTTGATAATTTGACCATCTCCGCCGGTACTTCTTCCTGTTGAGTTCAAAGGACTAAATATACCACCGGTTCATAACTCTCCTATTGGATACTACCTCATCGCCTCTTTCATCACCGCCTTCTTGAAGCATATACTACTCCCTGGTTATATATATAAAAGTCTCGTACATAAATTATGCTTTTTCCCCCGCCTTCAAATACATAAAAAAAGACCAGCTAGAATTACCTACTAAAGAGATATTTTTAGGCCGCAAAGGCGACCGACTATTCTTATATATAACTGCAAATAAGGCTTTATATTCACGATTGAAGACGGTGATCTTCTAAGGTAGCCTTTCCGATATGCAGATCACAATAACTCTTAGGACAGAAGGCTTTAATGTTACTAATAACTAATTAGGTTCTGACCTCTGGCTGGGATACACCTTCGCATACTTAGTCGCCCGTAGTAGGTGACACTTCACTCCCCTCTTTATCTGTTCAGTCGTGGCTCCTGTATATATATCCTACGCATGCTCCTAAATATAGATAAAATGAAGAGTCATGAACTTAATGATACCCTATAAATTACTCCACAAGCCCGAGGTGAGTTGGAAATGTCTAGAAAGTGAAAAGGAACAACTCCTAGCACAAACGTTTTCTTCAGTCATCTAGCCTTGTGAATTAATAGATAACCTCTAATTAATGTTTAGGTAATCAGTGAGTGATCAGAGCCCTACCAGTTGATTTGAGTCACTAAGCACTAACTAGGCACTCATTGGACTTCACTGATTTCTCATGCGAGGGAACTAAGCAGCTTAGTGAGCCTGAGCCCGGTCTTAGAGTAACCTATATTCCGTATACATACTGTAGACAGGATATCTGCGGTGGAGTTGACTGTATTAAGGTCTACTCCGCCTGCTCGACCACACGTGGGTCTATTAGAAGTGGGCCTTGGATAGATTATTTGTGTTGATTCTCTAGTTCTTGTGTTTAAGAATCGAAGATTGGTCCAAAGGCAAGCACCCCTCTTGCCTTGAGCTCAAAGACCACTCGTTTCGTGAGCCCCGGGTTACTGATCACACACACAGCTTCCGTGTCAATTTCTCGGACGAGCTCTTGGAAAATTGGCACTATGTCCACTTGGCCGCTGCTGCCGGTGTCAACGACAGGTGGGTTGAGGCAGAGCTGATTCACAAGGCTCAGGATGTCTGGGCCGTACGTCCTGTTCCGATTCCACGTCTGCCAGATGAGCTGCAACTGCGGGCGATTCTTCTCGCCCAAAAACGAGAGACATGGCCTGATTCTTGATCCCATGGCAACCACTACCACTCGGCAAAAAACTCGCATTATGTGAATAAAGCCGTACATGAGCACCCCGCACCTCCAAAGGTGGGTTGGTTTCTGCTCGATACACCGGGTTGTCCAATCGCCTGCCTATGGATACTACGCAAGAAAAGCTCCTACCATCGGGATTGGGGAAAGTTGCAAAGCTGTGCTAATCGTTGAGCGGATGATTGGAGAGTTCTAGCACTTTAACGAATGCAGTAGATGTGTGACCTGGAGTCGGATATCATGCGATGAGATGCTCTGGTAAAACTTGCACCCGGCGGAGAAGAGCCACGGATGGACGATGGGCACAATGATGACCAGGACAAATCAAAACGCTGGAAGCCTGAGCAGGTATTGCCCGAGAGATAAGCCTTGCGAATGTCGAGCTTGATCTGAGAAGACCAGCAGTAGGGTTCTACTGCTAACCAACCGCCGAATGGATGTATGAGTTCGAGATAGTTATGTATTTTTACCTAGAACGTAGGGTACGCAACCGCAATAAGGGTAATGACATCAACGAGTAAAGCATAGGATAGAATAATCACCGGGACGGTAATCGCCCCTGAGTCTTCATTCAACCAATACTCCTTTGATACCAGAGCCACGAGGCCGCCCGTATACTATAGGAAAGCTGCCACACCGCATCCGCTATGAACTTCACCATACTGATATGATTCAGCGGCTCGCTTGCGCAGCCCGAAAGGAGCTGACTGCGATATGCAGCATGTGCTCCGGAAGATGGCATTTACTACTAGCGGGTGTCGAGCAAGACCGCATACGTTGATGCCTGCTGCATTAATGAATGCAAGAAGTTTATGTTGGCTTCTTATCATAACAACAATGAATGCGATTGAATTGGCGCAATAGACTAATGAAAGAAGACGGCGATAGATTGTGAGAATGAGATATCGTATTGAGGAAAAGCTCATTCGTGGCCTACGTTGAGCTTCAACATCGGCTTTGGCGAAAAGCCTGTTCCAGTCCTAGATGCTATACACGCTTAGGTGTGCATTGACTGATATCGCAAAACTCGGCTTGTTTGCATGCGCGGGAGGTGGTATTTGGAGCGGGGGTGCCACTATGTGGGAGTGTCGTGGGAGTATCGTGTAGCAAATATAGAAACGGCTTGGATGTGTTTGAACTAGCGAATGGAAAGATTCACAGGATGTAACAGTGCAACGAGCTCAATCAAATCTTATTCTATGTAGTATTGTGGAATGTATGTCGGGGAGGCTCGGGGATCGCAACCAACCCACCAAAGAGCGTCTCTGGCCCATGGTGGTTCATGAATGTATTTCGTATGATCGAAAGATAACCACTGTGTCCGGAGTGGACCTTCGTGGGTCTCCTAACCGCTTCCGTCTAGCACCGCAGTACCAAAAGTACAAGTGGCGCTTCTGTGGTAGCATCGTTTCACGTACCTACCCTGCTACGACATCCCGGGCGAGAACTACACTGATACACATGCATCTAGTTGCTTCTTTACTAGTAATTCCTATACTGATAATTCTTACTAATTAATTACTATCATACAGCTTATAGCTTTAACTATGGAGTATGTTTAATACATTGTATGAATTCGAAAGAACACCATATTTATGACCTGTGGCGTGCATGCATTAGCGTAGTTCTCGCCCGGGCTTTTGTAGCAGGGCATGTCGCTGATGTACACAGTAATATTACATGAATGAGTTATTATACCTCATACAACTCCAGAGGGCCGTTGGAGCCTTAATTTGAAGACTGCAGACTGGGCATCCTGGGATCCAGCGAACTGCCCGTCAGCCTCGCCCATAGGAAGACATTTTCACCCTTGCCCAGATCTAAGTTTCTGGCCCCTGAAATGTCCTGAAAGTGTGTCCGCCACTTCCATGCACCTAGGCGCCTAGCATGGAAGTAGCGTGAGTCGACCTGTGTCCCACCTCCCAACGGCCCGCGTGAATTTGCAACCGATAATATTGCTTATATATACTATACCTACCTGTATATACATACAGGCCTTCGCAACTGGGTGCGCATGACTCGTCTATAGGAAGTTGTGGGTAACAACTGAGGGGTGCGTTGCAGACTCCCCAATCTTCCCAATGACAGGGCTTCACCCTCGAAGCCTCTCCGATGACCCAGTAGAGCCTAGGTACCTGCAGCTAAGAACTTGGGGGGGGGTAACATTTGCACTAAGAGCGGAAGCTGACGGCTCAGGGGCCGCTTTGCACGTGTTAGCACTGGGATCCCATACCCACCATTCCTCAACCACCAGCCACGATACGCCCAGTTAATTTACACTGGCTGTGACCCTTGTAAGTCTGAGAGCGCACAGTGATGGAACAAAGCCTCGCTCTAGCGCCTGAGAGTTGTGTACGACCGTGAAGTGAATCCCCTGATTCCCCATAGGAGTATCCCAGCCGTCTTTTCCTGTACCCAGCGTTGAGCCTAATCCCACCATCCGTCCCTGCCAGTCCTTTATTGAATCGGTCTATTTGACCCGTTTCTCAAATCCGGTAAAAAGGTGATCGGTACTTTCTAATAGTCTTTTCGGGTCTTCAAGGTAATCGAATATGACTTTCACCCGCCCCCGGGGAACCGACGGTCCTATCTTCGACTCTTTAGCCAAATTTTATGTAGCGGTGGCTATCACTTGGACGACTGCTCTGCTTGCTGGCTCCATATTTCTGATCTTCAATCGCCACGAGCAATGTATTCGCATTCGCAACTTGCGTCTCGTATTGAGCACAGTGGCATGTCTCCATGTCTACTGGATTTTGTGTATGGTCTCATATTCGATGGGTGGCAAAAATGTTTGCGTCGCAGAATACTGGATCATGAGCATCTATTTCCCCGTGGGAATCGCTCTTTTCCAGGCAAACAGCATGCAGCTCCTGAACGTCTTTGGTGTTCAGGAGAAGCTGCTTTTGACAGCGCAGCAACCGCACAGACCCCACTTTATCGATCCTGCAGAATCGTCTAGTCAGTACTTGACTCGATGGAGACAGCTCAACATCGTACAACGAACCGGATTGGGCATTGTTGTTGGGATTTTTGTTCAAGTCAGTGCATTCTACACCCCTGCTCCCTGGCGTTCCCCACTCATCTCGTCTCCCATCTATAGCTATTGCTATCACTTTCTATCTTCCTCGCCTCCCGCAAATTTCATACCTTTGGCACCTTCTCCGAACATGTGAGCGCCGAGGAATGCCGGCGAGGCCCTGAATGGTAAGTACTTTGGCTTAGAATGTAATATGGTCGACTTTATTCTGATATGAAACCTTCAAGGATTCCTTCAATTCTCTGGCAATTGCTCTGGTCTTGGGTATTCGCGCCATACATTCTGTGGAAGATTCGTAAAATTCATGATATCCATCACTGGGGGCTTCAGATCACTTGCTGTCTTATCGCCGGGTGAGCATTTCAACAGTTGCCTTGGCATCACCATCCTATGGGATCACCCAATACACATTGCTGACAGATCCATAGTTTACCAGGTTCGCCTATGTGGCTCGCCGCGCTATATTCGACAACCAATGTCTGGGCAGCTATCAATAGATACTGGGTGCCATCCCTTTGGTAATAAAAGCCCATAATCAAATCCATAAAAACTTGAATAATAACACTCGCAGGTTTGCTCCCGGTATCATGACAATGGAAGCTGTTACTATCTTCTTTCCATGTTATGAGCTTATCGTATCCAAAAGACAAAGGGATCGTTTTCTGGAGAAACTCCAAGCATGGAATGAAAAGAAAGCAACCAGCGGGGAAAAATTGAACTCGCTATCATCACGAACTCCAAGCGAAGCCAGCCGCGTGCCTGAAGTTTATTCCCGAGGAGCTCTAGAGAAGTGCTTGGAAGAAGACTCCGGTGCACTGCTCCAATTTGCCGCGGCCAAGGAATTCAGCGGCGAGAACGTCATCTTCCTGAATTACGTGCGCGACTGGAAAGCTGCATGGGCGAACATCGGTGAATCGGAACCGGAATACGACTGGAACTGCGATCCTGAGTATCATCGACTTCATTTCTTCAAGATCGCAGTTGAGATTTACGCAGCCTACATCGACATGAACTTGGCAGAATATCCTATCAATATTGAATCTCAAATTTACTCAGACCTACGGGAATTATTTGGTGAAGCTTCCCACATTATCGGCCAATCTGTGTTAAGCATAGCTGGAACACGCGCCAACGGGAATCTTCCAGAATCTTACAACGGGATGCCAACGTACAGAAAGAAGTTGTCCACTGTGGTAACCGTGGAGGAAGACACTCATGCTCTGTGCTCAGATGCGCATTTTCACGAGGGCCAGAGTATCATGCATGTTGAGTCCCGTGTGCCAAATTCTGTTATCATTCCTGCGAATTTCACAGCCGATGCTTTTGAGCAGGCTGAGAAGTCTATCAAGAATCTGGTATTCACAAATACCTGGCCTAAGTTTATTGATTTTTCGAGCGACGTATCTATTTATTCTAAGCAATCATGCAAAATATCTGAATAGGTTTCATGTGTTTGAGTTGACGAATGAGACCTTGGAATTTTCTCAAAGTATAATAGTTGTTCACGCTGGACTTGTTATTTTGGTATTTTGGCATTATGATATGTGTTCATCATGACCACGACAGTCTTAAGGGAAAAAGACACCCAAAAAAATACATCTAGAATGACATTTGAAAGTGTTATTAGTATATTGTCTCTAATATCATACCTACGTAGATCAAATAGATCAGAGAGCGGCACCTGCCGTAGGTGTCGGACCCAACTTGTGTCTTACATCCATCAGCCATCCACTTCGAGTAAATTCCGATCACATCCTATAATGCTACTACTATATGACTCACGCCCTTCCATTTTATCCGACCTCCCGGTTGGACATGTTTTACATATCTTTTCTAGCCTTAATAAAGTACAGAAAGAGGCAGCGGAGATCTTCAAATTACTGAATGAGAACGAGAACTGTGATGGAAATCAATGGATCGTTGTTCTCGGCCTCTCGCAAAGAGCCATCGAAATTCTCGACGGCGAGCGTCGTGATATTCTTGGGGGCACTTCATTCCGATTCCAATTGGAAGGAAGCACTGGACTTGTCAAGATAGTCCCATCAAGCACCCACCCTATGATCATAAATGAGTGCTTGACATTGATCGATGAAAAGCTCGATTCAATGGGAATTCCATGGGCTGGTTGGGGTTGGACTGAAAGGGCCACATACATGCTCGAGGGTAATGATACTAAAGGCAAGCAGCCCGATCAAGCCTTCATACCACCATCTCGCCGCGTTGCCCGGATGGGACTCTCAGAGCGGTGGCCGACCCTAGTGATTGAGACTGGTGTATCGAAGTCACTTCCTCGCCTACGCCTCAATGCGAGGGATTGGTTTGCTAGTTCAAACGGAGAGGTCCGTATTGTTCTATTGGTTGGTATCACAAATTCCGAAATCCTCTTTGAGAAATGGCAACTAGCTCCTATCTCCGAACCACGTCCTCTGACACAGGAATCGATCGATACGCTACGCCAACAAGACCCCAAGATGCCCCCTCTCATTGGGCAGCCAGCATCCGGTCAACAAGCCTACTGTGCACAGGAAGTGTATTTGAAGCTGAATGAGGTGGTTGGCAATCCCTTGGTCCTCCCGTTTCATGCAGTATGTGACCGAGCCCCTCGAGAAGGAGAAAGCAATATCGTAATTGAAAGGAGTGATTTTGAACAGATCACAAAGTGGATATTTGAATAATTGCTCCTGTTAATGACGTTCCGTACCCATTGCTGTAGTAGTGGGTTTATGTCATGTTGATCGCTGCTTAGATGTTGTCTAATTGCTTAATTCACGTAAAGGTCTACTCAGTTTCAGTCAAGTTAAACCCATTCAATTAAATAATTGGCTAACCGGGATTGGTTCTGATCCGGGTAAGTGACGAATGAAGGGCTAGTGTTCGTGTTGAATGAAAATTTTCAGATCGAAGACGACGCATGTACTTTGTCCGTGTTCCGGTAGACTACCTGGTGATAGCCTATCGCCTATGCTTACACGTTGAATACCCTGTAGGCTATGGAATGAACTGTTCCATGTGAAGTTTTGTGGCAGTATGTTGAACTAGCTGTATCCGAATGGTCTCTTTTATAAAACCTGAAGGAATGCCGCAAAGCCTTCATTGTCATAACCATACTCGTTCTCTTTCCGAACATTCCGCACAAAATAATTCAAATTGCAACATGTAGGGACCAATAAAGCAGTTGGTATTGGTGTCATTCCAGTATTAGACAGAACCCGACACATTGATCAATGATAATTTCTCCATATCCCGGCATTCGATATACTCGAGCTCAGTTACACTCGCTTTTCTCTCAACGTCCCTATCTTGAGAAGAGAGAAACATTTCTTTCGACTCAGTATTTGAGCAATGGCCATCTGTAAAAAATACATTTTCAGGCGTGTCCATCCCGTATTCACCCCATTCCTGCTCTCCAGTCTCAAGGTCCTCGCAACAGATAGCGAATTTAACTAAACAATCCAAATGAACACGGATCAATCCACGGTAGTACTCTCCATAGTCATTTTCCGGGTCTTCGGGGTGGAAGTGAGAATCGATAAAGTTAACATAACCGACCATCCCCCCCGGTTTATCGTTAATCTTTGGCCATGGTGACCCATATTCGATAACAGATGGCTTTCTAGGCGCCGCGCTAGCCAAGATTGATAGTATACAGCGATCATCTAACAAAACTGCGTAACCAAGGCGAGGAACACCACTACACACGTAGAAGCCATGGTTTTCGACCCATTGTTTATGTCGACGTTGGATAACGGCTTCCGACGCCCCCTCTAACGCGGGGTCCTCAAAGATAACATTCCGATAACCCTCGCGGATCATTTCAACACATGTGGCGCCAAGTTGATGGTAGCTGCGCTCGTAAAACTCCAGGCCAGCCATACAGGCCTCGTCGAGCTTTTCAATCGCTCTAGCCCAGTCTTGATCGGATGTGTTGCGGTAGGAGGTGCGATAGATGGCCCATCCCCATGGCCAACCCCCACTCTTACTAGACTCGTAGTCTAAGAAGTGCGGTACAGACTTCCACTCGGGCTTCGCATGCTGTCGATTGATTCGTCCGAAAAGGGTTTCTTCGGGTGGGAATTCAGATGAACGCCATGGTGTAGACCATGACTCATCATGAAAGATACTGGGTGGACGAGGGTTCCAGGGCATGGTTCCTGGAATAAGGTTGTAAGTGTATGCATGAGTTGTCCAGGAACTTCCACAGGCGTCAATCTTCTCTTATGACTCACTTAGCGCCTGGGCGTTGAATGTAACCCCCGAGGTAAAGTCAGGCCACTACCCCCCACCAACTGGGCATCTTGTCAACGAAAGAGAACACTTACCAACCTCTCCTAGTCTCTAGTAAGCCTCTCTGATCAGAATGCTTATCCCATTCGACGGTTTGTGGCATTGTTTACGCCCATGAAGAACGCGCTTGAGTCATTGATGCCATTAACAAAGCGTATAAGTGGACGTAGAGATACTCCTTCACACACATTAACGCTATTTCTTATACGTCTCTCGGATTCTCCTGCGAGATGGAGGCAAGGATCGGAAAACACGGATGGAAAACACAACACCTCAACTTCCGATATCTCCTGGCGATTGCCTCCCAGACTTTACGTGTCTTGAATGCATAGTGCCAATACCTGTTTCTGTGAGCCTAGGGCGGAGATTTTAGGGACAAGCCCGAGATGGCCGGACCTCTTTGCAATTCGTCCCAACAGTACGGAGTACAGGAATGAATAATGTACGTGTGAGGGACTTACTACGGTTGGCAAGTGGAGAAACAGACCATCGATAGGCCTCCGTCCGGCGGGCATCGTTTCTACCCTGACGGTGAGGTATGGGTAACAATTAAGCGCCATCCACTTCCGGGATAGATTATTTGAGAAACTGCAAACTTGTCACAGCTACCACAATTCTATGGACAATAGAATATATCTGCGTTAGTGGAAATGTTAGTCTCTAACCGAAGGAGGATTGTCCTACTACATTAGTACATTTTATTGTTCTTCAAGGTTGCCATTTGTTAATTTGCTGTGGTACATCTAGATGTTACTGAAGTTATTAATAGAGCTCGAATCCTCTAATCCCTATCTGGGTCAGCCACTAAGACACATGAAATTAATGAAGGAAAATATAAAAATTTCTGTCTGACGTAGATTCTTACAAAATACTACCTTTAAGATGAATAGTCTCAAATTTAACCTCTCGAGTAGCACAACTGTGATGTATGTTGTATTTACTCCCACCTCAGGCGAACTGACAGGCTTCGCCCCTGTATCCGGGGGATAGGTCCCTGACGCTAAACCACTTTGGGAACCGAAGTGCCACAAGCCATGGGGAACCAAAGATACATGTATCATGATAACAGGTATTGTAAAGTATATTCAATATGTAGTGCCCAGTCACAGGGGTACATCTCTGTAAGGCCCTGAGTGTAATGTAACAGACCCTGACCCCCATCGTGGCTTCCAGATTGATGAAACTGCGGTTGCCCGATTTCTCTCCCCCCCGTTTTCTTCTGGTCGAGACCTTATCTTCCTTACAACTTCGTCACTATTTGTCTTTCACTTTCCCACACTCTCTCTACAGTCGCTCTTTAGCCCACACACACTCTTTTACTCTAGACTCGCTGTGCGATCTTGAATCCAATCTTTCAATCATTTTCAATTTCCCGCCGATCTCCAATCTTTCATCATGCTCTTCAACAAGTCCATCTTTGCCGTCGCCATTGTGGCTTTGGCTAACGTCGTGACTGCCACTACCGTGCAGACCCCGGCCTGTGTTCTCAAGATCATCGGGTATGTTTCGAAGGAATGGAAGGAATGCCCAGTGGAGTCCCGAGCTGATGACAATCTAGCAACCAAGCCAACCCGGCCGATTCGAAGACTATCTGTGGCTCCAGCGCCAGCAAGATCCAGTCTGACATCTCCAAGAACTGTGCCGATAGCGATGCCTCCCTGAAGTTCTTCGCTAGCAACTGCGCCCAGCTCGGCCACAAAGTTGGTAAGGATTATAGATGCCCGAGAGCATGTTACATCATTGAATCGGCTAACTTATTATCTTCTTTTTAGTCACTGATGTTTCCACCACTACCGCTACCTCTACCGGCACTTCTGAGAGCTCTACTGCCACCGGCTTCGTCACCGCTGTGTCCTCTGGCTCTGCCACCCACACCGGTACATCTGCCGTCGCCACTGGCACTGGCACCAGCGCTGCCGCCGGTACCTCGGGAGTCAGCACTAGCACCGCCTCCGGGACTGGTAGCGCCGCATCCCCGACCTTCAACGCCGCTTCGTCCGACCGCCAGTTCTCTGCCACCACCTTTGTTGCTGCGGTGTTCCTCGGCGCTGCTGCTTTGCTGTAACAAACCGGTATTTACTGAGAGCAGCCAAACGCGAATATCGAAATATCGATGCGAGCACATATTACTAGCCTTGATGTTGCTGCTTTCGATCTGATTTGAATCACCGTGGTTCAGGGATCTGGTTCGAATTCTCTAATTTGTTGCTCTTCTGATGCCAATTTCTGAATCCCTTGAACTTTTATCTTCTTATTTGCCAAACTCGCATTGATTTATGTGCTCTTCGCCTTCCCACGGGGCAATTCTTGAAAACACCGAGGTCTACCTCAATTGCCAATCAGTCGGTTGATGTAAACAGATTCAAATGAACTCCATCAATAGCCAAGAGATGCCAGAACGCCCCCCTTGTAGAAGAGGACAAACTATGCATACAAGGTACTCCAAAGGTTACCTGAACCTCTTGAGCCCTTGATCAAGACTATGTAGATCCATCACATTGATATGTAACGCAGCAAGGGGTCACAAAGTTGCGATCGAGCCTCTTGGTGTTGCATATGATGTTGACTAGGAGAGGATGGGGTGAACCTCAAGCTGTCAGAATCAATTTCAATCTAGCAGATCTAGCATTGGCATTTAAAGATCATCTGAGCCCGGAATGCTTGAGGCCGCTCGGCGGAAGGCCATCCGATGCCATGCACCCACGCGCGACCATTCGCGTGTTCACGTGACCATTCGCGACCTGCAATTTGACTGCAAGGCTCACTCTCACCGCCTGTTCTAGATCCACACCGCCCTCTGTATCCCCGCTAGTAAACCCACGCTAAGATCATTAGTATCACTGCGCTAACTGTATTTGGTATAAATCGATGTTTTCTGCCTGGCAGGATGGAGGTTTGGAAGGAAAGGTAGGTGGATCCATGTTGGTAAGCTGAAAAAACGCGGGCACGCGAAAAGACAACGCGTCCACTCGGCAACCAAAGATTCCTCTGCCCCTCTGATCTCTTCTTCTTCTCACACCCCTCTACGGGCTTCATACATTCATCTTTCCCCCCTTTCTCCATACTCTAATATCATCTCAATTCTCTTGCTATTGTGATCTTGATACCCTTAATCACTACCTTCTATTTTTTCCAGCCCCCTACCAAACTCATCACTATTCAAAATGTTCGTCTACAAGAGAGGTAAGTGCATACAAGATTGTCTGATACATAGAGGCATTGGTGGCGAGAGATAGCTTCTGCTCCTTCATCTCGCCACAGCTGCCTGGTCCCGCCACAATCTTGAGATCGAGAGCTAACGAGAATACAAACTGCAGATGGACGCAAGGAACGCGTGCAGTTCGACAAGATTACCGCACGTGTCTCGAGGCTCTGTTATGGCCTCGACCCCGAGCACGTTGATGCTGCAGCCATCACCCAAAAGGTCATCTCTGGTGTCTACCAGGGTGTTGGCACAGTTGAGCTGGATAACTTGGTATGTTGGCTTGCTTAGCCCCAGCTTGTGGCATTGTGTTAACATTTCAATCTCAGGCTGCCGAGACTGCTGCATACATGACCGTTACACACCCCGACTATGCCATTCTAGCTGCACGTATCGCCGTTTCCAACCTCCACAAGCAAACAAAAAAGCAATTCTCCATGGTCATCTCCGATCTCTACCATTATGTGAACCCCAAGAACAATAAGCCTGCTCCTATGATCTCAAAGGAACACTACGAGATTGTTATGAAGCACGCCGAGGAGCTCAATTCTGCCATTGTGTACGACCGTGACTTCAACTACAACTTCTTCGGATTCAAGACCCTCGAGCGTTCATACCTTCTTCGGATTAACGGCAATGTTGCTGAGCGTCCTCAGCACTTGCTCATGCGTGTTGCCGTCGGAATTCACGGCGAGGACATTGAGAAGGCCATTGAGACATACCACTTGATGTCCCAGAAGTACTTCACTCACGCCTCCCCCACTTTGTTCAATGCCGCTACTCCCCAGCCCCAGCTTGCATCTTGCTTCCTGGTTGACGTGAGCGCAGACAGCATTGAGGGTATCTATGACACTCTCAAGACCTGTGCCATGATCTCCAAGACCGCTGGCGGTATCGGTCTGAACGTCCACCGCATTCGCGCTACCGGTTCGTACATTGGTGGAACCAACGGCTCCTCCAACGGTATTGTTCCTATGCTGCGTGTGTTTAACAACACCGCCCGCTATGTTGACCAGGGTGGTAACAAGCGCCCTGGCGCTTTTGCCATCTACCTGGAGCCGTGGCACGCCGATGTCTTCGAGTTCCTTGATCTGCGGAAGAACCACGGTAAGGAGGAGGTTCGTGCCCGTGACCTCTTCTACGCTTTGTGGACTCCCGATCTCTTCATGAAGCGCGTTGAGGCCAACGGTGACTGGACACTCTTCTGTCCCAACGAGGCCCCCGGCCTGGCTGATGTCTACGGTGATGAGTTCGACGCTCTCTACGCGAAGTACGAGCAGGAGGGCCGTGGCCGCAAGACTATCAAGGCTCAGAAGCTCTGGTACGCCATTCTCGAGGCTCAGACTGAGACTGGTAACCCCTTCATGCTCTACAAGGATGCTTGCAACAAGAAGAGTAACCAGAAGAACCTGGGTACTATTCGCAGCTCCAACCTGTGCACTGAGATTGTCGAGTACAGTGCCCCTGATGAGGTGGCTGTCTGCAACCTGGCTTCCCTCGCCCTCCCCACTTATGTTGACTCTGCCCGAGGCGAGTATGACTTTGGCAAGCTCCACGAGGTCGTGCAGGTTCTCGTTCACAACCTGAACAAGATCATTGATATCAACTACTACCCCGTTCCTGAAGCGAAGAAGAGCAACTTCCGTCACCGCCCCATTGCTCTCGGTGTCAACGGTCTTGCTGATGCTTTCCTGGCTCTGCGTCTGCCATTCGACTCCCCCGAGGCTAGACAGCTCAACATCCAGATCTTCGAGACCATTTACCACGGTGCCTTGACTGCTTCCTGCGAGATTGCCAAGAAGCTTGGTACATATGAGACCTACGCCGGCTCTCCCGTCTCGCAGGGCATCCTGCAGTACGACATGTGGGACCGCACCCCCACCGATCTCTGGGACTGGGCCTCCCTGAAGGCCAAGATTGCCGAGTCTGGTGTCCGCAACAGTCTGCTGGTCGCCCCCATGCCTACTGCCAGTACCAGTCAAATTCTGGGCTTCAACGAGTGCTTCGAACCCTACACCTCGAACATCTACTCCCGCCGTGTCCTGGCTGGTGAGTTCCAGGTCGTTAACCCTTGGCTCCTGAAGGACCTGGTCGACCTCGGTCTGTGGTCCGACAATATGAAGAACCGCATCATCGCCGATGGCGGCTCCGTCCAGAACATCCCCAACATCCCCGCCGACATCAAGGCCCTGTACAAGACCGTCTGGGAGATCTCACAGCGCAACATCCTGCAGATGGCCGCTGACCGCGGTGCCTACATCGATCAGTCGCAGTCCCTCAACATCCACTTGAAGGAGCCTACCATGGGCAAGCTCACCAGCATGCACTTCGCCGGCTGGAAGATGGGTCTCAAGACCGGCATGTACTACCTGCGTACCATGGCCGCCTCCGCCCCCATTCAATTCACTGTCGATCAGGAGCAGCTCCTCGTTGAGGACACCAACATCGCTCGCTCTAAGAAGCGTACCGGTGGCACCAGTGCTTCCGCTTACTCTGCCATTCCCCGTACCAATGGCGCTGAGGCCGCTGCCGCCAAGGTCGTTGCCCCTGTCGAGGAGACCCCACGCACTGTGGCTGCACCTGTTGTTGTTGCTGCTCCTGCTGTCGAGGCTAAGGGCATTGACGCTGCCGCTGAAGCTGAGCCTGAAGATGCCGAGAGCAGGGCAGCTGAGGGTGATATCTTCTCTGATGCGGTTCTGCAGTGCAGCATCGAGAACAAGGATGCCTGCATCATGTGCCAGGGCTAAAATTTCTTTGCCTTTAATGCTTTTGGATGTTTCGCTTTGAGTTTTGTGCATGGTCATGTCTTCTGCCGTGGCTTCTTACGTGTACCCATATTATGATTTTGATGGACTTTTTTCTTTTTTTCCTTTGTCTGTGTTTCGGCGTGGGTTTGATATTTGCAGGATTTTCTTATTATTACTTCAATAACGTGTTATCTTATTCATTCTTCTCTCATAGACTTTGTAGACTGAGTGTAGATATTCCCTTGTACAAGACTAGCCTCCTACGCCAATTGAAGTCTCCCGAAACTCGTCCCAGTCGCCTCCGGTACCAAACAGACTCGATATATTTACAAACAAGGCTATATAGGACATCTACTATTCTTTCTTCGACTCATTATAGTAACCATATAATGGCATCTTCATCACGCTTCCGCATGAAACATTGAGGCAATCCATCTTCGTATAGGTCATAACGCAGCGCATATCACCAGTGCTTCCTTTCATCGATATGGCTGATAAGGTAACTCGGCAAAAGAGGCTTTCAGGCTCGATCCATGCACCTCCCTGGGTGATGATACCCCGGCATGCTGGTTCTGCATGACCGTCCAAGGGGGCATTGTTTCTGGAGGAGAGATTGTTTTGTGAATCTTGTCATCGGATTTTCGGGTCTTGAGATAGAGAAGGGCACCCAAAGCGCACAGTATCGGGAGTCCAACGCCGGCGCCGATTCCGATTGCGATTTTCCCGGTCATAGTTAACTCTGATGTTTGAGAGGCCGAGTCTGAAGAAGGCGATGATGCGGAGGAGGGTGTCGTGGCCGTGTCTTGTGTCTTCGTCGATGTTGATGAAGACACAGCTCTGGCAGTAGAGGAGTGTGTACATAATGGATGTAAACCCTAAAGTACTTTTTACCACCACTTAGAGGTTCCTCTTTCTGTCAACTTCAATTTATTTGCTTAGGAATGTAAATAGCCCCCTTCACCATTGTGATCTCTCCAGGAATCACATCCAGCACATCTACATCACCCCATGTTGCATGAACGGTCCGTTCTCCCTTCAGAATACGGTTGATATTGAGCATTGTGCTATACATCACCCCCCAACTGAAAAACTTTTCTTCCTCGCCGGTCTCATCATGGATATCGGAAAATTTTGCTCTTGGCCCTGGCTGATGGAATCCGCCCGTGATAGATGGGTAAGGTGCAAAACACTTCAAATGGCCATTACCACACATGCGTCCAACAGAAACGTCAAACTGGGCACCAATATCGATTTCTTCTGCGAGGCCAGACGGGTTGACCGATAGGGCCGCGAGGATCCGCTGCGCACCCCTGTAGCTCACAGCATAAAACATTGAGCAGACTGCGTCATTTGCTGTGCACGCAAGTCGGCTGTGGTTGTGTCTCTCGTAACCCTCGAATATTGGAGGGTCGCGCCACTGAGGGAGAAAGTGATGGGGCATTGGAATAGTCGGGTCATTCGGGGTAAGGTAAAATGGCAAATCAGTTTTACATGACATGCCGCAGTGGCCCAACCATAGAATGTCCCAGTCATCACCGTATGGTGACTGAGTCGGAGCTTTCTGGGTATCCTGGAGCTGGAGGGCTCTGACTGCGTGGGCGAAGCTCTGAAGCTGGACTTTGATCGATACATCCCAGTCCGAATCGTCTTCCATAATAATAGCACTCGCTAATCTTTCTTGGACAATCCTAGGCAGACATTTAGTTGAAGTCAATCATTGCAGTTTCAACCACATACCGCTGAAGTCCGTTGACATGCGCCCGTCGGGCAGCGTACTCAGTCTGTTTATGGCCATGATCCCAGTTCTAGAAAAGTCAGTCGTCGCGTGTATTGTATAACTGTAGAAAACATACATATGGATAGGATTTAGCATCTACTTCATCTGTAGTCACGCCGTCGATCCATTCGACGTGGAAATTGCTGAGGGATGAGCCTAGAACGATATTGTCCCGCTTGTCAGGCCGGCTGATAAGGTTAATAGCAAAGACTTTTTGCACCTAAATAGTCATGAGTTGAAAGATCTCCAGGATAAGCTTGAAGTGGAATCAATACCCCAAGGGTTTCATTTCTGATGGCATCGAAGTTGTCCCAATCATGCTGGTCACTCCAGACCTGCTGGGTGGAGGCGGTTATGCTCGGTCTCAGCTTGAAGAAGAGGAATACGACACCAAACAAGACCAAAAGAAGCTGCACAAAGCGTTGTTGGAATGCAGAAAACACCATGCTCAGCTGTCACCGGGATAGAGATGGCAGAACGCGTTGGCTATCCTGAGCGCGCAGAAGGCGACCCTGCTTTCTTAATTTCTTCAGAGGCGCCGAAGGCCGATGTGCGGGCTAGTTACCGACAGGGGAGGGAGACCCTAGTCCCTATATCATCGGTCTTGCTGAAGGATGGTTGGTCGATATATTCGTCAGATCCCCACTGTGACGAACTTGACTAGCGACATGAACCCGCTGGGATTTGAGAGCGCATGAGTGGCCTCAAGTCATGTGCGTGACGCTGGCGTGCATAGGGCTGCTGGGACCCTGGTTCAAGCGCTAGCAACAGAGGACATGAGTTGCCAATAATCGGTTGGCTATTCCTTAGAGGGCAGTGATTTACTGATTTCACCTGATGGACGTACATGCGCCTGGGCCTCTTCGCGGGCCGTGCCGCTGGTCCCGCGCTGCTTGGAGACTTGCAGTGTCGCGCTTCCTCATAATTCCCTAGCAAGCATCTCTTATTGAAATTTATTCTACCCCACGATGTCGAACGCGTCGGATTGTACAGAAGAACGTATGAAACTACCCAGTGCTCTATACAATCAGAAAAAAAAACCAGAGATTACTCATCGAGCGCAAGCTCGACGTGCCAGTTGCGCGCACGCAGCCACAGTCGCAATGCCGTCAGCAATCGATTACTACAGAACTAAGCGCCTGGTTTTTACTCCGGAGAAGATATTTAATGGACTGAGTACTCAGCGTCACGCGGATTAAAGAAATAGAAACGCAAACCTATCTATGCGACCATACACAAGAGATTGGGGGAAACTGGTGTTATCACTCGCTTCCTATCACATTCCCTGTGCCCTCGATAAGAAGCGATATAATTACTAACTTATTGGTCTTTTTCAGCTGTTTTTCGATCCACTTCAGCCGTACACCACGACTAGTAGGGATTGTTTGATGTATATCTATAACTTTGATTTTCGTACACTGAGCGATCAGCAAGGCTCTAACATAGTGATCTCGCAAAGGGGCCACCGTGGTTGCGTTCGGCGAAAATGGCGGTATATCACCTCCACCGTGAAACCAATACCCCTCACGAATATAGAATCGCAGTTTCCGAAGCTGGGTAGATTCTACTTAATGATTTTTTATGGATTGTACAATACAGTTGCATAATAATGGGCAATTTTATGTTCAGGGGAGAAGAAGCGGGCCCCATAATTTTCCAGGTACAAGCAGTGTATTTGCTAGCCAAAAAACTGGACTGATCCCCTCATGACAAGTTAGGTTGTACACGTAATGTCGACAAAGACAAGGGCTTTATCATGCGAAGGTCTTGTAGATAAATGTTTATGTCTATCAAATTCCAGTGCTCTGGATTGGGGCCTGGAGCATAGTCTTTCTACTCCAACGTGGTCCCGGATACTCGCCATTTTTCTAACTTGTATGCACACACATTGCACCTCACGCTTTGTACTCCGTAGGGACTCTAGATTGTGATGATATTGTAGCCTTGCCTATTACCGTCTGATCCGAGAGATGCTAATAAATTGCTGAGACAGTCTCAAAATCCCTCATCCTCTTGGCTGAACGATCTTGTAACGTTTGGTGGAGCATAATAATCTGGGGCTCTAAGGGGCCAAGCGTTCAATAAGCACTTTCTTTTGATTGGAACTTCCTTCTTTTTCCTTCTTCTTTTCTCCTCAATTCACTTCATATCCCGGTGGACTAGACCTATTGTGGGGTCAGGTGACCCTAAAAACAGGTTCAGATAGTTAGTTTGCCGTTTTTTATTATTTTTTTCACAGATATCTCAATTCATGCAGTTTTCTCTGCCTTTTGCTCCCTATCTTTAGCTCTCAGAGAATCCAATTGGATCCGTAAGTATATGTTCCGTTGAGACACCTCACCAGCAATGACGGCAACACTACCCCTGGAACTGTTATTCCAGATTGCAACTCTTCTGCAAAATGATGGAAATTCTCTAGTTCCATGCACTTGTGTTTGTCGCTCATGGCAGGCGGCTTTTGAACCCCTCATCTACTCCAACCTAGCTGTCTATAGTGACGATAAACACAAAGAAGAGGGGCAACGTGGAATTTCTCTCCGAAATTTCCAAAAGCTCATATCCGGCGATCATGCTATACGGAAAACCTACATCCGAAAGCTTGAATACAATATCCTCGTCCCCTACGAAATCTTAGACTGGATCGCACGCAAACACCGGGAGAGTCCTGAAAATTATAGCACAGATAACCCTATCCGAAAGGACAACGATCTATCTTTTCAGACAGCTATGGTTAGCCTTTTCCAAGAGCTTCAATCATGGGATCAAAATTCCCGTCTGAGATTAAACCTGGCTATTCGAGGTCGTCGGCAAGGTCTTGCACCGGAACCACATACTCAGCATTCAGAAATCGCCGGTGACTATCGTTGGGATTATCGAGATGGGCATATATTATCGATTCCCCCATACAGAGCGCGGTTCCTCAAGGATATGTCGGATCTACCATATCTTCCGTGCATTGAGAAGCTCTCTTTTCTAAACCGTAATCAAATCTGGACTGGCGCAATGCGGACTATAATTCAACGTTGTACCCAAATCGTTGAATTGGAGCTAGATCTTGAGGAATTCGTCCGTCCAGACCACCTGGAGTATATACAGGCACGTCGCGAAGGTGAGCTATATCCTTTTTGCTGTGAACTTCCATTAACCCTAGGAATTTTACTAATAGCTATATAGCGTTGTCTTCTTAAGTCGATTCTATTCCGAAGAGCCTAAGAGTGCTACTCTATCAAGGACATGATGATGCCCCGTGGAAACCGGCCATGTCCCCACTCAATGTCATCCCTTCTGGTGTTGATAGTGTGAGCTCCAATTTACGAGATCTCAGTATTCACCTTCAGCAACTGAAGTTGGTGAACACCACTATCGCATATGACTTTTTGTGTCCTTTGGATGAAAAAGGTCAGCCTAAACCGGGTTCTTTGCAGTTGAACTGGCCCTACCTAGAGGTATTAGAACTTGAGGGTATACCACCTTGGCTTCCTTCAGGTAAGAAATCGGTCCCTCCTGGAACAAGAAAGCACCAAAAGAAAAAGTTGAAGTATACCCAAGACGTCTAATAACAAACAAATCAAACAGGAGAACCAACTTATCATAACACACCGGAAGACCAAGGCGAAATTAACGAGATTGAAAATTGGGAAGACGTGATATGCGATGTCGAAGCGGGATGGGGCTGGCCGGAATTACCGACTGAAGAACATTTCCATCGACTTCTCATATCGCTCGGCTATGCGGCCCAGCGCATGCCCCGTTTAAAGAACATGAAAATTGAGGTGGAGAGCCATCGCCAGTTTACCTCCTGTCTCCAGAACAAGGCCGACCAGATTATCTTGAAATGGGAGTGTTTTTACCCATATCGGCCAGATATTCGGATGGCAAAGGCGTGGGATTTTGACTTGGATGATGTGAAAGGTCACCCTCAATACGAGGATAAAAGTTCTGTGATACTTCGGACCTGGCCGCCCAACACCCCTAACGCATTAAACCCCGAGAGACCTTGGAACGAAACTTAAAAAGCATTGGCGAGTCGCCACTGGAAGACAAGGAAAGTACTACAACAAACGTCTGAAACCAATGATCCAATAGCATGGAAAGCTACACTAGTTAGTCAAATAAACGAGTTGGTCATCATAGTACAACCAATAGGCCCCGAAAGAGGCAATGGATAACGGCCGAGAAGCCATTGCGAAACACAAGGAACAAAAGCAAGGACCTTTGTGAGAGCGTTTTCAATTTGGGGTTGCAAGGAGACAATCCTACTAATTTCCCCGACGCAACTTCGTTTGTTAGCTATTTCCATATAATTATCGTGTGCGTAGGGATCACGGGCACGCTCAGCGGCATCACGTAATTCGCCGGAGGGACTTCGGGACTACCTAGTGACGCAGTACAACCCCAGTGGCAACCCCCACCGTCCTTGAACTTCTTCTGCAAATTCTTGCAATGTGCATGTATGTATGCTATGCAACCATGGTCATTCAATCCTAATCCGGGGAGATCTTCGGTCAAGTGGAGCAGAGGGGACTGGATAAAGTGGAATACAGTACGGAGTATGGATTGCCAACCAAATTCCCGAGCTCGTACCATGTATCTGGTGCGATTGCTACGACAGGGTCTAACTCCCCTCTCGGGAAGAGAATGGTTGGGTCTGAAATACAAAGATACTGGGGGGCCGTGTAGTCAGAGCTCTAGGTGCATTTCAATTGTGCGAACATAGTCAGCACCCTGATGGGGTTCTCGGTATTGATTATGTAGGTCCTGTTGGAGATTTCAAGGTTGTTCAGGATGTGTGCGCTGTGCGCTGTGCCCTGCATTTTGTGTTCGGGCTGGTTAGGGCTGGGAAGAGGGGTTGAGTACGGAGCACTGGATACGGATTGAAGTGAGACAGGTGAGATCTTGCAAACTGAAGAGCCTAGATTCCAAGGACGCTTAAATGGTTCGGAGCACTCCGGATATTCGCACAATAGAAATCTATTAGATCGGCACTATTCTCTCACTAAAAATCTAAAAATCTAAAAAGACTAAAAATTAAAAAACTAAAAAAACGGCTTGAAAACTTAGACCAAGTCCAGACCGTTGGTAGTGGAGAGGATTGAATTGCTACAATAATAGCACTCCGTACTCCGTACGGAGTACACAGGTAAAACATGTCATCCCAGTTGGATTGGCTTAAAGGTCATCTTTGTCTTACACATTATCCAATCACATCGGTATTCACACCCTCGGGGTCCGATACAATACACGTCAGACTGCGAAAAGGCAGACTGCATTTATTCTGACCAGTCTTCCCCTGGGGTGCATACCTTGTACGAGACACACGTGATTTGCAAGGAGACTAAAGACATCTGCAGCAAGATATGATGAAATCTCAATACATAAATATGAAAAAGAGCGGATATGGTATCCCTCGTGAAAGAACCTTGAAAAGAAAGAAAAACCTTGCTGCCTCTGATAGGTCAACTGGTCAGGTACGAGAGGCAAAATATGTGGGTCGTGAAACACCACAGGTAGGCAGTAGGATCGTTGGATCGGCTGAAGCAGCCGTCGGTCTATCCCCAGAGGAGATTAGGGCCAGGAGAAAAGTGGCCTGTGTGGCGCACAAGCCCCTGGGCGCTTTTTTTGTTCCAATGAGAATCTACCGGGACATCCGGCTCGGGTACCTGGAAGATGCGATTGTGATATTTCCCGTGTATATGTTTTATGTACTCGGTAGGATATCACATATGATGGGAGTAGGATAGAGTGTAAGGAATGAAAGGAGATGAGTTGTCCAATGGATCGTGGCTTGATTTGGACCATGGGTTTGGTGAATAAGTGGGGACTGGTCACCATCGAAGTGGGCCATTTTCCTCTTTGGTGCCTTACCTTTGGTATTTTATAAAGTCGAGACTCTTCCCCCCCATTCTCTTTCTTCTCAGTCCATTCCTTCCTTCTTGCTCACTCACATTCCTTTCGAGTGCCTATTCCTGCTGTGCAGTTGATCAATCCTTTAACCAACATCACACACACACTCTCTCAATTCATCTATTCTGATTCTTTCGCAATGGCTCCTATCACCAAGACTCTTGCCCTTGCTGGCGCTTTCTTCGCATTGACTGGCTACTCGGCTCCCGTTGCCAAGCGCGCCGTCGTTTGGGAGACCGTCACTGATATCGTCTGGACCACCGTCGATGTCACCACCACCATCTACCCTCAGGCCACTCACGCCGCTACTGTCGTCCCTGTGGTCGCCAACGCTGTCCCTACCACTACCGCTGCCCCTGTTGTTGTCTCTACTACCAAGGAGGCGGAGAAGGCTGCGCCTGCCACCACCTCCTCTTCCACCACCACTACCGCTGCCGCCGTCCCCACCGTCGAGGCACCTGTCAAGGAGAAGGCTGCGCCCACCACCACCTCCTCCACCACCACTGCTGCTCCCGCTGTGCCAACCACCACCTCCACCACCACAACTGCTGCCCCCGCTGCTCCTACCGTGGAGGCCGAGACCTCTTCCGCTCCCGTTGTAGAGGCTCAGACCTCTTCCACCGCTGCCCCTACTACCACCAGTGCTGCTACCAGTGCTGCTACCAGCGAGTCTACCAACACCGAGACCACCAGCAGCAGCAACACCGGCGTCTGCTCCGAGAGCTCCCCTTGCGACGGTGACATCACCTTCTACGACACTGCCACCACCGCCACCAACCCCAGCTCCTGCGGCACCACCAACGATGGTACTGTCGAGAACGTTCTCGCCCTGCCCCATGGTATCATGACCGACAGTGACTGCGGCAAGACCGTCACCGTCACATACAATGGCCAGACCGCCACCGGTATCGTGGTCGACAAGTGCATGGGTTGCGACAACGAATCCGTCGATCTGTCCCGTCACTTCTTCGCCGAACTGGCCTCCATGGACGCTGGCCGTGTCAGTGGTGCCAAGTGGTACATCCACTAGACGCTGCGTCGATCGCGCGTTAGTGTTGATGGCCATCATTATGAATACGAACAACGGACACATCTCTGGTAGATTGCGCGAGCGGATATGGTCTTGACGACTCTTCCCTCTTTTTCCCCTTCTTTCCACTTCGTTGTGATCATTTCTTCTTCTTTCCTACTCTCTCTGAGAACCCAATCATTCGTCTCTCAGAGAGACCGGGCCCTTTTTTACCATCCGTCCACTCTCTTGACCCAGGATCTTTTTACCATTTCGCGTGTCCCTAGCGGATCGCATTCACATTTTACCCATTTTTTCACGTTCATAGAATTTTCTTCTCTTCGGAGTCTTCTTGCGCAATACTACCTATGATGGACCTCATCCGGCCATAAAACATATGCTTACGATCCCCGCGCGCATGCTGGCAAGTCATGGACGGTTTGATTCTCTTGACGAGATCTCGAACATGCAAATGCGACAGGGCAATTATGATTACGATGATCATGCTCGTGAAACGCAAAAAACCCCCAAAAAAACACAGGCCATATTGCAAGAGACGGATCATTGAATGAAATTCGTTTCGTTTGACTTGTATTTGTTTGCTCAAGTAGTCTCTCGAGTATTCGTAGTAGTATTTCGGTATTATTTTCGAGAATTGTTTGTTAGTACGAGTACGCAGGAGTGTTGCCTGCCCACTTTTGAGACTGTCGGCCCAAAACGGGAAATGAATTACGACAACGCAAGGCTAGTGACTATATTGGTCCATGCTGAGACAACTGCGCCTCACTTCTAGTGGGCCTCTCTTTCCAGGCTGTGTGTTTAGAGTTCTATTGCGTTATTGTGTTAAATTTGGATCTGCTGAGAACAAAGCGCTCCGGCGATCTCTATGTCTTGCCTGTCTATAATCTAGCCCCATACCCAATCATATCGATCAACAACCAGATAACCCAACTCAATCGAATACCACACCATTCCTCAGCGTTCCAATACCATCAATAAAAATATCCATCTGCGTTCCAAGAACAAGATATTTAGGCGGCGAAAGACCGGCGCCGACACCTAAGAAAACAAGTTAGCTCAGCCAATTCCAAGGCATACAAACAAAACAAATAAAGACAAAAACTCACCACCAGGCGTCCCCGTCATAATAACACTCCCCTTCTGCAACGTCGTACCCTGCGAAAGATATGACACCAAATATGCGCAATCAAACAAAAGATCCGCAACATACTCCTCCTGCCTAACCTCCCCATCAACAATCGTCTTCAGCAACAGCTTACTAGGATCAGCAATCTCGCTCGCGGCAACAAGACACGGTCCCAGCGGCGCAAACGTATCAAACCCCTTAGAGAATCCCCATTGTGGGACACGCCCCGCAAGTGCCGGGTCGCGCTGCAGCTTGCGCGCGGAGATATCGTTTCCGACTGTGTAGGCAGCTACATAGGAGAGTGCATTCTCTGGGGAGATGTTCTTAGCGTCACGACCGATTACAAGACACTGTGGGCGTTTGTTAGTATACCGATAGTCTTTACCCAGGAATGGGTATTCGTAAACAGGGAACTTGTCTCACCAGCTCGCCTTCGTAATCTGCCTGTGAGTCCTGGGCGATCTGTGGGATTGCTACTGGTGCGCCGTGGTCGTGGATTGTGGTGTTTGGCTTGAAGAAAATGAATGGGAAGGGGGGTGGCGTGCGGCCGGCTTCTTTGACTGTTGACACGATAGATATGTGTATAAGTAACTGGTCTTCGGGTGTTCTCGTTTGATGATAGGATAGGAAAACCTACCATGCTTTGCATAGTTCAATCCAACACAACGCAGAATAGGTACATCTGCCTGCGCCAATGGGCCTAGTACGGTCTTCACGGAGACGATTTCGTCGGTAACGCGTGTTTTGCCTGTGGTGTCATAGAGGTCGTCGCCTTCTATTACACGTGCTTGTAGCTTGTCAGACTCGGTTATAAAACCTAGGTCTGTTGTTGGGGTTGGGAGGATGGGCTCGCCGCGTAGGATGCGGCCGTCTGTCGCGATGAAGCGAATTAGGCGTTTCCATGGGAGAGACATGTTTTCTGGCTCTTTTGTTATCGGTATTGGGTTTGTCTCTATTGGAATTGGCTTATAGAGGGGCACTCATTCCGGGCGTTGAGGGGTTATATGACTCTTTGCTTGTCGTTATGGCGGGGATAGGTCGGGTATACCGGGTTTCTCGGTTGTAGTTCCGGGATGGTGGTTTAGTAGATAACCAAATGAGAAAAAGAGCATGCGGGGAAACTGGGGTATGACTGGTATGACGAAATATTCGGACTTTGATCCTTGAGTCGGTTGATGTGCGACTAGTTTTCTTCCGGAAATGACTAGACTGATATTGATCAACAGAAGCAAAGGGGAAATCATTATATATCTGATACCGATTTACACAAAAATGAAGAGAGATTGGAACGAGGTATACATCGAATATGAGGTTCCGAAGAAATTATGATAGGTATGCATTCATCTAAGAGCGAAGTAGTATATTTTGTATGAAAACTTCATTTTCTACAATTCCGATTTCTTCCAGGCTCGATCAATCTCTTTCTCGGCATCATATCCATAGCACCACATCTGAGTCGCCGGGTCACTCCACTGATTAGGGCTATGACTGAAAGGCAAACCCAAAGTCTCAGGCTTCATAGCTACATCACGGGCTTCCTGAGTCGGCCCATCGGCGAAATGCCACAGCTTTCCATTCAGAAGACTGGCCTCCTGCATCATTCCAGCTCGCTCGATGCGGACCTGCTCGAAAATACTCAATGCTTTGGGGATGTCTGCGGTGTTCTCAATTTTAGACAGTGAGCGTGCTAGTGCTGCGCCGTCTTCGACAGCCATTGCCGCGCCTGTGCGATTTTAGTGAATTTTAGTCACTTTGTTATCAATGTTAAGTGTGCTTTTGCACGTACCCTGTGACATGTAAGGCAGCATTGCATGTGCTGCATCTCCTAGGAGTAACACCTTGCCATTCATCCAGCGAGATAAAGGGACTCCACTGATCAATGGCCATTTGATGGTTTTCTCGATAAGTCCGATAATCTTCTCAAGCCTAGAAATACATTAATAGAGATATAATATAAGCCCAATTCATTGGTACATACCGACTGTCCCATCCTTGGAACTCGCGTCTCATATCCCCAAGAGTATTTTGCTGATCCCAGGTTGAGGGGTCACTGTCATCTGGATGCGAAAGAACCATGTTGAAAGACTTGCCGGCTCCGATGGTGTATGTCATTACGTGCCGCTGATCACCGACCCTAGCAAAAGGCTTAGTTGAGTTTCAAAGATCCTTTCATACTTGTACTGACCATATATTGAGAGCTGGCTTTTCCAACAGCCAAGAAAGTTCCGGGTCTTCCTTGATGCGCTCCACGTCCACAGTAGCTCGGTAAGCTGCGAACCCGGTCTTCTCGAATGAGGGCTTGCCGCTCTGGTCAAAAATCCCTCGAGCAACCGACTTAACACCTATCAACGATTAGAGTCGGTCATATCTATCTGAATAGCTTTGGGATATATACCATCTGCAGCAACGATCAAATCAGCCGAAGCATTTTCACCATTCTCGAGAACAATGCTCGGTTCCTCGACGTTATATCCCACAACTCGCGAAGCAACCTTAACCGTGACACCCAGATCTAGCGCGCGTTGATGTAGCGCAGAATGGAAATTTGCGCGGTGGATCACATAGTACGGCGCGCCGAACCGTTCTTGGAAGCTCGGGATGAGTCGCGTGAGCCCAATAACATCCCCTGATTGCCAGCGTCGGAAGGAAATGAACTCTGGCTCGGTCACATACTCTTTCAGATATGGGTCCAGACCGAGTCTGCTTAGGAGGCGGGTTGAGTTGGATGGGATTTGGATACCAGCACCGACCTGATATAGGTGATTAGTTTCGGTTGACATCAATGGAGGAGGATTAGTACTTCTCCGAGCTTCTGTGCTTGCTCGTAGACAGTCACGGCGTGGCCGGAACTTGCGAGCGCGATGGCTGTTGCTAGTCCGCCGAGTCCAGCGCCGACAACGATGATGTTTAGGCGGACCTTTGAAGGAAGGGTCTTTTCACACGATAATGGATCGTTTAAGAATTCGAGGCAATTGCTGGGATATCTTGGGATCTACGGATTCATTAATATATAGGAATCTCACATTGCCATTCCGGAATGCAACTCACCTTCAACGACGCCTGAGAAACATGGCCATTGACCTGACCGTTGGACACCATCTTGCCTACTGTCACTTTCTTTGTTTCAAGAGAAACAATCGGAGCTCATCAACAGCGCATATCGTCGGACCACCGCCTTTAATGACCCCTCAGCTGGGAACGCACCGGGGAAGACTATCCGGTGTTTCCCCGGACTGTAGCAAGAGCCGACGATTCTACGAAAGTCAAGATATATTTCAGGGATCATTTCTCCATATAATGTAGATAATACGATCCAAGGATCTTTCTCATTACCAGAACAATCCCAACAATGTCTTCTACCCAAGTGGAAAGTGTCATCGACACAGAGGAGCAGCTTCTCGCTGACCTTGAAGCAAGCAAGACCCTCCCTCTGTGGAAGCAGATGGCACGTCTGAACCCACCCGCGCCAAACCCAACAACAGTCCCAAATGTCTGGAAGTACAGCGCCATCAGACCTAACTTGGAGCGCGCTGGAAAGCTCGTCCCAGCAGACCAGGCTGAGCGCCGGGTGCTGATGCTCACCAATCCAGCTCGGGGTATGTACAAAGCTATCCTTTGACTGCGCATCGCGTTTTACCTTTCTATTTACTATATAATGGGAAAACCCTTTTCTGAACTCTTATCAAAGATGCCCCCTTCACCACCGACACCCTCTATGCTGGTCTGCAGCTAGTGATGCCCAACGAGACCGCACGTGCTCACCGACACACGGCCTTTGCCATGCGTTTCATTATTGAAGGCCAGGGCGGTTTTACTGCTGTCCACGGCCGGCGCATTACGATGCAGCGCGGAGATGTCATTCTCACCCCGACCTGGAACTACCATGACCACGGCAAAGATGGTTCTGGACCTATGGTGTGGCTGGATGGGCTGGATTTGCCTAACTTCAGGCACTTCCCTGTGCACTTCGTAGAGCACTTCGATAAGCCCCGTTATCCTGCGGAGAACGTTGATAGTACCACTTCGCCGTTGGTTTTCCCGTGGTTTACCATGAAGGCGCAGTTGGATGGGGTTACTGGGGAGTGGGTTGCTAAGAGATATTTGAAGGAGGATGGGCGTGAAGGTATGTTTTCTGTTGTTCTATTTTTTGACTCCGTAGATGAAAGGATGGCTAATGTTTTCCATAGTGAGTCGCGTCCTTGGAGGATGTGCTGAGCGAATTTCGGCATCTAAGGCTTCGCCTTCCCGGCGCGAGACTACGTCTGCTGTGTATCATGTTATCACTGGCAAAGGCTACTCGACTATTGGTGATAAGGAATATACCTGGGAGCAGGGTGATACCTTCTGCGTTCCGGCATGGTACAAATACCAGCACTTTGCGGATGCTAAAGAACCGGTCTATCTGTATCGGTTTGATGATAAGCCCATGATTGATGCTTTGGGCTTCTATCGGTCAGAGGATATGGATGTTGAGTCCCTTGTGGACGAATGAGGCCTTTAGTGTAATATGACTGAATAAGGATAAGAAGCTTATGGAACTTAAGATGGAGAATATTAGTAGACTACGCCAAAACCCGCAAACCCGCAAACCTGAAAAAACCCAACCCGTAATAGGTTATAGACTATATTAGGTAACCTATATAGGTTAGGTACTAAATAGTATAAATATAGGAAGAGTCTAAATTATATAAATTATCTAGTTTTTACTTATATTTTATTATATTTACTTTTTATATATTGACTATTTGCCTTTTTAACCTTACGGCTTCATTGAGTGCTCCCATCCAGACCTTAATCTCGGCCCACTACCAAGCATCATATCACATAAGCACTAAATGGCTAGGTAGTGTGGGTGAGTTTTCTTTTCTGGCAGATCAAGCGGTCTGAAACCTGCTCCTCTGAAAATTTGAATATTTTCTTACACTGTAACTGTACTGACCATGGTGACCCCGATTGAGATGAATAGTCTAATGTCTCTAGATGATGATAGCCCCCATGGCCAAGAACCTCGCACGCAATCCAGACCTAGCGGTCAAATAGAGTTGACCTCTCCGTCAAGGAGGTCTCAGCATGAAGAGCTCCAGGGGCCCAGAACACAAACAAAGCTCGACAATGAAGAGCAGATAAAGGAGAAAGAGACCCTGCCTCTCAATTCTTCCGCGCCAACCACAGACCTAGACCAACAAATTCCAAATTCCAAGCTTGATCTCAATGAAGAGGCTAAAGACTCCAAGAGCCCACAAAGAGATAGAATTTAGGAAGTCTAAGTATATAAACTATCATATATACTATTAAGTAGAATACTAGGATAATTTAACTAAGTAGCGAATACTAAAGATAGGAAGCTAGGTACAATATATAAGCAATATTATCTAGTCCGACCTAGACCTATTACTAGGTCTAAGGATTAGACCCAAAACCTTACCCAGACTAGGTTATGCGGAAGACTATATAAGACTAATTTCTATCAATATTGCAAATTCCATGAACCCATTAGGCCTTCTTCCAAACTCCATTGCTCTTCACATAAGCACCATTGGCGATACAGTCGGGGCATGGATCCCTTTTGGTTTGCCGAGGTGCTCTGTTTTCTGGATGATGCCGCACCTAATAATCGTATAATTCATAAGCCACACTTATCAACAAAAATTCTAACCACAACAAATTACCAATGCGGTAAGTATTTTGACCATGAGACAGTTTGATACGCACTCTCCGGCATGATCCTCAGTCCAATCAAGTCTTCCGTTAAGATAAATCCTCGACCCACACAATAAAAGGCACAGACAAAAGAAACTGGCATCAAAGCACGAAGGGGGATTTCCAAGTTAGGATCCAGCTCAGGATCAATATTCCTAAGCCTTGCAGCGAGACGGCTGATCCATCTGTTTTTAGACCCTCTTTTCCGCTTCATTGTAGCTTGTGCCCTTGCTTTTGTTAACTCCGGCCGAAACATTTTTCTATGAAAGTATAGTGAAAGAGGGCCTCCAACCAACGCAAAGGCCAATGTATTCACACTAGTGATACGCCAAAGTAACTTCTCTGTCGCGGACGGAAAGGTGGAATTCCAGGCAATAAGAAACACAGAGCTGAAGAGAAGGATTGTTGGGGCACAAATTATCTCCGCCCGGGTATCCACGTTTGGCATGAAATGACTTGGAATGCGATCATATGGTCGTCGCTCCGGCAGAGTAAATAGTGGTATATGTATATAGTGTAGGATTTGAATGTAGTATTTCCAAAATCGAGCACAAAACCACTCATCCCGCGAGAGGAAGTCGAGTGGTGTTTCATACCACTTCGATCCGAAATTTTGACCAAGATTATCCCGAATAATAGCCAGGGATTTCTTGGGTTTTAATATGATTGGTTTGTTGATATCCATAGGTTTGTGATACCAGCAGTAGGATGTCACGAGAAAGACCAGAATAAAGGAGAGGGTAGTGAGCTCGAGGGTGGTAAGAAAGAGTCCCTGGGCAAAACGAAAGATGCAGTTTAAAGAGAACCATAGGGCTTGCGCTATTGTCATTAACCTACATAGGTAAGCATGGTGAATAAATAGAAAGGAAATTTCAATCAAGGTAGACCGTGACTTACCTAGCTAGTCCATCTGCTTTACTCTTATCTTTAATTTCCTCTTCTTCCAATATGGGATATTCAACGTATCCCTCCTTGACTAGGATATAGAGCTGCTTGGCGTCCAAAGGAAATGAAGGCAAAAGATCTATTTCCGGGGGCTGTATCCAAAAGCCCCCCATATCGGCAAAGAACGCATGCTTAATAGTCCAATCTTTATATCCAGCCTCATAGAAATTCTGCTCCATCAGCTTCGACATCACACCGACGTATGACTAAGTTATAACCCACCTTAACAGAGCAGCGCGCAGATGACCATTGGCCCAGAGCTAGCATCAATAGGAATTCGGATCCGAGTATTGCAATACAAGCAAGATCAAATTTGTATCTCCATTTTCTGAATGCGCCATCGGATTGGGCAGGCAGATTTGGAGACACGGATGTCCAACAACAGAGAATGATTGTGAGAACGCAAGTGGATAAAATTCCCCACGTCCCTCTCCCGTCGGGCTCAGGGACCCAGCCACGCGAGGTTGTGATAGTGTCGTTCATGATTGATATACACCTGAATAAGATGTTAGATCAAGTTTTAGAGGAAGCTTAATATAGCTAATCGAGTCTACCTAGCGGTAGCGCACTTTCAGGCTAGTGGCTGATGGAAGGCGCCCGAAAAAGCATCATTTTGGCACTACGGTTTGATTACGCGCCCCTAAGACTCACTGATATGCAGGAGCCTAGGAAATGGGCAGCTGATCGGCGTGATTTCAGTACAGTAATTGTTAAATCTGCCTTGCGACCGCTACATCGCCCATGATGCACGGGCACTGCCTCAACCACCCATGGCGCCTGTCAAGGCTCTACGCGGGTCAGCAAGGTCTCCCTTTAAATAACAACTCGGGAAAGACAGAACTTAGCAACAGAGCTATTTCAGCTCCTAACTGCCCACTCAATTCTCGGGTGGCTATGTGCAGGTGCCATGAGACCAAGAGTTTCCAGGCGCTAGCCCTCCCCAATCAATGATAAGTGATAAGTCTAGTTCCAATTAGAAGGGTTGGGCAGCGATCTGCCTAATCTGCCCCTAGTCTCTTATTTGGCCACACTAGGGATAGCGGGATGCTCTACCGATGTAACAGTGGCTTATTAGCTTGCTGTGGGAGCGGGTCTCTACAGTGGCTTTCATTGGGCGACAATATGATAGCGCTGCGGACGCTATATGCGACTAAAAGCAGAGCTAGGGCCTAGCCGATCACTAAAAGAGATACTTAATAGAAAGGATATATAACTAGACTGTGATATTGCCCATAGACGGGCAATATCGCAGTCTATATATAACTATAAGTTACTACTAATAAAATTAGTTAACGTATTTCACATGCGAGCTGGCCACACAAGCGAGCTGGCCACCCCACCCAACCTACCAATTTTAAATACATTTATCTCAACCATAACGCCATTAAATTAATTCAACTAAATAAAAGGTCTATCTGGACATGTTTCTCTTCTATGCCCTGGCAATCTGCATATTCCACACCCCCGGGGGGGCCGCGTACGTGGCTGAATAGCCGATTCTCCAGGTATGCCGGGGCCGGGGGGAGGTGCCTGAGTTGCTTCCTGTTGCTGCCCAATTAATATAGAAGCTTCAAGAACTGAGAGGCCTTCTTCAGCGGGTATCTGCCTCCGGGATCTAGTACGCTTTTGCTTCTGCTTCTCGTTGGCGGCGCGTAATTCCTTGTTTTCTTTGGCGAGTAAGATAGCACCTTGCATTGTAAGACGGAAGCCTTTTACAAGCTGGTTTAATGCACGATTTGACGGGCTAGGCGGGCTTCGAGATCTTTTACGAAGTAAAGCTTTGATTGATAAAGCCTGACGACGTAGTTCTTTCTCTGTAAAGGGGGTTTTCGGGGTAAAATTCCGGCTTGATTCACTACCCCGGCTGGCTAGGGGGGTTAGGGTTCGAAGCCGAATATCAAGCTTAGAAATCACTCTCTCTGGTTTAAAAGGGACTAAACCAGCTGCCCTAAAGCTATTTTTAATCGTCTCCGATTTAAAAGCTTCAATTCGTACAAAGGGGTAGGCTTTAAGGAAGTTAAGCTTATCAATATAGTTAATCCCATTCCGCATTTTTATTTTAACTATCTGACCGTACAATCGTTTTAATACCGCAAAATAACTAATATCTAGAGGTTATAAAAGATAGGATAAATAAGCTAGTATATAAATTAGTATTACCTTATTTTACTTATAAATTATATCAAATTTAGGTATTAAATAACTTCTATAGCTGTTAAGTACTAGAAGCCAGTACCCTCCCTTCGTATACGAAGAAGTACTAAGAATAAAGAGCTTTTCTAGCTAACAAAGGCTAATTTCATCAGAGGTCTAGCTATTAGGACTAACTTCAAAACGCTAGTTCTCTAAGAGGCCTTTAAACTATAATTTAAGAAAGACTTTACCTTTAAAAATCATATACAGAGGGAGGGCCTAACCTAAAGTATTTATACACTTAATTGTAGTCACCTATTCACGATTTCTAGGTTATAAAAGTAGTCGCCGACTGTAGAATTCACTCCTTATAATAACCTTCGCTATAGCTATTAATCCTATAATAAAACCGGTCTTATCAAAGTTATAGATATCATCAGGATCGATTCTAAATTAAAGGATTATCTTTTAAACCAAATCAAACCACTCCCTAATGATTTTAGGGTCTTTACATTTCGCACGCTCGTAGTTATACCATTTCGAGAATCGGGAAGAGAGGAGAGGACGCCTTTTAACAAAGTTCGTAACCCAATTTTCACCGACCGAAAGAACCAGGGTAGTTCCACGCTTTTCAAGAAGAAGATCCGCCATTTCTCGTACCATAGAGGGCCGGGGGGCAGCTCCACGAGAATCCATAGAGAGTATCCATTTTTCAAGAGATTCCTCTTCAATTGCAGTCAATTTATGTGAATTGGCGCGAGAAATCGCGCGGTTTTGTATATCATGAAGGCGGGTAGAAAGGGTAGATCTTGGAACATCAAAACGGCGCGCCACTTCACGAATTGAAGAGATTTCTTGATTCTTAAAAGCCTGGATTGCTAGTAAGATCCTACCCTCTTGCTCTGTTGAATTTCTAGAGCTTCGGGAGCGAATTGGTGGCATGGTGGGTAGTTGAAGAAGAAAGGGTTAAATTAATTAACGCGTTTTGGGTGGGGTGGCCAGCTCGCTTGTGTGGCCAGCTCGCATGTGAAATACGTTAACATTCTGATAGTAGTAAATAAATATAAAGACTATATATTACAATAATATTAATATATAGATAGATACTATTTCTATTAGACTATTTACTTTTTACTTTTTAGAACGAGTTTTAAGCTTATTTTTAACTATTATTACCCTTACAAAGGATATACTCTCATTAGCTCTAGGGCGAAAGTGTTGTGAAAAGGTCGATCAAGTGATGTAACACAACTCCACCCTAGTAAGTGGAGATTTCACAATGAGAACATGCGTTGAAGATACTTTCCCATAGACACAGTTCCATTAAACTGTAAAACAGTGTTCATTGACATCGTAAGATCGTCTGCCTGCTGTGCGACAAAAAGCCACCCCAAACAAGCATCGAGAGCATCATAATCTATAAAAGAATTCAAACAACAGCCTCCCACAATCCATAAAATCAAGCCAATACGTGGGGTTTGTCACTTCTGACAATATACACTTCTCCAGCGAGAACTGCACATCCAACAGCCATGGAGATAGCAATGATAGGAAGGTTGACACGGGCAAATTCTAGACTGCCGACACGGATATGCTTTCTCGCCAAGATATCCCGCCACAGCAGGCCAGCCAGCGAAGCACTAAACGCAGTGCTGAATGCGCCATAGTTGACTCCGAGTGCCATGCTGTAGATAGTGGCCCACCATGTGCGATCGCTGATTGGAACTCCGCTGACTTCATGGATCTTTTGCCATGCTTGGATAACGCGCGAGAGGAGAATCGTGGTGCCGATGTTTGTGCCAGCAAACTGATAATTGGAAGATGACGAATTAGCGGGTTCGAAACGAGGGTGGAAGAGTGGAAAAGTGGTCAGCGGATTGGTCGATACTCACATTACACAGAATCACAGATAGGAACCCCATTCCACCGATACTGCCTACTGTTCCGGTCTTTTCTACCCAGTGGTCCCATCCGTACGCGAATACCGGCACCCAGCCCTTCGTGACAAGCGCCTGCACTAGGATAAACATGGTAAAAGCGAAGGGTACTAGTGCAAAAGGCATGTGGGATACCACAACCGTCACTGTAGGGAATGTCTCTTGTGACCAGTGATAAATATCACCAGCGAGCGAGACTAACGTGCGTGGGCCGTTGTCCTGATGGTACGGATATCCCCGCTTCTCCTCATCTATCGTCGTGTCGGTTGTTTGTCTCGAGTCTAGTGCCTCAGGAGTACTTGCACGAGCTAACTTTTTGCTGTCAATCGCAACACCGCCTGTTGGCTGAAGTTCGGGGAACTTTTCCTTGTCGGCGAGGGCAGAGACTGACAATGGAGTGCCACATTCTGAATAGGGATTCTTTGATGCGGTATCACTATTGGAGCTCTCAAGTGATATGCCGTCCTCGGTGTGCTCACTGCGGTGGCGCAGGCTTGTGGCATCGTATTTCTCCGACTGCTCCGGCCCTAAAGTCTCTGGGTCTATCTTTTCTGGTAGTGCTCGCTGCTCCTCTCGCTTGCGCATTTCTCGCTCTGCCTGTGCATCCTCAATATCCTGTCGACCCTTCGCAGCAATCTCACGGGTGTCGTGGCGATGGAGCCAACCAAATGCGAGATCCCAGCAGAACATGACGAAAGCAGCGGGCAATGTGACCCAGAAAACGGGATGCTCTTTGCCCGACGCATTGATTGCTAGGAGGGTGATAAGCGTGGCAGCCATGATGAGCCCCCCGAAAGATGCACCCTTTTTGTCTAAGAATGGGTTCATTATCTCTTCTAGTGAAAGTTGCTTTCCCTCCTTATCATCAGCTTCCTCTTTCTCTTCGGCGCTTCCTCTGGCATGAGGGATGTTGGGGTTCACGGGTGGTTTTTTCTTTTGGGCCTCAGACAGCTCATGCATTGTGATGGAGAGAGGAATAAGAGATTCGTCGGCAAAAATGATATATAGCAGGAATGGGAAAAGGACGATTGCCGTCACAACTACGGGAACGATCATGTTGGCTGTGTAGACAATGAACTTGATCTGGAAGGCGCCAGCGAGGACCAGGTTGGTGGGGTTTGAGGAGACAAGAATCGCGGAGGCGATGTTGGCTATGGCAAACTGGCTGTGGATCCAGGCTCTGGGGTGAACGATATTGCTTGATACACGGGTCATGTACGCCAGGAACGCTGTACCGGATAGAATGATCGGGTCGTTTCCGATGAAGCTACCGAGGCCGAAAAAGAAGACAAACAGGTAAAAGAATAGTCGGTGACCGACCTTGCCTGCCTTTTGGAGGACCTTGAAGGCCAGGTATCTGATGAGGCCAGAGGCATCGATTGAGATGGCAATGTAGGCGAGTGTGAGGAAGAAGACCATGATATCAATGGGGTTAATGTTGTCTGCTCCCACTATTCCATCATGTACCTCTTTTCGGCCAATAGCCAAAATAGCGAGAAGGAAAAGGTCCGCTATCAACGGCGCCGTGATAAAGTTCAATGGAAAGCTAAATTTCACTAAAACGGGTTGCTTGTCATCGCGTCGAGGGTGCGTCCGGTGAGGTATTATGCGCATGGCACTCAATAGGTTCAGAAGCCCGTTGGTGATCCATCGAGGCAAGTATAGAGGGATATGAAATGGGAAAAGGAC
Source organism: Penicillium expansum (assembly GCF_000769745.1). Lineage (NCBI taxonomy): Eukaryota > Fungi > Ascomycota > Eurotiomycetes > Eurotiales > Aspergillaceae > Penicillium > Penicillium expansum. The sequence goes on from NW_015971406.1 coordinate 503,921, forward strand.
AATGATATCTGCATCGCAAAAAAGTACAAGTTAGTCTCAATTTCACATTGAAGGCCTAGCCACACTTACTAGTAATAACAAAAATTATTAGGGTAATGATTGATCGCCAGCTTTTGATTTTCGAGGTATCTAGTTCGTCGTCCATTTTGAATATTTGCTCTTTCCAAGGTTCACTTCAAGAATATGCACTGGATAATAGCTGTGGTTGTCAGGTACCAAGTCAGCCTCTCTCTCATGCTTCAGGCGCAGTCAGACATGGTGACAAAATACCGGAATGCGAAAAAAGAAATTTGCATATCAAGATCGAACTCTTCTTTTTATTGCAGACACATTATCCTCGTGCAAAAATTCTGTAGAAATTTCAGCGACAAATATGGCGATCTTTCTTGTTTTTTGGCAATCGAGGATAAGGAGAAATCTTGTCCGCGGGTTGTGCTTGAATGCCAGGGAAGTCAAGAAATTGTCAAGAATGTGGGGAGATCCAGTGAGCTGCCCCTCATAATCCCATCGGAAAAGTCAAATTATTGTGACCTACGCCGGGCACAAGTGGGAGCCCAGCTGCTAATGAAGACCCTGTCAAGGTGTGGGAGGCTGTGGAATATCTCCGTTTTAGAAGCGGGTTTGTGGATCAAGGATGGGCTTTATTAAAGTTGCACTAAAATCCAGGCGAAGTACAAAGTAAATCACTTTCTTCAACGCTAGTGGAACGTTGCGAAGCACGAGCCGGGATAGGAGAGAAATTTTCGCCTCAAGGTCTGAAGGTCTGAGCCTCAGGCCAAAGAGCAATCAAAAAAGGGTAAGACATGCACGGGACACAGAGGACATATCTGATTAGCTTGTATTAGATGACAAGAAATGCCAATACTTGAAGTCAAGAGACTATTGGAAATAGGATGGAAACCCCGCAGTGTCTGCACATGGAAGGTTGACCGTCACTTTAATGTTGGTTTTACTTGGCCGATCCATGGTTCGGGCAATATCAGTCCCAGCCTTCCTCCCACTTCTCGCGACCCGTTGAATCATTAAATATTTCTTACTTCTCCTACTTCTCCTAAATCATAGCTTCGATTGCTCGGAACACTGATAAATCCACCGACACAGCCACTGCGCGATATGCAGACATGGGACCCAACTTGCCAATCAGCGGGAGCTGGTATCGCCCCATCTCGTATTCACGCCCGGGTTGCTGCGCCCGCCCAAATCAATATCACGGGGCACTTGTCGCTCCGAGCGCTAGAGCTTAACGATAAAGGCTCTTCCTTGGGTGACCCAATCCCAGCTTGACCGAGGCTCTAAAATCCAAGATGAGGCTGTTGCTGACAAAATAACTCGTACCCTGGGTGCGGTGCCCTATTCGCTCTGTTGATTATGGTCAATCTGGGGGATAGCGCTGCGTGAATAAGACGGCCCGGAAGCTCCCTGGTTTCTTTCCCTATTTCTTATGATATCGCGTCGAGCCGCATTAAGTCACTGTCAAGATTAGGGAACAACATATTAATATATGCCTTTTCTGTTACTTTATCCAAAAGTCACCGTCACCGGAGGCAGATAACATGCAATGCCAGCAATTCCCTTTATTGCCTCATTTCTAGAGCATGCTATCGTGCATCGTGCTACTGCATCGCCCCCTAATGTGACTGCGGCTGCAAGTTCCTCACAACTCGAGGTTGTCTGCGCCTGGCCGGTTTCCGGTCAATATGGCCCGGGCACCCGATTCCTGTGGGTTTCCCTGCAGAGAGACAGGCAGTGTTACAATGATATACTAACACACACCTCAGATACTATATCTTGATTGCAGCCTGTGTGGTCGCTCGCAAAGTAGAATGGATTCGGAACGCTTGTCTGGCCGCTGTGTTACTTTTCCCCGCTATTGCGGCTCTTCATGGGATTGTGCTTGCTGCGCTTCATGTCGACGGTGAGTCTAACGACCCCTTTATCACAATTGATGTTTCCCGCCCGGCTACTACCACCGAAGTGATCAAAAATCTAATATTCGATAGGCGCTATCGATATGGATGTCTATGGGGCATTCCAGCTATGCGCAATCGGCATATTAACCGCCCCAGCGACCGTTAGGCTGTCACGGACCTACTTCAATAATCCCGGCCGTGATATCATATTCTTGTGGACAGTCCTTCTCCTAGTCGGGCTAGTAAGCTTGATTGTGGAATTCATGCGCCTCAACCCCACTATTTGCCCAGGTGACGACCCGGCAAGTATTTTCTGGGCCTCAACAGGGGGCGCAAAAGGTGGTGTATTTCAATATGGCTCCAACTGTAGCATTGTTTGTAATACGGATGATGGGCCATTCTCACCGTTGCGACTGGACGCAGCCGACAATATCTACGTGATTCCAGTGCCTCATGAGCTGACATTCAATGCTACGACGCTCATTGCGGCTGCATGCTGCATTCCTGCCATCCTGTCGTTGGTATCTATGTGGATCAAAATTCTGGATGATAACTGGGAGAAGTTCTCGACTGGAAAACCTAAGCAGAAGCCAGACGATCTCATTCTGGGAACCAACGGAGCTACTATCAACCATATGACTGGAATCACCAACAAGATAAGCAAATGGCTGGCTCTCATTGAGATACCAGTGTTTGCTGCTGCAGTGCTGGGAATCCTCGTTAAAGGGGAAATGAACTTCTGGAGTACGCCACTGAGGTACCAAACAGAGCCTATACAAAGTATTGGTAAGTAAATGCTATCCCTTATCCAACTCTGGCGATTAAAAACCCAAGCACCGTAAAGCTACTAACAGACAAATGCTTAGGTCAATGGGCGCCAATCGTTGGTACAGCACTCGCTGCATTAGGATCACTGTATCTGCTTCTCTCTGCGGATATGAAAGCCGCAGAAAAAGAAGATGGACAGCAACAAGAGATTATTGTGGGGAAATGCCAAAATTGTGACTGTGCTGTTTCAGACACCGGAAGCAGTTCTCGACGAGACTCTAGAACAAGTGCCGAGAGACAGGACCTCGATATGGAACTGAAAGCCATACGCCGCCATACTACCAACCAAACCAATATCACCCAGCCCGATCTAGGAAGACGGAAGGTTGCCCGCTTATTCAATGCAGCAAGTGACTTTATGACCACCAAAGCTCACAACCAAATCGAGAAAACGGGGTTCAAACCCGAAGCGAAAACAACTTACCCGGAGACACCAGGAGAGAGATACAAAAACTCAGATCTCCAAAAACAAATAGACAAATACAAAAGGTCTTCTACACCTGATAACCGATCAAGAGCTGGGAGCAGCAGGGGCTCCGTAGACAATGGCGAAGGCAGCTCAAGGAGGCCCCGGAGTCCAACGCGGCGTTCAGTGCCTACCCCAGCTGTCTCACGGCCAAGATCCCGTCAGACTCACTCGAATTCGCTCCCAAGCGGAGGGATTTTTGAGACATCAACCTTGCAGTGTCCTCCTGCGTCCGCGTCCGCGGGTTGGCAACGACAGTTGAGTCCGTTCGATATAACGTCGACCTCGCGAAGCAGAGCACCATCTATTTCGGAGGTCAGCCCCACAGCTTCATCACCGGGGCTTCAGGTACCGCCGGAGATAGTGGTATCCGCCCATGACAGTAATTGATTGTTTTATCTATGGGGATCTGGTGTTTCCAATGGCGCGTGTTTTACTAGGATGCGGCTAGTCCGCTTTATGATTGCATGACTTGATTATGTTCTGGGAATATTTGTTGGATTAAACGATGTATATACTACACGGTGTAAATATACAAGTTTGCTTCATATCATGACACTTTCATGAAACAAGCGGTCTGTGCCCTTTTCCCGCTCTTTTCTAATAGTTATATCTCGCAAGTATCTCGCAAGTAATGAGCAGAAAGAAGAAATATGCCCAATCAGATTGAGAAATCTATCAGAAAAAATCGAGATAATTATGAAATGAAATCCATTACCACGGTCCTCCAGAACTGGTGTTATCCACACCGCGGCAACACCGGATAGCCATCCGGTCTACCCCCGCCCGACACAACCCCAGAAAGAGTTCCATCCCGGCAGCCCCTGATCCGACGATAATCGTACGATACTATCAAATGGCATCAAATTCACCGGATAACGAAACACCTAACGGGCGGCCCTCCAAACGGCGCCGTGTAGCCGTCGCCTGTGATGCATGCCGAACCCGCAAATCCCGATGTGACGGCAAACGGCCCAGCTGCTCGCTATGTCAGGATTTAGGATTTGAATGTGTTTACACGCCACCGCCAGCGGCCACTAATCTCATTGTACAGAAAGATTATCTGCATGGGCTTGAAGATAGGGTAAAGAGGCTTGAGGAGTCTTTTGGAGCTGTTAGGGGTGATTTGGATGGGTTGGCGAAAAGGGTTGATCGTGGGCCCGAAAAGGACAGGAAAAGGGGGTCTGCTATCTCTGGTCATAATGTTGGGGAGAGTCAGGGTGATGCGAGAATTGCTACACCGATGCCTAATTTGATTGGGACGGAGGATTCAGTCGACGGTATGGGTGCAGTGATTTTTGAGGATGAGGAGGATTCCGGGTTCTTTGGTAAGTGTATCCACTTGATAAACGAGTTCTAGATTGCTAAAGACTTACTAGGCCCTTCTTCAAATATTGCATTTCTTCGGCATTTGTCGAGCGCTATTGTTCAGCCGGGGTATTTCCCTTCACCTGGCGCCGCTGAGGGTGGCTTCGTGAATGCATCGAGGCCATCATCACCTCCACGTCAGAGAGGGCAAGATCAGCGCATACAAGTGAACATATTTGCATTACCGCCGCAGGCAAACACTTTGGAGCTCATCCAACGCTACTTCTCTAACACGGGCTTGCTATTTCCGTACATATACCCGCCCTTCTTCCTGGACATATATCACCAGATGGTACGGGAGAACTTCAGTCGGGTAAGGAGAACTTGGCTCGGCTTGTTAAACATGGTTCTGGCTATGGCTACTATTGCTGCAATTCCTGGAAGTGCGAGTGCAGATGCTCGGATCAAAGAATCGGATGTCTTTTATCAGCGTGGCGTTGGCTTGTGTGGGAGTGAAATCCTGCGAGGGACAACCCTAGAAGTGGGTAAGTAGCTCTTGAATTTTGTTTCTTTCGAAAGGTTTTCCTGACTGTGTTTCCTCAGTTCAATATTTGCTCCTGATGGGCCAGTACCTCCAAGGCACGCAAAAGTCAATACAAGCATGGACCGTCCATGGATTAGCCGTCAAAGCCGCTCTTCAGCTTGGATTACATTCACGGCATGCATCTAAACTATTTTCTCCTATGGAGCAGGAGATGCGAAAGCGGACTTGGTACGGCTGTGTGGTTTTAGACCGGTAAGTGGCTAAGTCTCTGAAGACCGAGCATATGCTGACAATGTAGAACTTTGAGCATGACTTTTGGCAGACCGGCAGCTATTCCAGATAGCTACGTCAAGCTCGAGCTGCCCATGAAACGGGAATTTGAAGATTCAACAGGACCTGCGGATGAAGATCCAGCGGCCTTGAGCGTTGTATTCTTCAACTCAACGATGTAAGTGGTTCAGCTCGACACCCATAGAAGTCCTATTTCCTAATATATATCGAAGTGGACTTTATAAACAGCTTTGGAACGTCCTAGAGCTTCTCTATGGCCAAAACATCGGCTGCGACGGCCCATTGCCAGTCAGCGAAACTGTGGCCCATATCTTCGGCTTAGAACAGCAGTTGTTCTCCTGGGAACGGTCGCTTGCCCATCCATTACAACTCATATCTTCGGCTAGCATTGCGAATCTGCCTCATGATCAGATGTCATCTAATTCCCAATATCTCTCGTTGAAGTTTCAAGTCATCCTGACCTTGAGATATCTTAATCTTCGAGTGTTACTCCATCGCCCAATACTGGTCAAATTCATCACCGCAAGCAGGTCCCCTGATCGCGATCCTCAAGATATGAGATTGTTGCAACAGATTGGTATGAACAGCTTACATATATGCGCTGATTCCGCGATGGAGATCATTGATATCGTACATCACATGGTATCAGAACCTGGATGGAAGCACAGCCTCTTAGGGGCTTGGTGGTTCTCATTATACTATAGTATGTTCCCAATTTCTCGCTCTGAAGTTTTGGATGCTGACAATTCCATAGCTTTCAACGCGGCACTGGTCCTCATTGGAGTGGTTTGGATCTACCGTGATACCAACCTAACAAGCTCCCCAATGACAGATCAAACAAGCAAAGCCAGACATTATCCCGGTCGCGCAGTAGCAGCACTTTCCAGGCTCGATGAAAGAAACCGGTTGATTGATAGATGTCGGTATTACTTGGAACAATTCAGCAAGGTCTTGAATGATCATGGTCAGTCTCTATTTCGTCTTTTCCATGCTCCTGGGATTATACTAACATTAGTGTGTGTATCAGAAACGAATTTTGATGCCTCAATTACAACCCTTCCCGTTCTCCATGGTAATCGAGCAGGCCTCACAGGGGACGACTTCAATTTCTCGCCATTCGGTATGGAGCTTGGCGAGTTCATGATGGATGGGGATCTTGTTGCGATGATGGATCGTCAGGGACTTATTCCCGTAGATCCCGATTCAGCCTTTACTGCTTGATCTCTGGAAGTGTTAATTATGTACCAATATTATATTCCATGGCAGCTGGTATTGCTATGGTTCTCTCCAACCTACTCTTGCCCGGCACCTGGTGGTTTTTTCATTATGCACATCACCTGTAGTGGATTATGCGAAAGATACAAAGAGCATAGAGCGGAAATTTGTTTTTTTTTATTATTAATTGCTGCGCCCCTCACATGGGGAGTCGAGTTCCATGTTATGGGGATATATATAGCTACGATGAAAGCATCGATAGAAAGAAAAGCCGTTTGAATGGCAAAGATTTTCAAATATTAGCTTGGGTAGTTAGTACTGTCCAGAGTTAAGTGTCTCAACTACCAAATGATCAGCCATGAGCTCTCAAGCCGCAAGCTCCTTTCTCCGCTCAAGTCTCGCCCGATACGCCATCTTTGAGATCAAGGTTGCCATTCCAGCATGGTCGCAGTCAATATGAGGCTTCTTTCCCAGCAAGATATCACCTTCTTGTCCATCTCGCTTAGAAAAGTCGAAAGCCTTCGGCTTATTACAGTTATACTGTGCATTAGCCGCACGAAGAAGGCATATCTCATTTTTCATGCAGTCGTCATTGCAGCTCTCGACTTCGAATCCGCGGACACGTCTCGCCCAATAATCTTGGAAAATGGTCGTATTGTGTTCCATGGCGACAGTGACGTTGTGCCAGAAAGCTGGAGTAATCTCGGCTTTTGGATCAGTGAGCGGAGGAGAGATCTTGGATCCGTAGTCTGCTTTGACGGAGTAATAGGGTACCCATTGTGGCTTTGTTTGGAAGGATGGGTCGCTGATGTTGGCAATGTACTGAGTGTAATCCAGGATACCGAAGGTGACCGGATCGATGTCGTAGACGCGGAAAGAGGGTGAGCCTTCCGTGGGCGTCACCGCTGGTGCGATATAACCAATTGCAGTGGCTGTGTCCCAGTCTCGGTTGTTGTAGTCGGAGTATGCGACCTGAAATCCATCCCGGTGCGTATGACCATAGAACAACCCTGCAATGGTGGCTTCGTAGCGCTGTACAATCTGGTCGAAGTACTCTGAATGGTCGCGGAAATGATCAGGTACACCGGATGGGATGTGAGAGATCAGCCATGCGCGTTGGCCTGCGTCCTCGGCGGCCTGAAGTTCATTGATTAGCCATTCAAATTGTCTCCGTGGGTCCTTCCCCATTGGTTCCTGATACATATAGAAGTTGTATATGTAGTAGAAGATGCTGTTGTAAGATATTATGCGCAGGTTGCTGTCGGGATGAATGGCCGAGTATGACGCAAATTGGTCTGCAGATTTCACGGAAGGAACGCCCGTGAGTCCGTACCAATCTTCGGCAAGAGCCTCGTACGTCCATTGGGGATTAGCTTCACTCGAAGCATCAGGAGGAAAGAGGTTGAGTGGTGCGGTGTCATGATTTCCTATGGCAGCGTACACAGTGCCGATATCTTTTTCCATTGCACTGTACGTGGCATTGAGCCCGTTCAGGGCTTCGGCCTCGTCAACCAACCAGATATCGTGAGCCACCACATCGCCGGTGTAAATAGAGAACTCCGGATTAATGTCTGCGATAGCAGCATGCAAGCTCTCCTGAAGTATTTGTGGTGGGTCACACTTTGTGTTTCCAAATGGTCCACATGGGTGTTCCGTGTTCTCTGGTGCATATTTATCCGACCAAAATCTGCAACAGATTGGCTTGGAGCATTCGTAGCTGGACCCAGGCTCGTAGAGGAGGTCCACATGTGTATCGCTGAAATGGACAACCTTGAGCGGTGTCTTGCCGCTAGGTGGCGGCCTCGCAGTCTTTGGCTTGGGTGAGGGGAACGTTAGACTGTAGGGATGGACATCAGGGTGCTTGCAGAGCCCGACCAAACTAGCGCACAGTGTCTTGGAGACGTCGGAATTAAGATGTAAAGCTCTGAAAGTATCATGCAGTGCAGGTCCTTCTTTCTTGATAATCCCAGTGCAGACATCTGGGTCCTCGACCTGTACACTTATGATTAATGGAATTGCGGAAGTAAGTCCATGAGAATCACAAACGTACCCGCTGATTTTGCACAACCCAGTGAATACATCGATCATGAATTTTTCACCAAGCCCTGCGGTAACTTTGATGCTACCGAGGAGAACCTGTAGAATTGCATAGAGTAAGCTCAGGATCTTATATGCAATGGAAATGCCAGGCATAATCATACCTGGCAGGCACCGCAGTCCACTGCATTCTTGAAGTCGTCCCAGATAGAAGCGATGGACTCCTCAACTTGAGTCTCGGCTTGTACCCCCCGGAGAGACGCCGAAATCCCCAATGCTAGCAACAAAGTGTTGAGTCTCATCTTGACGAGGATTGACTAGACGAATAGACTGATTTGACAATGATAACCTTGAAAGCAGCCAGGGCACTCTGTACCTTCCCAGCGTTGATGCAAACTTCTGGGTGGTTGATATCTTAAATATCACGGGCCAAGAGCAGCTGGGCAGACCCTTTCGTACTTTTCCAAATGGAAGGTGATCATACAGCTCGCTTAGACGGATTGAACTAAGGGCCTACATCTTGTTCGGTTCCGACATAACCTTGGGGTGGCTTTTTACCATGTGATAAGCAATAGAGTAGCATTCAGTATTCCTCTCGAGATGGCTATGTACGTTGTAGTTGGTACATTTGTTCATTAGGCGCAAAGCGTAGTTGAGCGGGGAGAATTCTACAATAAAACGCATAGAAGCGGGAATTAACAGTAGCCGATCGGTCAAGAGGGGTTCTCGCGACTACATACTGGAATAAGAAATGGAGCCAAGAAGCTAGCAGGTAGTTCCTTGTAACGCTGCGAGGCCGCTGGTCTCAGGGGCTGATGATCATAGGCTGTTAAGGTCCTCTTGGCATGTTCGCATATACTCGGGAACTTGCGGCCTTGAAATAGGAGTCGTCGCAGGGTTCAAAATGAACCGTACAACGTACGAAGTAGTAACAGAATATATATGAATGATCAGTATGCATAGCACCATTAAGCCCATGCTCATCCGGTAATATGAAGATCATTGTGGGAAGCGTCGGTCCATCCTACCAATCGTTGTACATGCCAAGCTCAGTGCCTGCAGCGTATTGGCTCTGTCGTGCGGGTTATCCCGAACGAAGAATTGTAGGATATTGATCTGAGGCAGAAGATCAATATCCATGCTTATATCTGCTGCTTGAGTGTAAGGAGTAGGCGAGCTGCAGTTTTTGGCCTGATGCATCACACTAAAAACCGGGAATAGCTCACTGTCGATCGCAAATATCACAGAACCGCCGGTCTCACGCACGAGTTCATCAATTAAGTCCCTCAGCGCAGCCTCGCAGCACCGATTCAATTCAATACAATGACTGCCAGGTGTATCAAATGCGTGAAACTCTTGGGTTCGGGGAAGACGGAAGGGCTCATGTATAGGAACCATGATTGATGAATTGCCTATATAGGCGCAAATCAGCACAGCCCCTGACAGAGTACTCGTACAAGTATCCTGCGAACGAGGAATCACAATAGCGCGTAATCCGCATAGTGTTACATCTCATGGGAAGCTCCAACTGGTCCTCGTCATGCGCTGTGGGTCTCGCGTTCGTATGTTGTGCCAGAATTTCATTGGGTGAGGCATATGTGGAGACCTTCATTATGGGATAATCCCTTAGAAATGGTATTTGTGTAGCAATGAATTTTTGTATTTGTGTACTCCGTAGTATCATAGCTTTAGACCCGTAGCCTCAGAAGAGAGGTCATAATTGGGCCAAATTGCAAGAAAAGGAAAGTTCAAGGTGATTGGCCGCCCAAAACCGGGGTAAAACCTTGAACGGGTCCTAATTTTCTCTTTCCCCCACATTCCTTTTGACATCTTCAACTTCTTCTTTTCTTCCCCCTTTTCCCGTCTATCTCAACAGCTCCAACCAGATATTGAATCTCTATTCCTTCAAATCTCCTCTCTCCCCGGTCCTCCATACCCTGGATTTGGGCTCCGTTGGGAACGAGACGATGACGCCTCCGCATACGCGCCATTTCAGCCCGCCTACGATCGCAATTTTACATTAAAAACCGAAGACTTCAATCGTCTGCAATACTCTGCGCTAAATTCGGGGTTGTTAGAATTGGACTGTCCGGACTGTCCGCTGGGGCAGTCCACCGTCAATTTTGTCATGGAGGGTCGTCAACAAGCTACGCTGGGTGTTTCGATCACCTTTTTCTCGATCGCCACTATTTTTGTCGCCCTTCGGTTCATTTCTCGAATATTTATGGTCAGGAAGATTGCGTTACACGACTGGTTGATGTTGGTTGCATGGGTAGGATCCCCCGACTTGATCCCTGCATGTACCCGGGGATGTAGCGAGAACGGACTCGATCTATTGGCGAACCGGGCACATCATTGGAACCTCGTGCTAGAGCTTGGAGGCTAACCAGTCTGCAGATAATCGATTTTGGCTTTTCCTTCTCCCTATTCTTTGCTGTCCGGAATGGTCTTGGCCTCCATTCAAGTGACATCAAGCCTGAAGATCAACTTGCTTTTAATAAGGCTAATTATGCATTCACGGTCCTTTATGTGAGTTACAGCTGCCTTTTCTTTTACCTCCCTTTGTTACTCCGCAAGACAATAATAAAAAAAAATGGCATGCTGACAACCATTTAGAACCCGGCGTTAATGGCCGTCAAGACCTCGATCCTTGTCTTCTTCCTAACCTTGACGCGCAATCAGAAGGTTTTCCAGTGTGCAAATTATGTCACTCTGTTTATAGTAAACGCAGCGGGCTTGGCATTAACATTGGTCAATGTTTTCCAATGTCGACCCATCGGCGCGGTATTCCTTTCCGACGTCCCAGCCTATGCGAATTGCACCGATATTGTCACCCTGTACCTCTCCTCGTCCCCGGTGAATATTATTACGGATCTCGCTATTCTGTTGCTTCCGATGCCGCTTTTGACAAAAATGCGCCTACCTTTCAAGCAAAAGATCATTTTGGTGATCACTTTCTCCTTTGGTTTCTTTGTCGCCGTGGTCGATGTGATCCGAATTGCCTTTCTTCAACAGGCTGCCATCTCTCGTTCGCTGGAAGTCAAGTCAATTCATATTCAAAACATCGGAGGGGTAGATTTCAGTTGTACGACTCACTCATCTCCCATATTTGAAACTAACTTGTGAATTGAGCTGACAGCGCGGATTTCGCAGGGTACGCGTCGCTATCTTTCATGTGGTCTGTCGTCGAAGTCAACGTGTCGATCATTTGCGGTTGTGTTCCGAGTCTCAAACCTCTCGTCACTCGTCTTGTTCCGAAATTGATTAGAGATACAAATGATGAGACATCAACTTCTTCGCCTCATGGACTCTCTGCGGGCGCAGTGGGGGAGAGTCAGGTCGCAGTGCCGCCTCCGGCTGCAGCCCCTGGTTCGCCAGAATCTCCGTCGCTACTGCCATTGCCACCGAGCAACGAAGGAAGCAAGGATCTACAGAACCAAATTGATGGAATTTCTGCTGGTCGACCTAGCTCCCGGGACTCGGAGCCCATAGGTATATTGGATTTCCTAGGTCACCCAGAAACAGCACCCCTTGATACAGAGGGAGGAACCCATACGAGCGCATCTTATGCACCGGATATCACGTTTTTCGATTTTGTCAACATGAAGAACCCGGAAAGTATGCTGAAGCTAAACAACAGAGAGTCGATTGCGCCAATTGCATTGACCACGCTACTATTTTTCCTTTGGGGTTTCGCATACGGCTTGCTTGATATTCTGAATTCCCAGTTCAAGAGCATCGTCAATTTAGGTCCGTGGCATTCCTTGGGTCTTCATGGCGCCTACTTCGGCGGATACGTATTTGGCCCTCTGCTGGTTGGCCAACCCGTCTTGAAAATATGGGGCTTCAAGTCCACGTTCATAACTGGTCTTTGCATCTATGCCTGTGGAACCCTCATATTTTGGCCTTCTGCTGTTTTAACGTCGACACCTGCGTTTATTTTGTCAAATTTCATCGTCGGGTTTGGTCTAGCAGTTTTGGAAACTGCGGCAAATCCGTTCATTGCACTATGTGGACCACTTGAGAATTCCGAAATCAGACTCAATATTTCACAGGGTGTTCAAGCTGTGGGAAGCGTCTTGTCGCCGCTCCTGGCGAAACGGGTTCTCTTCAAGGATGTTCGGGATGTCGCATCTTTGGTTGACGTACAATGGGCATATCTTGGGATCGCTTTATTCGATGTGCTATTGGCAGTGGCGTTCTATTATCTACCAATCCCCGAAGCTTCGGATGAAGATTTGGAAGAACTAGCAAATCGACGCCGAGAAGACAATATGACCAAAGTGATTGGCATTCCGGTCGTTTGGCTGACTCTCGGCCTGGGAATTTGGTCTCAGTTCTTCTACGTGGCTGGACAAGAAGTACTCTCAACAGCTCTTCAACGTTTTGTTATAGCCGCTCGTCCAGATTCATCACTCGGGCCATTCGATTTCTTGACTATCGGACACAGCGTTTTCGCTGTGGGTCGCTTCCTGGCCGCGTTTTCGCAGTGGTTCCTCAAACCACGCTGGATTCTGATGGTCAGCTACATCGGTATGATCGTCTGCTCTATTCTTTGCATGAAAACAAGCGGTACAGCAGCAATAGTCATGGTAATGCTACTCTATCTCTTCGAGAGCGGCGCATTCAGCATTATCTTCGCCATTTCCCTTCGCGGCACAGCTCAACATACGAAAACAGCCGCTGTCTTGCTGACAATGGCCGTCAGCGGCGGTACCTTTTTCCCGTTTGCCGAGTACGCGGCATACCTCGCACACGGCGCGTCATATTCCTTCTGCGTTCTAGTCGCGGTCTTCTGTGCCGGTGCCATCTTCCCGATCTACCTCAACCTCGTACCCGCCGTGAAAAAGCAAGTTGACCCTGTTCCAAACGAGTATCTCCGCCGGCATCGCCGCCGAACTCGGAACCCGGTCGAAACCATGCACCGCGAAAAGGATAATCCTGCTCTCGGTGGTGTGCTTTCACGTCCGCGCAGTCTGGCATCGAATCCAGACCACTTACCGGATCTTCTACTCCCAGAGGAGATTCACCAAAATTCCCTTGCTCATAATCTTCCAAGGGCTAAATCTAGCTCTGGCTCTAGCTCGCGTGTCAATTCGACTTCCTCTCACCATTCTGGCTCGAAGCAACGGTTCACCGCTAGAATCGATGATTCATGATCGTTGCTCGGCGAGCTTGACTGCTTCCCTTGCATCTTTCCTTTTTCCTCTACACCTCACCACATTTGTGAACCTCTTAGATACCCTTTTGCTTTCTCTTTTTGGGATTCGTGTGACAATATTTAGTCACGTATTTTCTCTGTGCATATTCTAGATGCCAATCCTTTTTTTTTTTTTTTCTTTTGCAGCATTTCAGCGATGGTGTTTTGACCAAAAGCTCTTCGGATTCTCTCTTCGCTCAATATTGGTTTCGCCGCCTAATGACATTCAACTAATCTCGTGATCAAACTTGACTTATCACCGGAATCAATTCTTCTAATGTGTAACTTCGATCTGGTTTATTTTCGGCCATGAGAATGTCCTCATATATATGCCTTCCCTGTTCGCCGGGGTTTCGCCAATCATACTTTGAAGTTGGCTCGACCCGTACCGGCACCCTACTAAAAAGGCTACTCAAGATAGGAGGAAATTTTCATTCTCAGGTGATGCATATAAACATACGTATTTCTCATAATGTTCGATGAAGTAAGCTAACTTTAAAAATAAACCATGATTCAATACAAAGTAGGTGGTGAATTGACCTGCTTTCATTACATTCGACTTGAGTGGCTTCATCGCTCTTTATTGGTATGAACGTTGGTTCGGTAAAAAGAACAAGGCTTAGGCATTAGGGGTGTTGATCTGCTCCGGCTCGCGCTTCCCGCCCAGCACCCGCCGCCAAGTTTTGATCATGTTGCTCGTGTTCAGTGCAACCAGCTTGCTTGTTGGCATCAAAAACAGCTCGTCGATCTCCTCCAGCGTCTTGTCTTTCGTCTCAGGCATGAAGAACAGTTGGTAAAAGAAGCCTAGCGCGGCCAACCCACCGAAGAAACCGATCGTCAGGCCGGTGTAGGTCATGGCCTTCTGCATCCCCTCGAAGTTGTATGTCACGATGAATGACCACAAGTAGAGGAACGCAGAGCAAATTGCCATTCCCTGGCTGCGGGTGTTGAAATCAAAGCTCTCAGCTGGGACAACCCAGGTCAGGCACGAATACGCTCCGAAGAACGCCATGTACAGCACCAGGCCGGAGAAGAACAATCCCAAGGCAGTCGCCCTGTGCGCATTGAAGTAATCGATACCACTGTTGGTATACAGATAGCCGACGCCGACCAGCACCAGGCCCACGATGAACATCAGGATGTTTTGTGCCCACACGCGTCGGCCGAACCTGTCCATGGTGAACACGGCAGGAATGGTTCCGAAGAACAGCGCACCGCCGCCCACCATGGACATCAGGACTGACTCGCGGTCATTGAAATTCATCTTGGCCATCAAGTTCGACATGTTGTACATGATCGCATTGATGCCCGTCATCTGTCCGAAGAAGATCATCAGAGTGGCGTAGACAAGCGCACGTCGGTTACGCGGCTGTCGGCACACTTCCATGTACCTCTGATACCACAGCTCGTCCGCGGACCGCTCGACATCATGTTTGACTGTGACTTCCATCAAGACGTACTCGTCCAGACTTTTCGGGTCCGACATATCACGCAGCGACTTCCACACCTGCCACGCGCGTCCGTACTTGCCCTTGGATACCAGCCAGCGGGGGGATTCCGGCAGGAAGCACATGCCGACCAGCAGGATGGTTGAAAACAAGAGGGACGAGCCCAGCATCCAGCGCCAGCTGCCTGACTTGACTTCAAAGAATACACCGCCCGCCGCATAACCGATGATCTCTCCGAATGCGATCATCAGCTGGTATACGGACACCAGGTTACCGCGCACCGCTGGCGGTACACATTCCGAGATATAGATACCGACACAGCCACCTTCGATTCCGATACCGATGCCCAGAATGAATCGGCCGGCAAACAGCATTGACACATTGCGGGATCCCGCGCAAAGTCCTCCTCCCAGTGTGTACCACAAACACGAGATGATGATCGAGTTGCGGCGTCCAAAATAGTAATTCAGCGGGGTCATCATGAGCGCGCCGGCCATTGCGCCGAGTGGCATCAGTGAGGAAATCAGCGAAACGTCAGTCGCCAGTTTTGGGTCGTCCAAGCCCGTCCACTCGCCAGACGCGATGAAGTGCTTGCGAATACCAGGCAGCGCGCCTGAGATCACAGACTGGTCTAATCCACTCAGCATACCACTGAACGCGGCGAACACACCCAACGTCATAACTAGCATACGTGGGCTCTTCATGTGTATTGGTATCTGCGTGTACGCTATCCGGTCATACGCTGATTCGTTGCTGAGATACTGCTGGCTCTGCATGTCGCGAGCCTCGATCTCTTGTTGACGCTCCTCGGGAGTGAGTTCATCGTCGATGAACTCCTTGCCCATGGCGTCGGGCTTTTCAACATAGTCGGTCATTTTGTGTGGGTCGAAGCATTCACGTAAGAAAGCTTGTTTGGGTTTAGAATGGAAAAGAAAAACAAGGGTCAAAAGGAGAGGACCCTAATGCCCTCTATATAAGGGATGTTTAGAAAAAAAAAATTGTCAGCGGGATATCGTTCTCCCCCAATTCCCCGACCTCCATGCCCCAGACCCCCACAGACCCCACATCACCCCCAGAGGACCCGCCAATTAAGTTTTTTCCTTTTTTCTTCTTCTTTTTTCCTTCTTTTTTTCTGAAAAGCGTCGTCGCTGTGTTCCAAGTGTCTGTTATTGTGGCGTTATGTAGGTTTCAGTCTAGTAATATATACAGGGAATGCTGTGTATCGGGATGACACCACCTTCAATCATAGTGAGAGTGGAAGGCTCAGAAGTTAGGGTTTCTTCAACGGCTAAAGTCAAGTAGGGGTCAGAAAATGTAGACCTGTCCTTCCCAATCTGCTTTTCGTCAGTATTCCCCCTTCAATGACCTCGCATTGCAACAAATCCCAAATTACAGTTTGTAACATTACAGACCTTAAGCCTTTTGTTGGAATGACCGGGAACTTACGGCCAAGCATGCCTAGCTCGATCGAGTATTTGATGAGCGACGCCTCTAGTTTACGAATTCGGGAAACTTTTTCCCCGCTCCCCCACTCTATCCCCCCACTTTTTCCCCAAAAGACGTTGGTCAAGTGACAAATATGGAAGGATCCGGCACAGAAGTTTCTGGGCTCATACAATTTACCCCATCTGCCGAGCCGGATGGCTCCGTTAGACCGGGGGTTGGCTAAGGGCGCCGAGTATTTTTCTCCGAGGACAACCCGGCAGGGGAACAAGAACCCGGGGACATCGAAGCCGACGGAGAGATACCGAGACAAAATCCGAGTTAATATCGATTCAAACCACTATAGTGATGGACTACCAGTATATTCTCTTTTCGTATGCAACTACACTGCTTGATGATATTCCACCACGTCTCAGCTGACGGTATTGTCGGGCGTACCAGACTTGTCGGATATTTTGACTTTCAGGAAGAATTGGGAATATACCCAGACGCCCATACGGAGTACAGAGTCTTGCCGAAAATCTCCCGAGCCCCATACTAGGCGTAGCGACGTGCCTGGCCTGACACTTGGTGCGGCTCGGACCTCGTCCGAGATTGGTCACAGAGAATGCAATGCCACCCGATACATCCCTACACGGCAAGTTTCGTCCACGCCCGCCCTGGATCCGGAGGCGCCAAAAAGTAAAAACCCCTCTAGTCAGAGTCGCCCATAGTGAGGCAATTCCCAGGATGTCGGGATAGTTTTGATTGCGAGTTCGGATGAAATTATAGTTTGGCAGAAGACTTCCCTGGCTTCCCCGGCTCCGAGTGTTGATGTCATGAGACATCGCCACCCGAACCTTCGGTCCAAAACCGAAGCCGTAATTCCCCATGTACCTGCAATGGATCGGCAGACCTGAACTCACACCCCCATGGGGAGCTCACCGAAATCCATTTCGGTATCCTTGTTCTTACCTGGTAATCGGCCCGTGCCAAGATGAGTAAAGTTGCCGAATCATTGTCGGGAGCCCAGAATGGAAGGAATAATGTCAGATCTCACGCCCATTTCCTACCGACAGCGCTTTACCAGCCTCCTATACTAGAAGCTGCATGGGGGCCTGATATCTTCTAGCATTTAGACCTGGTAGCCTAGCTTAACTACTCCATAACGACACTGATATTGCTAAAGCGATCTGCCATTACTGCACATATAGGCTTTGTGGTCAAGTGGAACTCCCAACCTACCGATCTACAATAGAGACGCTAAATTCGTCAGTATCTTCAACCACTTCCCCATAGACTACTCCGTACTACAACCTGGTAACTGGCAATAATGGGCAAAGCTAAACTCAATGCCATGTTCCCCGCATATGCTCCTAACATCCGCAGAGACTGTTTCCCCACGCCTCAAACCCCCGCAATTCCTCTTCTCCCAACGCATTTGTTCACCGGGAACCACTCCATCTAAAAAGTCTGGAGTACACTGATCCGCAAACCAGAGAACTGCCGCTCTCTGACACCCACAAGCGCCTTGGCTACCCCTCAAACATAGAATACTCAATTAAACTCCCAAATCTAGGCCTCCGATTCCCGAATACCATTCCCCTATCTATCGGCCCAATAACCCGATTCGTAACACTGACATCATTTATCGTACTCACAGACTCTCCTTCTACAGTAATAGCGTAGTGCAGAGAGGTTGACCCCGGTATTTTCGGTAATGTTCCCCAGATTAACCTGATTATAGTGGTAATACTCAAAGTACTGATGTGAGTGCACGTGGCTAAGAACTCGGACAGTCCACACTGGATGTTCGAGCTTTCCAGGACTAGCTCGCGGACCTGCTCGACGTGCCGTGGAAGATTGAAAGAAATGCTGAAACCGGAGTCCTCGTCATCGCCGTTGTTGCTATAACATCATTGTGGTGCAGCACTGTTGATTGGATAGACTTTTAGCCCTCGTGTGTGACAACACGTCGTTTGCCTGATATGAAGGGCGCAATTTGCGTTTCAACTAATATATTTCGAGCACTTTGCGGTGTTACCGCAAATTAATACAGCCCTCCATGGATTCATACATGGTTGAATGACAGAAACAAGTTCAATACTTTAGAGCCTTTCACATTCCCATCGCAATGCAAAAAAAAAGACATAGCCTTCATATTGGCGAAAACGAAAATGAAACAACGATAAACAACTCTCTCATTGAACTTTCTTGGGCTCCGCGGTATGTTCATCTCCGATTGTCGGCTTTGTAGCCCGAATGGCCACGTAGCGATGGATGTTATAGTATTGATAGCGCAGCCACGGCATTGATGAAATAATTCTTGAGGTTAAATGCCCCATGAAGAGGAAATAGATGTATGCAACAATGAAGAAAAGGCGCAGCATCGGTTTCACGTTTTCCGAGAGATTGGTCATCTTTTGCTGAGATAGCGTTTCTGCCCTAGGTGGATGGGACCTTACTCCCTGTTTGATCGTCCTTTCCCTGACTCCATCTCTCTCTCTCTCTCTCTCTCTCTCTCTCTCTCTCTCTCTGCCCGAAGCAGCAACAGCTTGCTTAATGAAACAGATGGTTTTATCTCACAATATCTTTATTTCTATAAAACCGGCTTACTCCAGAAACAACATCATGTAGCACAAGGAAGCTCCCAGGATTTAAGATGTGCAGAAACCCTTCAGGCACTACTTTCGTGTCTGCTGCATGCACCAGTGTCTCCATAAATAAAATGGAGCCAGCTGGAGACGAACAGCCGTTGATCGACAACAACCCCATGCTACAATCCTACTATTGTTCCATCGAGTCAAGAATCGGTTACCGATTAATTCTTGGTGGACCACGCCATTTTGGATACTACTCACGTGATACTTGGTTGCCATTCCCCCTAAGCCACGCGCTCCGCGCTATGGAGGACAAGCTGGAAGCATTGCTAGATCTTGGACGAGGTGCTTATGTTCTTGATGCTAGGTGTGGCGTCTGTCATGTTGCTATTCACCTGGCAACCAAATATGGGTTGAAAGTTCAAGGCATCGATATCATCGATCATCACATTGTCAAAGCGAGGCGGAATATTGCGCACTCCGGTCTCCCTGAAGGACAGGTTGCGATACGGAAAATGGATTATCACCATTTAGACGGCTTTGCGGGACGTTTGACGGCGTCTACACAGTGGAAACCTTTGTCCACGCTACAAAGCCTCAGGACGCGCTACGCAATTTCTTTCGGGTCCTACGTCCTGGAGGGCGCCTTGCGTTGTTCGAATATGATCACAGTCCACTCGAGAATGCCGAAAAGGCAGCGGTTGATTCTATGAACAAGATCAACGAGATCGCCGCCATGCCGACTCATGCCCTATCGCAACCTGGAGTTTTTCAGTGAATGCTCGAAGATGCTGGCTTCACTGATGTCGTTGTCCGGGATTATTTTCGAAACATCAAGCCAATGACCCGATTTTTCTATCTGCTTGCTTGTACCCCTTTGCTTATTGTTTCCTTTTTTAGTCTGGAGGCTTTTTCATCAACACTGTCGCAGGAGTGGAGTCTTATCGGGGTCGCCTACACTGGCGGTATGTGGCCATTTCAGCTTCAAAGCCAAGAAGCACTGATGAGACGAAGAAGGTTCTGTAGATACACATACTCCGGTGCACCTTGGGTACTTTGGGGGGGGATATACTTTTAAAACATCCGTTCAAGATAATCGGGGTTGAGAAAACATAAGATTGCACTCTATCAAAGATGTTATAAGAAATATTCCCATAAATCACGGCTCAAAAGCCTACGCAAGAAGGCTCGTAGTATTTTATACACCAGATGGTTGCTCCCGAAGGGAGATAAAATCCTCAATGTAGAGCAAAAGTCGACTGATGGTATAGAAAGCAGAGATAATTGTGATGGGGATCAAAATTCGAAGGGGTATCCTGGCATCTAGATCTTGGTTTGGCAATGTCGCACACCATTTCTCAAGAAATCCTGCAGCAATTGGGATTTGAAACCAATTTTCCCAAGTCTGTGAAAAATCTCGATGGCTTCCCTCAATCGGAGGCACATTTCAGCGAGAATGAGACGAATGTGATGGCAGATTCTTGCTTCTAAGCATCTCAACCACATTGTGTATAGCGCCGGAAATAGAAAAAGCAGCATGATCGATGCAGAATACCCTCCACATGATTATCTCTGTGAATGTGGGAAAACAACAATCCCACCCTGCAATGAATGAAATGCTGAATATGACAGCTATAAAGAAAGCAGGAAATATCCAAGCTGGAGATAGACACAGCCAAAGATCAGAATGGAATCGGTCCCAAGGTCGAGAACTGACTGATCGGGAAAAGATGCGAACATGAAGCATATGACCAAGCCGTATGTAATAGCTCCAGTGGAAATTAATACCAAATCGCTGTTGGCTGAAATATTCTAGAGGGGTCTGATACAATTGACCAGGTAACATGCAGTGGGTCTGACAACAGCTGTCATCAGTGAGTTCTTTCTGATTTTCCAAGAGCAGGTCCAATTACATGCCGCTGTGAAAAGTCTCGGACGCTTTGTACTGTTTGAGAATCTTTGATAGAAAAGTATCGATGTCGGGAAATATGAGGTTTGTAACAGGCGGCAGATGCAGCAAACATAACAAGTGCAAATGAAGACGCTGTCAATTCCAACGTTGTCAGGGGAAGATGTACGCAGACTCTTTGGATTATGCCTGCAAAGAACCAACGGGTTTGGACAAGTGATTTGTACTTCAACAGATAATGCAGCTGTTGGGCGTCGATGGGAAAGCCCTGAGGAAAATCCGGGGTTTTAAATGTATCCCCCCAGCATTGACGAAGAAAGCATGCACCTGTGTCCATTTCGTCTTGCTGTTTAGCGGTGGATCGGTTTGAAATTGCTAATTTCAGGATCAATGGGAGCGAAGAGAGTTGATAGAAGACATTTTATTTTCCCTCGGAGCTATGAAAGTTCACATACCTTGACACTTTTTCTTGCTTTTGGCCACTGGCCGAAGGTAATTCCAAATATCAAGTCGGGGCCGAGGAGGGCGATGCAAAACATATTGAATTTGTCGAGCAGTTGATGATACCATCTGTCACTTTTTGAGCCAACATTAGGGTAAACCGAGACCCAACAACAAAGTATCATCGTCGTACCACAAGATAAATAATTCTCATAGTACCTCTGCTATCGGCTGACTCAACTCAGCCATAGGCTGGAATATCCGTCAAATTGCCCATTGAGGGTGAACCGGACGTACCTGCATATAGTCGCAACCTGGGGAAGAGGGCCAGCCAAATGGTTCGAATTTAGGGAATAACCATCAGATCTTGCGTACCCAGTGCAGTTATAAAGCACCACATCATGCATTGAGACAAGTTCGTCCATGAAACAATATCATCCATGAGACAACATCATTTATGAAAGAACATCGTCTATGAAACAACATCGTCTATGAAACAACATCGTCTATGAAACAACATCGTCTATGAAACAATATCATCTATGAGACAATATCATGTATGAGACAAGATCGTTCAGGAAACAGGAAAGTAGAGTCCAAGCAGGAAGTGGAAAAGCATGGAATATGATGATATCAACACTCTTTCGTGGGATATCTGCCCGTATTACAGGAACAATGAGGCGCATCAGTGTGCGCTCTAGCACTTTCGTCTCATGTCAAGTTGGTTGACAATGCTTCCAGATCACTCGACGGTGCGTGTTAATCCCTGCCGTAGCTAGCCACATGGGGGACACTTCTGAATAAAGAAAACTCTCACGTGCAAGCCCAGTAAAGGAATATGAAAATGGCATTATGTGATTATAAGCGATGTTTGTTGATCCAAAATTGTAGAGTCTTATAGACGAAAGGTCACATAGAGGGAAGAGAGTTGTATTGTGTA
Organism: Penicillium expansum; assembly: GCF_000769745.1. Taxonomy (NCBI): domain Eukaryota; kingdom Fungi; phylum Ascomycota; class Eurotiomycetes; order Eurotiales; family Aspergillaceae; genus Penicillium; species Penicillium expansum. The sequence goes on from NW_015971406.1 coordinate 526,480, forward strand.
AGAGACGAACTCCCAGAATTATATGTTCGCTACATGGGTATCCTGGGCTGTGACCCGATCTGCCAAGCAACCACAAACTGATCTCAACACAAATCCAGGGTGACGATATCCAAAAACCGAACTTGTGATGCATGCATTGAGGGAGCAGCTGCAATTAACCTTCTTCACCCACTAGAACGTGGGTAACTAAGCAAACAACAAATATCAACTTATTTTTGAAACCAAGGACTGCGATATAGAGATCTCTACTTCGTAGTGTTGACCATTATATGTCTGGGTAAACGCTTTTTCAGTTCAACCCGCGTTTCAGACACCCTAAATGGAACATATGCAAAGGCCAGAGCCTCCGATCGCAACACTCGAAAAATGGTGATCTCGGAGAATTTTCTTATGATGGCCACCAGTCAGGGGCCGCGGAAGGCTAAGGGACTCCGCAGGTGGCAAGGGTAGCGGAGAAAGCGTCGAACTAAAATCCAACTAAAGAGCCGATAAGAAGCCTGACAAGGCTATAAGAAGGCTAAATGGGGGTCTGGAAGGACTAACTAGCGTCCCCGGTCTCAGCTACGCCACAAGAGATCTTTGCACCGACTCATCTAATAAAGGCAAATTATGTACGATGTACGGAGTACGGAGTACAGCATATGTATGTAAATCCTTCCCACATTGTACAAATGGTGCAATATACAACCCTTTTTCAGGGTAAACCTTAGTTTTTCTCTGAAACAACCCTATTCATTTTAGAGAGAAGTGGAAACGATCGTCTCTAATCCATCAACCTCGGCATCTAAGTAAACCAAGTCATTAAAATTAGGCCGCATAAGGGCTATTCTTGTCCCAAAACCTAAAAAAAAAAAAATTTACCTAGGATACAACATATAGTATCTGTAAAATAAAGCGGACACGGAATTTTCACCCAATTCTTCCATGATATTCAGATCCAAAAAAAAGTCGCCCCCCAAAACGCACAGCCATCACAGTGTCCAAGGGGCAGCCACCAGCGGTAGCCCCTCGGATTGGATCTGAGCGAGTCCACTTCGGAACAAGCGCAAACTAGTGGGGTTGCCAGCAAGTGGTTCATCGTCTATTAGAAAGACGATTCTGTTTATTTGTTGGTACAATTACCGATGGGGATTTTTTTCCTCCACTGGACCCGAGATTCGGTGAACCGTACTACTTTGTACGGAGTAGACCGAAATGATGTGCACTTTCCTAAATATACCCGCGTATGTCGTATTTTCTATTCTACTAAAGCGGACAAGTGCGATCGGCATTGGGGCATCGGCGTTAGGGGGTGAGTTTAATTTTTGAATTAATTTGGTCCTTTTTTTTTATGAAGGCGCAATATTTGGGCATTTGTCTGTTTTTGTATCTTAGCTCCGAGATCATTCCGTAGCCTCGGCCGGCTTCCGGTGTTCCCTTAGGGGCTACTAGAGAGAGAGAGAGTTAATTGACTCGTGATTTTATATGGATTGAGAGTGTATATAGATGCAATATGAATAGACCCATCCATCCATCCGATCTAATAAAACCCGGACAGATCTAATAAAACCCTCGATGATGAAATCCGTAGCACAAGTTGCCCGTGAGTAAATGCGGTGTTTTGCACAGAAGTCAGCACCCAAATCCCAATGTGTAGAATCACCGTATTAATGCTGGTGACCAAAAGAAAAAGCCGCTGGACAAAGAACCAAGGAAAGAAACAAAAAAACAAGACCGCTAGATGTGAAAAACTAAACCAAACCCAAAATATGGCTCTGATGGATGCCATGTCGCCCACCTAATGTGAAAAAAAAACAGAGAGTCAGAATCGAAAGAAGAACAGTTCTCGAGGGACTTGGAACATCTTCAGCCGCGCGCACTCCGCGGCCGTGAGTTCTGCGAAGATGAGTCGTGCATGATATCCGGCGCCCGGGGACCAACCATCCAGTCCTCCATCGCAAGCCATTCACTCCAGCTGCGCTCGGCAGCCTCGATCTCGGCATCGAGGGCCCCCTGCAACGGACGCAAGAACGGGATGGTCTCCAGCGGAGGGATGTCGTAGTCCTTTTTCACAGAGGCCCAGCCGCCACTCTTTGCGGCGAAGAGGTAGTTGCGACGCTCTTGCTCGTGTATGGGCCCTACACCGCTTCCCCAGTCGTCGCCGAAGAAGCCGTGCAGCACACCTGGGAAGTCCATTCCTGTTGCGACTAGGCGACGGATGTAGGGGATCAATGAGATGGAGGGTGGGCCTGGGGGTTGTGTGCCGGGTGGTGGGATGTGGTTGGCAGAGGAAGATGAGGATGGTGAAGTTGAGTTGACGATTGGGTTCGGTTGGCGCTGGAAGGGGAGTCGGATGTTTAAGAATGTGGAGAGGGCCTGGACGGGCACGCTGTGCTGGGCATGATCTAGGAAATAACTTTGACAGCTTTGATAGTGGGGGTACCATCCAAAGATATCGAAGTTGTCGTCTGGTCTTCCTGGTGAGGCACCGGCTAGACCGATCATGGTGGCCGGATCGAATTGTGGATGGGAGTTCATGGATGTGTGTGGTGAAGGTGAGGACGAATGGGAAGTTGAGGTTGAAGTTGAGGTTTGTAGTCTTGGAGGATCTACTTGTCTATTTTTTTCCCGATGCTTTTCTTAGTTTGTGTTCTTTCTCTCTCTCTCTCTCTCTCTTTGCTGGTCTGTTCGGGGCTGCGCCTCTTTTCCCGAGTTCTGGAAATCCAGTGGGGTCGAATTGCGGCCCCAAATTGAGTGAACTGGAGGGGTAGTTGGGATGAAAGGCAGACTGGGAAGGGATTTTTACTTGGAAAAAATATCCCTACCTCGACGGACTAGGAGAGATACTCGACGTCGTGAAGGGGAAGTCGGGGAGGGCGGTGCAGAGCGGAACAGATCCCTGATGGTCCCGAGTCCGCCTCGAGGTTGGGGCTTGTTGATGGACATTTGTTAGGGAACCATCTAGGATGTTCAGATGAGAGATTGGGGGGGATGTTCAACATAAAATACCCATTGGGGATATTAAGTGTGAAGTAAAAGAACTGTAGACATACATGTGAGTTCTAATTTCCAAGAGGCAGGGAGAAGAAACGGAGAGGGAAAGAGAAGAAGGAAATCGAAGTAAACTTGGAATCCAAGAGAAAAAAAGATATCAGAATTGTTCTGGAACGTCGATGGAAGAGAAATGGGGTTTCTAAGACTAATAAGAGACAGAGCCCAACGTGTATACGGAGTATTTCTGAATCGGATCCATCGACGGGTCTATCCGGTCAGGCCAATCATTCTGAGATCTGCTTAACCACGGGTTGACTGTGGATATCGATCTAGGGCAAGTTTTGGTTTTGGTTTTTTTCTTTTCTGATATATACATTAATACGCTTATATTACATTTTACATTCCCCGGTACCTGAATACTTCAAGGCTCCTCACTGATTATTGATTTCAACTACATAGCACGTCTTTCTTATTGGTCCGAGGCAACATAGCATGCTAATAATACCCATCTCCTTTTGGCAAAAGGTTTTCTAGTTCATGAGATAGCTTCATCGAATCATAACGGGATCAGAAAGAGAGAGAGAGAGAGAAAAAGGGGCCCCCTTCACGACTGGGACCTCCTGGTCTGTGTTCAATCAACCTAAGCCCGGACTGGCCTACTCGCTGCAAGGCGCCTAGTCATGATTGGAATATTAGTTCACGAGAACGTCTGCCTATTCCATTGTCGGCACTGCCAATTGAGTGAATGTAAATATATTGAACCATGTGCCCTGCAGTGTATTACCCCTCGTCATGATCATTTTACATACTCCATAGCAATAATTGAATCAAAAATCACATTGGGTGTGACATTTTTATAGTGGGTTTGCATATATAAGTCAAACATGGATAGTTGATCTGTGTCTCCATACTAAGTACGGAGTACATACCCCTTCCTGCCGAGTTCCCACAAACCGGGTTCTTCAATATCGCGTGCAGCACAAAAGACCCGGAAACCCACTTCGGCTGTTGGTATCTGTCCCCATCTTTCAATATTCTAATGTTTCTTCTATTTTTATTATATACACTAAGATACTTCTTACAAACTATGTAAGCCCACATTTCCTTCAGGGGCCACAGTGAAACACTACCTCACAAATATAGCCACAGATTGCGTCACTGGAGCACACGAGCTAAGATCTACCAAACAGAAGGGCCAGAGCACACAGCTAAAAGAGCAAAGGCCACCCATCGAGCAGTGAGAATCAGAGCCCCCTTTAGCGGGGAGCTCTAAGCTCTGACCCGATCGCGCCTCCCAGATAAGAAATGACAGAGCTGATCTTTAGGGGGAATGAACATCTCTGTACTCCGTATGGAGTACTCTCTGCTTCATATTGAATACCAATTACGAATTCAATCTCGGTGTGTGTGTTTAATTTATTTATTTATTTTAGTTTTCTACTCCTTTTCTGGAGTCAATATGGGTCCCCCTTCAGCTGCACAAAATCTGGTGGCGCCGGGCCAGGGGGTAAGTAAAGGGCGGAACTATGCATGTCGCATTCCCCTTTACACATTTTGTTCGAGTCATAATGTCGGAAGATTTCGATTGGGCCGAGCTTAGTGCATTCATCTCCGACCAAATCTAACATTTCTATGGAACCCGCGCAATCCGATCATTCTACTCTCTCTTTTCCGCCATCCCCGTGGAATTCGCCACATGAATTCGCCACATGCGGAGCTCCAATCAGGTCCACACATTTTCCATTTGACAGGTGAAGGGCGATTCCTCAACCGTATATGACCTGTGTCGGTATTCAGCTAGGATGTGCCGTTCGAGTCAGCCAGTCGGAATAACGAAGTGGTCAAGAAGGTAAGAAGGGTGTTATTCATAGACCTCAGTTGAAGATAAGATACAACGAATTCAACTGACTCTCTAGCAACTACTGCCACTCGAAAGTTGATAAGTCATGAGCACTTCGCATTACTCTTGCCAAATTCGATCATAGCGCGCACGATGCATTGGCTTTGCTGATGATCTATTACATGCACCGAAGACCCCAAGATCCTGAAGCGTGGCGGGCACTTTGATCAGCCCAGTGATGACAACCCGTTGCTCCTTTTGCATCGGAGCGGAACCAACACCATAGACAGGTATGATACATATTGTCCAATGCCACGTGAGTCAGGGTTTGCTGGAGGATGATCTGTCTGAACTTGCACATCGAACTCGACAACTAGTACTCGGTACTCGGTACTCCGTACGCAGTATCTATGCTCAAGTCTGCGGATACCCCTGGAAAGGTTGCGGAGCGGGCGAATAGATTAAGGGGAACTTTGAGCTGCCGCCCAATGACCATGCCCTACGCCATTGGTACAAAGCATTTGAAACAAGCCGGTCGCTATGGATATTATGTCGTTCTAAGACATCATAGTCGCATGACCAAGTGCCATGCACTGCAGCTGGTGTGTTTCCGGATAAAGCTCCGCAGCGAGTTGGCGACCGGCCTTCGTTGCCAAGAGCATACGAGTATGATGTATAGCGTCGTAGCCTCGATCCTGTTGGTTGTCAACCACCAATAGTAATAGCACTGCCCAAGTACTCCGTACGCAGAAAGCAGACGTAGGTTCCCGCCGACCGCCATACTCAGGTTAGGTCAAAAGCATCAAATATTTCTGTGATCAATCAAGAATTCTTATTGCAGACGAGTCGCACTATTGCTATAAGGGTCCCAAAATTTGCTAATCGCCGTCGCAACTCGCTGCGCACAATCGTCACATCCTTCATACATGTGTCGCGACGAAGAACATATGCACAGGGATAGCACACCAACGTCCTCGGTCAAGAATGGAAAAGCGGTGAGCATAAGACCCTATTCGCAACAAGATCGCCGGCGTTTATATATCCGAGCAGTATCGAACACGATCTATCAACTCACGCCTCAACACTCGACACGTGTCACCACACAACGCTAAGCAGATCAATATGATAGCCCCAATCTCTACACAATAAAAAGAAAAACAACCGCAGCCAGCGCGAAGATCATCGGATGATTTTGATCCATCTCCTCCATTCCCCTGTACACCCTCGTACAGTAATATGTTGTACAATTGTACAACTCGTGCCCATTTACTCCGTACCCCGCGAATAGCGCGGCACTGGCGATCACTAGCCCACTCGGCAGGAACGCAGCGCCCCAGGCGACGATATTGTGTTAACCCGTGTGTCATGGGCGCAGGGCGTTATCGATAGGGAAATACTGGACGAATGGGAAGTTTGCTATTGTCATTCTGATGTGCGGGATCGGTTGGTGCGGAGAACGCCGTTTTCCTGGGGGAGTTGGACACCATCCACTTTTGAGTGGCTTAGTGGATACCCTAGTTGGTGAATACTACAAAGGCACCTCCTCTGGGAGGTTATTTATATTTCATATGAGGTAAGTGATGGTGTGGTGTTGGGTAATATTATAATAGGACGGAGTACTCCGTCCGTACTGGTGATGGTAGTCGGGATGGGTCTTGATGGGTGTTTGGACATCGCGGCAGGTGTGGATGAGTTGACTTAGTGCTGGGGCTAGCGTGGAATTGAGGCCCATTGCTATTTTTTTCCACGTGGTTGAAATGCTGATGGTCATGGGTATACCAATAAAAAAAGATCATATCAAAGTGGATAGGCTGCCTTTGCTACCATGTATATATAGTCTGCTAGGCAAAATATTAGGTGAGGTTCTCTTAGGTTGTTATATTTTATGGTTATTGTCTCTGTTTGCATGGCAATAGCAACTCGATGGGTGGTGGACAATCCTTCAAAGGTGTGCATTGACCAGATAAAACCAACCCACCTGGGCGGCCTTGGAGATCATGATCAGAGTGGAGAATACTTTACCTTGTGTAGACTACACTAGTTCGATGTATATCTGGATGCACAGATCTTCCATATAAGTAAAGACAATGAGCTCGTGATTTACACAGCCTCTCATTCGTCAGATCGCACGGCATGGCAAGTCCACGAGCACAAGGACGTCCAATGTACTAATGATAGAAACCCAAGCACTGTCTACGATGGCGCAATGAGCGAAACATAAAAGGAGACATCCATCGCCCGCTAGGAGATCTAGAGATCTACCCGTCAAAAAAAGGGCGACGATCTCCACGTCTGCAATTCTCCTGCAAGCACGTTGTCGAACGCGAGATCAAACCGCCGGATCTCCGAGATAAGAATGCATATGCAGACACTAGCGAACGGGAACCAGGAACCTTGGAATTTAGTCCACTGTCATCCCTGGAGACTAGAAGGAATTAAGCTTCTGGATCTGCAAGGTAAATCCACTGGGTCCTGAGGGGCCCTTGTCCCACATGTGTGACTTGATGGTCATGTGTACAAAGTACAGAGTACAGAGTACAACATTTGATCGGAAGTTGTCTGCAGGTGGAGGTTGACTCCTCTTTGATGTAAACACGTGCATGGAATACCTACCTAGGTAGTCATATCACATATCACACCACGGGTACCTCGGGAATAATAAAACAAGACGGAGTACGGAGTATGGCCCGTGTGATAACCGATTGACTCTACATTTGGCTTCTCGGTGAGGATTCCCGCAGTAACCCCAGGAAGCGACACGCAGCCTCCGCAAACCGCTGTCAGCAAGGAGTGGAGAGGTGCGTCCTGAATTTTGGCGTTCCGCGAAGAGCTGCAGCGGGCAACCACTCGAGTAGTGGACGGTCGCATGATGTCGACGATCTACACATGTCCCAAACATCATGATATCTGTTGCATTTTGGGCTTTATTTTAATAGTATTCACCGTATGATGTATCGTTCTACGTGTGGAGGACAGCTGGGCAGTATGATTACTATAGTAATATTAAATATTAGTTCAATCATAAGGTTAGGGATAAACTAAGTGCTAGATACTGAAGCTCATGGTGTATCTTCGATAGTACTTGGCTGCGCCGACAATCGGGGGATCCAATGCAGTTAATCGGGTCTTGGCACTACACGGGATTGGTGCCTGACCCAAGCCGGGGGAAAGGACAAGCCCTTGAAAATCGGGTTGCACCCACCGAGATGACTATTAGGGGGCAATTGACTGGACTGTCGGGATCTGGGTGGTACTGCGGGTATTCGGATATTTCTGATTCTGGTTTTCTGCGACTATGAACATTCTGTAGCACAACTTTTTTTTTCCTTCTCTGACTAGATTTGTGTCTGGAAATGCCCCTCTACCCCTCCACCCCTCTACCCCTCTACGGAATACCCCTCAGTTGAATTGATCCGGTGGGGTAAATAGAGGGGATTAATTGATTTAACCCAAAAGCCGTAGATAAAGGAAAAATGAGTAAAAAGTGTTAGAAAGCAAAGACGATCAGATAAGCTCGGTGGGCCAAAGGTGGCAGGCTCCATTTTTTGGTCGCCGTTTATGGTATAGTGTGCACGTGACTAGGTCTGCAGCCGAGCCAATTTGCCGAAGTTGGTAGCTGGTGGCGGAGAACTCGAGTTTTTATTTGCCTCCATTCTATTTTATTTTTATTTTTATTTCTTATTTCTTATTTTATTCAATCCAACTTTATAGGATACTACCTAGGTACGGAGTACGGAGTACTTCATCGCCAATAGGTCGATCATAGTAAAAAACTGCAACTCGTCGCATCATGCATTTCTGGTTTCGAAGTCTCTTTTTCTCAGCCTCTTAGTTAAATGGGTTACATTCAATAATATCAATAAATGTTATATTTTTTTAATGTCGGAGAGGAGCGATCCGAGAATACGAATTGAACACGGAAGAGATGTTAGGAACAAGGAAGATTTAGGAAGGCAAAACGAGTTATGATTGATGGAAGGTTAAAATGTAGGTAATTCATCTGGGGGAACCAAAAGTGTGGCAGAGATAAGCCAAATTCTGTGCAAATTCTGTGACCTTAAACCATAAGATAACATTGTTCGGGCCCCGAACTTCGGACGTGCTTCCCACGGAAATCATTGGAAATCATTGGGTTTCATCTTTCTCTTGGATCTTCTCCTTCTCATTCGTGCAACCTGGTCTTCTACTATTATTGTAGGCTCTAGGCACATTCACCAACTCCCGTCCCTTTTCCCCTCCCATCACCCGGAATCTATCGTCCGACTCCGGCTTTGAATATCTTCTCCACATCTCTATATAATTGTAGAATCCTCCCCTCCATTCTCTCTCTTCTTCATCTACTCTCTAAAATCTCAATTGTCTTATACGCTGCTCTTGGGCATTTCTAATTATAATTATTTAGATCACTGCCTAGCATTGATCTACCTTCCAGCATAAAAAGCACAGTATCCACCAAAAACCCGCCGACATGAAGCAAAACCTCCCCTCCGAGCCTGAGTTCGAGCAGGCCTACAAGGGTATGTCTTTTACCTCTCTCTCTATGCCAATACCATATCACAATTTTCTCCCGACTCAATCCCTTCCCATCGGCATCTTTCCGGCTTGTGGCTCCACCGGGCATAATTTCGGGGTGACTCAGCTAACAATCCCGAAACAGAGCTCGCCTCCACCCTCGAGAACTCCACTCTTTTCGAGAAGAAGCCCGAGTACCGCAAGGCCCTTCAGGTCGTCTCCGTCCCCGAGCGTATCATTCAGTTCCGCGTTGTCTGGGAAGATGATAAAGGCCAGGTAAGACTTTTTTTTCCTTCCGAATATTCTCAAGTTGCCACAATTCTGACTTGGCCTAGGTCCAAATCAACCGCGGTTTCCGTGTCCAGTTCAACTCCGCCCTTGGCCCCTACAAGGGTGGTCTCCGTTTCCACCCCACCGTGAACCTTTCCATCCTCAAGTTCCTCGGTTTCGAGCAGATCTTCAAGAATGCCCTGACCGGCCTTAACATGGGTGGTGGTAAGGGTGGTTCCGACTTCGACCCCAAGGGCAAGACCGACAACGAGATCCGCCGCTTCTGTGTCTCCTTCATGACCGAGCTGTGCAAGCACATCGGTGCCGACACCGACGTTCCCGCCGGTGATATCGGTGTTACCGGCCGCGAGGTTGGCTTCATGTTCGGCCAGTACAAGAAGATCCGCAACCAGTGGGAGGGTGTTCTCACCGGTAAGGGTGGCAGCTGGGGTGGTTCCCTCATCCGCCCCGAGGCCACCGGCTACGGTGTCGTCTACTACGTCGAGCACATGATCAAGCACGCCTCCGGCGGCAAGGACTCCTTCGCCGGCAAGCGCGTTGCCATCTCCGGCTCCGGAAACGTCGCCCAGTACGCCGCCCTCAAGGTCATCGAGCTCGGCGGTTCCGTCGTCTCCCTCTCCGACTCCCAGGGTGCTCTCGTCATCAACGGCGAGGAGGGCTCCTTCACCGTCGAGGAGATCAACGCCATTGCCGAGATCAAGGTCGAGCGCAAGCAGATCTCTGAGATCGCCACCCAGGCCGCCTTCAGCTCTAAGTTCAAGTACATCCCCGGTGCCCGCCCCTGGACCAACATCACCGGCCGCATCGATGTCGCTCTCCCCTCTGCCACCCAGAACGAGGTTTCCGGCGACGAGGCCAAGGCTCTCATCGCCGCTGGCTGCAAGTTCATCGCTGAGGGCTCCAACATGGGTTCCACCCAGGAGGCTATCGATGTCTTCGAGGCCCACCGTGATGCCAACCCCGGTGCCGCTGCTATCTGGTACGCCCCCGGTAAGGCCGCCAACGCTGGTGGTGTTGCCGTGTCTGGTCTCGAGATGGCCCAGAACTCTGCCCGTGTCAACTGGTCCCGTGAGGAGGTTGACTCCCGTCTCAAGAAGATTATGGAGGACTGCTTCAACAACGGTCTTGCTACTGCTAAGGAGTATGTCACTCCTGCTGAGGGTGTCCTTCCTTCTCTCGTTGCTGGCTCCAACATTGCTGGTTTCACCAAGGTCGCTGAGGCCATGAAGGAGCACGGTGACTGGTGGTAAATCAGTCGCATCCCTATCTTTTTTGGTGATGTTTTGTGATGATTTCTGTCCTCTCTTGAGGAGAGGCAGCTTCGATGCATTTTCTTTTCTTTTAAAATAGCTTTTTACCCTTTTTGTCAAGCGGATTATGAATAGAGGCGCTGGTTTTTTCCACTGTTGCATTTGATTGATATCCCCACCTCAGCACCTCTGTTTGTTTTGGTTCTGCACTTGGGATTGTCATGATGATAATGAGATACAATGAATGATTTAAAAATATCTGTGTGGTCTTGTAAACTCAAGCTTGTTATCAAAGTAGTTATCGGAAGTAGTTAAACTTTTTTCTTGAGACTGAGCCCCAATACTTGCATGAAATCTTTCAGTGCTTTAATTCTATCAAAACTCATAGGAGTCCCGGATTAGGTAGATAGGTCCACTCGAGTATTATGTCTGTCTTGATTTTAACACCGTCGTAGAACCTCCCCAGGTGAATTTGAAATATGGCCTGAGGCATTCAAAACATACAAGTCACGTGCTACGCGGGCATAATTCTCTCTCACGTGATGATTACGTAATTGCTTTCACGAGCCCCGGAGCACCAACCTGAGAAAGAGCTATCCCTCACAGCCTCAAGACCAGCGATCTATTCCTCGAAAGAAAAATGCTTAGTGCGAGTCTGTGACTTGCAATCTTATTTTTACAGCTTCCGGGGTGCAGTGTTATGTTGTGGAGATGACAATGCTGCCGGACAGGGCAATTCCCGAACAATGGAGGACCTTCCTCCACCAATGTTTGGCCAATCGTATAGATATAGACGAGTTCACGGACTTGTCAGGGCTGATGTTTGCTCGCTCACCAGTGAAGGAAAACGAGCTTCTCGATCTGCTCCTTGAATCTCGCGCTTCCTCCAGCGTTACCTGGGACCCTCTTCTGCCGCTGTACGTCGATGGACTGTGCAAGGTTGGGAGGGTCAAGTCTTCATCTGCGCTGGCGAGTCTTTTAAAGCACTCTTCTATCCTTGATGTGTCGGGATCTGGTGAGAGTGAGGGTGAGGGACCGGGCTCACCATCCAAGTCCAAGAAGCAAAAGCCATCCACTCTTATGACCGATATCAAAGTTATCCAGGATGTCATGGTGTTCATTTCCACCGGGTCAATCCCCAAGACTGTCATCGAGGCTGCAGATATTTACTCTGCCACCGTAGACTGGATTTTGGCTGTCGTGTCGTGGCACACTCGCTGCATGGACCCCTCGCAGCAAACAGGTGGCTTGATGGGGTCGCCTGATGCAGTGTCATTGTTCGAGTCGCTTGGAATTCTGCTTGCAGCTTTGTCTGGGACTAGCAAAGGACTGGAAGTGCTGTCCAGTGACTACAATCAAGGTAAATCTACTTAGTCTCCGTGCTTGGGGATGATATTACCCTATTCATTGAACATCTATTAACAATTTCCCCTAGAATTGAAAGCGAAATTGGGAGAGGCTTTGTCGAGCTACCTGCCTCTCTGTATCGATGTCTCTTTGCCGCTTCGGCATCGTCTCGAAGAGTTACAGAAAGTGTTCAATCTTTACCCCGGTCAGCCTTCTAAGGCTTTGCATGGGGCTGCTATCGACGGCGTGAATGTCAATGCCCTCCAGTTTGAGTCTTCTGTCATGGATGGCCCAGTTGTTAACACTAGAGCTGGACTCTATGTATACATCAATTCGATGGTACGCTTTTTTTTACATTGCGATGTTAGATGCATGGCTGACTGGCAACAGGTCGTGGGTCGTCCTTTGGTCGATGATACCATTTTGATCAACTACCTCACCAATCGTTATCAGGTAAGTCTAATTAACACAATTTAGGTCTTCTTCACCCGTCAGAGTGATTCAGATCACTTTTCCCTCACTAGTCAAGAGTGGCTCAGATCATTTAACTAACCCCTTACTAGGGACACAACGACGTCCTCATCGAGGAAATCATCACAGCCGCCTTCGACGTTCTTTCCAACGGCGTATATCGCAATGAATCTGGGCGCACGATGCTCTTGTTTAGATCTTTCCTAGTTAACAAACTTCCCGCCTTCTTCGCAGCCATCTCGGCAGCATCCATGGTGCCGATCTCCATGGAAATGTGTATCAGCCACGCCTTAAGTCGTCTAGATCCGAACGCATTCCCCTCCTTCTCTCAGATGTTCTCCATGCAGGGCAGCAGTGTTTTATCAGATGCTCGCCAGGAGTTCCTCTTTGCTTGCGCATCGCACAAGCTCATACAAGAGTCCAGCATTGAACAGCTTCTCGGAGAAAACCCCATGCAGACACTGTCTGGTGGGGGCCCTTATCTCAAGGACGACCTCGTTTCACAGATCAATAACAATCATGAACGTGCTGAGCAACTTATTGGTGAGATCGAGTCGATGGAGGGTAATGCAGGCGCGATAGTCGGCGCCGTGGTCGATGTATGTTCCAGACTATCCGATATGAGTTTTCTGGGATCGTTGTAATACTAACTTTTCCAAGGTCATGCATAATCTGTGCCATCAAAAAGAGACAATGACGCTCAAGAACATCTGCAACTCGCTTTCACGCCGCCCGCAAACCTTGGACGTTATGTTGCTGTTCCGAACTACAAAGCAAGTATTGCAACCTCTTTGTACTCTCCTGGATTCGTGGAAGTGGGACGAGGATCAGGGCGAAAACCAGCCTGTTTATGATGAATTTGGCAGTATCTTGTTGCTAGTTCTCGCGTTCAAATACCGATATGACTTGAGTCCTTCTGATATGGGTATTTCGAACAACGACTCATTTTTGTTGAAACTTGTGGACCGGGGCGCTTGCAGCCAGAAGCTGAGCGACTTGAGCGAGAAGCAAAACAAAGATCTCGGCGCTTGGATAGGAGCTCTGTTCATTGCTGAGGGCATCAGTGAAGAGACCATGTCCTCTTGCAGCCCACACGAATTCTACATGCTTGTCACAACATTGTTCGATCAGAGTCTTGGTGCATGTGAGTCTGGAAAGCTGGACTTCGACACATTGAAAGGTGGATTTGAATGTAAGAACACTGTCACCCGGTCGCTTCCCACTGGATACCCAGCTAACCGCGATACAGATCTGCTTGAGCCCTTCCTCCTCCCGTCCCTAGTCGTCGCATTGACATGGCTAGGCAACCACATCTGGGAATCAGAGACCGACCCCACAATCCCCATCAAAACCCTCCACTCCCTAGTCAAACCCAGCTCAATCTCCGGCGAGGCCCAAGCCATCCACCAAACAGTCCTGAACATAACCGGCTGCCCACTAGAAGAGCAACTAAAAAACGTCCGAACAAGAAACCAGTCGCGAACAGACATCAAACCAATCCTCGACGCCCTGGAGCCATACATCTCCTTCCGCCGCGTGGGCAGCTGCCGTCGCTCCGAACTCGACACCTGGACTTCCCACTCCGCAGGCGGGCTAATAGCCAGCATCCGCACAACCCTCCAAGCCCTGGTCCTCTGGAGCGCCAATCCAGGAATCAGCATGGCCCCACACGCATACACACACCGGCAGGTGCTAGCGGGGATCCGCATGCTGGGCGCAACACGCGTTCTAGGCGCAATAATCGACGAAGTCAAGCAGCAGACCGAAGCAGGTAGCGGACATGTCGCACTGGACATTGCGACTACGATGGTATGTGCGCCGATGACGGAATCCTTCGCTGTCGACCAAAACAACTACCACCCAGTGGACACAAGCAAGGAGGCTTTGCCGCGGTGCGCAATCCTGACTCTACGCGACGCCTTGTCGCTGCAGCACGAGAACGTGCCTAAGATCTCTGAAAGTGACCCGCTGCGCGCAGAGGTCGTAGTGCGGCTTGCGCGTCGGGTTAATATGCTCATGGCGCCGCCGTCGCAGGTCTCGAATATCGATGTCTCGAATATTATCCAGAATATGCATCTTGGGGTTGAGGGGCAGGAGGATCGCATGGATCTTGAGCCCTCTGCTGCTGATGTTGCGCGTAATACGGTCAGTGAGGATGATCCGGATAATATCAATCAGATGTTGGATAAGGCGGCGGCGGATGCGGCGGCCGCTGGGATGGATGGTGATATCGGTGTAGGTCAGGATATGGGGCTTGATTCAGGGGCTGGTATGGATGCTATTGATGATGTGCTTAATGCGGCGGATATGGCGGTTGGAAATCCCGAGTTCCTTGATTTGGATATGGAAGGTATGTTTTAGTTGATGTGGTAGTTTGGTTTTTGGCATATATGGACTCACAGTGTCCAATCTTAGCATGGCATCTTGTTTAGTGAAAGGTGATTCATTTGGACGACAATCAATTTTTGGACATTATAAATCAATATCGTATGGAACTGGTTTAAGGGCATTCATTGGCAGACTTACTGCACAACCCACAAAAGAAAACAAAACAAAACAGCAACCCCATCGCCCCATAGCACATTTACTCCTATACGAAAGAGAAATATATCCGGTTGTGCTTTGGTACACCGTAATCATAAAGCACATCATCCCATTCTAAAAACGATAGGAATATATAATTAGCCAACATTGTACCACCACGATGTAAAATCATGTTACTTACAAATATCGAATGTCTTCTCAATCTTCCATGCCAGCTGTGGAACTCCCGAGCCAGGGAACAATTTCTCCACGGCCTGCATTGGGGTCGGGAGGTTTCCTCGGTTGTTGATTGGTACTGGGGTTGCTGCTACTAGAACCGAGCAGGACAGGGCGGCAATTATTGCAGTGAGTTTCATATTGGGCTGTCTTCTTGAATCGATATATAATTGATGTTGTTGACTCCAAGGTGAAAATATATATAATCCGTGGGTCTTTTAGTGATCGCCTGCACAATAGCACTAACAATCCATAAACACGTCTGAAGGTGTTACTTACTATGATGCCTGGCTAGGTATATTGGCTAATAGGTTACTTGATACTCTTGGATTGTATCAGAAGAAGAGAGAGTGCTCCATTCCAACGACGCGTGCCTGATAGCGCCTTCTTATCTACATCCCTCAGGCTAAGACCCTCATGTCAGGGAGCTTTGAAAACATGGAGCTAGCTCATTCCGATGGCTTGAAGATACTCATGGGAAAGGTTTACTTCAGCGTGAGGAATTTTGGGTACGTGACGCGTCTAGAGCGTAGGGATGGCGTTGAAGTTTGCATATACTCTACTTGACATCTGCAAGTCAGCTGTTGCAAGTTATATGACTAGTGCTGGCAACTATTGTATGAGAAATATTGGGAACACAGTGTAGAATGCACATCTCATGTTTCTGTGCATGTTATGCGGAGTATACACACATCCCTTTCAAAGACGCTGTTCAATCAAGGGATAATTCAGCCCTTGAATCCACGTCGGCAATAAAAGTCCATTACAAACCAAAAACAAAGGGGAATAAGCCGCTTATAACCGTTTATCACTATCGAATTAGAAATTTTTATCTTTGTACTTAGGTGCATACATATGGGTCCAAAGTGAGTACATGTGAGTCTGGCCCTTCATGATTCTCGCACTGAACCGTATCTATACTGCTGCCTGTGAAGCACATCAGCTCGCGACATAGGGTAAGACTAGGTAACCCCACCACACGACCCCGCTGCTCAGCATGCAAACTGATCGCTCAGAGCTTACCGTTGGTCCGAGACTACGAAGATATGATGTGATTAATACCTTCGGAGTATATTGCGAGTCTAAAGGTGGGGTTGGAAGCAGAAATTGACGCAGGGAGTGCTAATTATTGTACAAAATGTCAAGCCGTTGGACCTTTTTATGCAGCACGTAAGATGTTGACACCCGCAATGGATCTAGGCGAGCAGTTGCAAATTGCCTAATTGGGAGCCAAGGCACATATTTCCTCATTGGGAAGACCCAAAGACCGGGCTAGAATGCGATTAGATAACACCCGGGTAGATCGGGATCGTCAAGGAACCCGATTATCGGGATATATCACCCCGTACAATTTTCAAGGTTCCGGTACCTCGGCATTGCTGATTTGCTGGTCCATCTAGGGACTGGCTTTGACAGATCAATTCAGGGGAACTTCGGTACTAACGAGGCGCTCTAATCTGGAACTTAATCTTTATCCGGAAACACATAAATATAAATCCGCTAAAATGCTTGTTCGATCGCCACCTATGACGAACATTGCGTAGAAGCTTGGAGCCCCTCATACATAGTATCACTACAACATAGAAATTCCTAGTTGATAGTACCCACCTAGAGACTCCATGTAGAGGTGGGAACAATGGATTGCTAATACATCATACACTAGTAAGCGAGGTATAACATGCACCATAATTGGTTTGCGCAGTGATCTACAACATCAACCAGTAAAGCCCTAAAAGTCTCATGTATCCAACACAATAGAAGTCGGAAGAATCGGACATCTCTCCGGTTTCTAATGCTTATCTGTTGAGCAACCATTGGATAACTATGTAGGAAATAGTCGGTTCAACCCAAGATTTACCCAAAGTGGGTTTTACTAGGAACTCGGGCTCTGTGCCGGGTGTGCCAGGTCTCTTTGGATCTATTCATAGGAGTAAAACAACTGCCTCTGCATTAGCAGAAATAATAAACAAATTAAATTTGTTTCAGCCAATGATAGGCCACTATACAATGCCAGCTTTCCGATCTCCTATTCATTCGGATATGGAGTCGGCACATATAAATGACTCGCCTACTCGCCCCTTTGTAGAATCGTTTAGGATAAATATGCTACTCCTCCCAACTTAAATAATTTTTGATTCTATAATAGTTTTTTTCCCTTCTTTGATCAATCTCCACTCTTTCAAAGCCTCCTATCATGGAGCAGCATCTCGGCCTCGATGATGCCTCGCTGCACAGCGAATACCGCACCGAGGACGAAGATGATAACCAAAATCTCGACAACTCGCCTGTTCACAAGCTCAACACCCACGATTTTACTAGTGTAGAGACCCTACATGCACCGCAAGCCAACATCCACGAGGCAAAGAGTACCGAGACTCTGAGTGTCCCCAATGCCGAGACTTCCCTACCCCCGAAGAAGGCTGCCGAGTGGAGCATGACACCGGAAGTGATCCGGAACGCAGAACGTGATGAAGCAGCCGGATTCAAGAGGCGCGAGCTAGGTGTTACATGGCAAAATCTAACCGTCGATGTCCTTGCTGCCGAAGCCGCCGTCAACGAAAACATGATCTCGCAATTCAACATTCCCCAATTGATTAAAGATTTCCGCCGAAAGCCACCCCTCAAATCGATTTTGTCAGACAGCCATGGATGCGTCAAACCCGGAGAAATGTTGCTTGTGTTGGGCCGCCCTGGTTCAGGATGCACCACGCTGCTCAAGCTGCTATCAAATCGCCGCCAAGGTTATCACACCGTCAACGGTGATGTTCGTTTCGGAAACATGTCCCCCAAAGAAGCCGACAGCTACAATGGCCAGATTGTGATGAACACAGAAGAAGAGCTGTTCTATCCCCGCTTGACAGTCGGCCAGACTATGGACTTCGCTGCCAGGCTCAAGGTTCCTTTCCATCTACCAGATGGAGCCCAAAGTATCGATGAATACACAGCCGAGACGAAGGAGTTTCTTCTGAAGTCTATGGGAATCACTCATACGGCTGATACCAAGGTTGGAAATGAGTTCGTTCGTGGTGTATCCGGTGGTGAGCGGAAGCGGGTCTCTATTATCGAGTGCCTCGCGACAAGAGGGTCTATCTACTCCTGGGATAACAGTACCCGTGGTTTAGATGCCAGTACCGCATTGGAGTGGGCCAAGGCCCTTCGTGCTATGACTGATGTTCTGGGCCTCTCCACCATTGTGACCCTGTATCAAGCTGGAAATGGAATTTACAATCTCTTCGACAAGGTCCTTGTCCTTGACGAGGGAAAGCAAATCTACTATGGCCCTGCAGCTGCAGCTAAGCCTTTCATGGAAGATCTAGGCTTCGTGTATACTGACGGAGCAAACGTTGGTAAGTGCCTCCTATATTTGACAAACAAATCTGATATCAACTAACACAATACGATAGGTGATTTCCTCACTGGTTTGACAGTCCCAACAGAGCGGAAAATTAGACCTGGATGCGAAAACACATTCCCTAGAAGCGCCGATGCCATTTTGGCTGAATACAAAAAGTCCAGCACCTATCACCGGATGATCTCAACATATGACTATCCCGACTCCGAACTCAGCCGTGAGCGCACAGCTGCATTCAAAGAGTCCGTTGCGTGGGAAAAGTCTAGCCACCTACCTAAGGGTAGTAGTCTCACTACTAGCTTTTGGGCTCAGCTCGTTGCATGCACCAGGCGACAATATCAGATTTTGTGGGGTGAAAAGTCAACTTTTATCACCAAACAGGTTCTGTCATGTGCGATGGCGTTGATTGCTGGTTCTTGCTTCTATGACTCGCCGGATACCTCCGAAGGTCTCTTCACCAAAGGTGGTGCTGTCTTCTTCTCGCTGTTGTACAACTGCATCGTTGCTATGTCTGAGGTCACTGAATCTTTCAAAGGCCGTCCAGTTTTGATTAAACACAAGGACTTTGCTATGTACCACCCGGCTGCATTTTGCCTGGCTCAGATCATGGCGGATTTCCCGGTTCTGTTGTTCCAGTGCTCTATCTTCTCGGTCGTGATCTATTGGATGTCTGGCCTGAAACATACTGCCGCTGCTTTCTTTACCTTCTGGATTATTCTGTTCACGACAATTCTGGTAAGTAGTCGTTCTCATTCGATTCTGCCAGGTCATCGACTTTGGACTAACTCTTATGTCTTTAGTGCATTACTGCTCTCTTTAGATTTATCGGATCCGCTTTCAGTACCTTCGAAGCCGCGTCGAAGATCTCAGGAACTGCAGTCAAAGGCATTGTCATGTACGCTGGTTACATGATTCCCAAGCCCCAGATGAAGAACTGGTTCCTTGAACTGTACTACACAAATCCCTTTGCCTATGCCTTCCAGGCGGCCTTATCGAACGAGTTCCATGACCGCCACATTCCTTGTGTTGGTAAAAATCTGATCCCAAGTGGCCCTGGCTACGAGAACATCGGAGCCGAGAACCAAGCTTGTGCGGGTGTTGGTGGTGCCTTGCCAGGCGCAAACTATGTGACTGGTGATCAGTATCTTGGTTCACTTCACTACAAACACTCCCAACTGTGGCGCAACTTCGGTGTCGTCTGGGGCTGGTGGGGATTCTTCGCCATCCTGACGATTGTTTTCACATCCTTCTGGAAATCAGGTGCTGGCTCTGGTGCTTCTCTTCTCATTCCCCGCGAGAAACTCAAGAAGCAACACGCCGCCATCTCCGACGAAGAAGCACAAAGCAACGAAAAAACTACTGCCCGCGAGACTCCCGATGAGCCCGCCCAGGCTGGTGATGAAAATTTCACCCGAAACACGTCGATCTTTACCTGGAGAAACCTCACATATACTGTCCAAACCCCTACGGGCGATCGAGTGCTATTGGATAACATTCATGGATGGGTCAAGCCCGGCATGCTAGGTGCCCTTATGGGATCTTCTGGCGCAGGAAAGACAACCCTACTTGATGTGCTTGCTCAGCGTAAGACAGATGGTACTATCAAGGGCTCTATTATGGTTGATGGCCGTGAGCTCCCGGTGTCTTTCCAGAGAATGGCGGGATACTGCGAGCAACTGGATGTTCACGAGCCATTCGCAACTGTAAGAGAGGCATTAGAATTCTCTGCTCTCCTTCGCCAGTCTCGCAACACCTCTAAGGAAGATAAGCTCAAATATGTTGACACTATCATTGATCTTCTCGAGCTTCATGACCTAGCAGATACTCTTATTGGTGGTGTTGGGAATGGTCTTAGCGTTGAGCAGAGAAAGCGTGTCACAATTGGTGTGGAACTGGTGTCTAAGCCTAGCATTCTGATCTTCTTGGACGAGCCTACCTCGGGTTTGGATGGACAATCGGCCTACAACACCGTCCGTTTCCTTCGCAAATTGGCTGATATTGGTCAAGCTGTTTTGGTAAGTCCTCAATTTCTTCAATTCAATAACTGTAAGATCATATTGCTAATAGGTCATATTCTAGGTTACGATCCACCAGCCTTCGGCCCAGCTCTTCGCACAATTCGATACTCTCCTTCTCCTTGCAAAGGGCGGAAAGACAGTTTACTTTGGAGACATCGGCGAGAACGCGGCCAGCGTTAAGCAATACTTTGGCCAATACGGGGCCCAGTGCCCTACCGAGGCTAACGCAGCTGAGTTTATGATTGACGTTGTTACCGGCGGTATCGAAGCTGTTAAGGATAAGGACTGGCATCAGATCTGGCTCGACTCCCCCGAGCAAACTCGCATGATCGCGGAACTAGATGGAATGATTACGGACGCAGCTGCGAAGCCCCCCGGTACGGTCGATGACGGATTCGAATTCTCTATGCCTCTGTGGGATCAGATCAAAATCGTCACCCAGCGGATGAATGTCGCGCTTTTCCGGAACACCAACTATATCAACAACAAGTTCTCCCTTCACATTATCTCCGCCGCGCTCAATGGCTTTTCCTTCTGGCGCCCTGGCCCAAGTGTAGCAGCCTTGAACTTAAAGATGTTCACGATCTTCAACTTTGTCTTCGTCGCCCCCGGTGTTATCAACCAGCTTCAACCTCTCTTTATCCAGCGTCGTGATATCTACGACACTCGCGAGAAGAAGTCGAAGATGTACTCGTGGGTTGCCTTCGTTACCGGATTGATTGTTTCTGAGTTCCCATATCTCTGTATTTGCGCTGTTCTCTACTTTGCCTGCTGGTACTACCCCGTTTGGAGACTGCCTCATGCTTCAAACCGATCTGGTGCTACGTTCTTTATGATGTTGATCTACGAACTCATTTACACTGGTATTGGTCAATTCGTCGCCGCCTACTCACCTAATCCGACATTCGCTGCGCTTGTGAACCCCCTGATCATCAGTACCCTTATCATTTTCTGTGGTGTCTTCGTCCCATACCTCCAGCTCAACGTGTTCTGGCGGTTCTGGATGTACTACCTCAACCCCTTTAACTACGTTGTCTCGGGCATGCTGACCTTTGGCATCTGGGGTGCTAAGGTCACCTGCAATGAGGATGAGTTTGCTTTCTTCGAACCGATCAACGGCACTACCTGCGTTGAGTACCTGTCGGATTATATGTCCGGCGCTGGCTCGGGCATCAACTTGATCAACCCAGATGCTACCTCAGCCTGCAAGGTTTGTCAATACACAGACGGAAGCGATTTCCTGAAAGGTCTTCATATCGAGAACTACACTACTGGATGGAGAGATATCGGTATCGCTGTCATCTTCGCCATCAGTGGATACGCTCTGGTTTTCGGCCTCATGAAGCTGAGGACCAAGGCTTCGAAGAAGGCTGAATAGATTGATTATTTGGGTCATTCTTCTCCTTTAAGCCCTTCCCCTTTTCGGAATCCTCATTGGTTGGGGTTTTCCCTCTTCCCATCTTCCACCATTTCTTCTTCATTTCTTCTTCATTTCTTCCTTCCTTCACATCACCATTTCTTTGCCAATCTTGTTATACATTCACTTCTCAGCCATTCATGGAGCCCTACACTGTGCATCTCCATTTAGTCTCGGCCTCATCGTCGAGCAGTTTTCCATTTCCTGCATACATGTCATTAGCTAGCATATAGATTTTAGAACATAGAGCATAGAGCATAGAGCATAGAAGAATATAAATTGTACATTCTTGAACCTCTTCCACAGTAGCCCCTACTTCATTAAGCTGTTGTAGCAATTATGAACATGATTATATATAATCAAGATACCCACGGGCCTAAAGGCAACTGACTAAAGCTGTAGGTTTATTCCCTAGGTAGCTACATCGATGTATACTACAATCAACACCATATTCCAATTCTCCGAGTTAGCCGCCAATATTATAATATTTTCTCCGTACTTTCTGAGCCCTACCCATATCCACAGTGTGATGAAATTGCATCGGCACTCGGGCCAACAAGCTGGCGCGTGGAGATGCGTCCACTTATATACAACATTGGTACTGGAGAAGTTATCCGGGACGGAAATTGTGATGGATATCTCACCTTCCCGATCGGGTATTCGAAAAGTGACTGCGAAATGGAAAGGGGAAATGACAGCCCCTAAGATTGTCTTACGTATGTTGTAGGTGAATATCCCCACAAGCGAATGGAAATCAGATCCTCGAGTGGAAACGACAGGTGGAAATGACGGCCTTAAAAAGACGGGACCAACCATTTGCCTTTCTAGACTTTCATCACCGATCATTGCCTAACTCCTGCAAGTCGAAACCGACAACATGGAACCCTCATAGTTGAACTCGGTCGGTGAGTACGGAGAAGTAGCTTACCCCAATCTTCCCGCGGGGACCGCGAAATCGGAGCCAGGAATCCACAGCGCACATTTTCCGACGTGCACGATGCTGCACACGGGTGGAAACTCGCCCCCGTCTGACAGAATCGGAATTAGCGCGGTGAAGTACTTGGGATCTGCGCACGAGCTGGTCTTCTGCAGAAACTCGGGTGATGAGCACCTTTTTTTTTTGAAAAATGAAAATGAAAAAAGTTGCCCCCCCGCAACATCCCCCCTTTTGTCATTTCTTCGGCATACAACAAGGCTGGGGTTTCTTATCACATCTCAGGCACACAAGCACGGGTATTATTGTATTGCCCCGGAAGGATTGCTGATCGCTCGATAAATCTCCTTTTGTGGAAACCTAGCCTCCCAGGTGGGGAGAAGCGTTGAAAGATGGGTTGTGGGTATGCCCCCTCGAGTTTGCTGAATGAGAGAGTATGTTGTCATGAGAGTCATTGGGAATTTTAGAGCGCGAATGCAGGTTCTTTGTTCCCGATTTCATACAGAAACTGACCTTGTTTCCCGTCTCTGTTCTGTCACGTAACCTGGCCAAGCAAAGATCAGCAGTAATAGTGGAGTGAAATAGGCATGTTTCTTGGTCGTCATAAAGAACGAAAAGCCAAAGCTCCGCCGTGAGGACTTCTCCTCGTGTAGATGCCGGGCTTTGAACTAGGCCACTTGATCGCCGATGCAGTGATCCACTAGAGCAAGTTCTTGACTTCAGACCCGATTCCCATTTTCGGCCAAGCGGGATCGTTGCTAGAACAACGAAAAACGAATCACGAACCACGTTGAGGCTCCTGGTGTATATGAGTTGGGAGAAAAGTAAATGAGAATTGTTGCCGTTGAAACCAGAAGGTTATTGGCTCGGCTTAAAGCCTCAAGCCCTAGTCCCCACGAAATGACGCGGTAACGGGATCCATAACTATCCTAGATTGCACCGGGTAAAGAGACTCTTGAGCTATGTATAGAGAAGACTACGGAGTAGAATTCTGGTTATCTCGGAAACAGTGGAGTTGATGCGATCGCCCTTGAGGCCGACAATGTGGAGGTTGTTTCATTGCGTGCTTCGAAAATGGGACTCTCCATTCCAATATGCTTAATAGATTAATTGAAGTCCAATAATTAGCAAAAGGATAGGAATACTATCGGAAATTCTGGCTGTCCAGAAGGCGTTCTGGCCACGTGACATGTGCGCACCCCCTATCCCAGGCACATGCTTTTTTTATCTTCCCGAGGCATCTCCAGGCAATAGTCTCCTGCAATCTCAAAAATAGGATTGCAAGATCAATAATCTATTCTTAATCTAAACTATGGAGTCAACTCTACTCTGCACTCTGTATTGAATTATTTTCAACTCGATCAGGCGCCTCTATCACGTCGCCAGCGTGGACGCGAGGGTGATCACCTCTAACGTGCCGTCCCGCACTATACTGACAATGATACGGTCAGTCCAACACCTATCAGATCTCCCTATCATCCCGTCCCAAGAAATATGGCGCGGATGTGGGGATTCTCGTCCATGGGTCAGCACTTAACAATATCAGAACCAGCAAAAAATATCGATCCCCTCATCGGCCGGATACACGCGACGCGCAAAGGTATCAATAATCTACCGGCTGTTCCCCTATGAAAATAACAGGTCCATCAACGTGGTGGGGCTATCAATACTACAATATATATTCCGTATTCTATACGGAGTGCAAAGTACATATCCATTGCCTGGCGCATTGTTCCGCCCTAGAAGCCAAGAAACTAGCCTTCTTGTGGGCCACTTGTGTTTTAGTCGACGAGTCGCCGGGGCTCTTCGTTGATCGTTTTGCCAGGCTGTCTTTCCGATAGGCCCGGCTAGTTTTCTAGTCTCCCCACAGTCTCAAACCCCTGCTCACTGCGTAACGGCCAGCTTGGGCGTTGACAGGGGATTTCTGTTAGACCCGCATTGCATTTCAAGCACGTGCAATGTTAAACAAAGAAATTGAAGAGCGGGGGATCTCAGTGATTCTTGTAGTTGCAAACCAGGGTAACTCTTCAAATTAGCCTCCTGATAAGGAATGCAACGTAGGTTCTGAACTTGAACTCTACGGAAACTCTGGGACTGTGGCACAGCCGCCCCCCTCTATCCACATTTTAAGGAGACGTTGGACTATTGATTTTAAAATCAGAACGGAAATAGGCTATACCCAGCTTAGGGTTTTCAATTAATTAATACCGTCAATGAATGGTCTCAGTTATACTTCATAAAGTGGATTTATGACCACATGGTGCATCCAAGCTCCACGAGAAGACGCATTGCAAATCCTCAAGGTCAGCCCCTGAACGACGGGCCTCCACTAATGCAACCCGAGTCTTTGTCCCTGGAACTGGAATTCCACCACACTAATGTTCCTGAGTTACCACATACGCCAAAAAAACAAAGGAAAAAAGAACCTCCTGTCCAATTTCGGGCAAAGCTCCATTTCCCTGATCAAATCTGGACTCTCTGGACCCGATTATCACCCGTCCCAATCTAACATCTCAGATCCCGGACAAAGAAGTAACAAAGAAATACATCGTCTGTGGCGGCCCAAGCTTGGGCAATTCTCATCTACGACACGGATTACATCCCCAAACCCGGAGTATACAGCCAGTGCGTTCACCGTGCCGCTCATTCGACGTCCCCGACAGCTGGACAGGTAACATAAGCTATCATGTACAATCTGTTGGTGGCGTCGGGGAGGTGAAATAGGGAAAGTAACGGCGTACGGAGTAGACTAGCCCCTCATCCCGGAACAAAGTGCCGTCTGAACCATTGCGCGGAAACGTCCTAGCTAATCCGCCAGCCGTCATGTCGCCTTCTAGCAGCTTTCTAGACAGCTCGCGGAGGCCGTGCCGGGATAGCTTACGGAGTAAGTTTGAAGGATTCGCGGAGCGACGATTTCATTCCTTACGGATTACCCCTTAAGAGAAAATGAACTGTGGAGTATTAGTGGAGATATGTCCGTAGCTTCTATCTTTCTTTGTTAATTGCCTTCATATCGCCCCGTCGGTGACCGTTACTGGACCGTTCTCTTTCATGCGCCAATCTAAGTGGGCTTTTGTATTGAATCGACGATTTGAAAACTTACGCTGTATGTATCGTTGACCGTTACCATCTACCAAATTACTATACATGGTCCGGTATCCGGTACTCATTCTCAGGGTACTTTCTCCCGCTAACTAGATCCCTGTAGCTGCTAGCCTATTCTATCGATTCTAAGATTTTGGAGGACGATCTAGATTTTTAGGATTATTCTCAGGTTTATGAGCCGCTTACAAATATCCAATTCCAAACTTCACGGAGTACCGAGTATACTCCGTAGATATTGAACAGATAATCCCTGCTCTCAGTCCACCGCCTCTCTGCAGCTTTTATTGATGAGCTTGCATTATACACATGTACGAAGTATGATATATGTGGCTGGGATTTGTTTTGTTTTTTTATTTAGACTGCTTGTCAATATCATAAACTCATGTATGCATGGATAACCCCTGTTACTACCTACATTGGTCCCACGGCTCCGCCTTTCCGCTCGCATCCATTGATGAGCTTGCGCTAAATCCAATGTCCAAAATTGAGTGATCGGGTTATTTACATCTATATGCCTAGTAGTACTATTTGTACAGAGTATTCTAACTTGATATATTTAACTAGCATCACCTTTAGCAAAACCTTAAACACGATATATATATGAAGTGTGGAGTAGAATTTAGTCGACAGTCAACATGTGGTATACGCTAAGAATGTGATGTTCGAATATGCGCTCGCAGAAAGTGAACTGCAAGTTCTAGTAAGAGTCAGATCTGGTATGTTACTTGTGTGACAGCGTGATGACATGGTCGTAATTGCAGGGTAAAAAGAGCCCACAAAGAAAGCTCTCTCGGCCATCAAGAACCTTGGAAAACTCGGTGAGAAAACATGATCGAGAACTTTAAAGAAAAACATAGAAGCCCTGTCTGCATCTCAAATCACATAAGACGCAACAGACCGACTTTATTGAGATCATAACCAAAATCCCAAAGTTTGGAGCGCGATCTTGCAGCCGGATGCAGGTACCTGCGCTACCTATGCATAAAACTGCGGTGTTATTTCAGCCTCAACCACTCACCGCATCTCTACAATTAAGCCCACGAGGTGACACAGCATGAACTCGTTGACTTGGCCTGATAGCCGAAAATTGTATTTGAATGTCTACAACGTGCTGGTTGTGGGGGCTCATGCCGCCAAATGCTGAAGATCTATTGCATGGATATGTCTTTCATGTAGCTAAAAAAATATGATATCGATAATCTTAAGCTCTAATATAAATTTTGACCTAATACACAATCTTTCTACGTGGCGATTACTAAGTTTTTGTAAATATATATCAATGAGACAGGAGAGATCCAACGAGGAAATTACTCAATGTCGCTTACATCCAATAGAGGCTCTTTCTATACGACATATGCATATAGATCCTCGCCCTTTGCTCTGACTGCATAGCATAGACATCACTATTTGGCACGTTCTACTAACTCTCGGATACCAACGTTGGCATTGCAAGACATCGACTCAGATCTCTGCACGTTTCCTTAGTCTTGCATCTGCAATTGCCCCCACGAGGCTAACTAAGATACAGTACAGCATGCATGATCCAAAGATCAGTGTCTTGCTCAGCATACCCCCTATA
Source organism: Penicillium expansum (assembly GCF_000769745.1). Taxonomy (NCBI): domain Eukaryota; kingdom Fungi; phylum Ascomycota; class Eurotiomycetes; order Eurotiales; family Aspergillaceae; genus Penicillium; species Penicillium expansum. Next base: position 554,329 of record NW_015971406.1, read on the forward strand.
CATGGGGAGTATGAGGAGACCAGACTATGTCGCACGCGGAGAGATAGCCTCAGGTGGGAATCTCACCCGAGGGATGATCCTCCAAGTCAACAAAATTACGACCGACATAACACAGAGACATATCATGTGTCTCATCACAGGGAACCATTGCTGATCCAGACTGCCCCGAATCCTTGACCTAGCAAAGCTCCTACCTAAAATGGTTGCCTGGATGCGGGTCGGGCTTCTCAACCTCGGGGAACATGTTGAACTACTCCGTGGATGAGACTAGATGTGATGATACGATGCTTCCCCGATGATCTCTTGTTAACCAGACGGGTCCTGCAGCACAATGGCTATACCTGTATAAATTCCTTTGGGAGAACAAGCGTGCATGCCCCACTACTTGGACACGAGTCTGCCGGAACGTGATGTGCTCGTGTGCTATGCAGCTCGCTGACGAAAACATGGAAAGCTAAGCGAATAGCGGAACGGCAAGTTAAGCTAATGAACTACATACATATGTACGGAGTACGGAGTAGGGGGAACTAGTTGGTTTGTGCTGTATGTAATATCGATGTGCGATGAGACAAGCAAACAGTTTACTCTGAGACCCGCGCGGGCTGACCCGTCAAATGTATCACACTATGAGTTTTTATTGTGCGACTTTTATTTCCGGTATTCTTTTTCCTTTAGAGAGTAAGAGAGACAATAAATTCAAAACTTGACTATAACCAAACAGACCTTAAAATTGAGTTATTTCAATATACTACGGGATCTACTCCGTATATACTCCGTACTCCGTACACCGTACGCGACCGTAAAAAGCAGATCGTATCGTCTCCATCATAGACACCCCTACCATGGTTCGAACCCGACTCCGGCACGGACATTCCACCCATTGAAGGTATGGCCCGCAGATCGCATTTTGCAATTGCCCCTGATGTGATGATATTGAGGGGGCTTGCATCGCCCTAACATGCTAGCCATCGATTGGACTCCACGAGGGCGACTTCGGAGCATTTCTTTTGTTTGTGTTCTGCCAACACCGTTCAATGGCTCTAGTTGGCTGGGTTGGCTTGATAGCTTCGGCTGACATACATTAGTCAAATATTAGTTATCAGGTACTAGCAGTTTTGATGCTTCCTTAAGGAGGCAAAGATTCCAGAACATGTGATGGCCAACCAATGCATGCTTAGGAGAGATAAGTATGCGTTTTGTACATTGCAATGTCGACTGGCGACTGCAGAATCACCGAGTTTACGTAGCTCTGCGAAACTGTTGGTCGAGCTGCGGGAGGACGTGCGAGCTGTGATGGGGAATAGGATAATGACCTACAGAGTATGGATATTGTCATTGTCATGTGTAGTACAAGTTCGATACTTAGTGTCTTTCTCCAATTACTCCAAGGCTAGACCGTGGGATATGAGCGAAATCGCCTCTACGGCGTACGGAGTATATTATGATGATTCAATTTTAGGACTTTCGCCCTTGATCCATGATTGAATACGTTTGCCCAATTGTTTCAAGAGAAAGAGAACTTGTTGATTAAACATTACTACGTACGGAGTATGGATTAATGTATGCACTAAAAAAATATTATGAAGTTCACTTTAAGTCGAGGGGCAATGTACAATTCTAATTGTAAGTCAACAAAAGTACATAAAAAATTTTCATCTGACAAGGCACTCCCGTATCTCCCCTCACGTCTATTATTATTCCAGGTCTTAGACAAGAGCGGGTCTGCATAATTTCCCCGTCGCGTCACGTAGTTTGGATCTAACTAGGATTAAGTATGCCTCACTATACAGGGTATGTAAGCATCGGGTAGCTTTGCGACAGTGTTCGACTTTTTCGCAACTCGCAATCGCTGGCGTTTGTGGATCCTGTCTGCCAATTGCGAACCTGTTCCTCATGATTATCGCCCCACGCGGGAGGGGGAAAAGACAAGATGGAGGGGGATCTCAGTATGGTACTCCGTACATACAGGTTGGTCCGGATGTCAATGGCGACCGGGCCTGGACAAGGGGGTTAGCAGGGATTATTTGATATAATTTTTTATGTGAGTACGGATTACCGAGGGATATGTACGGAGTACGGAGTACTATATTTGCATTGAAAAATAAACCATAACGGTCAGAATAAAAAAAGACTTTTGGCCGCTGTCACTTTGGGGGTCGCTGCGCTGTCGATCCCATCCCGGATAGATATTGACAGGCAAAATAGGTGTTCGCTCACTTTTAATGATTGATCGAGTCCCCCTGCAGGCTCTAGCACACGGTCAGTGCATTAAGACATGGGCTGACTTAAAACCCCACAGGATTTATTTTGATGTGGCGATATGATTGGTCTTAGGTGGGAGTAGCTTTCAATTCTAAACAAATTAAAATTGAGAATTTTATTGCGTTTGGGCAAGTCTGGAAGGAATTCGGCAGATGCAAGGTGGATAGTACTAAGCTACATGTGAGAGATGTACCTTTTACCCTGATTATCGATGTAGAAGGTACTTTGTGAGTTAGTACCAGTGGCAGGTGCCGAAGGTCCATTGTTAAAGTACGGAGTAGACAGGCCAAATTCTCGGAGACAGGAGGGTTTTCCTTGATTTTCCTTATCCTTTCTGTTTTTCTATTTTTATTTCTGCTTTCTTTTCTTTTCTTTTCTTTTCTTTTCTTTTCTTTTCTTTTCTTTTCTTTTCTTTTCTTTTTTGGGAGATCTCAATCTTTGATTTTACTTGAACAAGTACGGAGTAGAAGATAGAAAGAGAGTTAACCATAATATTAGGACAATATTAAGACAAAGATTTAAGAGTTGAAATGTATAAAATCCGAAAATAAATAAAAAAGAAAAAAGAAAAAAACCCAAAGTGAAAAAAACCCCAAAATTAAAGAATTAGAAATACTAGTCCGAAGTACATAGTACGTACTAAGGTAGTATGGAGTACGTACTTATGGTATGATACCCGTCACATTATATCATCATACAATTACATCTCCATACGGGCCCATTACCAGGTGGAGCGTGGATCGTCCCGATCGAGTCCCAGAAGATTCAAGGCCCTTTGAACGTCCAGAGCTATTAGTCCACTTAATTCCCTCTTTTTCCACTTTCTCCCCTTTTGCTTCAAAGCTCTTCACTTTCTATTTTGTATTGCTGCCGGTGGCAATAGCTATACGTTGCGATACTTTGCTATACTTAGCCATTGCATTCTTTCCCTTATATCCCTTTCGCCCTTGCGTTACCTTAATTGGGAATCACTCTCGATTTGCAATTACAGTTTACACCTTGCTGCGGTCAAATAGCACCTGCCTCATCTCCCTTATAGGCATTTGCATTTGCATTATTTATCCATTGATCTCGTTCATCCCTTGATATAGGGACTTGGAATATTCCGGACTCCTTGAAAGGAAGTCTGTTTGGATCTGTTTATAGTCTTTTTTTCGATTACTTGTTAATATTGTTTTCTGTGTTTGTATGTCCAAAGTTTCTAAATCCTTCCCCTCTCCTGGCATTCCAAACCCTCAACCTCCTTGGGCGCATTCCAAACATTCGATCCCTATACACTATACTATCCTTGAGCGCCAATTGACCTAGATTGTGTAGGATCAACCCCAGCCTCTGACGATCCGATTGCTCCCCTCCATCCTTGATTATCCAACGCCACTTGCCTTCGATACCTGTCTTTCTTTTCTGTTGGATTCATTGAACGATGTCCATTGCAACTATCGAATAAACGCCATCGGTCAGTGACCTCAGCGGCTTGGAGAAGGAATTATTCAATTACGGCACCGACAAGATATCGAATCAATGAAGCCACACATCCCCCCGTTAAAGATCTCGAAATCCAATTCGAATTTATCCGAGTCGACCAACGACACCAAATCTATACAGAATCGATTCTATTCCCCCTGGGGTTCATCAGAGATGACCCCTCCGTTAACACCACACGATACCCAGGACACAAACATGGAACAATTGGAGACCCCGAGGCCTGTCTTTCACAACTATCTGCGAGCCTTCTACCCTTTCCACCCGGCTGGCAATGTCTCTCCGTCGACCGTTACACTCCCTCTGGACCAGGGAGACATCATTTTGGTACACTCCGTTCACACCAATGGCTGGGCCGATGGTACATTATTAGATTCTGGGAATCGAGGCTGGTTGCCCACGAATTACTGCGAAGCATACGACCAACCGGCTATGCGTCCTTTGTTGAAGGCCTTGACTGATTTCTGGGATATCATTCGAGGAGGATGCGGGTCATCACTAAAAGATTTTGGAAACCAAGACTTGATGAGAGGCCCTATCGCTGGCGTTCGGTTTCTACTGGTAAGTACCAATTTAGAACCGAGAAGACATCACAAGGCTTATAATTTCTGCAGGAAAAATCAGAATGTCTTACCCGAGAATCACCCCTGGTAAGGAGATTCGATGGACTGCGTAGAATTCGGAAGGCTTTGCTATCTGACCTGTCTTCGCTGGTGAAAACTGCGAAGAAGTTCCAGGAAGTTGCCAATGGCGTCCCGTCGGAAGATGAGGTCGAGGCAATTTTGGATGAGATGCTCCTCAAGGCTTTCAAGATTGTGACGCGAGGAGTTCGATTCCTCGACGTCTGGAATGAGGAGGTTGGCCTGAGCAGGACTATCGCTGAGATGGATGGACCCGGCGAGAGCCTAGGCCAGTACAGCCTGCCGCCGACTCCGGCATCCGAGAATTTCAATTTGGGCGAGAACGAGGGGCCTGATCGATCAGAGTCACGAATGCTGGAATCCCGAATGGAATCGCGAATGGAGTCGCGGCAGATGAGCCATAGCCGCATGGATATGAGTCGGTCATCGATGCGCACTGAGGTGGTTGATAACAGACCGGTCTCTGTCGCTACGAAACGGGTTTCTATATCCCACCGCATGTCGGTGTCTGGTCCTTCTACTGCTATCAGTGCTCAGAATCTGGCATCCGAACGCCTAGGAACGACATATGATGCCTTCCTCGGCGTGCTTGGCTCGTTCATCGGGTTGCACATGCAGTCCCGCTCCTCGACGGAGTTAGTTGTCACTACCCGGCAGGCTGTCCAGTCGTGTGGGCAATTACTGAATGTCGTTGAGTTAGTGTGCGAGCATGATACACATCGTAGCGTGTTCCTCGAACAGGCGAGAGAGTCAATGTGTGAGAGACTCTCCGAGCTTGTTCACGCTGCACGCGACGTGTTCCGCCCCGCACACCTCCCAGATGATGATCTTGTCTTCATGCCAGACCAAGGGAAACGCCTTGTGGAAGCTGCAACTGACTGTGTGCGAGCAGCTGGAAACTGTTTGGCGAAGGCTCGCCTAGTGCTTGAGCAAATTGGTGATCTCGAGCTTGACCCTGAAGAGTCCGAACAGATGGGACAGGGCTTTTCTGGCGTTGCCTCTCCTCAAGATGAATCCGAGACTCCTGTAGAACAGGAGCGAAAGCTGTCACTCCGCCTTCCCCCACCCCCTCTTCAGATTCCTAGCGCCACATACTCTCCCCCAACACCTGCTCTCACCGACGCTACAACACCTTCATCCTTCCAGTCCCATCTCACAAATTCTCCCGCCAACGTTAGCGCACTTTCCTCTCTACCCAATTCTGCCATCCTCCCCACTCATCTCGAGAACATCTCTTCCTTCTCCTCCACCGACAGCTACCGTGAAAGTCATCCCAAGTCTGAATTCGGCGAATCATTTGGCCGTGGAGTTACAAGCAATGGTAGCAGCTTCACATATAACAGCCACGCACGTGACTCCGAAATGAGTGGTGTCTCGCAAACCTCGACTCGGGCTACCTCACCTGATATTGGAGGTAGCTTGCAGGGGAGCTTCACGGTTCACTCACTGAAGGAAAGTATGAGCTACTCGACCCTTGCCGAGGAAAACGAGGAGACCGAGGCCAACATCCTGGAAAAGACTTACGCACACGAACTGATCTACAAGGAAGGGTCGGTGATGGGTGGCAGTCTCCGTGCTCTTATTGAGAAGCTGACTGCTCACCAATCCACCCCCGATGCTATGTTTGTCTCAACCTTCTACCTCACCTTCCGCCTCTTTGCCTCGCCTCTCGAGTTTGCCGAGGCCCTCGCTGAACGCTTCGAGTACATTGGTGACACACCCCACGCCGCCGGACCCGTCCGTCTCCGCGTATACAACATCTTTAAGGGCTGGCTTGAGTCCCACTGGCGCCACGATCGTGACAACACGGCCCTAGATTTCATTGTCAACTTCGCAAGCACACGACTTATCGTCGATCTCCCCACCGCTGGTAAGCGGTTGCTTGAATTGGCTAGCAAGGTGTCCGCAGTCGGCGGCCCTCTTGTCCCTCGCTTAGTTTCTTCCATGGGCAAGACCAATACTTCCATTGCCCAATACGTTCACCCAGATACCCCCCTACCTCCTGCAGTCCTTGGCAAGAAGGAGCACAACTTGCTCAAGCAATGGAAGAACGGCGAAGCCTCAATAACAATTCTCGACTTCGACCCACTTGAGCTTGCCCGTCAGCTCACCATCAAAGAGTCGCGTATTTTCTGCTCGATTCTTCCTGAGGAACTCCTGGACACGGAATGGACCAAAAAGACAGGATCGTTGGCTGTGAATGTTCGCGCCATGTCAACTCTGTCGACTGATCTTGCCAACCTCGTTTCTGACTCCATTCTTTACCTCGAGGAGCCCAAGAAGCGTGCCGCTACGATCAAGCACTGGGTTAAGATTGCGACCAAATGTCTAGAGTTGAACAACTATGACTCCCTCATGGCAATTATCTGCTCATTGAACTCGTCTACGATCTCTCGGCTAAAGAAGACCTGGGACATCGTGTCGCAAAAGACTAAGACTGCCCTTGAGCAGCTCCGCGGCATCGTGGATGTTTCTCGCAACTACGCAGTCCTCCGCCAGCGCCTTCAGAACCACGTTCCACCGTGCCTCCCATTCGTCGGTACCTACCTCACTGACCTCACTTTTGTCGACCACGGCAACCAATCTCTCCGTACCCTCTGCACCGATGACAGTGAAATGGCGGTCATCAACTTCGACAAGCACATGAAGACAGCTCGTATCATCAGTGAACTCCAAAGGTTCCAGATTCCCTACCGTTTAACCGAAGTTCCGGAGCTACAGGCCTGGATGCAAAATGAGTTCGTGCGCGTGCGCTCAAATGGCGAAACAATCGCACAGAACTTCTACCGCCGCTCTCTAGTTCTTGAGCCCAAAGAACCGTCCCGTAGCGGAACTACCCTTCAGTCCCAGACCTCCCAGTCCGAGTCGGTTCCTTCTATGCTCGACAATGCTAAGGACAAGTTTGACTTCCTCTCATGGACCACCCAGTCCAAGGCGAAATCCGTCACGACACACTGATAAATCACTCCCTACCACATCATCACCTATACCATCCTTCGCAACCTAATGACTGATGACCTCTTCTTATTCCCGACTTACTGTTGTTCTAATCGGCATCATCCTCACCATTCGTTGTTCTACTATGCATACTCGCATCATCTTTCTCGAACACTTTTTATTGCTATCTGTGAATATCCCATCATTCTTCCTTTACCTATTTACTTGTTTTTATTCTTGGGCGGTATTTTGTGTTTTGTGTTTTGCAATTTCTCTTTCGAGAAATGTAGCATTTGAAAAGCGTCTATGTATGGAACGGGGCCCGGGACTACCCACATGGAGTTTACCAAAGGCCTTGCTCTGTTTATGTGATTTGTTTAATTTCTTCCTTGTCTGGTCTGTTCTTATTTCGGCTGGGAATGGGGAAACAAGGACAGGTGCACTGGAAAAAGGATTGTTATCTGTCCACTGGGCGTTTCCTACATCGGATACCCTCTAGACAATATTTTTGCCTCACGGCCTCTGTACAGGAGCATCTCTTAAAAGCTGCCTGGAATGCAAAATACGCTTTAATCTTAACCGTTTCTTCTCTGACAATCGTAACCGTAACTCTGTACCTGCCTATAATATCAATATGTGGGTTTTCACCCAAGTGAGATACGCATTAAAGAACCTAAGCTGTGATTGATGCCTTGCCCCGGATTTTGCTTTGATACTTCTGCCCGAATACTGATATCTGCATATCAAAAACCAACCGAATCCTACCCCAATGATTCTTAGATAAAACCTCACACACCAGCGAAAGGCTAACGTACCAGCGAAAGTCCACCATTAACAGGCACCAACTGACCCGTGATCCAGCGCGAAGCATCCGAAACCAAAAACGCAAGAACAGGAACCAAGTCAATCTCCACATCCCCAAACTTCTCCCCAAGACAAACCCGATCATTCATGAAAACATCATGACCGACAACACTCTCCGCCTCAAGATTCTCACGATAGCCATCAATCATGGGTGTCCAAACAGCCGGTAGAACCGCATTAACACGAATCCCATACTTGCCCCATTCACGCGCAACAGCCCTCGTAAAGCTCTGCACGGCACCCTTCGAAGCAGCATAGTGAGCCAGAAGCGGCAGCGGCTCGGACGCAAGATCAGAGCCGAAGTTCAGGATCGTGCCGCCCCGAGTCTTGAGATAGGGAAAGACGGCCTGGTTCATGAAGATCGTTCCTTTGATATTAACATCCAGCATGTGGTCCAGCTCGCTCTCGGCGATGGTTTCTGCTGCATCTTGGTGGATGTGGCCCGCTGCATGGACTAAACTGTCTAGTCCACCGAGGAACCGGACTGCAGCTTCCACGACGGCATTGCACTCGGATCCGACTGTTACGTCGAGGTTTTGGTACTTGATTTTGGAGTTGGGGTTTTGAGCGGAGATTTCAGACGCCACGCTTTGGCCGATGTCGTCTTGTATGTCACATATCACCATGTGCACGCCGTGTGCGGCGAAGACTTCGGCGGTTGCTTTGCCGATTCCGGAGGCGCAGCCTGTTATCAGGACGCGCTTGCTGGTGATTGAGGGGAGTATATGGCAGGCTGTTTCCTCTTGAGGACAGTCGCCGTGGGGGGTTTTGGGACACATTTTTGATTGGGATTATTGTAGATGATGGAATTGGTTCTTTGTGCTGTTGGTTCTGGACTAATTCTATAACTATAGACACCCTTTTATGCTCGATTTAATATGTTTCGTATGGATTAAGACGATTCTAATTCCGGCTAAATCATGTACACCCCGAGTTTAGGGCTGAGATTTATAGACTGAGAATTCCATTGGAGGGACAATAAGGAGGGGATACAGCAATGCTTGCTAAGAGTACAGAAGCCTTGTGAGTTAAGAATTCTAGATCAAATGAGTAGAGTTCATATTGATGTTGATACAAGGATAGTCAGCGGCTTATGCGGCCTTGTGGCGTCTTTTATAGTCTTTTTGTATTGATGTTTTTTTGATAGATAATTTGCTCACCTTTGTGATTTAGGAATACAACATTCTGGTATTTGCATCTTTCTATCAATAGAAGGTTTAGTGGAGGGAAATACTACACAAGAACCAAACCCACTGCGATGATGAGATAGTCATCAACCCTTGAAATCGTTGTGTTAGGGCTGAATTTTGTGCCACCTAATTAGCTTCCCTGTGGACCTATATCCAGAGACAGACGTACAATAATCCATTGCCTTGGGGTATCACCAAAATGGTAGAAAGCATGAATAGCTGTTCATTCAAAGTCGTCATGATTTCTCTACCACGCGGTTGATCCTTGCCGATTCATCGTCCTTTCGGAATATTGACTTTGTCCCACTGGAAGTCCGAGCTGAGGTTGTTCTATAAGGTTCATTGTTTTGAAAAATCGGAATGTTTAAACATACAGTCACAATCATGAGCCCTAGTGACACCTGGGCAGTAAACGTAATAATAGCTCTAGTAGAACTTTCTTAGATTGGGATTGATGAAAGATATGCAGTGTGCGATTGTTCATAAGAAAGAGAAGACTAAAATACCGCAACATTCTAGTTCGAGCCCGTAGATCTTATTCCCGTATATCTTATTCACTGTTGCTCTACCACCATGCCCAAAGGCTATTGCCAGACACCAAGGGTAAAACAAGTAAAGGGGATAATATTGTTGGAATAAGTGCACCCCAAAAGAGGGGTTTGACTATGAGTTCTTGACAAGTGACCTACCCAATCAAAGTTCGAGAGTTCTAAAACAAAATGTGATTTTATACGATTCACAAAGTGCCCGAGTCCAATTCGAAGGTTGCTATACTAGGCCATACATACGTGTGTATCTAGCTTTGTATTGTGTTTTATAACTCGATTATATTCGTACCATACCATAGTACAATGCTGTTTAAGACTGTGTAAGCCAGTCACAGTCGCAATGTCATTTTTATTACCACTTTTCTCAGTGGCTAGCTGATCCTTGCATGAACCCCTCCGCCAGCCTTGGAACTCTACGGAGGATTTTCTTCACAATCGACGATACTTATTCATGCAAGGGATATACCCCAAGAAGCTCAATCTTGAATACAAGAGAGCCCCTCAATTGTATCTTTCAGCCGAGAGATTGCTGCCATTGAGGTATTTGAATAATGCGACTGCCTACACTCTGTAAGCGCCAAACCCATGCAAGCCCAGGACAATTTGAAATTTGTCGACCTCCCTGCACGATCTATCTGGTTGAGGTGGTTTTATGCAAGAATATGAAATCCATCAGGCTTACGGAGTGCAGAGTACTTCGTAGTATGCAAAGTGTCGAGCTGCACCTCGCTAAATATCACCATATCACATATAGGCTTGAAAGAAACACCCAAGAACCTGTTTATTTCAATGACAGTTTGTTTTATGATGTATTGAAAAGATAAGGTGGTATCCTGTTTGTCAATTTGAGGTGGAGGGGAAATGTGACCTGTCAAGACGGGTGAAACCTACAAACCCGGTTTGAGCACTCATGTCGGAGGCCAGTATGGACGAGGGGCTTCATGTCAATTGATTCTAGAGCCTGGACCTATATTGTAAGAATGTTAGGCCGAAACAGGCGGAGAATCATCCCGATGTCGCCGAGTCCGTGTCTTGTTAGCCTGCAGTCTACGAACCCCCCAAAAAGAACTCGAGAATGCACGGAATGACTGCCAAACACAAGTTGGCTTAGATGCGGGTTTGAATGTTTGGCAACACTTGATTGATTTATCACCTAATGTACACATTTCCCTTCTCATTACCGAAATTCCCAAACTTCCTATATGAGCACCTTGGAGCTAAACCAACTTATGTTACATAACGTGTTTTGAACGCCTCCACGAAATCTAAACTCATGCCGTCGTAATAATCATAGGTAGATGCTCTGGTATCCAAGTCTAGCGGTAGTGAAACAGCAGTCTCAGAGAGGTATCGTAAATCAAGTATAGGGATCATTGAAGGGCGGCCATGGGCGCATTGAAACGGGAAGGCACAACGGGCCAGTCTGGAGACTAAGGCCTGGCACTCTTCGATGTTCAGCGGGTCATTGAACATGATGGAAGTTCGGCAAGCGCGGGAGTTGAGAAGGTCTACGATGCCTTGAGGGCATCCATTCATCTTTTGAACCCATGAGCGTGAGGCGTATGATGTCGAGGTTTCTTTGTGTGCCACATTATCGTTGTCTGACAGGTCGAGATCCTGGTCGGCATCTTGCGTTTCAAATGTTTTCTTCAACTGAAACGGCTTCCTGCCATCTTCCTCACTTGACCAGATCTCGCGCCTCATCAAGTCAGTCAACACATGAGGCTCGAGCCGACAGCGTTCGGCTATTAAGATAGGAAGAGTATGCACGGTGATCAAAACGGTGGATTTGGTCTGGCCTTGTGTCACATACTCAATACCCCAGTCTGAGAAGAGACCCGTATATTTTTGAAAGAGATCACCCTCCGTAGAAGAAACTTCGAATGCCAAAGAACCGACTTGGACAGTCCGCACTCGATGACCCGACTCCAAATTTTCACCTTGCCCAGCAGAGAGGAACATCTCTCTAAACAACAGTTCAATTCGACATCGCTCATCGGCTGCGTGCTGATCAATCAAGAGCAGAACATCGTTCGATGGTCCCACACAATTGAGAATGACAGGGGCCGTATGGACTTTAGCTAATATGAACTTTTTGTCCACTTGTGCTATCACTTCGGCAGTCTCGAGCACACGACGTCGAAGTTTGCCTCGATATTTGGCGACCTGCGCTGTATCAAGCGATCCAATACCCTTAAAGCAGTCGTGCGAAGAAGTAGTTGTATTCTGCTGACCGGCGGATTCTGCGCCTAGATTTGGTATTGGCGTTTCTGTTCGGCTGAAGGAAGGATTGTCCCATGCTCCCAACAGGTTTTCCATCCAAAAAGTTTGCGTTGGATGCTTGGACGAGGTATCAACACATTCAGTGGGAGAACGCTGGGTAGCTAATGACTTCCGAGAGTTCATTGTTTGGCCCGTTCGAGGGTTGATCATATAGGCCAACTTGGTGTGTGGATCGATCCAGTTGATCATCTTGTCTGATGGCGAATCTCCAGGCAAATCCTCTGTTCTGTTCCTGTCCCCATCAGAGACACTCTGATTCGGGGAATTTGGAAGAGTTGTGCCATCATCTCGGCGGGTGGGCCTATTTTTAGGGAGGATCGGCAAGGAACTCTCACCCTGCATTATATCAGGAGCCGCATGAGAACGCCGAGGCGGTCGATGGGTTGGAGAATGTCCTTTGATGTCCTTAGCTGTTTTTACCCTGGACCAGTTGGCGAAACTTTGGCTAGAGTTCACAGACTGGGTTCTTGGGAATGAGGGGATTTTCAGATGACCGCTAAACGCCTCTTCGGTGCTCGAAACCGGCCGGCCTTGTTTTAGGGGACCACGAGAACTTCCAGCTGCTTTAGAGACTTTGGAACGGATGATCTGGGTTTGGTCTGATGATGAGGTCTGTTGCTTGCCGTTACGAGGACGGAGATTGTGTTGCCTGAGAAACTCATAGACCATAGCCCCAAGCACATCAACTATGCGTTGAACAGATTTGGCAGATTCTGGGAGATGCTCAGATCCATCATCATCCAATTGTATAATAGCGTTTGTGTCAATGCGGATGTAAAACATTGGCCACTTATTGACGGGCTTTGCCCAGCTTCGAGTGCTTGCATTACTTGGGGCATCAATTTGATTCACCAAAGATGCAGGATGTGTGACAGAGCTTCTGCCAGACATGGCTCCAGCATTACTGAAATCCGACGAAGCAAATAGCCGGTTCACTTCGTTATACAGAACATTCGAGCTATTGTGCGACAGCACGGGTACTTTCCCTAAAGAGATGAACTGAATTTTCCGAGTTGGACTGGGTTGGAGAGATATTGCTCCCTGAATTATGAGGCCAGAAACTGATGCTGAGATTTCATGCCAATTATCGAGATCTTGGGGTGTGATAAGCCCAGATTGTGTGAGAATTGACCCGATACGTTTGAGATCAAACTCCCTCTGAACATGAGCGATGCATGACTCGGGGATGGATGCAGTTCCGAGACGAATGGACATCCGTTTGTTTCTTTCTACATCGAGGAAGACTAGTTTTGAGAATTGAGGATTGGCCAAAAGGAGAGACACCAGGGAGTTCCTTAGATAGTCCCACTCTCGTTCTAGCTCGTCCGGCCGCTGAAGAGTGAGAGCTCGACTCTTAACGCGAACTGGCATGTTCCCAAAAAGGTCATTGACAGTCACAGAGGTGCCATGGCCGGCAGAGCGAAGCACATGATGTGGCGGTGCAGGGGTTAGCCGAGCCATAGGCGTCGAATGATGGAGTATGATTGAGTTTGTGCACCCATGACGAATGTGACAAGAAGTCACAGTAAGCAGAGACAGCGAGGCCAGGGAAGCCAAGAACAAGCCCCGATGGCCATACAAGCCACTCAGGTTGAATTTGGATGTATCTATTGCATATGTCAGTCACACATTCCAATCAGAAGGTTGGGAGACATGCGGTGAGGCTTGCCCAGCCCTCCTGCAGCTTCGAACTCGACCGGAGGAATTCCATCGCCATCGTCTTCAACTATACAGCCACCACGTTTGAAATCAACAGTGACAAAGACGGTATGTGCATTGGCATCCAAAGAATTTTTGACTAGCTCCAAAATGACACCAGTCAGATGCACAATGGATGTAGATGATTTGATCTTTGCAATCACATCTGAAGGTAGCGCTCGTATTCTTGACTGAGGAGGAGGCATTGACGCAGTTATTTGTATTCACCGGGGCATTGCGCCACTAGATGCAAGAAAGATCCCAAAATGGATTTTGGGAGCACGATTATAAATACGCGTTTCAATCATGATCACATGTCATTTTCGCTGTTAGAGGCCAATATGTATCAATGATCCATGAGGGAATAAAACGTCCAGAATGTTGACAGTAAGTCAAATAGAAGTGAAGAGGCAACATGGAGGCAGGCACATGACGTGTACGGATAAACAGTCTCCCCGCCCGCTGCCCCATCTGCCTCGGCGCGGCTCAATCCCCAGGGCATTACTCCCTTGCCTACCTTTGACTTTCCGCAAGCCAGAGTGGATAGTGACTAGGCTGCCTCTTCAAGCTAGAATGGCTACTGCTGATGGTCCTGCTAGGGTGCATGGTAAGTACAGATTGTGCCTGTTGGCCCCTATGAACCGCTGCTAAGGGATTCATACAAAACAGACCGGAATGCACGTCGCCGTCCATTCTCAAACTGGGTGAAACGCCTAGCGAACCTTAAGAGCTCCTCCGACTCTACTACAAATCGATGGTCCAATAAGCGCTACACGGGTACCAAGAGCAAGAAGAGCGATCAAGAAAACAACCCATACCCACTCTCTGGAACCATCAACCGTGACACAGGGACTCAGACACCGACCGACTCATACACAGATGATCATTACGATGCAGAATCTCGCTCCAGGAGTGACCCATCTTTGTGTTCGGGTTATGAAAACCCGGCTCCCCGAACAGGCGCAAAATCCGCCGCGCCAACCATTTCGACCAACGGCGACGCCGCATTATCCGAAGCGGCGTATTCCAAGGCTGGTACATTGACGACTGGCACTGAAGGATTTAGCACACATGGAGGAGGAGAGGGCAGCACCTTCTCGTCACCTGCACCTTCAATTCGATCGATGACCACTACCCTGACCACTGTTCACTCGGCTGCACCCTCGACCCAACTGTACAATGCGCAAAATAACCACAATGGACACCACCATGGTAGCTCGACGCAGAGCTCCTCAAACCAGCAGATTCAATTTTCCCACCAATTTCCTTCAACCTCACCCGCTACCGCAGTCCCCTCGCACCTGGTGCCCCAGAGCCATGCGATGACGTACAGCGCTGCAACCGCAAACAATGCCTTGACGGATAACGCCTCTCTTCTCACTCTGGCGAGCTCATCTAAGCGCCGTCGCCGCAACTCCCTGGACACCAATGCATCTGTACGCGGATTGGCTCCATCTTCTGTCTTCGGCGGCAGTCGGGAGAGCCTGCCGCTGAGTGTTCTGAGTGGAAATACGACCGAAGCATCAAATACCTCTGTGTTCAATGCGTCGGGGGTACTGAGCCGACCAAGTATTGTTGGCCTTGCTAGTGCTGAACGTATCAGTGTCTACTCAGCATCCGGAGCAATTCCGCTAGCCAGCACCAATGTGGAGCGGGGCGGCTTGTACACCACTAAGCCAACCGCTGGCGGCGATACTACCAGTATCCGCAGCGGTGTTCACTCGCACAGTCGAAATGACAGCACTGCCGCCAGTGTCGCCGGGGGCATTAGCAGTCCATTAGCCTTGGCTGGTCGCATGAGCCGAAGAAGTTCGGGCTGGGGAGAAATCACCGGCGAGGAGGGCAATGATGGAAAGCCAATTGAGAAAAACGAGGATGAAGCGGCGGCTAAGGATGAAAACGCCTTTCCCTCTGAGCCGCTAAAGGCATGATTCCGCATCGCACGTACCCACATACCTTTACCAGTCACGAACGGTCAGGTATGTTTGAATGAAGTTACGCATGGATAGTTTGGAAGATTGAGCGAAGTAACAGCGATCCTTTACTACATAATGACTTGATGCAAGGTCACCTTTCAAGGACCTAGATATTCTTAATGGTTTGGTGGCGTTTTCTGGGCTGGGACTTTGATACCCTATGCGGTATGGACAAATTCGTTTCTACTCAATCCATATTGCATGCAACTTAGACCTTTCGTGTATCCATTAGACCTTCCCTAGATTCGGCTCCAGGTGATTACTTTGTACATGCGCATATCCTCGATGTATTTGTTGATGTCCACCCATCCCTAGATGGCAAGGCCAATTGGCCCACGGACACACCATTTCATCGGCGCCGGATGACCATGGGCATATCGTACTGATACACGAACCAGGCATTTTGGTACGTCCATTCATGATTGGGGTCCACAGTTGAATCTATATCGAAAATTAGCACCAAGAAGCTGAAAGCCAAGAAACGCCAATAAACCACTCACATCGAACGAGCTGTACAGCGACGCAATCAGCTTTTTTATCTCTAATATAGCGAGATACCGGCCCATGCAAACTCGGCCTCCGCCACCGAAAGATAAGTCGACAGTGTCTTTCATCCGACGCAGGCGAACCTCGAAATTTTCCGGGCTTTCATCCTTGTCCTGCAGCCAGCGGTCCGGATTGAAGTCATCGGCATCGTCTCCGAACACTCCGAAATCACGATTTGTGACAAATGGGTTGATTCCGGCCTTGGTGCCTGCAGGGAGATATCGTCCATCGGGAAGCGTGAATCCGCCCTCTGGAACGATGCGCTCCAAGATCATGGCAACACCAGGGTTGACGCGTAGAGCTTCACGAATGACGGCATCCAAGTACTGCAAGTCGCGGATCTCCTTCCAGGGAGCAGGAGTAGAGATACCGGCAGCTTTGAGTTCGGCGGCGAGTTTGATCATTGCAGTAGGTGACTTGGCTAGGTAGTAAACGGCAGCACGAATGGTAGCTGAGCTCGTATCGCCTCCAGCAAGAATACTCAGCATTAGCCACTTGACGATCTGGTTGTCGTCTACCATGTCAGGGTATGTTTCTTTCAGTTGCACGTATTTGTCGAGCGTGTGGTCGACAGTACCGGCGGACATTTTGTTCTCAGCGAACTGGGCTTGATACTCGGCAACGACCTTAAAGGTGTACAGGACACCTGTCAAGGTGTGCTTGGGCCCGATCCGCTTGATGGGATTCTTGTCAAGGATGTTGTCAATCCATGGAATTTGAGAAACCTAGAGGAAGTGTCAGTCACCACTATTATTCACGCCAAATCGTTGATATCATGGTACTTGCCGGTGCGAAGTATCTAAGGCCAGCAGTGGAATCCATGATTAAATTTTCGACATCCTTCTCCTGGTCAATGAATCCATAGTGCTGACCAAAGCTGTAGTTAGCGGTGACATCCCAGGCGACTACGCGATGAGTTAGCTTTGATCTGCACAGAGTGCCAGGGGGTGCTTGAGAGTATGCTCACAGAAGCCAATCCATTCATCTGCCGGGCAAACCTTTCCTGCGTTATCACCATCGACGAATCTCAGCGCTAGCTTGTCCACAAACTTCGTTATTGTTTCATCAATGAAGGGCTCGTATTCCAGAACCTTAGTCATGGTCCAAAGACTTCGAATAGGTCGGATATTCTGGTCGTGCCAATCTTCATCCTGGGTGTTGAAGAGATTCGACAATCGGTGACCTTCAAGCAGTACATCATTGGGGTGGTACATATCACTCTTTACATGATTACAAGAGGTCAGCACGGTCTATTCTCACATCTAAAGGGCGACATTGACTAGGAGGCGATATATCCAACCTTTTTCCATGGATTGCGAGTGGAGTAAATTGTCCGAATCAGATTTGGATCTGATATGCTCACACAATTAGGCCCGACCTGTACTGCTGTGCCATATTTCCGGTGTAATTGAACATTCTTAAGGTCAATACGTCCACCATATGCGTGAGACGCACGCCAAAAATCAGTGATCTTGGCTAACACCGGACCAGGGATGGATCTCAGACATGAAAAGAACACATCGGAAACCAGCTTTGTCACAACAAGCAGACCCAGAGTAGCCAGGGCCTGAACCCACAGGCTGGAAGGAAGATGGATCATCTCCAACATCATGGCAAATGTAGATTATATCCGCACCCAAAGGTACGTGCAGTCGAGAAGGTTGGCTAAATCGCGTGCCCCTTGATCTTAACAACCCTGGGCCCTAGGGTCTTTAAGGGGCCTTGAGAAGCTGCATCTGTCAATAGTGCTACAGGTCTCACGAAATCCTGGCTATTGGCAGTGCATTGGATTTGGAATCCCGTTGCCGCATTTCGCTTGAGAGCGGGGGCCAGGAGAACAAAGTAAACGGCGGGGAAAAGCGTCGGCAATACTCCAATGATATGGATACTACAGTAAAAC
This sequence comes from Penicillium expansum, assembly GCF_000769745.1. NCBI lineage: Eukaryota > Fungi > Ascomycota > Eurotiomycetes > Eurotiales > Aspergillaceae > Penicillium > Penicillium expansum. The sequence continues at coordinate 572,656 of NW_015971406.1, forward strand.
CTGCATATGTACATATGTATTTATAACGATACCGGATATAACAATAACCCGGTTATGACGATAAAAATCCGGTGCTTGCATTGCTCATGTATCTATGTATATGGCACCTTGATTTAACGATTACCTGTTTATAACGATATTTTTTTAGTGTCTATAATATATCGTTATAGATAGGTTTTAATGTATATCCAAGCGATATCCAAGCGAGATTTAGCGCTCATCTTCTGACGGGGGTGGACGGAATGTGGAGTCGGTAGTTGACTGTCGATGTTCGTGAATGGCTCTTCGATAAACCCAATTTCCTAATTTGACCACAACAATCTTGGACAGCGGCACCGCCCTAGCGGCCGAGGGATTCCAGTGGCTTTTCCACAGCGGGTCTGCCTTGATAATTAGAGAAACGTCGAGGAAAGGTCATGCAAAATGGTGTCTTTGTCAACCTGGCAGATCCACTGCCATGGTTAGCGAGTCTGTGCACAACAGGAGGCTTGTTCAGATCGAGAAGCCCGTAAACCGATCGATTGGATCTTTTCTAGATCCAGATATAACAATTATGCAATTTTCGGACTTCGCCCCGGTGATATTTTATGTTCTTGGGGTGCTTAGTCTACATTTCAGTTTTAGAATATGACATCCTGTTGATAATGCTTAATTTCCCTTGACTCCCAAGCGCTCGTTCTAGTCAACTGTGGCGTCCTTACGTCTGGGAGAATTGAATCTTTAAATTTACGGGTATCCCCCGGACTGCGATTCTGCGCAGCATTGGAAGCCCAGGATGTCGTCTAGCGGGGGTGCACCTCCACCGCTAGAGAGCCAGGCTCCTACGGTAAAGGGTTTGATGTGGACCATGTCGATGGTTCCTTTGATACTCGTTTTGATGCGCTTATATGTGCGAGTATACATGCGAAGAGTGTTTGGTTGGGATTACGGCATTGCAATTGCAGCAATTGTAAAGGACTCTTTTCTTTTCGTAATGGACTGACTTGGACGATCTTACTGACTTGATTCCCCTGGTATTATTGTCTGGTTGCATACGCTGCTGTCTCCCACATTGCTACGAACCTGGGTTTAGGGAAACACCTTGTGATTGTCCAGAAAACCCCAGATAACCTCATCCAGGTGGCACGAAGATAGCCTCGCTATCATTGCTGCATCCATTCCCGCGCTTAAACCTCTCTTAACAAAGATATTCCTTGGCACAAAATCGGACAACTATAACATGATCCCGTATCTACACCTGCCTCCCAACCGCAAGGTCTTCGATAACTCTCAGGGCGAAACGCAAACGGACATTAGACATACGAGTGTTCACAACTTGGGAAGTCAAACAGCGATCCTAGAACCCATGCCCCCAAGGGGGAAAAATAGTAACATGACAACCGAGGTTTCAGTGACATATAATCACGGCTCGTAACGGACTTAGTCGAGGCAGAAATCGAGCTAGGAGTAGCGCTTGACCTTACTAAGGGTTACTAAACACAAATAAAAATTATCTCAATAGACGGTTTCATCTTTTTTTCATGGCCATGGATCTCAGCCCTTATTCTAATCTAAATTGGGACCTGTTTGCAAAATTTTGTGCATTGTACTACATCTTATAATTTAGCATGAATGCCCGGGTGAGTATTTTATTATATACCAGGGATACTAAAGGGAATCGAGTGTATTCTTAAAGTCCCTAAGGGCCAATACTACAATTAAAAGAAATTAAAAGATAAAACCAAACGTAAAACTCGGTCAAGGTATTGAAGAAACTATTATTCACGGACCAAGGGCTTTGTTCAACAATATCTCGAAGATGGCTTCTTCCATAATTGCTGCAAATCTGCTGCACATTACTACACAGCATCATCAATCAAGAGAAGAACACACTACTCACCCCTGACATTTGATATTAGGCCTCATAGCGTTCTCCAGTGTTCTCAATCTCTCGCGCGTCAACCATGGAAAGTTCTCATGATCCCTTATCCTGTTCCACGCTTGGACGGGCGTAATGTACCCATCCAAGTCAAGCCTATCTGCCATCTCAAACAGTTTTTGAAAGACTTCCGCCGAAACCTGCCATCGCGAATCACTATCGAGGGTTGGGGGTGCAAGTTGTAGCAGTGTGCCTTGCATTGACACAGCATGGCCCGAGGGATGTGCGCTTGAGATGTGCGACAGGCATGGTCGTTCCAGTCTCCAAGTTCGTGAGCACAATCAGGAATATTGGCGGAGGATCTGGATACTTACGACAGAACAAAGTCAACTCCTATTTGGAACCATTCTTGCTCGGAAAGCTCATCCAGGCCATTGTCTATTTCATCTTCGGGATTTTCCGTCCTGTTGTTTCTCGTCTTGTTCTTGTCATTATTGTTCTCTGTTTGAGCTGTTATAAACTGGAAGGATGAGGGGTTTGATATAGATGGTGGGCCTTTTTGACCCATCCTGGATGGGGGATGAACGATTTTTCTCATGCTTGTGTCATCCTCTTGCGGGTTGCTGCAGTGTGGATTATATTAACAGATGTGGAATCTAGATGCGAAGGTTTTGTGAAGAGTCATTGCCCCCAGACACGGTTACTTCCGTCAGGTAGGACTTCGGGTTGAACAGTTCCTGTGGAAGGCTGCCTACTGTAAAATAATGTCCCGGGGGATCCCGATGAACCTTTTTTGGGGCTCATCCGTTTCCAAGGTTCCCTCAAAAAGATTATGTTATCGGCGGACGTCTCCGGAGATTGAGTAGACTTATCATTTCTCCTGTAATGCTTCGAGGGAATAGTAGGTCAGTAGGAAGTAAAGCGGAACTGGGACACCCACTACCCACCATTGGACTTGTCCCACTTGCTCACACAGTTTGGCAGAGGTTGCTTTCGGGTTCTTTGTCTCATTTGACACACCTAACAGGAAAGATTTAGTACGAAGATTCAACGGCACGCACGCACTGTTTGTAGTCATTTGGCCAGCCGAGCGAGCAACGTCTCATCGAATTCCATAGAGTGGATTCATATCTCGTAAAATCATACAAATTACCATAAGCATTCATAATTGTTGCAGTGTGACGTCTCGCAGAGTACATAAAAAAATAACCCAAACTCCAACTTCCGGCCGAAGCAACAATCAATCTTCCCTTCAGTCCCAGACTTGGACCCCATATCTCCACCTATACTGAATGACTAAACCTTTTATTATCAGCACCAGTAATAAAACACCAATTCTGTCTGACATTGAATGACTCTCGTTGTGGAGAGTGCGCTAGAACTAACTGCCGATCTTTGGGCCTATAGGATAGCTATCCCTGCGCTAGCTGGCAATGCTGCATAGGACCTTTGTATACCCGCGTCGATCATCTCACTAGCTTAGGTATTTAGCATATCAGTGCAAACTATGCTCATGTTGCACTATCTAGACCTAGGTGCCCAGAGCTCTCATATATGCAACCATCAGATATTGTCTAACCCAGTTTTTGTTCCGTCACTCAAGCTACCTTTCACATCTATATCAGCAATAAGAAAAGGTAACGCCGTCCAGAATTCGTGAAACATTCGGTGAGTTTTATTAGATGGCTCATATTTTTAGCTAAGCTCACTTTAATCGGTGACTTGCTGAATTCCACAAGCTACATTTGTACTTTACATCTACAGTTGCCAAGCTGGGTGCTTAGTTTCAAGTTTTTATTCATATATGATTGTAGTATTTCTTGACTATAATTACATACCTCTATCTTCGATGGCAGGAAGCAACCCGTCTGGGCTGATTGCTGTCCCATGTCAGAACCGAAGTCTAGGTGTAAAATCGAACAGTGACTGAAGAATTTAGGTTTCTTGAGATATATATTGATCTCACCGTCTGTCGATCTGAAGTTTGGAGATAGAATATCCATAGCTACCTCTTGATATGTGTAAGACATACCTTCTCTCCCAAAAAAAACCTAGCTTCTCTGAACCAATAAACATCTGGCTTGGATACGAAGATCAGGTGCATATGCTACAAGCCCAAATAAAGCAGCTGAACTATAATTTCTGTTATCAATGGATCTCTTTTAGTGAATTAGGAAGTAATACGACGTCCAGCCCAAAATATGAAGTGTTTTCTCATCGTACAATTTTACTGTTCCTTCTGCCGCTCCCACTGTGGTGGACTAAAGACTGAGTCTTTTTCTGCTATTCGAGGGTAGGATTTTGTGTTTCGACTCGACCCGGGCTTTGCCTTCTTGCGAATTGGAAGACCTCGTAAAGTCCCCATTTGGGTGTCAGTGCACATTCCTAAGCGGAGCAGAGTCTCATCGATTGTAACAGGCAGATGGTTTGAGCACAGTACTCATCGCAGTCACACCAGGTGAGCCGTCCTGTTTCACGGGTATTAGCCAAGCCACATCAAATGACTCGTCCGTAATATTGTCTCGTGTGCCCGTAGTTGGGAAGGTGTATCGGTCAAATCACCTCCACGGGGCGTGGATGGATCCTCTGTCTGATCCTCCCAACACTGATTGCTCATACCCCATCATTGCATGACTTAAACTAGAATGAAACTTGAGACTATTCCTATAATACACTTTTTGCGAAGCCGAATCGGTTCCCAGTCAGAAGGTAACTAGATATATGTTTCTTCCAACATTTTGTACTGAAAGTCAGACTAATTAAGCCAGACATTTTGATATCTGAGCAGAAAAGCTTCAATTTGGACAAAATATCCAAAATGCCCAAGACGGGTGGTAGTACCGATATTGATATCGAGATCATCGGAACTATTTGTGACTAGACCTCGTGGATATATCTGGATGTTAAGAGTGCTCAACAAGCACTAAAATGCCTTGAACCAGAAAAAAGCGACTTGGCTCGATTTGAAGTGCGAAAGCTAAGATAATTCGAATGTTAGCATAATTGAGTAGAGAAAAATGGCATGATGTTGGGGGAACTATGCCAGCATCATGTTATGGGATCTACAATGTATGCTGTATTAACTAGTGGGGACACCAAGAAAACGATTCCACATGCCATTATGTATGCACATTATATCCACCATTAAAAAAAAGAGTACTCCGTACTGATTATTGTATCAGGTTGGTGATTCCTAATACGTCAAGACATTGACGACTTGGTTTTGTTCCTTAAGCCACAGCCACCAGTGGCCAGTGCACCAGAATAAAGAACGCTAAATCGGAGTCAATTAATTCGGCATTTGAATTTTGGAACCCTTGTAAAAGTCTGTGCTTGAGGAGCAGCAAGGGCCTCATGTGTATACCCCGTCTTAGTATACTTGTACGACAAGGGTCAAAAGAATCCTCCTAATGATCAAATAGCATACAACATCCATGAATAGACACTAAGATAAGATTAAAATGAGGTATGTTGATGAATAATTCGGAGCGAGCTCGGGAAAACCAGGAATAACTTCTGAACACGAAGGGCGTTCCTCCCTTCAAGGGCTGCATTCGACGCTGACCAAGCAGGTAAGGTCCGCCAATCAGCGGTGGCAGACCCCGATTTCGGGCCCCGCCGTTTCGGTGTCCGTTTTGTGGGAGAGCCGCGTTTGTCGCTAGGTTTATTAAAGTACTACTATTTCACAGGAAAATGAGGAGTTGAAGGAGTAATAGAGTAACGCGTAATTCGTGATTCGTGATTCATGCAGGATTCATCTCATATCATACAATTTGTATGCAATAATACCCCATATTGAATTACAAGATCATCGTGGGTTTGCCTAATTCGAATTGGGAACGTGGAACCGACGATTTAAACTCGGTGGGCTCCGATTCTCGGCCTTCGATCAACTTGGTTCTATGATATTGTCTACCATATTTTCATAGAGCGTGGGAAGTGGGAGGAAATAACAGGAGGGAGTAAATGAGAAGAGAAAGGGAATATATATATATATAGTTAGTTGTATAGAATATCCCCAACAGAAACAAAATCCGCCAGTATACGGATCGGGAGGCAAATGAAGCAAGCCCTGGAGGCAAATTGGGGGATTAATCATCATCCACTCCCCCTCCGGCCCCCGGGCTTCCCACCCCCACTGGGCATTGAAAGAAAAAACCCACTTGTGGCCCCAACTTCTCTCTTCCTCTCTCCGGCTTCCATCCATCTTATATCTTCAAAATTTCGATTCACACGGATCGAATTATAGTCACCTCGCAATAGGTGCTTCAACATCCATCGCACTCGCGACGAATCCGCACCGAGCCGCATTCGGCATCTGAGTCACGTCTCTACCGCCTGCGCAACGCGCATTTCCCATAAAGTCCATCGGCATCGAGAAAATCGGTTTCCAGCTTCTGCCTCGACTGATCGTACCGGGAAAACGGGAAATTTTTCACCATGGCCAACTACAATGGGCGTCGCATGCCCAACTTCTCGCAATACCTGGACGACTTGAACGCGATTCCCTCGCCATACGACCAGGCCCAGCAGCAGCAACAGCAGCAGACTACCTTTAACGATGAGGACCTAGCTCTGTTCACCAATACCGAGTTCTTCGAGTTCGACAAATTCACCGACTTCGGTGGTCTGCCTCCATTCTCGCCTGAAGACGAGAAGCACGAGGTCGTCTCAGATCAATCCGCGCAAGATCTGAAGTTCTTGGATTTCCTGAATGGTAAGTGCGGTTGATTTTCGTTGTCTTTCGCATCGCTGGTTGGGTAGTCCCGAGTCTCAGCTGCATGACTTTCCCCTGATCACACCATACCCCGCGCACTTCACAATTGTGTCCTTGGGACCAATATCTACACCCTGCATGTTGTTTCATTGGCTGCCTTTTGAATTCGCTATTCCTGCCTATTGCACGAGTCATGTCTTGGCTTTTTGGCATTTGGGCTTTTTTTTGGCATTTTTGGCGCTTCGTGCGCTTCATACCCTTGATATTATCCCATGTCCTTGCACAGCTTTGACCTCTTTTGAAAACCTGAGCCCTGCATGTCATCCTTCCCGTGGCCCTAGCAGGGTTTTCTCTCACTCAAATTTGACTTTTGTCGTTGGCGTGAATGATCTCCGCTATTACGCCATTTCACGTGATCGGCACCCTTGCTCGGACTCGCACTACTATTCGGGAAACCGAAACCCACGATGTGGATTTTTGGAAATTGAATCAATGCTAATGGTTTTACAGCTGAAGGTCTCAATGGCATGCCCGATTACCAGCCCGACCTTAGCGGCTCCAATGTCCAGGTGCCCATGCACAATGCCCACTTTTCGGGGCTTCCCTCCGTTCCTACTGGGCCTGTGGCTTTAAACCAGGCACCCATTCAGCCTGCGCCAATCAACACCGCCCCGAAGGTCGCCCCGGCCCCATCTGTCACTATGTCGCCTTCCACTCCGATTACCGGCACCAAGCGCAAGAACTCGGCAAACTCAACTCAGGAGAGCGCCGAGGAGGCTGGTCGCCAAATGGCCGAGGAGGACAAGCGCCGCCGTAACACTGCCGCAAGTGCTCGCTTCCGTGTGAAGAAGAAGCAGCGTGAGGCTGCTCTCGAGCAGACCGTCAAGGAGACCACCGACAAGAACGACATTCTTGAGGCTCGCGTGTCTCAGCTCGAGCTGGAGAACCACTGGCTCCGTGGTCTGATCATGGAGAAGAACGGTGCCGACGAGCAGTCTGAGCAAGACATCTCGGATATGTTCAAGAAGTTCTTGGCCTCACAGAAGGCTGATGGCTCAAGTACTTCCGACCTGAAGCGCGGTGTGGGCACTCTTGTATGAAGCATTGCCCAATGCTAAAAGAAGAAGAAAAAAATCATCAAAAAGAAAAAAAAAAGAAACCCCAGTCTTATTTGATTGCCCTGCTACTCTACTCTGCTGCTTCAGGTAGTGACTGTCCTGGGCTATTTTCTGTTAGCTCCACCTCACTATCTTTGCTTTCTTGTTCATAGTGTTCTCTTTTCAGCGATGTTATATTCTTGGTTCCTAGCAGCTAGAGCTACTTCAGATTTTACTATCTGCAGGTCGAGGGGGTGGTGGGTGGATGAGTGACGTCTCTTCACGGCAGTTTTAGTTATTTAGATTCAATTATTTATGTGTTTCGGCCCTCTTTTACGACTGTCCAGCTCACATAAAATATCCAACTAAACCTAACGCCAGGTAAACCCCAGCTTCAATCCACATATTACATCTATAAACTACATGCGATACATATACATCGTAGACCGACATAGCTTGGCATTGATAACGGACCGGTCCACCCGGCAAGCTCCACCACAACCGGTTTTGCAGAATTCGACGAAAGAGAATAGATCATTGTCTCCTCCCATCCCCCGGACTTTTAAACAATGCTAGACTTCCTCAAACGCGCCCTGCGCAAGCCACAAGCAAGTGTGTACGGTCTAGACCATGCCGTCCTCAACATACAGCTCCCACCGCAGAGTATGTGGATGAATATGGGGTACTGGGAGGTAAGTCAACAGAAATAAAGACCTCAACAATTGTCTCGCGCAATTTACCTTATTTGAATCCACATTGACCCACTTCCTAGTACACAACTGATTTCCCAACGGCGTGCCAAGCGCTCCTAGATCAGGTTCTCGCGGCTGCGCTATCAACAGAGAAGGCGTCTAGCGTGAGAATCCTGGATGTTGGGTGTGGGTGTGGTGATCAGTCTTTGCACCTGACGAAGATCTTCAATGGCTCTTCTTCTACATCCCAGTCCAGTTCTGAATCTGGGACCGGGACCGGGTGCGAAGCGGCCCCTCCCCCTATCTCCAGCATTCCATCTGATATTCGATCATCGGAGTCGGGTCTGCGGTTTCGCCATAGCAAGACCAAGCCGGGATCTCTCTCTTCTCTACGCCTAGATTCCTATATCGGGATCACGCTGGAACCAGCGCAGGCCGCGCTCGGCTCAAGTCGCATTCATCATATGCAGCGAGAGAGCGAGGACTTTATACAAGCAGATATTTTTTGCGCAGACGCCGCAGTCCCCAACTCTTGGACTGGGGAGTTAAAGAAATCAATTACAGCTTTTGAAGACGCGTCAACCAAACCAAATGGAAATGGAACTGGAAATGGAGCTGGAAATGAAGATACATCTACATGGCTCCTAGCGCTGGACACAATATACCACTTCCGCCCATCGCGCCTTCCTCTCCTGACCTATGCACACAACACCCTCAACGCCTCATTCATGGCATTCGACTTGATACTATCCAACAGTATAACTTGGTACGAAAAGATCCTCCTCCGACTCGTGTGCTGGGCAACGAACTCGCCATTTGGGAATTTCATTACCGAGAAGGAATATGTGGAGTTGCTTGGTACGGCTGGGTATGATCCTGCTTTTATTGAGATCCGAGATGTCTCGCAGTACGTTTTTGGCGGGTTAGCGGGGTTCATTGAGCGCAGGATCGAGGAGGCGAGGCCGTTTGGAATTAAATTGGGCAAGTTTCGCGGGGCCAAGTTGGTTTTTGGGTGGTGGGCTNAAATTGGGCAAGTTTCGCGGGGCCAAGTTGGTTTTTGGGTGGTGGGCTAAGGGGAGAATTGTCAGAGGTGTTGTCGTTGTTGCGAGGAAGGAGTGAGCGCTTAAAGGGCTGTCTTGTGTGTCAGTATTATATTAGCTGAGTGCGAATCAGGTCTCAACCCAAAAGGTGACCTTTTCACCCATTTCGTAGTAAGCTGTGATGTATATTGCCTAGAAGAAAGGACATGCCCAACCGATCCCCTCCTACATAATGCCAGATAAAGGAAATAGAGGAAAGCGACCCTTGTTCTGACTAGACAGCCCTACAAAGCTAGAAATAGCCCACCTTTTTCTATTTTTCCGAGCTTGCGTTGCCAATAAATCAATAAATTATGCCATTATATCTTTGTATGCAGATAGATTGAGTTGCCTATCTAAAGGGGAGCCCTTAGGGTTTCACCTAACTAATTTCTCTAGCAACAGACAGCTCACCGGGTCCAACTGAATCAGCCGAAACCTCATGGACAGCTTTTGAGTCAGCATGAGCAATCGGAGCTTCTTCGCAAATTTCTAGCAATAGCTCCTTAACCTCTGCCCAAAGACCCCAAGAATGTGTCAAACTGACCAGGACTACGCCACCCTGGTATCCTACCTTGCTTCTCGTATGTTGTAGCATACCGATACTGACCATCAACTTAGACTTTACATTTTCCAATGTCTTCGTGGATCTACACACATCGAGGATAACATCCATTATCGACTGGTAACACGCGGTCATCGTTCCATTATCCCTTATTGCTAGACATCCCAAAATGTTCCAACACTCTCCACCGACCAGTCTTGAAACCCTGGAACCAGGAACCCAATCACTTGGATATGCCAAGATGAACCCCTAGGAAACAAGCTGAGATTGACTATCACCTTCTGATAAGCTACGTATCGTATCAATAACGCGTTTCCAATAGCACAGTCAACAAACACACCTGAGAGCTCTGCGCGACCCGCTAGTCTTCCTACGCCAGTAGCTTGTGGAATATTCCGGGCGCCAATGGTGGGGAGACCTAACAACGCTGCGCGGCGCGCTGATGTATCCGAATGATACTTTGGGATGAAGTTCCTGGCAGAAATTTCTCTCCAGAATCTCCTATTCGATTCTCAGAAGAGGTAGTTGAAAATTATGAGAAGACCAAAGAGTGATGGGCAACATCGGGCTTAATCGTCAATGCCTGGCGTGACGAGGTCCAGATTTCAGAAAATGGCTAAGGGCATAATGACTTGTATGACCATGCTGTTGAGATAAAAAAGTCTTCGGGGTTGGAATTAACAGAAGGTTGTACGGAAGAGGAGCTCAAAAGACTTGAGCAAGGGTGGCCGTTCCAAGATCCATGAAGTCTGATGCATTTTTAATTGCTCCGCGGAGTCCGTAAGTATACATAGAAAAGTTGTCTGCGCAAAGTATGCTTTTTACCGCTTGTTTTCAAAGGTTATAGACATTTTAAGCCGGTTCGCCTATATCCTAGCTACAACACCAACAAGGACAAAGTCTTTAGAAAAAATGACTTCTAAAATGAGTTTGAGAAAAAAGACTGCCAAAAAAGACGCCACAATGTCGCATAAGCGGCCGACTATTCTTGTAGATTTATAATTCAGAAGAATTCACTCTCCGCCAATCCTTCGATTTTAATGCGGTGTGTACTCCCGAGATCCATCCGGAGTATATAGTGGGTGCTACATGGTGGAGCAATATAGATGCCTAATCTCCACTCCAGCCTTGAAGGGCATATGGTACGATGTACTTGTTGTTCTTGTATTGATATACAACATAGTAGCTGTTGAGTCATATATCATATAAAAGTATTCCGTATGTTTATAATCAATGTCCTTAATATAGTAATGAAAAACATGCAACACATGCAAAACATGTAAAACATGTGCAAGCCTCCCGCGTGGCGGGCTGATTCATGATGACGTACTTGGTAGAGAGCCGGCACCTGACTCCGGAGCTGTGGGCGGAAAGTCATCTGGTTGGCTATTCACTTTTACAAGTTCTCGATATCTCATAACTAATCTACTCGATATAGTGTCCTAATATCCTAATATCCTAATTAATAATTACTTAGGAAGCTTCTCATGCTAACTTCCGTTTTAGCCGATAAGTTCGGCAGTTTATTCAAAGCTGAAGCCGCTAAGTGGTGGGTCTAGACGATCATAGTTGCATTCGGCGTTCCTTTTTTTTCGAGCAAATTTTTATAAACAAGTTGCCCGCGCTTAGATGGCGAAAAAAAGATTTTTTTTCCCTACATATTTCAGGCACCCGGTACCTTTCCGATCTTTCTGACAGTCCCAGCGGGGGAAAAAAAGAGACTGCAGCTAAGAAGATCTGTAATCGAATATCATCCCCGAATTGATCAGCGGTCACCATTGGCAATATGGCCGATCACCTGCCTGAGGCCGAAGGGTCACATCTATCGAGCGAAAAGCCACAACACTCAGCTGAGCTAGAGAGACACACTACGTCAGACTCCATCGGGTCCTCAACTGGCTCGAGCATCTCGTCTGTCTATGACCCACAGGTGCATAGGCTACAATCGCGGAATACAGAGATCGATTTGGAACGTCATCGGACTGGGACCTCGATAGCATTGAGCAGGACTGAGACGCAACGCGCCCAACATGCGCTCACCGTGGGTGAGAGTCTTCGGTCGCGACCGTCGCGCGCTCCATTGCCAGCTTTCGGTGCGGGCAAGCCCTACCCTCCACCTCTCCCTTCACGGGAGGATTACGTTGTGGAGTTCGATGGGCCAGATGACCCGTTATACCCGCTGAACTGGCCTATCAAGAAGAAGTGAGTCGTTTCACCATGAAGGTCTATATCCTACTGCGCATTCAATGGGCAGCGGTTATACTCCGATACTAATTTGTCCAATTCAGATGCTACATCAGCGCCATCCTCGCCTTCACCAGTATTTGCTCCACCTTCGATTCCGCCGTTTTTAGTTCTTCATCTAGCCATGTCTCGAGTCACTTCGGCGTCGGCCTTGAAGTCGCCATCCTCTCCAGCTCTCTATACATCGTCGGCTACGCCTCAGGTCCCTTGATCTGGGCTCCCCTATCCGAACTCCAGGGCCGTCGTATTCCCATTATTATCGCCATGTTCGGATTTGGCGTCTTCAATATCGCAGTGGCAGTCTCAAAGGACCTGCAAACACTCCTAATTTCCCGATTCTTCTGTGGTATCTTCGGCAGTTGTCCCTTGGCAGTTGTGGCTGCTGTGTTCTCTGATATCTGGGACAACCGCACCCGTGGTGTTGCCATTGCCATGTTCTCTTCGACGGTGTTCCTGGGCCCTCTCCTGGCACCTTTCATCGGAGGATTTATCAACATGTCCTATCTCGGCTGGCGCTGGACCGCCTATATCCCCGCGATTATGGGCTTCGCCGCTTTCCTCATGAACATTTTCTTCCTGAAGGAGTCATACCCACCTGTTGTCCTGGTGGCCAAGGCCTCAGAGCTACGTCGCCGGACCAAGAACTGGGGAATCCATGCGAAGCAAGAGGAAATCGAGGTCGATCTTCGAGAGCTAATCGTAAACAACTTCTCTCGCCCGCTTCGACTGCTGTTTAACGAGCCGTTGATCCTAGCTGTCACCATCTACCTGAGCTTTATCTACGGGTTGCTCTATTGCTTCTTGACCGCATACACTCTGGTATTCCAGGGTGTTTACGGCATGAACGCTGGTGTCGGAGGTCTCCCACTTTTCGGCATGGTGGCGGGCCTGTTCATCGCCGCAGCTTACATCATTATCACTAGCAGGGCCTACAATAAGAAACTCGACATGAACGGTGGTATCCCTATCCCTGAGTGGCGTCTCCCTCCCGTGATAGCCGGTGGTGCTCTCTTCGCTGCTGGGCTCTTCTGGTTTGGATGGACTGGCTTCAATGGTACCATCCATTGGATCGTGCCCACCCTGAGTGGCCTATTTACTGGATTTGGCCTTCTCATCATCTTCATCCAACTGTTCAATTATCTGATTGACACATATCTTATGTTGTATGTTATCCTCTCTGTTCCTGCAAACATTCAAGGGCTTATTTAACTTACTATCTACAGCGCCGCATCAGCTATCGCAGCAAACACGTTTTGTCGCTCAATGGTGGCAGCCAGCTTCCCGCTTTTCTCACGCCAGATGTTCAATGGCATGGGTATCCAGTGGGCTGCAACGCTTCTTGGATGCGTTGCAGCCGTCCTTGTTCCGATTCCCATTGGATTTTACTTCTTCGGCAGGAGACTGAGAATGAAGAGCAAGTTCGCGCCATTTTATGAAGCTGTCCAGGAAGGGCACGCGGCTGAGGAGGTCGAAGAACAGGCGGAGGGTACCGTGCACCGGCAATGAACATATGATCGGCCTTGTTTCTGTACATAATCATATTTCCATTAGGAAAGTAATTATTAAAAGTCAATATTTTAGCGGTTATGTTTCTGCATCTTTCAGAAGCGACATTGATTCCAACGTCTTCAATTGTGAGCATGGTAGTACCTAGTACATCAGCACTGTTTTCTCTATAGGCCTTGTCTCAATTTGTGTAGACATATGGAACGATAATGCTATTGTTTGCACGGAGTCGAGCCATTCTTTTTGCTAGCAGATTATGGAATCGATTCAATTCACGCCCCTACTTTTTCTATACTCGTCTCTGTCCTTTTTAGTGACAGACCGTTACGCAAAAGTAACATTTCAGCGGGGGATCAAACAATGCTGGCATTACTCCCATTAAAGGCAGCTGCTATTGACATTATATCTCAACTGCAGTTAAGTGAATGTTATATTTGCGTTCGACGCATTGATCTTAGAATTGGGGTGTAAGCTCCTGCATTTGACAAGACTGCTGGCTTATAAAGCAGTTCTGGATCCAACCCAACTTGCTCGGACTATCTATTGGGTAACAGGTAACACGAAGCTTTGCCAGTGGCAGGTTCGGTCTGTAACTCATGTTAGACAAAATCATTATCTGTAACTGTCACACTTAACGTGATATTAGGTAGCATACGGATCTGACTTGGTTCCAGAAGAATTTCGACCTAGCTATATCTGGCTATCAAATATATAAAAAACCGTGTATTTTAACTGGGGAGAAATTACATTCAAATTAATACTAGTTCACTATAAACCAAATTTTTTTACATAAATCGCCCGCATTCTCAAGTTCACGAGGCATATGTATTAAGGCTTCAAGAAGGTGATGAGCCGAGTAACACACGCAGCAAAAGACACCCCGATTGTATTTTTTTTAATCCCTTACACACCACTTTAACCGTAGCTTTGTGCATCATAGTATGGCAGTTGCCTCGATATAAGGTCTATTTTTTTATCGTATATTCTTATCTCATCTAGTCATATTGACTATCACAAGATGTCGCTCTCTGTACAGATGCTTGCCTTTCTTCTGTTAGGTTAGAACCTCTCGAATTTTGACGGGTGACACATATGTACTAGGTTCTAACTTTTGACCAGGAGCTCTCAGTCATGTCAAAGCCAACCCGGTGAACGCATCTAATGTCACCTCTCTTGACATACATAGTCCACAGCGAAATGTTACCTATTGTGTCCCCTGGATTCCGAATGTGAGTTGGATCATGCGCAAAGTGTAGTGGAAAAGAAAATAAGAATATCAGTTGTTGACGAGATGTTCATCGTACAAGAATAGTGCGAAGAGGGACTAAAGTGTTGTTTCTTCTTGTGCACTGACACAACATCGAATACAGGAAACTGTGGAGGTTGCGGTGCCGTAGTAAGTCCTGATTGCAATATATTACTCTCTAGACACAACAATTCTCACTCATCTTCTTACCTACAGTGCGTGGTTGGCTCACCACCAACCTGTTGCGACGGAGTATGTACAGATTTGAGCTCGAGTGTGGAAAATTGTGGATCGTGCGATGGACCGACGGTAAGTATAACATCAAGTTCTTGGTATATCGGATATTCTAAAATAGTTTACTGATGCCTCAGTTTCAACTAGTGCACTGGAACTCAACCCGCCTGCTGTTCTGGTGTGTGTAAAGATCTCGATAACAACTTCGCCAGCTGTGGTGCATGTAACATAACTGTGAGTGAAGTCCCGTCTTGACTGGATTAAATTGTAAATTGTTAGCACAAAATTGGAAGTCTATCTGCTGAGATGCATCTTACATAACAGTGCATCGGTCAAGTACCAGGCTGCTGCTCAGGCTCCTGCGCCGATCTCGCTAATGATCCCCAAAACTGTGGTTCTTGCGATGCGGTCCCCTGTCTTGGACAGCAAGCTGGCTGCTGTGCGGGTAGTTGTACTGATTTCGCGACCTCAACTACCAATTGCGGCTCGTGTAGTAATACGGTATGCCAAATACCTATTTATCCTATCCCTCTGCTGAATGACTCACCTGGCAAACGCCCTTTTAGTGTAGTGAAGATACGCCAGATTGCTGCTCTGGGACTTGCAAGGACCTGAGTAGTGACCCCCTACACTGCGGCTCTTGCACAGCCCTCCCTTGTCCTGGTGTCAGCCCTACCTGTTGTTCGGGGACATGCACTGATGTTTCCTCAAATGTAAATAGCTGTGGGGCCTGCGATCGTACTGTGAGTCAATCATTGCTTTACTCTGGGATAACATCACGGCCTTCAAAATGGCAATCTTGCTTAAATAATCCCATGAAATAGTGCACCGGTGCGAGCCCTGCATGCTGCAGTGGATCTTGTGCAGATCTAACATCCGATCCGAATCATTGCGGTTCTTGCTCAGCTTTACCATGTGCCGGACTTCGACCAGGTTGCTGCTCTGGCCAATGCACTGACCTAGCTATTAATCGACTTCACTGCGGTACATGTGCTACAACAGTAGGATTCCCATATTCTGGCATCAAATAACTAGGACTACGTTTAGGTGACTATACTAACAATTCAAAAGTGCCCAGCAAACCAACCAACCTGCTGCTCCGGAACCTGCACCAACATAACCACCGACCCAAACAACTGCGGCGTATGCGGCGCCAAATGCACAGGCACCCAGCCCGCCTGCTGTGATGGGGTCTGCACAGATCTTAGCGCGGATCCTGCCCACTGTGGCAGCTGCACGGCCCTCCCGTGCGTGGGCTCTAGACCCGCATGTTGCTCTGGTACCTGTACAGATCTGGCAACTATTGACCACTGTGGATCTTGCACGGCGAGTCCGTGTACTGGTGTCAATCCGGCTTGCTGCTCGGGGGCATGTGTTGATCTTAATTCTGACCCTATACACTGCAATTCTTGTTCGGCTTTGCCATGTGCTGGAACACAGCCCGGCTGCTGCTCTGGACAGTGTACAGACCTATCTACCAGTTTGCAGCATTGTGGGTCTTGCACCGCTGTGCCGTGTACTGGATTGCTGCCGGCTTGCTGTAGTGGAAGGTGTACTGATTTGACGACTGACGTGAAGCATTGCGGATCGTGCAGTACAGCTGTATGTGCTTACCTCCGACCTCTCACATCCGATCCTTTCGATTCAAGGCATTAGATGGACATACTAACCAACATTCCCTATGATAGTGCAATCTCGGGCCGGGAGGTGGAGGCTGTGTTGATGGCAATTGCACCAATTGTCCTACGACCCAGCCTTTCTGTAGATTTTCAAACACATGTGTAAGTTCCCAACTGTGCCCTTTTAGGACTTTGAACTAATCCCTAAAAACAAGTGCCCGAGTGGCTTCACGTGTATTAATAATGGTACTCTTCCTGGATGCTGTGGACTATTAAACACCTGTCCGCCATTATCCAATCCTCTCGGTGATCCCATATGTGTAAGTGACGCACTCGCCTCACTCGATTCGGCGTTCTGACTGAGGTAAAACAGTGTCCATTGCCATGTACTCTTATTATTGCGCACCTAGTTTGTATAGGATTCTAGGCTGAACCTTGTGGTGAGTTCTTGGAAAGAGACAGCGACAAAAGCGGATCTGAATAAATAGCCTACGGACCACAGACTATGACATGTTAGTATATCATAACAAAAGTCGAATGTCCATAATGCGTTTGTTCATATTATATATGCTATGTAGAGGGTGTCACTGATATGTTAACATTTATAAATGCCCGAAATGAATATGCACACTAAAGTCTCGTTATCTTCTTGACAAGTCGTTATAGAGAGGACTCTTTCATCCAAGGCACCTCGACATCAAGGGCGTTTGCCACCCTTGTCGCGGAAGCGAGACACCCCTCGAGCAGGACCATCCCGTCCCAGCACCAACCACCAACGAGCCAGACATTTCCATCTCCATTCCGCCAAAGCTGGCTCTTGTCATCTCCAGACGTCTTCTGGCTGAAAATCTGGTTGATGATTTGTCTGCTGGTGGACGATCGCAGAACACGAGTGAATGTGGCCGTGTACAAGACCTTCTCGGGGTCGATCGGAGCAATGGGATAAGTCGTAATAAGAGCGGATGACGGATGTTCATGAATCGTCTCAGTCGCCGTAGCATCTGAGCACATGTGGAGTGGGTGAGGCGCTGATTCCCCGGGGTTCAAGGAAACCTGCGCCCAGAGGGATTTGCTAGAATCCAGAATGCGGGAAAAGTCGCGGTGCACAACGGATTGAACGGTCGTTGTGGGAACGGCCTTCATCGCGCTTTGGAGAGGCTGGAAAATCGCGCCAACCACATCAGGCGTTACGGCCAGAACGACATGGTCAAATAGCCGTGAGCTGCTCTGGCCATCCCGGGTATCTGTCCAGCTCACTTGAACTTTCGTCCCGATATTCTCGACCGCCGTGACCTTCATGCCGAGTTTATAATTCAAGTCTTCGGACAGTTTTTTCTCGACATGCTGAACTCCACCAAGGACAGTGTAGTGCTTCTTACGGAAGGTTCGTCTCCCATAACCGACCAGATCAAGAGCCGGGAAATCCATCAGCGCATCGTGAGAGCAAGTCGCAACGCTCGCGAAGACCGGGAGGAAGTAGTTCTTCACGTAGTAACTGGGCAACATAATCCTCTCCACATAGTGTCGTAGTGATTCCTCCGTGCCAGACGACTCCAGCGTTTTGGGCGCTACAAAGAAGCAGCAGGCTTTGAACCAATAGTAGCACATTGCCAGGTAGCACACCTCAATCAGCCATCCGGTCCACGATAAGCCCTCCGGACGCAGGGGAGGTAGTTGGTGATTATTTGAGGAATGCATGTAGTATGGAGAGGCTTGTTCTGTGGCAGTTTCTGGTAGAGTCGACAGGGAGTAAATAAACCGTAGCGAGCCGTATGGGATGCCGAAATAATCGTACATTCGCTTGAGACTTTCGTAGTATCCGTCGGCGAATGTGCGCATGGGAAGATCGAGGCGTTCGGTCTTTGCACCTTTACCATCCCGGTTTGTGAGATTGTATGACGCGGAGTCAAGCGAAAGTTTGTCTTGCTGCGCGTTTTTAGAGAGATTAGCTTTTGTTCGCACATTCGGTGTCGCAGGTGAGAATGTTTTACCTTTTCAAATACTTCCACGTCAAATCTACCCCGAGGATCGTTCCTGAGCATGTATGCGACCACTAGTCCAGCCATCCCTGTGCCAATGACAGCAACATTTTTGCGTGGTTCGTTCACCTCCATGGTGAAGGAGGGAAAGATTAATTCACAGTATCGGGAAAGGGAGAGCGTTTATGGTCATTCCCGGGATTGAGGGAGAGGTTTAGAACAGTTTAGACCAGTTTGACACTCGGGAAGTTCAAGAATTCACTTAGAACCCAAGTTGACCATGGAAATCATGCAACTTTCAACATTTTAGCCTAGGCCTCGAGACAAGGTTAATTGTGACCCACATTTGTCAGCAAGGGTTATCGCAGCCTCGGTCTATTTTTTATGCACTCATATCCATACATTAATGCACCTTATACGGAGGGCAGTAATTTCTAACAATGAATTATTTACTGTGAATCGCCTTTATCTTCTAAAAGAGCAGGTAAAGTGTAGTACCAGCCCTTCAGTCCACACCTCTTCTTGCCCTACCTACTATCCGACCTCTCAGATAAACCTGCTTCTGCGTATATTGCTGTCCAAACTCCAAGCCATACTTAAAATAATCACGCCCGGTCGGCGGCTGGTAATTGTCTGGGAAAGATAGAAGACATGCATAATCCTCATCATCAGGCGTACCACCGTCCCTTATGCACACAAGCTTGTCGCGCATTATGACTTCCAGTTTCGCCATTGTTCCGTTCCAAAAGAAGCCTTCATTGAGAGTGGCCGCCGACCGAACGTCACTTGTTGCTACGATCCCCTGTAGAAGAACATCGCTAATGTCACAGATCTGCCAGCTGTTGTCGTCCGGCACAAACTTCTTCCCACCGAAGACATGGGGGACATTATCATCGCCCTTAAGCAAGTATGGGAAGGTAACTTCTCCACTCTTTTCCCAGTCATGTTCTCCCCGTTTAAAAATGGGGTTGAAATTCATCTCAAAGGTGACTATTTGATAATGCCGAAACTCGGGCTCAGCCCTTGGGTCGACCCCAAACTTGATCAACGCCTTCTTCCATGGACCATTCTCAAACATGTATCCACATAACGGTAGCGCTTTTTCGATACTCATCCGACTCGTAGGGCTCATCCAGTCAAGCAATACCCTGACAGTTACTACTACCCGACGATCCAAGAGCTGCTGTATCTCGTGCACAGTTGCTTTCAGTGAATCATCAACACTATGCTTGACTTTGCCGCGATCGCCCTCTTGAGGGACGGTCTTTCGTCTCATTCTCACGGTTATTCCTGCAAAGATAATCTCTTTGCCGTACATAATAAACTTCTTTCCGTCACTGTTGCCGCTTTCCTTGTTCGATTGCATTTCACCTATGACAAGGCTGTTCTCGGTCGATCCTACTTTTCTCTGGTGGGAATCGGCATCACGTTCGTGGCTCTTCGGGGCCTGTACCGATTTGCTCAAGCTTAGAGGGAACATGGTAGGCTCTCTGTGGAAGATATTGTCTGCTTAGGTTCTTTCAGATTAGACTTCATATAATAGGGTGTTAATCAGAGTTGCACCACTTACTGTCCAACGAACAAGTAGCACTGATCTCGGTTGGGGGTTTTCCTAGACTAGAGAAATTAGCCCTTCTTTATATATTATTTTTTCCCTCTTGCTTTGGCTGTTTGGAGTGGGTATTATGTGAAGCTTGAAGTGCATAAATGACTCAATCAAATGGCGTATGGCTGGTATCCCGAGCATTGTGTTCCAATCAGATGTGGCTATCAATCGTGAAGATTCTAATGAATTCTTGGATTTTCTAGGAAGGGCTTCAGTATGCTCATGGTTAATTTACCCCCCTCTCGCCACCCCGCCACCCCCTTCCTGGCTGCCTGGTAAAGGGGTTTTATTGAATCCCAGAAGGAAAGTGCTTGTTACGGATCCATGGTAAACTGTTGTGATGCTGGAATAGACCCAGATTTAGCCATTTTATGAAAAGTGAAGATACGCGTAAATATAGGTATCACACTGTCTTGGCTGTGAGAAAGCTAATATTTCAGGCAGTCAAATAAAAGAATTAAACAAACAAAAGAGTAGAAACACGGTTTGTCTTGGTGTTATCTAAGAAAGCTATCTTTCGAGCTGGCCTACTTTAGCACCAGCCCAACTCCATCACCTCACAACAAAACCCCAAACCAAAGACTCAGCAATAAGAGGTATGCCACAAACTAAGATTCCTAGCCGGTGCATTATGAAAGACAGCAAGAGTCAATCTTTGAGCCCGGCTCTACTCGAAGAGCGTGACTACCCCAACAGCTATAGCCAGGTTGGAACCCTCACAGAAGCCCAGCAGGAACTCATTGATAGCATTGGCAACAAACAGCTAGCGAGTCGTCTTCACAAACATACACTGAAGATCTTCACAAGGGAGGAGCGGTTAGAGGCTATTGAGTTCTACCGGACACATGTGCATATCAACCCCCAGACAGGCGAAGAGCGCAACGTTTCGATTGCCAGCGCCTCCGAGGCACTTCATGTCAGCGAATCTACGTTGGAGAGATGGGTTAATGAAGAAACAAAGATCACATCTATGAGACACGGAAATTCCAGAGATGATGGCGAAAGATATGCATCCGCCCCTGTGTCTGAGCGGTTCAAATCAGGAAATTATCCTTTTCTCAGACTAACACCCGAGCAACTTTCTGCAAAGAAATACGTACAGGGAAAAGATTTTTACAAGGTATCCCTGAATTGTTCTTAAATCATCGGCCGTGTACTAACCGAATTGTCAAGTTACATCCCATTACTCATCCGGTGCCATTCATAAGCATCGAAGGAGGGCGTCGAGGTAAGATTCAGAGCTTTGCAGACGCCTATAAATTTCTCGGACACATGGGGGACACTGCGCATCCTGGGCACCCTCGCGAACCTGGTTCGGATTTGGAGATACAGTCCCAAAAGTCTATTGTCGAAGCTGCTGCCCCTTGTCTCGAAAGCTCACCAGGGCATCCCCTGAGAAATGAGAGCCCAACGATACAAAAGGTCAATTCTTTATTATACTACCTTGCACCCGATTACAGTCTCCGACAGCTTGGTCTCGGACGATGTACACCCTGCTATGAACAACTGGGAGCATGTGTCAGTCTTGTTTGCGAAAATTTGGTCGCCGCGAGTGATAAAGTAGGGTATAAGTCCCCTATGCGGAAATATCACCCTCTAACGCTTCCTTTGTAGCTTGAATCTGCCATTCCGGTCCGAATCGGGTTCGACTATGGCGAGCCCTTCCAAGGCGCGCCTACACACTGGGCCATAATATTGCTACTCAATACAAAAGCCGAGTTTCTGTTACCTCTGTCGCTCTGCCTGGGAGGTTCGATCAAGCATGAAGTAGTCCCAGACACACTCCTGCTGCAAGGTTGGACGATGGATTATGAGATGCTAAAGTGCAAGACGCGAAAACGACATAGGATTGAAGAAAGAGAGAACGCAATCAGGTACTCCCAAGAGTTCTACCGCAAATCTCAACCTATTTTTGAAAATTTTAGGCTGAGCCCGGTGCTGTATATTGAAGACGTCGAGATGCTCTTCTTGGGGTCACAATCATGGAGACCTCGTCGCTTCTCCCCAACATGGACGCTCTATAGCACCATCTTACATTCCAGCTATCGTTCAGGAGACACCTTGACTCCGATATACGGGAAATATACTGACATAAAATCGTTTGTCGATTCAATTGTCACAAGGGCGCCACAAGTGTCTTTCTCCGCCCCAGCAGTGCGGGATTTCCAGCTTGTTTCGCTCAATCACTTCTATCTCGTTCCCCGGGTTTCTGAAAATATAGTCCTCTCTCAGTTCTCCAAACATCTAGAAGTTTCTGACACACGTCCAGGCAGGGGACTGAGATCAGAATGAATCGAGGAGACGCCCAGACAAGGTGCTCATATCACCCACGAACGCGAGTTTCGCGAGAAACTCGTGCATGTATTAAAACTTAGTGTTTATAAGAGCCTTAAACACATCAACGGCGAGAAAGGGTGTCTTTGCTACACTTGCCCGGAGCCGCAGGAGGTCCCGATATCTTACTACTGCCGTCACCATTCCGAATCGCTTATCAACTATGTGATGAATCCTGCCGAGACGATAAATCTGCCAGCATATCGAGAACAAGAACGAGGGATAAATATCACAGATCAAACTCGTGTCATCTTACAGCAACTGAAAGTACTCTACGGGCGGCCTGAAAAGACTTGGATTCTGGATTTCGAGTACATATCTATGCCGAAAAGGTATTCGCCCATTCCACTACAGCTTGCAATCAGACAGCTGGATGGGAAATTGATATATCAGCGGAATATCGATTACGGGCTGTCCATGATGGAATTCATGTATACGACATCCCGTACGTATCAGACAAGCACGGAATGATGGGGACTCTTTTCCTTAGGTGCTATGGTGGACTCAATACCAACAGAGAGACGTCACTCCAGGTTAGAGACCAAATCATCAAAGTCTGTGGTTACAACCGAGATGATATCAAGATATTATCTTGGTTCACTACCCAAGATATGCCGTGTTTCCTCAAGATCTTAACCGGGAGTAATGAGTTGATACAGGACAAAATCCCCCACCAAGGCCCCGAAAATTTCCAAACAATTAATATCGGAACTCTTTGTGGAAAACTGTTTCCTGGTCTCTTCTCGACAACTCTTCAATCGGTACACGAGTTTTTGAGCGGAGGTAAGGGTTCTCGCGGGGAATACATACTGCCTCATATGACACTGAGGCGATGGCGACAATAGTCAAAGCTCTTGTACAGTTGGGATAATTGTTGACATAAAATTGCTACCCTAATGTGACTAAATGCATTGCTTGGTACAGTGAATCAGATTGTCTACAGTCTAGCCATGGCACACACATAAATTAGACAATTCCCCGTGGCAGTGAGTAACGTATTTCACAAACGACCCCGCCACCGGAAGACACATCGTCAATACGATAGATTATAATACGATAGATTATAACTTGATATCTCAATTAATATGGTCTATGTGGACTTTTCCTTGTTGCCTTCTGCCCTTTATGTGATATCTAGCCTTTTTGGGGATTTTAGGTTGTAACCTTCTGATATATATAGTTCTGGTTTTTATTAACATAATTCTCCGTAGCTTTCAAAATGGTGATAATAAAACTTTCTATTCTCTTTGAAATCAATATATGGTGCTAATAAGTCTTATCAATGAGTATGGACAATGGAGGAGTCAAAACCAAAACATGGTTGTTGAGATAGAATACATAACTATTATGCATTTATTGTGTGTTTTGCAGTGGCCGGCTCGCTGGTGAAATATGTAGCAGCAAAAAAAGAAATGAATCGACACCTGTGTGATTCGAACACACGCTCCCGAGGGAAATGCCTAAGCTTACATTAACATGCATAGCAGGGCATCGCGTTAACCACTCCGCCAAAGTGCCTATTCGTGGAATGTTGGCGATTCTTGTACATTATATTGAATGCAATGGAGGTCACAGGCAGCAAATCGTGCTAAGCGGTGTTACTGGGTGGGCCTCAGTAGATCACCAAGTGGAAATTTGAGCACCTTGTACTCCGTATATAGAAACTCCATACAAAAGATACTTACATGCAAAAAAGTCGTAACCTTAATTTTCTCAAAACTCAAACTAGCTTAGGTAAAAATAGAAGGACAAACCTTGCTCTAATATAGGTCGGCTTTTATCAATCTACTACCAAGATTAGCCCTAAAAGATTATATAGAGGTGCAAAGAGCCTCAAAAAAGCACCATACATTAAATACTGCTCCCTAACTAATCTGAGTGTTGAAAAAAATTGAGGTTACGATTGCATGGCGTCTTAGTATCTTCCGTATGGAGTTGCTATAGAAAAGGCACTTAATTTTACAATTTGTGATCCAGTGAGGTTTTGTTATCCGCTGGCCCACCAACACCGGGTAAGGAGTGGTGTTTGGCACGATTAACCTGAAAGTGCATGTTTTTCCTTCAAACTCTTAAACCTTACACTCAGATAGACCATTAACGTAATTCACCACCTAACTGGCCACCCATATCAAACCTATCAATTTTCAATGCACTAATCTCAACTATAAAGCTATTAAATTAGCTCAACGCTGATTTCTCTAACTAAGCATCTCTCTCTTCTATGCCCTAGCATTAGGCGGCTGTAAACCCTCCGAAACCTACTCACGATAGGGATTGATACGTGCTGCGTAGGCCTTAAAAAGGCAATCGTGCTGCAGACTGTCAACGCAGTTTCGTTCTAATGACAACCGAAAGATGCCAATAGTTATAGGCAAACCAACGGAATGTTGTTCTCAGCCATTACATGATTTGCGGCAAAGTAGCAATGATCACCAGTCCTTACAAGATCCTAAAAACTAATTTCTCAAAATTAGTACAAACTATTTAAAGTTTAACCAACAAGGCACTTTGGCGGAGTGGTTAACGCGATGCCCTGCTATGCATGTTAATGTAAGCTTAGGCATTTCCCTCGGGAGCGTGTGTTCGAATCACACAGGTGTCGATTTTTTTTTTAAAAATTCTAATCCCTGACACTGTCAGTCTTGTTTCCCCTCACTCCCATTCTGACCAATAAGGCACTTTGGCGGAGTGGTTAACGCGATGCCCTGCTATGCATGTAAATGTAAGCTTAGGCATTTCCCTCGGGAGCGTGTGTTCGAATCACACAGGTGTCGATCTTTTTTTTAAAAATTCTAATCCCTGACACTGTCAGTCTTGTTTCCCCTCACTCCCATTCTGACCAATAAGGCACTTTGGCGGAGTGGTTAACGCGATGCCCTGCTATGCATGTAAATGTAAGCTTAGGCATTTCCCTCGGGAGCGTGTGTTCGAATCACACAGGTGTCGATTTTCTTTTTGCCTCACTCTCACTTTCATTCTATCTCTATCTCTCTTGTCTTTGCCATCAGGACCTCAATGGGTCGCTTCCATTCTAAGGTTATCCAAGGTATACATAGAAAGGTCCAATTCCACTAACTAAGCACTTCTCTGCCTTCTTCTACGGTCTGTGTGAAATAGAAGAAAATGACATGACAAAGAAAGACTAACCAAAAGATGTCACAAGATCCGCAAACGCGGCCGATTATTCTTGTACGGTTAAATTTTAATAAAACCAGATGATAATATAACATAGTTAGTCATACTTCATTAAAACCGAGGGCCGTTTCTAACAAGTACATTGAGCGCATTTTTGGTACAAAATAGCTATTAAAAAAGGCACATGGAACAATCAAAACGGGGTTAGGCTATATGGACTAGCAGCCTCTTCTAATTACGGAGGAATGCTGGGACCAGATTTTCCTAATTTCGAGGTTTACATCCAGAATAATATGAGGTCTTATAAAATCGACGCCAGAAATGATCTTGCCAAAAAGGGCCTCCTTTCCGCAACCGCATTTATCGAAATTATTTCTTGTGAGAGGATGGATTAAGCTGGTATATCATACATGCTAATACTATTTATCTAATTTTATAACGTTACATATAATCGAGTCACCAGAGACCACCTTTATCGCAGGTATGTATCTCTGTTCGATGACTCAGTTAGAGAGGCTGTGGTGGAATTTCTTTTTAAGAAAAAAAATAGAAAAATAGAAACACGCTGGTTCCAGAGGGGGTCGAACCCTCGACTTTGACGTTATTAGCATCACACTCTAACCAACTGAGTTATGGAACCGGTGGGTATGGATTGCTTTCGAATTTTAAGCATCATATTCTAAAAGCTCCAAAATCACACGAAGTCAGAAAAGTGGGGCCCACCTGGTCAGTGTATTTCTTTTTAGGCCGCTTGACCGCCATCCGGCGATGAAACTGGCGCTCGTTCAACAAAACTTTCATTCCCTGCGATTCCACCTGCGACCAAAACAACGCCGGTAAAATCGCGTATGCAACAGCTACTGGTTGCTATGGTACCTACCTAGGTAAGTCATACGGAGTGATTAATCCAAGAGGGAGAGTATTTATACGGTATTTCACTACCAAACTAGCCGCCCCAAAGCGCCATAGTAAATGCGATAAATTACAACTTGATATCTCAACAACGGTAGTTCTAGACTTCGGCAGAACCCGTTTTGTGTTCCGCCCTCTATAACCCAATAATAACCCATTTTTGCATAAAAATTCATAAAATTCATGCAAGACAAGTCTTGGCATTTTTAAAGATACTTTTTTAGTAGTATATATATTCATTTTAGAAATTGTATTACTATATATATATATATTTGAATTTTAAGCGTAAAAATTTTCAGTTTGTTTAGTTTGCACTATATTGGGGCGCCAATGGGTTACCCATCATTGGGTCGAAGTAATAGACCCAAAACCCATTTTGGGTTGGGTTCGGGTTGGAGTGGGTTGTGCCGAAGTCTAGGTAGTTCATAGGGACTTTTACGTCTAGTTTGATACTATTCAATTAATATATAGCATCCTTGTGGAGTTTCAGGGGGTTTTATAACTTGCTAATTAAAACATATA